>NC_042529.1:15582500-16182500 GCF_900963305.1 Echeneis naucrates | reverse complement strand
CGGAAAAAAACGCTGGCTGTTGAACTTCCTGATGGGAGGACAAAAGGAGGTATGGGTCGGCAGCAACACATCCAGCACCATTACTCTGAAGACAGGGGCTGTGTCCTGAGCCCCCTCCTCTTCACTCTGGTGACCCAGGTTTGCACACTGAGACACAGCACCAAGCACCTTATTGAGTTTGTTGACGACACAGCTGTGGTGCATCTCATCTGCACTAGGGATGAGACCAACTACAGGAGCGAAGTGAGCTGCCTGGCCCAGTGGTGCAAAGACAGCAATCGCTCTCTTAAGATGAAGAAGACAAAAGCGATTGTGGTGGAACACACACCCAGCATTCTTCCCTTAACCGTCAACAATGTTGCTGAGGAGAGGGACCTCACAGAGGACCTCTCCTCTCCACAGAATCAATGGCCGAGAAAGCTCAACAGTGTCTCTGCAAACTGATGAGAACCGGAATCCCAGCCCCAGTCATGTGTACCTACTTCAGAGGCAACATTGACAGCATCCAGGCCAGCAGCATCACTGTGTGGTACTGAGCCTGCACAGTGTCCTGCTACAAGACCTTCCAGTACATAGTGAAAAAAGCTGATAAGATTGTTCGTACCTCTTCCACATTTGCGGTATCTGTCTCACCCACAAAGCCCTCTGTATTGCAGGTGATCCCACCCACCCATCTCACAGCTTCCTCAGCCTGCTGCAATCAGGGAGGAGCCTGCACAACCTCTGGGCCAGGAACATCAGACTTAGGGACAGCTTCATCCATCAGGCTATCAGAGAGCACAACTCTCTCCATGCTCTGCCCACTCTAAGCCATCTGCCCCCCTTGTACACAAGAACTCTGGACTTTGACCTACTCCTACCCCCCCAACATTAAACACAGTCCTCAGGGAGAGCTCCACTCACACTCACTCACATACAGTAAAGTCAGGGCTGCACCAGCCACTTTCTGCTGCATTGGACTGCTTTCTGTGTACTAGATGCTAGTGTATTCTTTATTCTATTCTGTTATATAACTTCTGTTTCTTTTATTTTTTAATATAACATTTAAACTAAAACTCATTCCTTGCATTCTTTATTTTTGTAATTCACATGTTAAAAAAGTAAATAAAAATCTGCCATTAGTATTGTTTGTTGCTTGTTTTGGTTTGTCGGTTACACAAACCAGACCGAAGAGAAACACAATTGCAACTCTATGTATGTCCTGTATATATATATATATGTATATACATATATACATATATATATATAAAATAATTGGCAATAAAGTAAACTTCATTTGACTTTAGTTTTACAGCCAAAAAGACTCCATGTTCTAAAATGCTCGAATAAATCTATAGAGGGCGACTAGAGCATAGTCTTACATAGACAGAAGAATTAAAATAAGGAATTTTCGAAACAGTAAAGTATATACACTGATCAGCCATGACATTATGACCAGCTGCCACAAGAGAGCACTACCTATTGCGTAGTTCTCTCGTTACACTAAATCAGATCTCTTCTGACCTGTTGAGGCACGGACTCCAATAGAGCTCTAAAGGTGAACTGTGTCCCTTAAACTGTGAGGTGGGGTCTTCAAGGATCAGACTTGTTTGTTACAGATGCTAACTTGGATCTGTGTATGTCATAATCATGTCCTCTGAGTGACTCTACATTTGTATGCCATTCAATTCTGTTGATTCTGCTGAAGTTTATACTTATTTTTTTTAACCTGTTATTTTGCTACTGCACTGACCTGATTTCTTTTGGTAAATGAAGTTACCCAAGGACAAATTGGTTTAGGCAGTTTATAAGCATTCACACTTCTTGAAAGAATAGACTGGTCCTCCCAAGAATAAGCTCATCTAAGAGAGATGGGGGAACAAAAAGGAGGGAGGGTGTACAAGGAAAAAGACAGCCAGAAGAAAAGAGGAGATGAAGAGGAATCCAGAGCACTTCAAACAGCTCTCAGCTTGCTCCATGTGCAGTAATAATAAATGGGGCTTCATTATTTAGTTGTGTATGTCTGCTTCTGCCAGTTACACTGCAAACCCCCTGCCTACTTATCTCTCTGTTATTCTCCTATTTAGTAATCCAGGAGAGAGAGCGAGAGAGAGAGAAACCTGTTTGAATAGTGTGTTTGTTTTTGTGTGGGGGCGTACACAATCCTGCCTAGTGCATGTGAGGATACCTGTGTGTCTATTTTGCCAAGCGAGATGATTATCTATTTACAGATGCCACCCACAAAATCCCATGACCCTTTACTGTGGAAACTGGATGAGAGAGATTTGAAAAGACAGCGAAAAACATGGCAACAGGAAGGGTAAAACGAGATGTTTGACTTTTTTACTGTTCCTCATGAAAGCTGTTGGTTCCTGCCCCCCCTCAAAAAAAAAAAGTCTTCGAAACACTGGAAAGCTGGGGAAAGCCCTCTTAGCAGTTATCATACCTGTGCAGAGGTGTTTACAGCAGATGGGAGCCTCCAAAGTGGGGAGGGTGTAAAGCAAGATTGGAGTGTTCTGATGGGCCTCCGAGTGTCTCACCACAGTTTGTGTGGAGTTCAGGTGCTAACTAGCTGTGATTCGAAGCCTCCAGGGATGCACTCAACAGGAAAAAAAAAAAGCACTGTGTGATACAATCTGTGCGTGTGTCTTGTATGTGTGTGCATCCTGCGGTGCAGACTGATATTTACACCAAATGGCTGACACTGTTGTCAGTTGATTCATTTTGACAATATCTTTTTGTTAGCCCCACTCGGTGAATCATTTTATTTTACATGGGCATTTGTATGGCGGATTTGACATAATGCTGCACTGCATTCTGGGAATTTAAGGGGGCCATTTCCCACTGCAGTGGGTGATATGTTCCTTCATTCATCTGAAAACTATCAGTATAGTTTATTTAGAGCCAGCCCTACATACTCTGTCCTGCTTTCTGAAACACTCACTACAGCAACAACAGTGGATTAATCTGCTGCTTAAAATAGTCCAAAATATATGCGCTATTCCCTCCCTGTTGTTTTAAAGGGTAGGAATAGTGGGGCTGAAACCACAGGCAGACGGCAAGCTATGGACTTTCCTGGAATTTATTGATAGTAAAACAACTATAAATAGTACCAGCTTTGGCCTTTTTAACAAAGAGCAATTTGGGATGGCATCTGTGAATGTTTGCCTTGAACATAACTGCCATATTTTTTAGGGGGATGTATGATTACACACCTGACAAATCATGAAGAATATATTTGTGCACAAGAAACACAATTCTCTTCTTTTTGATGCACCTGTTTCTTCTAATTAGCTCACTGAGAGTGTGTAAGCAAACAAATCAGATTTTGCTACAGTCTAAGTCATATTGTTGTTTTCAAATTTAACTAGCTCTCCTTTACTATCATTTTTGTGTGACCTGCTGCCGATGATGTGCTTTCTGGCCACCTCGTTTTGTGTTTGTTTGTCATCTTTAAACTGATGTCTGACTGTGACCCTGGTCCTCTCTCAGAGATGTTGTATCACTAATATGCTAGATCACATCTAATTCTTCCGACTGGCATGGAAGCATGCAGATCTCCAGTAGAACTGTGACTCCATTAAAATATCCACTTCCGTCTGGACTTGACTCCCCTCATTGTGCTTTTTTGTAATTTTGTACTCCAGGCCAATTCTGAAAGCACTTGCTCCACTTCTCCCGAATCCTCCTTGACTCAATTCACTCATCTATGCCAAGAGGACATTGTTGTCACCAAGGCATTCATGCTGTTGCCATCCTTCGAACTGAATCACACCAACTCTGGGGAATCCACTCAGCATTCTCTGGTTACAGCCATTCCAGCCTCTCCTCAGGTTTCTCAAGCAGCAAATTTATCTCCCAGAGGCTGAAAATTCTTCAAGGCAAAGACATTCACCCTGCCATACCCCTAGTGCAACAAAGCTATTGCCACCATGGGATATGTTACTGCTGTTGTCAAGTCTGCAGATCCTTGGTGTGTGACTTTGCGCCCTAAAAGACTTGACTCCCATTTGACATTCATTGGTTCCCTAAATGTCAAATATGGGAAAAGATTTAAAATTCTACCAATATCCTAAAATTCTTCCAACAAGGCTTGACTCCACATAATCAAATCAAACTCTGACCTAACTGGCCTCTGATCCTGGATTACTGATAATGTTTATTGGATGTCCTTGATGTTCTTAAATCACATGCAACTCCAGCGATAGTTAAGTTCACAACCATTCTCTGCCCCACAGATGCAATAACCCACCAACTGAATAGGTGGCATATTTAAAAAAATATATTATTTAAATATGTGGAAAGAAGAATTCACTTTGGCCATAGGTGCTCCTCATCAAATTATGCCTTTCATTAGAAGCACCATGTTATCTTCCATTACAACTTCCTTAAATTTTTTTTTCCATCATTACACAAGGCAGTCTTCACTAAGCTTAATTTCTCTTTATTCCTCTCCCATTTTCTACTGCTTATCTGCAACGGTCACATGGGGTACTGGAGCCAATCTCAGTTCACGTTTCGGGCAAGCGCGGGGTACATCCCGAACTGGTTGCCAGTCCGTTATGGGGCCACACTAATTTCTATTTAGTCTTATGTCTTTTTGTTTCACTTTATGGCTCTCACAGTAGCTTTTAATTATGTTATTGTCTCTGAAACCGCAATCTACTCCTGTTGTGTTTTCCATCTGGTTGTCAGGACTCAACTTCTGTTTGTTGCTACACACTTCAATATCTGTTTGTAGAGCAGACCTTAAATTTCTGTTGCCAATATATTTAAATTTGGATCCCACTGGCATCATTTTTTGTTTGGTCCTATGACCTTTTATTTCAGTTAGGTCGTTGCTGACCTTTTATTATATTGTATATACTGACCTTAAATTTTGTTCTGGCATTTAGCTCACATTTTGTAGGCTCTTCACTTACATATTTATTTAGAACTGCTACCTCCCCATAGGTTGTCATTTTAGGCATATAGTTACCTCATTCATGACTTTATTTAACATTCTCATTACCTTTTCCAGTGCTAACCATTGAGGTAATGATGTACAGTATATTTACTGAGTTTTGCTCTTCCACTCCCCTTGTCTCAAATATACATATAAGTACATCAAGATCATCAAGAGCACATCAAGAGCAAGACAATTGCTAAGGATCTGAAACAAAACTATCAATTCTGTCTAGACCAATAAAGTGGCCGAGAAACCCATCTAATTAAGCATGAGAGCATGAGACAAACAGAAAAGTTATAATTCCATCCTCCTTTCTTTTTGCTTTACTGCTAAGGTTTGACTCATGCATATTGCTCATGCAGAATTGTCTATAGTCCTTTTTATTTATTCTTGGTTGTTTTTCTTCTTAGCTCAGTACTAGTTCCTGCAGAATTCTAAATGTGCTCATCTGTAAAGAATAAATTGATTTTTTGTTAACACACAGGGGTTAAGTGGGGCATTAAGATCAAATGAAGCAATAGTTTGGCAAACTAAAACAAACAAACAGAAACAAACAATTACATAATGATCTACATTATATTGGAGTTTTAAGAATTCTTAAGTGCCATTGCTTTCACAGACTTATTCCATCTCATCCCAAATGAAAAAAAGCTTGCTGCAAAAAACAAAGACAAATGCATCATCAACAAACGATGCAAACCAAGAAACTATCTGCAAACGAAAAACTGTGCATAACCGGTCACTACAAACATGAAATGCAATCCAATAAACGTTGCGTAATGTGCAGCATTGTACAGTGATATAAACATAATATATATATATAATCAAATAAAAGTCACATTACTGTTCCCACTGTATGTTCAAACATTGTGGTTCAGTCAGCTGTTTGGTCTCTATCTCCATCCTGTGTGTCACTCCATTGAGCTATTATGCCCCTTGCAGGTTTGGAGCACTTCCATTTGTAATGACTGGTTATGCAGCGTTTTTTGTTTGCAGATGGTTTCTTGGTTTGCATCGTTTCTCTATTTGTAGCGCATTTGATGATTCGTTTGTTTTATGCAGCAAGTTTTTTTTATTTGCACCATATTCCTCTTTTTGTATCTCGAATTTGCATCGTTTCTGTGCTTGAAGCTGTTTTTGCTAACTGAGATGCATTCGGCTGTTGCAGTTTTTTTGGCCCTTGTCGGCCACCATAGTACTTTTGGTATACAAAATATGCAAGACATGTCAGTAATTTATAAATATAAAATGTAATCTCTAATATTGATTTTATTTATTATGATGCCTTCAATTCTAAATCTTAGCTTTTTTTTCTCTACTAAATTTGCTTTAGAAATTAAAGGTCTACTTCCCTAAAACCACAAAAATCTAATAATCCAACCTAATCATTCTATCCTACTGTCTCTAGGCAGAAAAATATAACTTACTCATTGGCCAGCAGATCACCAACTTCAGAAAGTGGATCAGATGGAAGTCACACCACAGATGGACAAAACAAAAAACAAAACCAAAAAATGGACAGTGTGCAATGGACTTCACATGAGAACATTGAAAACTTGCAAAGAGCGACAGAATATAGACAATCTGCAATCGGCAATCTGATTTCACAGCCACTACAAAGGTACGGCCCTCAAATTTTGCAGACTTGCTGATTTGTAATGGAAATGTAAGCATCCATGACCTACACTTTTGTACTCAAAGTTTCTGGAAAATGAACAGATGAATTGTGGAGAATCTATTGAGCGGAGTTTAATGGCGAATAGTATGTCAGCACTGACACTGACAACACTGTTATACAGAAAATGGGTGCATTATTTGCTAGAAATTACTTTTTGTCATTATTGATGTTGCTGATCTGCTCCTGAACTGTTTGTCTGTTATATTTCAGCTCTATCTAATCATTCTCTTTTAAATTCAATACATTTGAATTTATTTCAAATTTGTTTTTGACAGAAATTGTCTCTAAATGCAGCTTCTGAAAAGGTGAAAAAGAGTGAATTCATATTCTTCCATTATATTAACATTTCTCGCTAAACAATCTAATTTTGAAACAATAACTTAATACTACAGCTCATTTTAACAACATGCTTTTTTTTTTTAACACTTTACAAAATAAATAAATAAATAAAATGGTGCATATGTCTGTGTTGGTTTCTCCCTACAAGTTGTTAACTTATGCTCAAAAGTGTTGTTCTCATGTATATTTGAGAGCAAAAATGCAGAAAAGGTTTGTTGCAACTCACAAAACCTTATTAAATATGGAAATCTCACAAAAAATTGTAAAGTTGTGTTTCAATGGTCCCATGCAGTGAGCACTAACTTATTGACTTAACTGTTAATGGAATTTCTGTCTTTCCTGTAGAGGTGGTGATTGGCTCGGTTGTACACCAAGTGATTGGACAACCTTTAGCAGTTGGTGGACCATCAAGGCGCTGGATCTGGCTTTTCACACAGATGAAGGCTTAGCATGTCAATCTTAGGCATTATTTTTAGAGAGGCAATGATTACTTGAAATTTCCAGCATGGTTGCATGTCACAGGTGAACACAGACAACTTAGATAACTCATTTCAACTTTAACTAAACTTGGTGCAGAACAGTGGAGGCAATGTATGGTCAAACTTAAAGATGTGAAGATGTGAAGTGACACTGAAATTTACAAAATGTCATAGACAAAACCCTGGAGGAAACTCTACTTGTCTATACATTAATGTATAATTGCTGGAATGCTTTTACTCTGCTTTGTTATTATTATTATTTACAGATTAATTTAGACAAATAGAGATCAACCATTAACATCAAATCACTGAGCCAGGTACATGCATTAGGTGGTTCTGCTCTCTGCAAAAGATGCCATTATCCTGCATGAAAAAAATCATCCATGCGAGTTTGGAGCAGTTGAGTCTACCACTGCTGATTGACATTGGTCACATTTTTCATCGACACTCAAATATTCTTTTGATAAGCCTTAAAGAAAAAGATACAGAGGAATCTTTGAACTTTACTATGCTTGGACATGCTCATGTAGATGCATAATGTCTCCTTAGCTGACCCTCGTTCTTCATCTGCCTGAATTTTATCCAGCACTGTGTTCCAAAGGGACATGATGATATCAAGTTGATAAGGAGGTTGACCTTTTTGGATGTGAGGAAATTGCAAAACTGTATCAAACTCTGTTAGCTTTGTTAGCCTGAGTCTGGACATAGCAAAAGAGAAATGAGGGGGATGAAACATCTGCAGGGTTCTATAGATATATAAACTCAACTCAGGAATGTTTGCGGTCCAATAGCAATTCCTCCGCTGTTGTGAAAGTTTCATGTGAATCCTGGGACAATTGCCTTATAATATAAAAAGGATGAGGTCAGGAAAACATTGAGACGAAAACCTTGGTGAAATATTAATTTTAAAGCTATTTTGCCCAGCAGAGAAAATGGAGGTTTAGAAGTTTAGAAATCAAGTTTGATCCTGCAGTGAATCAGAAACTTATGGTTCAGGTCAGTTCCAAATACATCTGCACCTAGTTTTAAAATGTGTCCCAGTGACCACTTGAGAAATAAACAAGTACATATTGTTGTCTGACTGAGAAGTCGCAGTGTTAACGTTCCTAATGTGTATGTGTAAGAGAGAGAGTGAGAGACAAAGATGGAGAACGAATGGAGCGTAAAGGTATTGACAAAGAAAAAAAGTAATTGTAACAGGAAGGGATGATGTGTGTCATGGATGAAGGATGGATGAGGTGATGGAGATCAGAGAAGGATGATGGTGGGAGGCAGGCAGGCTTTTTTCCTATGGGGTTCACTACCTGTCAGAATGTGCTGACTTAAGTCTCACTAAGACAGAGCTACACACACACAGACAACAGAAGAGGTATTTGCCTCATCTCTCTGCCTGATCTTTTTCTCGCTTTCTATCATAAACCCTTGCTTGCTTTGTAAAGTGCTCAGCCACATTTGAGTGTATGTGAATGTGGGACTCTCTTTGTGTCTCATTTAGATGCATATTCAGCTTAGTGTCTCCACTGGTATTTATGGATGCATTCATATGAAAGTGGATTTACACGTTCAACATTTATAGTGCAGTGTGTGCGTGTGTGTTTCTGCTCACTCACTGGCTCACATCGGGCACCAGCCCTACTGTAGCGTGCCCACTGGAGGCACACCAAACGCATCTTCACACACACACACACACACACACACACACACACACACACACACACACACACACACAGCTTGCTTTCCTCTCTTTTGTCCCCTCCTCCTCTATCTCTCTTTCTCACTCTCTCTCCGTCTCAGTCTCGCTCATAGCAGTTCGTTCGGCAGAGCAGTATAACAGAGTGGAGTGTGTGTTTGCCGTTGCGTGTGTGTCCAGAGCAGCGATCGCAGTGAACACACACACACATACACACACACACACACACACACACACACACACACACACACAAAACGCACAGAGAGAAAGCGGTAGAAGGAAGGAAACAGAGATAGCGAGAGGGAGGGAGAGAGAGAGAGTGAGAGTGTGTGTGAGAGAGAGAGCCATCCGGAGGCAGGACTGAGCGGACCGAGAAAGAGCAAGACTCCTGACCACCGTGAGTACTGTACTGCACATACATGCTTCTCCCCCACTCACTCACTACTGAGGGAGCCGTTTCCTTACTAACTGTAATGGGTTGCGCGTTGTACAGTAGACAAGGTGCACGCTGAGCAGAGCACGGGACAGAGATACAGTAGGAACGTATGGGTGATGCAGAGCATCACTTTCAAATTTGTTGGATGGAGTCACGTTGTGTTATGAGGCTGCAGAATGTGCTTTGTAGATGTGTGTGTGTGTGTGTGTGTGTGTGAGAGAGAGAGAGATCGTGCCTTCATCGTTCAGAAATGTATCACAAACGTATCTTGCAATGCAGGTTTGCATTAAAGTGATGTGTACATAGAAATGCGTGTTTTTAAAACTTGCTCCTAAACTCTTTGATTCACTTGTAATTGTGAATGTCTTTTTCATGTAGGCTATTTTGCACCTAAAGTATTTCTGTTTCATTCACCTCCTGTCACTTGGTGCTGTCACTTATACACCTGCAGGCAGCTTACACAGTTCTTCATAATCTCGATTTAAAATGTGTTGTATTTTGTTTGGGACTATTAATCTCTGTATAAGGTTTTTCTTTCCCACCAGACAAGTATAGATAATTCATACAAGAGGAGCTGCAGATCTGACGGGACTATTCCACAGTTTTGTGGTTTACTTTTCCATCCTTTTACCATCTGTTCTTGTCCTGAAGGCATTTTTTTTTCTGCAATTCATTTTCTTTCTCTTACATAAAAATGCATTTGGAAGCAGTTTGCACATGTATGTGTGACCTGGTGTGAATGTGTCTCCATGGTAAAAATAAAACAGATTCCGTTCAGTATTATCAAGGATGTTAAACTGGTGGAGTTAAGACTGTGAAGGGGCATATGGTAAATTGCAATGCTGATGTTCAGGACATGCAAAGAAGAGGTTAGAGGACGGGGAGAGGAAGGCACAAAAAAGGGGGATTATGATAACTGCTGCCCCCCCACCCAGTAATTATTTCTGGAAAGAGACTTTTCATCCTCTGACTCCTCTGTGGCTTTTTGAAGCTCTGTTTTCCTTCGTCAAATGCAACAAAGCCCAAAATGAGGTTGATGCAAGATTTTGAAAATGATTTTAGATGGCCAATGTTTCACAATTTTAACTGTTGGGTTGTATATACATTTTAATAAGTGTTACTGCTCATACATGCATTGGTTTAATATAATATGATTTGCAGTTATCCAAATATGTGTTTGGAGTTTTGAAAAAAACGTCTTAAGTGAGGAGAATGTAATAAAAAAGCAAACTGTCTCTGCAAAGAAGCATGTATTCTATAAATATCACAAATACAAACCAACTATTTAATGTCTGCCACTATGTGTGTAGATATACAGTATATATATATATATATATATATATATATATATATATATATATATGAAACACTTACGTATGTGTGTAGATATATATATATATATCTACACACATACGTAAGTGTTTGTTGCAGAAATGTATGTGTGTGGATAAGAAGTTTTTTTTTTTCTGGAGGATCAAGGGATGTTAGTTGGAGGGCCGATGGGCTCTGCAGGTAAGCGTTGAGAGTAGGATAGCTGTGGCTTTTGTTGGGATTTACTCTCACAATAAGGATTTAGTGGGTGACACTTGGGCAGGGTGTCTCTACATCAAAGGGGCTTCTCAGCTTGGAGCAGCAGAAAGCAGCAACGTATCAGGAAACACTGCAGCTGCTGCTGTGAGGAGGCAGAGCCGGGAGAGAAGTTACTTTTAATGTTTCTTTTTTTACTTTGCAATGGGAGACAAAATCCAGCAAGTCTGTACATGTAATGAGTGTTGGCAATTTCTAGCCGGTCTTTGCAAGAGTGTATCTGATGTTTGATTGTTGTTTGTGTGGAGACATAAGGCTCTTTTGCAGTGTAAACACTGACATGTAAATCCATGGTATTTTCCACAGGGAGATACACAGCGTTTAATGAGTGTGTGTGTGTGTGTGAGTGTATGATATGTGAACATGTGTATGTGCGGAAACTCTCTAAAAATGGCACAACAGCAGAAGCAGAAAAAAGGAAGAAAAAAGAAAAGAAACTGAGGTTTCAGTGCCAAACAAAAAATTTGGCTGTGCTATACTTCTGCAGTGTAAATTGTCCACTATTATCATTATCACCCAATAATTTCTACAATAGCAATTCATTCTGAATGACATATTCCATTTGCATCTTTCCTTGTCCTCATAAACATCCATTTTCATTAGAGTGACATTTTACCCGTCAAGTGTTGCTATAATTTATCACCAAGCACTTTTCTGACTGTCACATACAGACACCATTCAAAAAGTTTCCTCTCTGACAGCAGCAGCTCCCCTCATGCATACAAAAACCTCAGCACTGCATCTTTTTGGGGGGCTTGGTGCAGTATTTCATACCAACATAATCCCTTTAAGCAGAGTTGTTATCCTAGCCCACAATGAACTGTATCACTACTATGGCTTGTTGCACCTACAAGCTGTTTTTAGTGAACATCTTTGTTGGTTTAAAAGTAAATGTACTCCAGGCTTGTAGAGAGTGTGTCTATGTGTGTGTCTGTGTTTGTTGGTATTGTGTGGTGTGCTGTACTGACAGTGCAGATAAGTCTCTTTTCCTGAGGCCTAATCCCTCCTCTACACAAGCACGATAGACAGTGAGAGAGAGAGAGAGAGAGAGAGAGAGAGAGAGAGAGAGACATTGCTATTAAAAGTGTGTGTGTGTGTGTGTGTGTGTGTGTGTGTGTGTGTGTGTGTGTGTGTGTGTGTGTGTGTGTGTGTGTGTGTGTGTGTGTGTGTGTGTGGGTGCATTGGTGAAGACAACACAGCAGCATCCCAGGTTTTCAGAACCCTAGTGAGAGTGGGATTTGCATGTGAACAAGGGCTTTAACGGAGCTGTGAACCGTTAATATGCATTCAGAGAGGTTTTTGTAGCGAGCAGCCGGAGTTGTTCAGAAACAGGTGTTCTGCAAATCAGCAAACACTTGCCACTCCAAAATATTCTCCTCATTCTCTGTACTCTCCGGCACTGTTTGGTTCCCTGTCATTTTCAATAGGTTGGTTGTGGTTGAGGAAACATCCAAGTAATGATTTCTGCGAGGAGTGCGACTTGAAAAAGACTGCAGCCACGTTGTTCTGTGAACATCAAGAACGGGTTTCATATGTTTGAAAACATCGAGCACTTTGTGTTAAGGGTGTTAAAACATCCACAGTTACAAAGTTCCCATTCCTAACAACTGAAAAATGTAAATGTACCTGAAGGCATCACCTCTATCTCTGTGTCATTGCCCAAAACAGTGAGACGAAATGACAGCTGCCAAATTTGTGAACCATTCCTCTGATGAAGCTCAACATACCAGTTCAGTTTCATTCTCAAAAGCCATCTTCCACCAACATATGGTGATGTGCTGAGCAGCACTTTCTGGTGCACGATAAGATTGAGGATCGGCAGAGAATCCCTGTACAGTTCATTCCAAAGCCCTACTTTTTATTCCCCTTGTCTGAACTGGTCATAATTTGTCCTCAGCAAATGATGGCAGGTCACCAGAGTGTCTGTAACCAGTATGTTCCTTGAAGCCCACAGCCCCAGCATTCACTTGTGGCAGCATCAGGGAGATTGTTTCACTGTGGTCATTCACACTTTATTTCATTGTGTTCGTTTATTGTATAGTCCAAATTTCAGTTCAGGCAATAGATCAACTGACAATGGCTAAGAGAGACATTTGGTCAAATGTTGGACATACAATTTAATTTATTTATTTTTTGATAAATAATAAAAGGAGGAATAATTCGAGCATTGCCTGAAGTCATGCAGAGCCATTAATCATGAGAAAAATTGCTAGAGACTGACAGCATGGAGAGTGAGTCACATGATGAATTGATGTCATCATAACTAATAATAAGTGTCACAACATTGCTGATGTTTGATGTTGACTTCTGGTGGATGCTTGTTTTGATGACATATTTGGTATTTATTTGTTTTGAATGGACTGGTTACTGCACAAATACAAATCAATTAATCTGTTAAAACATTAAAACACTGACAAATTAGTTAACTACATACTGTGTCATTAAGTCATTAAAAATTCTGAAAAATCCAACTCTTAACAATGTAATATACAACATGATATAAATGTCTAAATAATTACAAATATATATTGAACTCTTATGAGTGTGTTTGAGGTATCTTACTTGTACTTTGAGGAGGAATTACTGCAAGAATAAGTCTAAGGACTCTAGACCATATTAAAAAAAGAATGATTAAAAAAATTCCACTGACTCAAGTTTCAGTCAGTCCCATGATCCATGGCGTACTAGTAGAATAATACCAGGATTCTTATCACACCAAAAATCTGCAAGCAATGCCAATAAAAAGACTTGGCATACATAAGGCAAGATGTATATAATTAATATGATAAATAAGAAAAGTTAGAAAAATGTAAACAATAAAACTTAAATACTGTTACATAAATACAGTTGTGTTACTGTGAGTTAAGAGGCCGATTTTATGCTGAGAAGAAAAATTGTTGTTTTGATGTTGATGTTTTGATTCTATAATAAATGTTTTCATTTTCTTGTAGAAGTTGTTTATTCTTCTTTCTGTGCTAGTATCAATACTGCTGTTTTTGGTGTAAACCTACAGTTGTTTGTGTGTCTGGAATTGGTTGTAGTAGCTGACACTCCTCAAAGCCTCCCACGCTGTCTGTGTAAACTGCTTGAATGTGTTAATATGCACAGGAAGAGCTGCATCTAAAGTGAACATGGCAAACTTGTGACAGTCACTTCCCATTCATATTTATCCTCAATGTTTCTTTATTTTAAATTAGCAGAGCTCCTACGTTGGCTCACTCCCCCTAGAGAAAATTTTAACTTGAATCCTTTTTACCAAATTGCACTCAGAGAGTACATTAATGCAATTTTGAGCTTGAGGGTTCTTCCACGCAAACTGAAGACAGAAAGAAAAGAGCTTAGCAAGATGATCGGCTCATAGAGTAGCTTCACCTTTCAAAACATCTCCATGTACAGTACATGGATTATAAACAGGACGTGCCAAATAGCATGTTAGTGACTTTGAACAGAAAGGTCTTTTTCTCAGGGTGTTTAGCTGAAGCATAACAAAACACAATATGTCACTTCGATGGCTGTTTACTTTGTGTGAATTCTCAGCCACAGTTCAGTCATCAAAGTGAGGATAGATGTATGTGAAGAGGAAAGGAAACCTGATTTGTGAGTGTGTGTGTGTGAGAGAGAGAGAGAGAGAGAGAGAGAGCGTAAGAGACACACTGTGACACCCTGAGAAGAGATATTTGACTTGTGACATTTGCACAATGCTGCCACACATTTTGCTATGTTTTGGAGTTTATATGTGTATATTGTAACTGCATACATCATCCGTTACTGTGTGTGTGTGTGTGTGTGTGAGGGAGAGACTGAGAGAGAGATGAATGGCACTCTAAAGGATCCACTTGATTATGCTCAATGGAGAGCTTTCTCCCGTCAGCCTTATTTATGTCTGCACACTGCAGCCTGGACACACACCTATAAATCGGTAGCTGCTGCAGACCCCCCCCAACCCCACCCCTCCAACACTCCAACACACCAACACACACACACACGTACAGAGAAAGATCTCCTGCATCTCTGACAGCCTTGTTTGCTCCCATTCCTCTCACCATCTGTTTAAAGGTATCACTGAATTTTCTTTGACATGTTCAAACATCTTTTTTCAAATAAGGAATTCCGTCCTCAGGGGTTTTCAGCTCCCCTGCAGGCCCACAAAAACCTTCAGACTTCTCTTGTCCACCTATTCCTTGCTCCAAACTGTTGCCCTCATGGTTTCCCTCATGCATATCACCCCTATACGCACAGCCAACAGCTTTCTCTTTTTGTAGTTCTAGCCTGAGGCCAGTACTGTGGGGCTTTATAACTCACACCCTCTAAATATTTCGCTTTTTGGATGTTGAAAGGTTCATCTCAAACACATACTCCTGAGGAGAACAGGTGTGGAGAGGACGAGGAGGAGGGTTTTGTGAGATTGAAAATCAATCATTTGGACTGAAAAGAGAGGAAGAAGTTGAGTGAGTGGAAAGAAACACTTTCGATGAAAAGCAGCAAGCAGCAAGCTGAGGAGACGAGAATGGTAAGTTGTATATAAAGAGGCTGAGTGTAATAATGCAGGCACAGACAGTACGCACCTTCAAAAGGAATTGTATTCTTCAATTTGAGGATTGTTATGTATATATAAATGACATTTTGATGAGAATGGCAGCAAATGAACAACTATGGACCAGTGTGGATCTGAAAGAAAAAAAAGCAGCATATGCAATTTCACAGATTTACAATGCAAGGACTTGGAATAGATATGGTCTAACATCACTCATGCAGATGTGTTTTGAAGTCTGTTGCTGCATTTGCTATTGGGTTCCATTTGTATCAATCACTAGATTCAAAAACATCTTGATCCAAGCAGAACAGAGGAGCCATAGAGCTAATGTCAAATTCATTTCTTGCAAAAATTGGATATTTCTGAAGTTCTGAAGATATTGTTGTTCATTAACTTGCAAAGCACTGTAGGCAACACACTAACGTGTAGGCTGCACCATCAATCACACAATGGAAAATCATTCGTTGACAATTATAAGTTAAAATTTCAAATCACAAGAGCTGCAAAATTTTTGATAACAGGAAAATGTGTCACAATAGTCAAGCCAATTTTATTTATACAGCACCACTTCATTGTACAAATGATCTCTAGGTTATTGTTGCCTGCCGACCAGACCTGTTAAAAACCCTTTGCATTGTTTCCTCAATGCAATATCTGCATATTATCGGCATTTAAATAATTGCAATATAATTCAATTAAATATCATCCATATCTAACTTGTATATATGTGCTTTTGATTCTACACCACTCTGTGCTACATTCACAAGACATCAAATACAAGTTAATAGGCTTCAATCTGACACCAGCTCAAATTAAAATTATATATTTATACTGAAATTGTATAAAAATATAGTAGTTTTCTTTTATAATGATCTAGTAGCCTAATTTAATCTTTAATGTGTCTATAAAGAAGAGCTATTTGAGAAGTTTTACTTTTGACCCTTGTAATGAACACTGCTTTATATTATTTAGGACTTTAAATCCAGGACTTCTTCCTTGTGAGGAGTCTTTTAAATAGGTTGTTGCTATAGACTGTAAGATTTGTCAGTGAAATATTCAGTATACTTCTATAACCTAAAAACATTTTCATAACTGCCATCAAGACACACATTTCACTGAAATGTTCAGAAGCAGCATCTTTAGATTCCACTGCAAGTGTTGCCAAGTAAAATTTTATTATTATGTTTTTTATTAATTTTACCTAAAATCCTTCTTTGTGGTGTGAACTTCCCCAAAGTAATTATTTTCCACCTTTAAGAAAGAAAGGGAAAAAGTTCCCTCCCATGAATGCCCTTTGTTCCCCCAGGGTATTGTTTTGGTGTTGCACAACCCAGCGGCACAGAGCCGTGTGAGCTCAGAGCTGATGAGTCACGTGTTGGAGCATGCTCTCTGTTGTCGTAATTATTATTTTTTTTTTTCCTTATTCGTAACCACAGTATACTCATATGTGCTGTGATGTGACATGTTAATGAACCTACTGGGCAAATCTCAGTTGGTTAACAACTCGTAAATTTAATCTTTAACCGAGTTATTCATGCAAAATTCGCTAGCCTAGAATTTTGCCGGGTGAAACTGGGTTTTTTTCCCCGGTGTCACAAAATTGTGCTCTGTGTGCTATGGCTGTATGATAGTGTGAGTTTTCATATGTAATGTGGAGTTTTATTGTGGTAATGTGAATTTTGTGTTTTTTTTCCTGTAGAAGCAGAAGACTTGCAGTGTGGACTCAGTGTGTATGAGACACCTGTGTTTTTTTCCTTTACTCTGATGGTTAAAGCCCCATAGATGCTCAACACCAGTGTGCGTCTAACTTGCCAATTACACAACACACATTTACACAATGCACGTTACACATGTATAGACTATAAATAAAGATTTATGTAGTTTGGTTTCTGCAGAGTGGTTTTTGAGGTCAGCGTTATCTGCTCTGCTGTCATTATCTTAACATTGCCTGTATCTGCCTTTTTCCAAGTTAATCCAAAAATGGGCAAAGACTTGGGGCACAAGTGAAGCAGCGACTTGGGTGCACAGCAGTTGATGGCAAACATCACTCCTGTCACCTGTCAGTCGATGCAATTATATCGAACCTTTAGTCTGAGTGAAATTTAAACAGCTGAGCTATACAAATATTCACCTGCTGTATAGTTGTCATAAAGTAGGAAATTAGCTTTTAAGACTCTCTCTGGAGTAATCACTTCCCACTTTTAAGAGTTTTGAACTACCTATGTGGACACAATTTCTACATTGATCCCTCTACGGGAAACTCTTTTGTTAGCTGGGCATAGTCTACTGAGGTGACGCATGCCTCCCTGCTCTGTGATTTAGTCTGATAAAACTCATTTTATACAAAAATCTTGCCTCAAGCACCCTGAAGACCTCTGAAAGTGTCAGCTGTAGTACAAGAAACAGAGTAACTGGAGGTACAAAAAACTGTTGCAGGGTGCTAGTGTAACTCCTGCCAACCAAATAAACACACACTCTACACAAATTTGCAAAACCGTGTGGCATATTCTGAGAGTGCTGCATGACACCGCAAAGCAAGGAATCAGAAATGAAAGAAGAAAATAAGTGTGCAACAGTGCTTTTATCCTGCTCTCTAAGTTGTTAAAGACTCTACAGTACTGAGGTTTGGAATTCTGAACAATTGCTGCATAGACGACAATGTTTGAACCAATTTACTAGTAATCGTTATTACAAAAAGACATTATTGGTGTTATGGAGGAGAGCATAACAGTTATCTGCTCTCAGCTCAGAGATGGGAGCTCGAGTCGCACTTAAGTCGCACACTTCAGACTTCAGACTCGATTCGTGAACAATCATAATGTTTTCTTTATCTAGTGCATTAACATTGGTGAAACTTTGAAATGCCTGACGAGCTGTCACTACCTTCTTTTTGTCACAGTAATTAGGCCTGAGTACCACGCGGCTCATGTATAGATTCGGACTGTCTCTTATTTTTTTCCGCAAGCCGCGCGCCTCTCGCGCTGAAAACACATTGAAAATGACCTGTTCAGAGTCACATAGACATACCATCAATTATCCATAATGTATATCGATGTCAAATAAAATCCGGTGTGTTTCAAAATAAAAGTCCAATAGACGTATTAATGAATTTAATTTAATTTATAATTTTATGTATTTATCGATTATTTCCTTTTATAATTTCACACACTTCATTTAATTTAACATTATTACATTACATATTCTATTTATGATGACCATTATCAGAGGAAAACAATGTAGGAACAGGATAAACCCAGGAACAGCACGCAACAGCGCTGCAGCCTGTGTGTACACTAAAGCGAGTGTGCACTTCACACACTTGCACCTCAGATGACGGTAACTCTGGCAACCGGCACACCTGCAGCTGCTTCTGGTACGTTACCCTTTGTAATTACGTTTGGTTCTAAAAACTTCAAAAAAGAAGGCATAAACGAAAGAAGCGCAGACTGCAAATTCTGTGCTAACAAAATTAAGGATCAACTACTTGAAATTTTATCAGGCACCTGAAAACTCACGGTTTCAGATGAATCGGTAATTTACGTCACTTACGTAACTTACTTAAGTCCCATTCGCGCATATGGACGGTTAGCTTGCTACTAGCTTTGTAACTGAAAGATGAAGATGTTTTGCTTACAAGTTGTTTGCATTTAGCTAAAGTGTGATTATTTTGCACTAATTGGAAGGATGTTAATTGCAACATCTTTGGCTGGGTGAGGTGGTGAGGTTCCTGCCTATACCCCCCCCCATGCCTCTCTCACCCTCTCTCTCTTTCTCTCTCTCTCCCACTCTCAACCCAATCGGTCAAGGCTGCCCCCCAGCCTGGTTCTGCCCGAGGTTTCTGCCTCTTCAAGGAAGTTTTTCCTTGCCACTGTCGCCAAGTCCTCATCAGGGGATCTGTTGGGTCTCTTTTAATAATTTTATAAAGAGTTTGGTCTAGACCTGCTTAACAGAGTTCATTTTAAACAGTCCAAATGTACATCAACCTGTACTGTCTACTCTTCATGTTAGCAAAACAGTCAATTACTTGACTGTGACTAATTTTATCTAGCTGATCCCTCTCTACAGCCAAGACAGTGAGGTTTTGCAGCCTGTCTTGGGCCATTGTGGACCTAAGCCACGTATGCAGCTGCCTCAAAACGTTGAATGATCACAGTCTCACATTGATAAGGGAGTTTTCCTGTTTCATTGTGTGTGTTCACTCGTGGAAATACCACCATGAATGCACTTTATTCCTATTTTCACTCACATTTTGGTTAGATAATGCAAATACTGCGGAATAATTTTATCATAATCTGGTATAGGCCGTTTTGTTCATTGTTCCAGTTTGATGTTAAAAGACAGGCTAAATTTCCCAGCCAACGGAGTAATGTATGTCAGTATGTTAACATCCTGTGGATAAGATAGCTACTTTAGCGGGACTCTCTCCCAATATATATAAATATTAATATAATTCCATTAACATCTGGCGCAGTGCACAAGCAAAAACAGCTTAATCTACCTCTCTTCATCTCATTTCCATTTTTCTTCCCTGCTGCTTCTCTGTCCTGGTCACCTCTGTTTTTGAAGAACTTTCTAATGTCCATGCCTGTAGGATAGCTGTCCATTGACAAGTGCACGTCCAGTCAGTACAGCGTAGCGATAGCAGTGTTTGTATTTAAATTTCAAATGCCAGGTGCCGCACGTTGCATTCAGTGACTATGCAGCATAGACGCATCCTGCGCCTGCAGATCCAACACAACCTCTCTACTCTTTGAAGTGATTTTGCTGCAGCCCTATTAGGCTGGGTGCTGTCACAGGAGCTGTCCACTACTCCTAGACGCATCAGTCATAGTGCAGGGTTACGGATATTATTCTGTGATGAAAAAAAGACTTATTCATGAAATTTCATTGGGAATTTTACAGGGGGCACGTGCCCCAGTAAAAAGTGTCTGGCGACGCGCATGGTAAGGTGTAACATTTTCTATTTTTGTTCTTATTATGGTCACACTGAGCCTGCACAGTAGGGGGCAAGATATACTGTTTTCTTTAAAGGAAAACTTTAAATGCCTTCATATATATATATATATATATATATATATATATAATAAGTTATACAAATCAACTTATCTTGTACTTGCCTTAGCACAAGAAACAAACAATTTATGAACAGTTCAGGATACAAACGGCCGTTCAGAAGGTGGGGAATGTCTGTAATTGTCATTTTGCTGAAAGCTAAGGTTACAATGTATATTTTAAAAATCAAATCTTTGCTGCTCCAAAAACAGTATTCACAGGTGGCTATATAGCACAACTTCAAGTCTTGCACAACGCCCATATCTAAAAAATGTGTGATGCAGATTCACCTGTTGATGATATCCGTTGCTGCAGACTTGCTGCACAAACAGTTATAAATGAACCTACCATGCTATTGAAATTCCAGCACTGGCAAGTGTCATAGTACATCTTGGTGAAAAGGTACCTTACAACCGCCTTATGACTGTCAGCACATTTTTATTACCATTTACTACCATTTACATACCATTTCCTAATTTACTAAAATTTTCAGTTTTGAAATTGATTGTTTTAAGTTCCATTGTATGCTGGCCCTTACAGTTCAATGCAGTGCAGTTACAGAAAACATACTAATAGACAAAAACATCTACTTCTCAAACACCACACGGTAAGCCTCGCTCTAACTAAATAACTAAATCCATCCATCTATCTATCTTCTACAGCTTTTCAATTTCCAGGTTGCAGCGGGTGCTGGAGCCAATACCAGCTAACAATGGGGGAGGGCTTGGTACCCCCTGGACAGGTCTCCAGTCCATCACAGAGCCAACACACAGAGACAGAGAGAGACCAACAACCACTCACTCTCACACACAGAGATAGGGACAATTTTAAGTCACAAGTTAACCTTGACAACCTAAACTCTGTGCTGCCCTAAATAACTAAATACAGAAGCATATCTGGGAAATACTTACAGGTCTCATTAATATATAATAGATATATTAATAATATTAATATATAATATATAATTACATTACATATGGCAAACAGTTTAGCAGTTTCAAGGGCCAAAAGGGCCAATACATAGACACAGACCAACCTAAACATTCTTGTCTTTGGATGGTGGGAGGAAATTCAGAGTACTTGGAGGAAACCCATACAAGCACAAACATGGAAATTCCAGAGAGAAAGGCCCCAGGCCCGGAAATTGAACCTGTGACCTTCTTGCTATGAGGCAACAGTGTTAACCCTTAGGCAACTGTGTTGCCTTATATATAAAACTGGGTATTATTGAATAAAAAGTCTGAATATATGGAATGAAGTTGTAATACTACCACTTATAATAGTGGTAGTTATAATAGTAGCCTCCATGCTTAGAGATGCTGGGTCTATTAATAGCTGATTGCGTCGGCGCTTTGCACAGAAAAAAGCTTCTCTATCATAAATGTCTCTCCTCTTTCTACACTAATAAAACAAAGGAAAGGAAAACAAAAAGAAAAACTTTAACAGGTAGTGCCACTAATTGACTGTAACTACCTTTACTATTACCGTAATTTCTGGATATAAATTGCTACTTTTTTCACACGCTTTGAAGATTGCAGCTAATTTATGGATTTTTATGGGTAACTGGCTTCATGCTGCCAATACATTTAGTGTCACATCAGACCAATGAAATTACAGAACAGGTCACAGTGGAATAGTTCACCAATGAAATAGTTAGAATGAAATTAGACGCATCCACACTAAATTCGTCAGATCAGTCATTTATTTTGCGCTTCATGCACACACCCTTATCATGGAAAACACACAAAGCAATACATATGACGCAGCTTTCAAGTTTTTTTTTTTTTTTTTTTTATATTTTTTTATAGTTTCAGAAGTTATACATTTCTGATATTCAGATGTCTTCATTCTGATTCTTTTCTAGTTTTCATTTAACATTTAACATTCATTTAACATTAAAACATGTGCAAATAAATATATATATACATATATATATAGATATATATATATATCTATATATATATTTATTTGCATATATATTTATTTGCACATGTTTTTATTCCCTGAAAACATTTTTGTTGTGTTTGTTGTGAGCATGTGTAGCTAATGTGTTGAATTACAATTTTCTTAATGTGCATGCCTTTAATTGCAGTACATGGGATGCTTGGGGCCACTGTACAAGGTAGCCAGCTCTTGTTTCCAGCAGTCCATGCCTGTAATTTTCTTGTATATTAACATTAACACACACTGTATACTTAATTGTATTTAATGTTAAATCTATGTGTGTGTAATCCAGTATTGTTTTTCAAAAGGAAACAAAAAGGAATGACTAGCAAATTGTTGTAATGCACAGAGTGGATTTTGTTACAGCAAAAATCATATCAGTGTGTTACCAGCCATCCCATTTGTTTATTTTCTGGAGATTCTCACTGTTTAACAGTCATGGTAGTGAAGCAGGAGAATGTTGGTATTTTGGCCTCATTTTACATAAACATTGACCAAAGAGAGAGCATGATTTACAAAGCACTTTAAAGTCAGACAGTATTTCTTTTGTTCACCTCTGTTTTCCATGACCGAAATAGTGTTGAAAATCATATGCTGTATATGATGCACAGAGAGAAACTGCTTCGGTGGATCAGGCAGAGATTCCTAACCCTGACCAGGCAGGATGACAAGCTAAAGGATGGAAAGCAGGGGTGGAGGAGGGACTGTAACCTCTTGGATGAATGATATATGACTCCTGATCGTTTGTTATGTCTCATTCTCCCCCCTGCATTCCTTCTTCCTTGTTCTCTATCCTTTCATTCATTCATCAAGTTCTTGCTTTCATCCCTTCTTCCCTTCTCCACCTAGTCCTCCTCATCCCTCTGTACGTATTGTTGCAGGCTTAACCCTGTTGTGGTTTCCTCTGTCTCCCTCACATTACGTCATCACATTCACTCCATTCTCTCCATTTTTCAATGCATTATCTGTCTACTTTCTCTATCATTGCACTTGCCCTCAACCCCCACCCTCCCACCCACACTTTTTCAGGCTGATTTGCCTCACTCAATAGCAGGGTGTCTGACAGGCCTGCTGTGGAAAGATAGTGCGATTCAATGTGAGTGGGAGGAGGAGGGTAAAAAGGGTGAAGTGGTAATAGCTGGTGAAAAGGGGTTGGCACCAAGCGGGTGACAAGGAGAGAGGGGATGGGTGGGTGGGATTTGGCTGAGGGAGAGAGAGGGAACCAGGTATTTGACTTAGGTTGAGCAAGGCAGACTGACACCCCCCACCCAAAAGAATTAGGGAGCGAGAAAAAGTGAAAGAATGAGAATGAGACAGAGACAGAAAAGCTTGTCTCCAAAATGCCAGCTATTCAGAAACTTCAACATGATATTGTTTTCAGCTCCACTTTGAAGGATGGTCCCATAGAGAGTTGACAGAATCATTTTTAATAGGAAATAGAACATGTAGGTAAAATATGTGATATGCTGTAAACTTGTTAAACTCAGTAACTTGTGTAACTTTACTGCAAATTGTCATAGTATTCTCAAATATAACCCATTGTGACAAAGGTATATTAAAGTTCCTGGAGATTTAATTTATACTATGTGAAAATAGTTTACATTGATAAATATTTAGTTTGGAATGGCTGAGAAGTAAATAAAATAAATGGGGGTTTAAGTTTATCAAAAAAGCGAGGATCAGGTCTCTATGATTAATTGAGGAAATGTCAGAGAATTTCAGGCCCATGATTGAAGGCTAAGCCAGACCCAGGCTCAGGAACTTTTGTGTAGTTTATTGTGACTAAAATCAGTGACTAATAGAATTAGCATAATGGTGTGTGTAGTTAATTGATTTAATTGTTAGCTGGCTTGCAACTTGCAGTGACTGACAATCTTTCTTGGCTCTGTAAATGCAAAATTCCTGCTTTCTGTACTGAACTCTGGAGGAGTGGAAGGGATGAAGATACTTTGTGTTTGAGGAACTATCTACATGTTTGAACCTGAGGCAGACCGAGACACAGACGAGGGGTCTTTTGTGACCAAAATCAGCAACTAGCCTAGATTTATCAGAGGGGTTAGCACAGTTGGCTTAAAAAAAAAAAAAAAAAAAAAAAAATTGTTTATTAGCTACTTTCTATCTTGCAGAAGTGTGCTCATGTGTACTCTTGCTCGCTCTAAGGACAAGGTTTGGGATATATGTTGCCTGCCACATGCAGCCATGGTGCTGACTGATTATTTCACGCATGATATATCGTGTATTACAGTGTAATGTAGTCCTCATTAAGCACCATGGACAAGGACAGAATGGAGGTTTCAGTCTGGATTCAGACTTCAGGAATTTTAAAATCATAACCAATTTTAAAACCACAGTAGGCAGGGAGTGGTGCACCACCTGAGAGCAGATGCAAACAAATGTTGAATTAAGGACTAGGGCCTGATTTCTCAGATTGTCTCGAAGCCTGAGGTGAAATCCTCCATTAACCCAGCATTAGAATTCACAAAACAGTTTTTTTTTAACCATTACATGCTTTATTGACAATATCAGCAGTGCTTTCAGCTTGGGCATTGATAGAAGTTGACAGTGTGGCTGTGAAATCAGCAATCACAGTCCTTGTACCTGATCTAGTGAGTAACTGGTCAGCTCAGATTCTGAGACAGCATGAAACTTTGTGCTTTTGTTGTGGAGCTCCACCAGGTAGAATCCTGACAGGCAGACAGCTGACGGGTGGATCCACATGCATCATGGTCTACAACCGTGGGTGTCTTCGCCTCCTTCAGTCTATGTCAGTGGCATTTTTCATTGCTCTTGTAATCCTAAATAACTGGCCTCTGCACCTGCCAATCATAGCTCATGCTGCAGGCAATAGTTTCCTACAGCGACAGGTTGGGACAAGGACAATTCCCTTCTGACATGAAGTGCTGACCTTAAATCCTCAGAGACAGAGAAAGCCACTCAACCTTTGCACTAGACCTCTAAAAATAACCAAGACGAGGAGACTGGAGACAAAAGGATTTCTATTTCCTTTCTCTCTTTCAGTTTTCCACCATATCACTTTCATTCCTCTGTTGCCCTTGCTATCTCTGTATTTTGAGCCTACTGCCAGTCTAGAATTGTGGGTTTTTTATTTAGCCCTGGTCTGTCTTAGTTCATAAAGGCTGATCTGATATCACCCCTCATTCACTGTTCTTCCAACTTCAACCCTATCCTCTTCACCTCCTTTCCTCAGTCTCCTCTTTTTCCGTTCTTTTTTTTTCTACCCTTCCACCAACTCACCTCCAATCACCCTCGGTGCATCTGACAGCTGAGCAATAAACATAGAGCGGGCAGGAGTGGAGGAGAGAGTGCGGGGGGGTCGTCAGATTGCTGTAAAGAGCCTGAGCGTTGACAGCTATGGGAAAGAACAGCTGACCCCTCTTATATAGAAAAAGAGAGTAGAGGTGGTGTTGGTGGTGAGTGTATGTGTGTGTATGTGTAATGGGGGTGGTCAAGAGAGGAGGGGGAGATGGAAAAAAAGGGGTGCAGAGGAGAGAGGTATGTGTGTGGATGAGATGGAATTGAGTAGTATCAGTACTGTAAAAAGTCCATTCAATTTAACCATGTGAAGCTCTGTCCACATGTTTGTGTGTATGGTCATAACACCATGGTTAAAGCTCATGGCTGCTTGGAGGTGAGATTTTTCAGTGCTTTAATATCCTTCATCTCCACTTTATTGGTCGTATTTTAACACATGCATACATGGGACATAGGCATGTCCATTCATATGGTCATCCATTCACTGTTCATACAAATAACAGCATCAACGTACTACTTCTTGACCCAGCGATGGTTTTCAAAGCAAAGCAACAAGCCCATAAAAAAAAACAAAACTCACCTTAAACCCTTGATTCACTCCAGAGATTAATTTAGAAAAATTTAACTGAACTTGAACTGCTGTTTAGCTTTTATGACTAAAATGTAAATAAATGCTTAAAAATAATAATAAAAAAAAAAAAACGAAAATACAATAGCTGAGTGATATATAATTATATAACACTCCAATCTCCATTTCCTTTGAAAATATTACTATATATATCACAGTGTTTGCCTGGACTGCATTGGAATTTTATCCTAAAAAAATGCATTTACATATCAAGAAGTTTTGATTATTTTGCCCACATTCACTCAAGTCTCTGGATCCTGCTGCCATCAGCCTCTCTCAAGGTTTGTTGGTTGCTGTTGTGTGTGTGTGTGTCTGGAAACTGCAGATCCCTGTTGTCCAATCAGAACGTATTAGCTTGTGGCTTCTCAATCTGCCAGAGTAGCACCTATGAGAGCCCACGGAGAATGGCCAATACTGTATCTAAATGCAAATCAGTAATTTTGCCAATAACAAACACTCGAAAATCTCACCCACCACCTCCTGCCTCATATACACTGTTGGCCTATGGGTCGTGAGTATTTTTGAGTAAATACTAATAAAGATTCAGTGTTTTTCATAACAATGAGTGACTCCGCAAATCCTGACTCCTGAGAGGCTGCAACCAGTTTGTTTGATTTCTGATTTACAACCTGAGGTAATGAACATAACTAAGTAAATTAGTTTGAAACAAATCTTCAACTATAGCAGATAAACATGTTGATGACCTGATGAGATGAAGCTTTGCTGTCTGTTACTGTTACTGTAGCAAGCATTGATGAAATATGGAAGAAAGAAAATGTCACTGAAGGAGTGTGGGTGTGTGTGTATTTAAATGACATCCAAGTGTGAATCACCTAAAGAGACCAGAGATGAAGATGAGGTGAAGAAGGCTGAAGAGGTGTTTTTAGCTTTTTTTTTTTTTTTTTAATTAATTTTATATGAGTGTGTGTATTGGTGTGAATGTATGTGAATGTGTGGGTTGATGAACATTTAGATATTTTATAGGGAAGTAAACAGTAATCTCAGACTTTTGGACCAAAGTGTATGTGTATAAATCTATGTGGGGTTTTGCAGTGGTATATTCTCATCTGCTCTTTTTCTTTTTTTTTCTTTTTCTAAGTTCTTAGGGCAGGAGGATAGTTTCGCAATCTTCTTTTGCTTTATCATGATACACAATAACGACATATTCAGCGTCTTCATATTGCATATCCTCTTTTTCTAAAGCATTTTATAATTCCACTTCAAGAATACACTTTAGACATATAACCCATGATGCACAAAATGATTGGTGTCCCTGAAATGTTTGTCTGTAAAAAAAATAAATAAATAAATCAAAAAGTGCTGTTTCTTTTGGAACAATTCTAAATTTGCTGAAAAGAGAAATTCCTCACCAGCATTAATCGTACCGTTGACAAAACACATTTGAAAATCATCAGGCCACAGACACACAACACAGAACTACATACAATAACTGCAAAAATACAGAGTATATTTTTAATGTCAAAATCAATTAAAATACAGTATATTATAGTTGATAAATTCCCATTATACTGTAAAATGACATACACATTAAGTCAAAAAACATTACAATTAAATACCTTTCAGATTAATCTATGTAATTTCATGATATACATTATTTATTTTAGGAAACCGCCAAGTCTAGCTACATTAATTTCATGTTAAAATACAAATTTTCCCATGTACAATAACCTTGTAACATATTAAAATGAACTACCTTCATAAAATTAAAGATAAATATCTGCAAATTTACAGTATTTATCTGTCATTTTAGAGAATTGGTAGATTAAAAAACAACCATTGGACAGTGGAAAACTGACTAAATATATCAAAAATAGCTACATTTAAGGACAATTGCTGTTAATTAAGGGTATTTAGCAGCCATTTCTTGTCCATCTACACTGATTTGCTGCATAATTGTGGTTTCCTCACGAAAAAGAAAAAACAATGACACAATCTATAAACAAAATATGTACCTTTAATCAAATAGGAATGTCTACAAATTTACAGTATTATAGTAGTTATTTTAGAGAATTGGACGATGAGAAATTAACTTTACATCAAACTACATTAACAGGCATATTTAAAGATCCTATCTGTAAATCTAGGGTATTTAACAATCATTTTAGTAAACTGGAAAAATACTCACTGGGAGTCATCCTCTATCATATATCAAATATATCTAACCAGTCCCCACTTTATGTCTCTGTTGTGACCTGAGTTGGAAAGGAGACGAATCTCTACGGGACTCACACAGGCTGAGTGGGACATTACACAGAGCAGCATACAGCAGTTTGAGCACATTCAAAATACGAACATACATCAGCAGAGAGCAACATAATTACACTAACCTCTGGCTATGTTAGAAAATGCTTTGAACGAAAGTGTGTGTTAACAATGAATACTTTATCTGTAAAACTAAATGACCCAGCTGCCATCAGTTACTTATTCACAAAACCAAACAAAATGATAGCTTATGTGAGGGTAGCAACTTATCAGAGGGATGCTAACGTAAGCTTCAAGGCTGTCCACTGGAGGTATGAAAATTAATTAAAATATCTTTCACATGAGTTATCTGGGACACTCACCTCAAATGGCTGTCTCAAACATCCTCCTTGAAGATCATCTGATGTGCCCATAAAGGCATGTCTTTCTCCTGACAGTTCGTCCAGTCATGACTGACTGGACAGACACTA
The DNA here is from genome assembly GCF_900963305.1 of Echeneis naucrates. Lineage (NCBI taxonomy): Eukaryota > Metazoa > Chordata > Actinopteri > Carangiformes > Echeneidae > Echeneis > Echeneis naucrates. The sequence continues at coordinate 16,153,240 of NC_042529.1, read as the reverse complement.
ACTGTCATTCTTCAGACTCAGCCAGTTGGTCATTATGGGCGTGGCCAACACTTTGAATGACTGGTTTTCTATAATTTTGTATGTCTTCATTATCAAGGACAGGAATCTCTAAAAGAATATGCTAAATTACCTTTAAAAAACTAATGATAATCTAATATTATATGATGATTAATTACTTGTAATTATAAAGGTAAATATGTAAATTACTGCTAGTATCTGTTAATTTACAATTATTACATTGTCTTCCTGAAAATGCTAATAAACCTGTAAAAAAGAACAGAAACCTGTATGAAAATTACAGTTAAAGAAAGCTGTTTATACAGATTATCTAAACCAAAGTATTGTTTCAAACTTCTTCACACCATGACTCAAATGTGACCCAGACCTCATCTGATGAGGATTTATTCAGGCTCAGAATCTGTCATTGCACAAGAAAAATAAGCCCTACTTCAGTCAGAACGCCAGCATCAGATAGAGCAGGAAGTAGCTTTGTACATTATATAATGAAGATTGAGGTACTGATCTCAACTCTCACCTGCCCTTTCTCTTTATCTATCTGATCATTTGACAGCTCCTTTTTCTAATCCATCAGATTTTGTCTGTGTGTGTGTGTGTGTGTGTATTTGTGTGAGTGCAAATAAAGTGCTACAAATGTGTGAGTGCTATGTGAAAGTGATAATACAGCAACACGTAGGCTGATTTTGCTGTCAGCTATGGTGTTTTAATTCTTCACATCCATAGCTCTGTGGGATGACAGCTGACTAAGACATACTCTTACATATGCTTAGAGCCCAAGTGCATGATTACGTGTGTAAGGTTGTGCGTCACGGTATGTATTACACATGCATGTTTGTGTATGTGGATGACTCTACAATGTGTGCGTTCTGCATTCCTGTACGTGTATTCTCTGCCTTGATGATAAATTAAATGATCAAATGTTTATGGTGAATTAAATGGCATTTGGCAGCAGTGGTGACCCTGTGTGTGCACCAAGTGAGTGTTTGTGTGAATGAGTGTTTCCCATGCTGTCAGGTGCAAGGTTGTTATTAACAACACTCTACACAAAGAAATGGATCAGAGGCAACACAAGGTCTGTCAGCTGGCAGAGACAGTGAAGAGAGGAAGCAGTAAACGTGAGAAATATTTGCACACCCGCATACAAACGCGACTTTGCTACACACAGCTGCTCACATGCACTTTTGCAAACAAAAGTCGAGATTATTTAAGAATTCTCTAGGTTCAGGTTCAGAAGGTCAGAGGCAGTTCGTGGCAGGTTGCTTAGTTATGCCCCAGATAAGAAAAGGTTAAAATTAGACAGGAATTTAGAATATGCTCTGATTTCTGGCAAAACGGTCTAATAACTGTAGTCCAATCTTTTCCAGAGACTATTACACTTAATCATTTCTCACTGAATCTGCTGCATACGGCATGAATGAGCCACAAAACCACATTAGTTCTGACAGGCATTTGAGTAAACAGAGAGCACAGTTAAATGGGAGACTGGTCCAGTTCAATCAAATAAGTGACAGCTAAATTACCCACTGTGTGCAGCTACACCCTCTCCATGCAGTTTTTTTTTTAATCAATCACAGCACTGTGTTTACAGGCAGATTTGGATAGAAGTGTGAAAGAGCCCTTTACGGGAGAGACGGGTACAGTTTTATGCCAATGACAATATCTGGAGTCAGAAAAAATGCAAGTGGTGAATTTAATTTTGTGTGGATCTCTGTTGGGCAGTTGAAAAACTTTTTTGTACATTTAATCAGCAACATCTTACCATTTACTGAAGACAAAAATCAGTTTCCTTCTTAATTGTATATGTAAATGTTTCTTATTTGAATCAAACTTAGAATACTTACAACATGACAGTATATTTTTGATTACTGTTTCTACACTGAAGAGCATTTTGTGGACAGATTTGGTTGGCAGTGGCATATATCAGAACCACAGTGTATCAGTGTAGGCTTTTTATTTATGACTTCTGACATAATCAGTAGTTAAAGTAAATTTTTCATTTACCACAAGATTTTTTTCGCTGAAAGGTGCTATAAATCAATGATAAGGGCGAAAATAATGTTAAAGCAATTTAACAATTTTAACACGTGTTATATATTACTTGAAGTGATGTTATCCTCGATAAATATGTGGTTTGAAGAACCAAGAACTATCTCTAAGTGCACAGCTCACTGAGTCAGTTGATACTGAACAGTAGAGTGAGAAGTAGGGCCATTTACACATAGCGTTCAATATAATCTGACTTCTTTTGAGAATCAGTGAAGTCGTCCCCTGGCTCCTGGATCGAATGAAGGTTTAATGAACTTCAGCTTTGATTCCACATTACAGCACCAGCATGTCAACACTTTTATATGGAGCCTTAGGATTTTGGAAACATGGCTATATACCTTGTAGCAGCTAAAATTACTATTCAGCTAATGGTATAGCAGGCTGAATAAACTCTTCTGAATTTTGGAGAATATGCAGGGCTTCATTATCAAGAAAACTTAAAATGGCATGCCAACACCAATTAACAGATGCAGGGGCTCTAATCAGCTGTTCCCAATGGCTGTGCGGAAAAAATGCTTCAGGTTGCATTAAGCACCTCCTGTTGAGAATTTCTTGACTTTGCAGAGACGGCTGCCATAGTCAGTGTAACTGTTTTTTTGGCACCCAATCAGATAGTGCCGCCCTGGGATCCGAGAAAATAGAAGAAATGGAGGTTTCATGATATGTCAGTTAGAGCTACCACAACAGACAGAAAATCCTAATGGTGGGAGCAGATCGACTGGACACTAGGCCGCAGTGGTGATATGTTGTCATAGAAACAAAAGGCTAATGCGGTGCTCCCCAGTGTCCTGTCAGTGCTGTGCACAATATGATGACACAACCAAACTCAGCCAATAGCCATCTTTAGAGCTGACCCTCAGCAACAACTATATCTTCTTCTGTTTTGCTGCTTAACGTTTCCTTATAAACATGCTTACAGCATCTCCTTCAGGCTGTTTAGATCACTCAGTGTAGGTGTGACAACACAAGGTTCATTACTTTCAACTTTGCTTGGTGCAGCTAGAGGCTTGTGTTTTAACCTGTGATACAGAATCACGTATTACCTCTGGCAGGTTTCAGCAAAGTTTCCTTCATTTGGTCCTGCCAGTTAGCTGTTACCACAATCCATTTCTGTTTTCACAAGGGACTTCTCATTGATAAATCACCACCATTCTGTGTTTTGATGACGTTCTGAATTATTATCCTCTCTACAGTGATCCATGTAGTGCTATCTTAGATTCACAGCCCCTATCTGCTGCACCATCAGCAGCTGAAGCACAGCAGATCCATCATGGCAGCATTGTTAATTCTCCTCCTAATCTATCATTTGCTATCGAAATTTAATTCAGGCACCTGTTCAACTAGTATTCAAATAGGTCACAATAATGACTCAATTTTAGTTTAGACTTTTGGAAAAGACTCAGTAATAAGTTTTCTGTGTTATTTTTCCTAAAATTGTGTACAACAAGATGCTCAGTTCTGTCATCATTTGTGATGGAGCTGTCACTAGATTGTGCTGCTGTTGGGATGTACTGTCTTGAAGCTTCATACAGTCAGGATTTATTACAGAGCTGCTGGGTCACACCGCTTCGCTTTAGCTGTGTGTAGATGGAACAAATATGTCACAGAACTATATCTGTCCTATATATGCGCTTGCTTTCTCGGCTAGGTGGGTGGATTAGATAGTGAAAGGTGCCTAAAAGCAAATGTCTGCTCCAAGATGTTCTATCTAATCTTCTAATCTACACTGAAGGATGATGCATATTTATTATGCGTCTGTGAATTTTGACCTGGTAAACTTACATGAAGAGATATGCCATAGGTTGAATGCACAAGAGAGTGCACTAGCAGGTGATGTCATCACACTACATATACACTCCAGTGTATGCCAAATGTCAATTGAAAACTCGAAGACTTTGAAAAGACTTTGAAAAGGCAAAGTCTGACACCCTTCACATCTAAAGACAATGTGTCACAAGTCACAGAGTTTAGATTCTCACACTTCAAGATTTTTTTAAGATGGGAGCACAATCTGCAAGACTGAATTCCTTTGAGATTATTTCTCATCATTCTCCAAAAGGATATTTACAGAAGGAGGTGTTTTCTCTTTTGCTTTATTATTATTATTATTATTATTATTATTATTATTACCTCATGTATAACTATAAATGTGTTATTTAAAGAAAGGGATGAGCCAACGTGCTCCTTCATTCCACAGACAAAGGACGGTCCATTGATTTCAGTCTCCGACAATGCTCAGCTTTTCAAATGCATGTACGAAGCCACAAACCATATGATATGTGACCCAAGTCTACAAAAAATCCCCGTTTGTTACTCCTCTCTGTCTTTTGTTTTGTGGCCATGAGCCTGCTCTAGGCTCCGGATCCTCCAGCATCTTGGCATGGAGACTGCTTGTGGACCTCTCTTGGAGTTGCTCTCCTGGCTCAGAGGTTTATCTTGGCCCTGACCTCTGCAACACCTCACTCTCCTCCATAGTAGCAGTGCAAGGTCCTTTCAAATATTGGAAGAATGGACAAGTTTAATGCCAGACAATTTGCCAATTTTCCTGCTGTTTCTTTCATGCAACAAGCCTCAAGTTAGCATCAACCGACAGTTGTTTGTCCCAGGACTGGGTAATGTTCACTAGGTCAACCAGTCAAGTCAAGTACAAGTCAAGTACTGCTAAAAACCACAGTATTGTTTACCTTTGGACATGTAAATGTGAATTTGGTTACTCTTTCTGTTTAAACTGTCTGTCTAGGTTGTTGGTTTGCCAAACCAGGGCTTGATGTTGATTTTAGTATGTTCACACATACTTCAGCTTGTCCCACATCCAACTAACCCTACCCCTTTGAACTGAATTAGCCAGCCTTAAACAAAGGAACACCTGGGACATGTGACCCCAGCAGCCTCCCACCATCCAAAGACATGCATGTTTGGGTTTACTGGTGACTCTAAATTGACTCTAGGTCTCAATGTCAATGTGAGTGGTTGTTGGTCTCAGTGTGTTGGCACTGCAATGGACTGGCGGCCTTTCCAGGGTGTAACCAGCCCTCACCCAGAGTGAGCTGGGATTGGCTTCAACACCCCCCACGACCCAGAAATGGATAAGTGGTCGAAGATTGCTGAATGAATGAATATTTGGCTAGGCCTATTTCGGGTGGTTCCTTGAGGTTAACTTTGATATTAATTAAAGTTGTAATTTAACACGATATTTTTTTGATATTCAATAACCAGTGAACTATTTAGGTCTACCAGGAGCTATGAGTGGAGGCCGATAAATAATATTATAATAACTTAATAGGTTGTGGCCCAACCCTTTCTTTTACTACTTATTTGTTATTTGCTTGTATGCTGTTACTGTGCAAAGAAACAGGAAAGCTGCTTGAAACTAACTGCAGTTAATGTGATATATTATCATATTGTGTTAGACCAAATGCCTTCAAACCTTGCTCCTCACAAGTTGTCTCTGTGCTCACTATCACTGGCCAGAAGGTAACTGTCTAAATGAATTCAGGCTGTAAACTTATAATAACATGAAATATGTTTGATTTTCTTTTTTAATCAAAGTAAAAATAATCCTCAACCACCTTACACCAACTATGTGGAATCAAGGGACTGTGCCGTGATTCTTGAAAAAAATAAAAAAAATAAATAAAAAATAAATAAATAAATAAATAAATAAAAGATGATGGTTTATTCAATCAGTTGGAGTGAAATTTCATGAAAAGTTACATAAATATTAGCTGTTCATGCGCTCATCATCTACAGAGACGCTGTTCACTTCCTTCATTCTGATTAAAAGTGGAAACTTGAGAATTAAAATAAGCAGGCTCAGAAAAATTCAACTGGCCAGCTATCTAAAATCTAACCTTTTAGTTTAGCTGTTTACCTACAAAGTGTTTCTAAAATTTAAAAGGCGCCTTTATTAAGTTGGCTTTAAATTAAATTGGCTAAACTTTTTTAGCTCTATAATTATTGATTGTCCCCTTAATGTTAAACAGTGATTATTGAGCAATTGCTACTGATGCTGATGTAAAACCCTATCTGTGTATAGAAATGACTGCTGCAGACCTCCGCTTGCACTCTGAAGTTAATATATGGTTCATCTATACCTGAAACTTACACATGCATGATTCCTCTCCTTCTTCCCATCCTTTCATTCCCACCCTCTCTGCACCTCCATCTCATTCACACCCACCCACTTTGGTGTCTTATCTATTTTCAGTGCTCTGAAGAGAGACTGAACTGCGTGTAAACTCAAAGTGACAATACATTCCTTTTAATTAAGCAATTAATATTGGTTGACAACTTTGCTGGGTGCATCAGTTATTCTAATGTACCGGAGAGATGCTCACTTTGGGCAAATGAGTCATGAGGCGAGTTCAGGGAGGAGAGGAGAAGTGCTGTCACATTGAGACTTTATTTCCACTTAAAGAGCCCATTATCTGCTTCTGGAGTGGAGGGAAACTCGTGAAAGTGTAGTTATGTTTTGTTGAGTGTTAGATTAATTATGCTATTAAGTGAATTTTGTATAGATAACTGTGTAAGATCAGATGAAGCACTGTAGACTAGAGTCACATGACATAGAGACATTTCTACCTTCTCTGTGTCTCTGCTGCTGGCATGGCAACCACCTTTTACTCAGGGTCTGTCAGCCCGCCCCCACGAGAACAATAGTACAAGTTGTTTCAAGCAAATGCAGAAGTGGTGACTGATGACTGCGTTGCACCATCTAATTCCAAGATCAGACTAACAGACTATATCAGCTGTATGAATGCCTGATGTGAGCAAATGCAATTATGATGGGAACAGACAAGAATACAGAAGGACTTTCACACACACAGACACAACTGTAAATCTGGAGAAGTGAAATGTAGAAGGTAGGTGAATAGGTATTGAGTCAAATTAAAGAAGTAACTGAAAGAGAAGCAAAATAAGAGTTTCCACCACTGGAGACGGCTCTTGGTGAGTGAAGGTGGTGTGATGTAAACTCACAACCTTTCTTCTAGACTGCAAAAATTGATGTCAATGTTAATGTTAACTAGGTAGTGTTAGCAAAACTTCAGAGCTTTAAAAACTGCAATTGAAGAGAACACATGTAAATAGACCAACCAGTTTCAACATATGTCCTGAATATACACAACACAAAATACAGAAAGATGCTGCAAATCTTACAGACAATATTGGAAGGGGTATAGAATATACAGGGGTATAGAAATGTGATGAACCTTGCTGGGACTTGGTTGCTGTCTCCAAGGGATATAAAGCAGGGGTGTTCTGGCTGGGAATGTAAATTTTTTGTGTCTTTGGAAACTGTGCTGTTGTCTGTGCTTCTGGCAGTGCATTTAAGAATTTGCCTCTTTTTGGTCTCTTTTAAATTTTTTTTTCTTAATTTACAAATAGTTACAAATATAACAAGCTCTCAGGGCCATCATAAAAATAATACCCTTTAACAAGTTGCCTCAACTTAGGGAGCAATTTTGTCTAAATTTTTAAGCTTTGGGCAAAACATCATTCTAAAACGGTCTGCTGGGTATACAAGCATCAGACAAACAGCATACAAACAAACACATGAGACTAACTCAGGCCATCAACTGCAAACATAGATCATTTAAAGACCCCCTAACCCAAAAATTTAAATGTGTAAAAATGCTCTGCTATGACTATTTTTTGATTTAAAATTACTTTCCCACAAAAAAATTGTTTAAAAAAGCTCTCAAAGAGGCTAAAAACACCTCCCTATTTCTCCCTCATTGAAAAAGCCAGGTTCTATGAATATTCATGAGTATGCAAATATGAACCGCCGCTGCTCGATCTGGGTTGCTCGGTAACAGCGGTGCGCTGCGTCAGCTCTCAACCGCTGTCGCAACCCCAGGAAAAATACTCGGAAAAGCATCATGCTTCAAGCCATCCGTTTTTGCGACAGGTTCAAGAAGCAGCTGTCCTCAAAATGCTTGCTGCAGACCCGCGTTTTAGCTGTAAAGTTTTCGGGGACATTATCATTCCAAATAAATTGCAACAATTTCTCTCACGTGGTATGATCCTTTGGTAAAAGATGAAGGCTGGTATCACGATTAGCCTCTCCACATCCAAACACAGCGTTCGCCATCGCTGTCTGTTTTACATTGCTCCCGCATTCCAGTCTTTACATATATTATGTAAATGAACTGGTAAAGAAAATCCACGGGTTGGTTGCTAGGATTTGTGATTTATGAAATCCAATTGAGGAGCTGAAAAACTGAATTCAACTTTTTCAGATCTGGTTTTGAACTGCATTTTCAAATCTAAAATGCTCAGTTATGGCGCGCACTAGAGACTTCACAGCTGAAATGTCTTGTATCAGAACCCAAACACTACAACTGACAAGCAACATAGCAACATAGAAACAAAAGCATTCAGGCTATCTACTAGTTATTTATCAAGCATCAGTTCGGTTTAGCCGCTGCTTTTCAAGCTTGTTTCTGCATGTATCCCTTCAGTTATTTTCATTGGTAATTGTTAATTCCAGGCTGTTCAATGTCAACAATTGATGCTTTGTTTATGATGGTACTTTTGTTTTAACACAGCAATAAAATAAATTTTACCATCATTACTCAGGGTATCTGAAAAAGAAAGAAAAGCCAAGGAGCAAACCTTAACACATTCCCTCACATTCCCTGCGCTCACAGGGTAATGTAACCCACCCCTGAATGTGTGTTCATATCAGCTATTGGCAAATTCACAGGGTGATGATCTGATTATGGAAATCATCGCATCCATTCACACTGTTTCATATGGACTCTGTAGTAGTGTTTTGTGTCATCTTTCAGAAAACACGCACACTGTAAACAGACCTGACTCCTGTCCAGCACAGTACTGTAAAAACAGAAACACGGCAGCTATGCAACAATCAACAACAATGACGTCTCCCCCAGCGGCTTAGCACAAATTTGTGTATGAGATGCCATAAATCTATTTTACCAGTCTCTTTAGCAGCTCATGCTTCATTGTATGTGTGTCCCCTATAACTACATGTGATAATGTCCCAACAGTTGTGGTTGTCAGATTTTTAAATACAGATTTTAGGTTGTTTTCAAACAATGCTGAACTTTTTTTTTAAATAGTGCCTCTGGGTTCAGCAGAAAAAAAACCCTTCTCATTCTTTTATATTTAATTATCATGACTGAAATAATTGCATCTGTAAAAGTAACACATAAGTTAAAAGAATAATTCTCTTGACCATACATGGGTGGTAAGAACTGCTTCTGATGTATCCTGACACCGGCTGGCTGATGATGAAAACCCAGTCAGTGCAGATAGGAGAGATTCAAGCACGCCTGTGGTGGGTGGTGTTTTGGGTCACTGTTCATTCATTTGTCTGTGTTTGTGCACTTAAAAAATGGCATTCCTGAAAACCTTGAAAACATACATGTTGAGTGGAATGCAGCCAGGGGAATACTTTCAAAACATTATTCTGCAAAACAAAAAATATGCATAAAATATGCAGAAGTCTGCATTATGCAGCAGTGCTCATGTGGGAGCCCTTGACCTTCGCTTTCTCCCCTGGCTCTCCTCCATCTGCCCTTGAAAGGTTCTCTGACCTTAGCCTGAGCTCTGACAGCAGCTTTCCCCTCCTGCCTCACCGGTGCACTCCCACAGGCACCACCTCCCTCACCTGCTGATCCATCCCAGGCAGGCCTGCGGCCTCAACGTCCCATCCGAACTACTCAACTGCTGCTGCTTAATTGGTTGCTAGAAAGTAGCACATTCTCAAAGAGTTTATTACATATATATATATACACACATATACGTACTTTGGCTGGTTTTAATTAGGACAGGATCTTTGCTAATTCAACTGTAAATGCATGTCCACAGCTGTGTGCGTTAGAGTGTGTCGGGCTCCTTTTACTCTGTTTTAATGGGCCTGCTGGACTTTTAGAAATGAAATTGTGGAAAGTAAATGGATTTGCTGTAGTTTGACCAAGTCCATTTCGCTGCCTTGATTTTCTCCTTGTTCCAGTTTACTGGTTCACAATAATGAAGCAGGGGGCCAAACATGCTCCAAGGAGAAATGTCCTCTCTCTCCTACACTGTGGATGGCACTCGTGAAGTGAGTGAGTAATCTAATTCAATTCTTATTATACATTGACAGTTCATAGTAATTGCAGCTGTTCTAATGTCCTCCATTACATGTGACTGCAGCATGAGCGCTGGCTTTAATTTCCTGGCCAGGAAGAGGGACAGAATGAGACATGAAATTAAAGTTGAGCAAGGGTCACCATGGGTGACGTCGATGGAGAGGGGAGCCAATCAATGTCAGCCAGATAGCGTGGTCTGGGCAAATTAACACTGAATCAAGGTTTTCATGTTTTAAATGATTTCCTCTCCTTTTATTGAGGGTATCAAGACATAAATTGCTCCTTAACACTTTAAGTGTTAGGTGAGGAGTTGACACTGAAGTGTGATATCCATGTGATTAAACTTGATGGCTTAAAGAGGGCCTTTTGTCTCAACAGCTCATATATGTGTTGCTGGAGTGACAGATAATTTTTAAGGAAAGGGGAAAGGCTTGGTTAAAAGAAAAAGACTTTAATTTGGAACAACTGTTATGGCACCTTTGAGAGTTCAACACCTCCTCTTTACATGTAGGGAAACATATTTACTATAAAGCTGAAAATTCACCTTGCATTCAAGTCTCGTCTTAGAGTCTACCTGTGTTTGTTGTTTGGATTCTCAGAAATCGAAACTGTGGTTTTCTGGATGCCCTCCCTACCCTTTTCATTCCTCAATGCCTCCTATCTAGGTTTCCCTCATATCTCCATGGGGAACTATGAAATCCATTTAGAGCATATAGAGAAGCTACAGGTCTCCATCGTTCTGCTTAAAGCTTCAGGGAACACACAGCAGCATTAATACTCCAGACACAGCAGAGATTTGGCATTTTGGTATTCACATGACAAAGTGCCTTTGATACCTGTTAGTTCCACCATGAAATGGAGAACAGACTGTGAGCAAAACCCTCATCAACAACTTTGGTATGGAAAAAGCCAAGCTCCATTGCAGTGTCTGGTTGTAGTGCAAATGCAGTATGACTCATTTAAATGTTTTTTCGCAGAAACCCCCACTGGTCTGTTCTCCACACCTTGTTAAAGATACATTAACACATTTTAAGGTCTCTCTCTTGATGTGTTTGCCTCAGTCTTACTCCCTGTTTGCATCCAAGCAGCTCAGCATTCTTGGAACTTTCCATTACAGTTTATGGGAATTTTTCCAGCATAGGCTTATAAGTATCTGATACCCAAGAGGATAAGGTTTCCTTGGCAGTACATCACAGCCTTTGTTACAGCTATTATTTTTAAACCTGTGTCTATCTGACAGTCTGCCAGCCAGTCGGCTATACATGACAGCAATGTTATTGTACCCGATCTGTCTAATCACGGCTTAATCTTTTTTTCCAAGGTAATGTCTGCTGTTGTGCTAGTTGGGGGATGACAAAACTTTGGCGTGGTTTTAATCTCTGTAACTGAGGCGCTGCGAGTCAGGCAAATGAGCCTAATCTCCAGTTAGATGAAAGGAGGGATCCTCAGTTAACGCCGAGATGATGTTGTTTATTCTTTTGCCGCACTTATCGGCTTAACATGGAAAGATTTCACAAGGAACAGCTCAGTGGTTTTAAACAGATAAAGATGGCTTAGTGCCAAAGCTATGTTTCCTCAGACAGTCTCACCTCCCTTTGGTGTCATCAAAAAAAAAAAAAAGAAACAAATTGAGTGAGAGTGCAGAGGAGGGCCACCAGATGTAGGTTCTGATAGATGCAGTAAATGTTGATAGAAGCAGTTGGTGTATTTTCTGTGGTTAAAAGAACATTTTCCCTCCTCCATGTTGTATATCTTTTGTTATGTTGCATTGCTCAACATGACAGCGATGCCACCCACCCTAATAAGATGGCCCAGTATACACTGTGTTTCCATGACCGGAGTCTGGCCCATATATTTACCCATCTGGTTAGATTCCAGCCTTTATATTCCAGTGTTGACAGAGACTATTATTATTCTGGAATAGCATCTGACAATGGTGTACATAGGCCAGACTTGGACTGAGTCAGCAGTTGAAATTCTTAAACACAGTGACAAATTTCATAGTCTCATATTTCAAAACCTGGAAAAATATCACTGAAAAAGAAAATGTTTGGGATTTTGAGTGCTATTATAAAAAGGTTGACTTCAAAATATATGTGCAGCATGTAACTTGTGTTTGAAGCTCTGTCCTGGACAAATTTTCAAGCTAATTAGGAAAGTGAAACTCCTGTTTGTATTAATTCTGCTCACATGTTATGTGAAGACAACCGCAGTCTGTCGACATAGACATTTTGCTAATTAGCACATTCATTAGGCTAATTAGAATCCTTATTAGAGTGGGTGCTTATGTGAAATATACTGTTGTGATTACGGCTGGACATTAGGCAGCTTCAGAGGCCAGAAATATGACTGATCCTGTATTTGTAGGCAGTAGCTTAGTCTGTTCCTTACACACAACATGCTCTGGAAATGTGTGTAGAAAGGTGGAGGCTTGTAGGGGGGAAGGGGCTACTTTGATAATACAAACTGGTGTTTGTCATTTTGAACTAGTTTAGCAGTCTCACTATGTGGCCCTGGGGATGGCTCACCACGCGAAGAGGCTCTGGCACAGTTCAGACTTTTAATCAGCACTTTGGTGTTAAATAATGCAAACATGAAAACAAACGTAGCTGAAGACTCCCAGTCTGCCGCGCCACCTGACTGGGTGTTACTGCTAATTATTGTTGCAGAGGGACGATGCTCTAGGACAGAAATAATATTTTGTGTTTTAGATGATGGGGAATGCTTCGAAGTTTTAGCATCATAAAGTTACAAGCACATGGCCCACCCTCCTGTGTCATATCAGCTGCCCATGGACAAACCCCTTTTTGACATTGAAAGCATGCAGTAACACATTTAAAAATCCCCATAATTTGTGCATAACCACAACCCAATTGCACAAAAACACAGTGTAAGATGCTCTAACATCTTAAACTTCTATCGTATAAATCCATTATTTTTCATAAGAATTTTCCTTTACTGTAGATTCAATTATTAAACTGGTTTTTGCATGTTAACACCTCACTGAGACATTAACAGACTGGCCTGGCCTGTCAATCATTTGCACTCTCATTTGCACTCTCTAACTGAGCTTGTGAGGCTGTGCAGTGATCAAATATATTTGGAAATAATTTTGCATTTATGTTACTGCCATAAAAATGTTCTGCCTTCTCTCAATATTTTGACTTCCTGATTCTAGCTGTGTCCAAATTCAGAGGCTGCATTTTCAAATTGAGGCAATGAAGCTGCAGAAAAATTGACCCTCCGTTTCCTGGCCAATGAAAGTTCCAACAGGTGGATCCCTCTTGTACCTGTTCCAACATGATTTGTATAATCACTATAAAAATAACATAGCAGTAAACAATACTGACCGAAAGTAGGAGGGTAACACTTTTAAATGTACATATTGGGCTTCAGCTCAGTTCACCAACTAAAGGCTCAACTGTCATTCCAAAGATGCTAGGTGACCAGTGTGCTGCTTTGCAATACATCTGTTGGTGAAAATTCTCTGTAGCCCAAACTGTCTAATATAAATTCAGCCTTCATGGCCTACAATAACTATGAAGGGCCCTACCTTTTGCATGCAGCCCTTGAAATATATGCAGCCAGATCCACTAAAGGATTGTGCTGCTCTGCAACTACTAAATCGGGGCAAATGTGTAAAAAAAAAAAAAATCCATAAACCATGCAAAGACTGAAATCTATCTACAAATCTACAAATCTACATCTCTCACATTTGCACACGAGTAAATTTGTGAATATTCATAAATTGGGCACAACATTGCCCCCTCTCTGTGCAAATAAGCCTACTTGCAAATACCACCTAATTCACAATGACAACAACATTTTGCCACAGGTGGTTACAGCACTGCAATATAACACGAGGGTGACCTTTGTATAAAATTCTCTATTACACAAATTCTCTCACTCTCTCTCACACAAAATCTGCGCAAATTGCACTCACCTGGTGGAAATTGGGGAGCATAGGTTATATAAGGGGCTGTGATGCCTGGACTCTCTGGTAATCATGGCAGCCGTGATCGTAGCCAGTAAAGGGGACTAGGCATACACAAGATATGAGTATCATTTTTATGATTTAGGTGAGAATGAGATGCTGATTTCCAGGCTGCATGATCCCTCCACAGGATGCACAAATTGTGTGTTTCTGCCACCATATAATTAGTGCAAATTCTTTTGTGGATATGGCAGACTGCACCAAATAATCCTGCAAAAATCATGGTGATATTAATTAGTGCAATCTATTCTTCATTGCCCTGGCCCAGAGTCAGATGTTTAGTTTAGTTTATTTATTTATTTATTTATCTTATGTCATAAAGTGAAATAGTGCATCTCCCCCTGTGTTTTTGGACAACAGTGAAGTAACCCTGTCTCATAGAACATAAATTCCTAACTGCACAATGGTTTTGACAAAATGACTGCCTAGATTATCTTCAGAAGCAATGTTTCTTTATATGTATATTCATGGAGTGTCACTTTTATTTTTATTGTAATATCGAAGCAAAATCAGAAGAGCTTTTCAATATGATGAGTCACACAAAAATATGACAATAAAGAGAGAGAGAGTGAAGCTGAGAGACAGTAGGAGAGAGAGATGTTGAAGTTTTGGTAGAGCCAAGGCAGAGGAGATGGTAGTGTGGTGGGGATGGAGGGTAAAACTGGCAGTAGAGGGGGGGACTTCCAATACTGTTGTCTGGCTTCAGTTCCAGGTGTATGGTGGCCATGTTGATAAATGGGATACACATTGCGATTTATCTTTCTGTTGAGATGGTGTATGTTCACATTGCAGGAGATAGCACTGGGATCCTGAGAGGTTTTTTTTTCCTGTACAGTACCTGAATGGGTTCTGTTTATTACAGTGCTGGATTCAACAGAAAAACATTTCCCTTGCAGACATAGAGGCTGTCTTCTTCAATGTTAGAGCAGTCACCAGGAGATGGTTGATGTTGATTGCACAAAGAGTACAAGTGTCTCATCAGAAGCCATGGCATGAATAAAATTTTTCTGCAGTCAGCCTATCACCATATCTTTTCCAAAAATATAAACACTTCACAATTCTTTAGCCACAACAAATTAATATTGGATCACAAATTCCGATTTTTTTTAAGTTATGCTCTCTATCAGAATATCGGCCATTTGTCAAGTATAATAATCGAAACAACATATCCCCATTTTGTCAATAGAAAAGGTGGTCTGGCTTTTTTATTGGTTAATAAAGATGAGTTATTGGAAGCTGGGCAGCACAGAGCTAAAGATTCCATTAGATGTTTACCTGATTCTCTACAACCAAAATCATGAATGTGAATATGCTCAGTGCTTTGTAATCTGTTTGAGAAGATGTCACGTTGGCCGTTTGTGTTTTTGTGTTTTGTACACAAAAATGAAAATCAAAGATATGATGAGTAAGATCCAATTGCTCTTTAAATGGTTTGTCATTATTTGCACAGATTTTAGACGGCCCTTGCCCACACACACATCCCCTTTTTCTTTGTACAAGTCTTTTGAGGCCCTTAACAATCAGTGAGATTTTGTAGAAGAGGGTTGGTTGAAAATTTTATTTATTCATCCATCCATTGGTCAGATACGACACACGCAGACACACACACTCAGTTATGCCACAGCGTCCTTTGACACACTTTGACACACACCCTCCAGTGGAGATGATCCTTGATAAACACTGAAGATGGAAAAGAATGGATTGCAGAGACTTACCTGTCCGTGTGTGTGTGTGTGTGTGTGTGTGTGCATCAAGCAAGGTTAAAGCTGGCTGAGGCTCACCCCAAACTCTGTGCTGGCTAACGGGCAGCAGACTAATAACTTCAATTATCTCAGCACTCTGCCTCAGGCCACAGCTGATAGGACAGCAGCAAGCATTATCTGCCTTTGATAAAGACTTAGGACACACACACACATACACATACCAGAAGCCAAATGTAAGTTGGTAAATTTGTGATCACCTTAACTCACAGGCACACAGGGGTGGAGAAGCAGACACACACAAACACTGTCTATCTCTCTCTCTCTCTCACACACAAACCCTGAAAGAACACAAACACCACCACCATAATGCAGTACCTTTAGGCTGTTGATGCTCTGGTCTCCTTCTACAATAAAAGGCTAAAGTTCACTGTATAATCTAAAGTGAAGAAGGGGGACGGTTATTTCAATGATCGTGTCTCATCATGTCATTTCGGATGACAGTAAACTTTAATGGAGTGGGAGAGGTGACCTGCTGGTACACGGTTAATGGCTGATCTCATTTAGTCTTTAAAAGCAGATTCACCAGAAAGCCAATGAACCTCAGCGGCTCTGGATGTTTGATGATGGCCAATGGTGTCCAGAGTGAGATATTTCAGGATGGATCATCATTAACTTTGATCCAAATGCACATTGATCTGCTGATAAATAATCACAGGACACACTGTTTGATTTTTTTAATACTTTGGTTTGATTATTTATCAGTGTGTTAGGGTATATGTGTGCATACACATATAGCATTCATTCATTCATACTGCTTATCTTATCTGTGGGGGGTGCTGGAGCCAATCCCAGCTCACACTGGGTGAGGGCAGGGTACACCCTGGACAGGTCACCAATCCATCACAGGGCCAACACACAGAGACAGATGGAGACAAACAACCACTCACACTCAGACCTATGGACAATTTAATCACCACTTAACCTACACATGCATGTCTTTGGACAGTGGGAATAAACTGGAGCACCCATAGGAAACCCATGCAGACACACTGGACAGAAAGCCAAATCTTGATCAAGATATTTTGGCCAACTATAGACCCATATCGAACCTTCCTTTCATTTCTAAAATCATTGAGAAAGCAGTAGCAAACCATCTGGATGACCATCTGGATGGGAACGGCTTGCTTAAAGAGTTTCATTCAGGATCTAGAGCCAATCATAGCACAGAAACAGCGCTGGTTAAAGTCTCCAATGATATTCTAATGGCTTCAGACAATGGATCAGCCTCCATACTTCTCCTCTTAGATCTTAGTGCTGTATTTAACACCATAGATCATAATATTTTATTAGAGACTAGAACATGAAATTTGCATTAAAGGAACTGCACTAAGGTGGTTCCAATCCTATTAATCAGATAGACATCAGTTTGTTCATGTTAACATTAGCTCCTCCTCACACACTATAGCCAATTATGGAGTCCCACAGGGCTTGGTACTTGGAACACCTCTTCACTTTTTATCTGCTTCCTTTAGGCAACATTATGAGGAAAAACAGCATCAAATTTCACTGTTATACTCAGCTGCATTTATCAATGAAGCCAAATGAAGTCAGTCAGATAGTCAGACTGCAGACATGTCTTGAAGACATAAAAGTCTGGATGACCCGTAACATTTTACTCCTTAACTCTGACAAAACTTGTTGTTATTGTACCCAGCCCTACTCAGCCCTAAGCACCTCAGAGAAACGCTATCTAATCACCTAATCAGTCTGGATGGCATTACTTTGGCTTCCAGCTCCATTGTAGGAAACCTTGGAGTAACTTTTGACCAGGACATGTGCCTTGTCCCTCACATAAAACAAATAAGTAGGGCAGCTTTCTTCCACCTGAGAAATATTAGGAAAATCAGAAACATCCTGTCTCAAGAGGATGCAGAAAAACTAGCAACATGCATTCATAACTTCTAGGCTGGACTACTGTAACTCATTACTATCTGGATGTCCAAACAAATCGCTGAAAGGCCTTCAGTTAATTCAGAATGCTGTTGCACGAAAATTAACAGGAAGTAACAAAAGAGATCACATCTCTCCTGTGTTAGCTGCTCATCATTGGCTGCCGGTAAAATACAGAGTAGAATTTAAAACCCTTTTGTTATCATATAAAGCTCTTAATGGCCAAGCTCCATCATATCTCAGAGAGCTCATAGTTCCTTACTGTCCTGGTAGGTCACTCCGCTCTCTGGATGGAGGTTTACTTGTTGTTCTCCAAGAGTAAATCTGGAGGCAGATCTTTCCGTTATCAGGCTCTTCTTCCATGGATCCAACTTCCAGTGTCAGTCCAGGGGGCGGACTCTTTAGCAATTTTCAAGACCAGACTTAAAACTTTTCTGTATGACAGAGCTTATAGTTAAAAAGTTCATTTCCTCTTTAGCTATGCTGCTATAGCATAGCTATGCCATATAGCTATGGCATAGGCTGCTTTGGGAAGGACTGAGCATCTCTCTCTCTCTTTCCCCCCGCATGTGCCGACATATCAATAACCAAGTTTCACTCAGTTTTAAGGATGTGTACTACATTTACTAACCATGTTTTCCCGAAGTCTCTGGCTCTCCCAGTTCATCTCCTCTCTCTCCCTGTCCTCATCCTGCCATGCAGCATCATATGTTACTGTTTACACCTGTTTTGAATATCCCCTCCTCCTACTTTCATTCTCTCCGTACTCTACCCAACTTTGCGCCCCCGTGTCTGTCTCTCTCTTTCTCTCTCACTCTCAAGCCAACCGGTCGAGGCAGATGACTGCCCCCCCCTGAGCCTGGTTCTGCCTGAGGTTTCTGCCTCTTAAAGGTTTTTCCTTGTCACTGTCACCAAGTGTGAGATGTGAGTGAGATCTGTTGGATCTCTTTAAATACATTTACAAGGAGTTTGGTCTAGACCTGCTCTATATGTAAAGTGCCTTGATGTAACTTTGTTATTATTTGGCACTATACAAATAAATCTGATTCGATTTGATTTGAAAGGCCCCAGGCCTGGTAATCAAACATGCAATATATATGGCAAACATGAAAAATATAGTTGTTATTGTTGTGTTTTTTTACATTTCAGCAGATGCTTATAGGTAGAGGTATTTTAGAGTTGTTTCCTGTCAAATACAGAATGGAAATAAATTTAAATAGAGAAGAAATTTATGTTGATGTATCCAGCAAACTATAACACAGCAGCGGTGTCAGTGTGTGCTGGTGGTACTACTTAACCAGCTTTGTTAAAGAGAGTCAATGGGGTTTCTAACAGAAAAGAATGTATACTTGCTGCTCGACAGATGTGACATGAAACAAGGACAAAAAAGAGCAAGCATTGCAGATTATTTCTTTACTCAAAATGGAGATGTGAAAAATTTGTATCGTGAAAACAGGAACTAAAACTGAAATGGAGTCACTGATCATAGATGCTTATCATTACACTAAGACAGACAGCAGGAGATGGGATTGAACAGGTTGGAATTACATCACAAGAAATGCAGCTTTGACAGTCAGAAAGAAGACAAACGTGTGTGTGTGTGTGTAAGGTGGCGGGGGTTGGCGGGTTGAATAATTTCTCTTGTAGCATTTGTTGAAACAGAAGTGTTTCTATCTTGTGACACTGACAAGTGATGGACATGAAAATTGATTTAGAAAGGCTGCTGGAGAAGCTGAAATCCATGTCTGGCTTGAGCCTCTACCCTTTAGTGTGGGGTGGAGGGCCCAACATGGACTTCTGAGAGGGTAAAAAAAAAAAGGAATAACTAAATGAATTGATTATTTTATTTTTATTTTGGACCAAAGTTGAGGCTTTGTAGCTTCAAGTAAGAGAAAGAGAGAGGGGGGAAAAGAATTAGATAGGGAAAGAGAAAGAGTGCACATCTGAAAAAGTGTTGTAAATCAAGGGATGAGGCATTTGGACAACCAAACTGCTTTTCTCCTCACTCCACATTGATGGAGTGAAGGAGAAAAGGGAAGACGAAGAGGCAGAGGAGTGACAAAAAAAAATGAAAGAGATGGAATTGAAATAAAAAGCACAGAGAGAGACGCCCAGAGGACAGCACGTGGAGGTCAAATACTTGCTCCTGCTTCCTCTTTCATTTCCTCATCTTCCTCTTGTTCTGCATAGCCCCTCACCTCCTCCCCCTCCTCTCTCCATCTTCTCCCTCTGTCCTCCATGTGCTTTGGAAACAAGTTTTTCTTTTTCTTGCATGAAATCTCTCTCTGCATACACAAAGTGGAGCTGCTGTCCCATCAGCAGTGGTGGCAATAGCGCAGGCCGCCGTCCTGATGTTTAATTCATTGTCGGGGAGTCAGAGAGGACAACAGGAAATAAAGAAAAGGGGAAGGAGGGGGAGGAGAGATTACCATTTCTTTCTTTTTCTGCTTTGTTTCCAGCTATGATAGAGAAAGTGAGATGAAATACGTGTGTGGGATGGAGAGACTGAAGGAAAGACAAAGAGAAACTGAGAGAAAAGGCACAAAGTTATGTGGAAGGAAGAAGAGGAGTGTTTGGTGATTATGGAGGTTGTCGACTGTTTTCCTGTCTGTGGAGACACACTGGCAGACACAGAGGTGTGTGTGTGTACAAACACACACACTCTCTGACACTGCTGTGTCACACTCTTGTTAATCAGAGCCTGAATTAATATCCTTTCAGGGGAGTGGGATTAGGGGAAGTCCCATTAGTTGAGGGCATGTAACAATGTGTGTGTGTGTGTGTGTGTGTCACTGTGAAGTTAGCTGTTGTCTGGTTTTTGCTCTTGAGACAGGACACAGGTGTGAGGAAGATGCTCTCAAGAAGATCTGCCTCGGTAAGCTTTGTGAGGCTGACACTGGGTTTTAATTAAAAAGCTGACTTCCTTCTGTGATGTGATGGAATTTCAATTCCATTTATTGCACAATGATCTGTGGGATGAGTCATCCAAATGTTGGAGGCCCATGTAGGACCTCAATGCAAATATGGGCTTCATATTGTAGTATTGTAGTTTTCATTGTAAAGGTAACAATTGAAGTAAAGTGGAGAAAATAAAGTCCTGTGTCATCCTGTGTCATCTGTGGCAACAACAATTGGGGGAAATGTAAATGAAATGAAATGTAAAAATGTAAATAACAAAAAAAATTAATAATAATAATAATTTAAAAAAAAAAAAAAATATATATATATATATATATATATATATATATAGCAGTTTGCAGAAAATGTGCCAGACAAAGGATGGGACACACAAGAAAACTAAGACGAAAATAACAAACTGTGCCGTGAGAGTGCAGTGTGAGTGCAGTGCAGTTTTTCTTGAGTCAGCTGGGATGTGCTGAAGTAGAAAAGAGCCATAGGAGAATTGAAATCTAAATTAAGCAACTGCAGACTTTTGGGGAGTCTAAACACTTTGTTCACAGGAGTCACATTTATAAACCATTGACCATTGACAAAAACTTGAAAAGGCTACCTGCTGAGTATATTTGAAAAACTTAGGAGTGATGAAGGAGTTGTATTCTACATAGGGCAGACCTTAAGTTAAGCTATCTCTTTCTCATTAAATGTATTCTTTAAACATCAATTCATTCATTTGGTAAAATCATGACATATCTTCATGTTTTTTTGGAAATGCTGTTTCCAATTCACCTATGTTAACTAAATAATTGATTAACAGTCTGATGTCTGATGCTGATGACTGAAATGTAATTACTCCTGCAGGTGAATCACTGACAGTATTAGTCCTAAAGATAAACATAAGCATGCGCATCATGGTGTTGTGTGAAGATGCTCAGCCAATGTTTATGGTTGTTGACATGTTCAGCAGAGCTTTAATAAAACTATGACAGATCTAAAGTGATGGCGGATTGATATTCTAATAGCTGATGCCAGGTGTGTCTTTTTTTTTTTTAATCAATTAAACACTAACTCTTGATTATAAAATATTTAAATCAAATGCAATAAAATGGAAAATGGAATAGTTACTTTAAATTCAACCTTGTCTACAAACCTTTTCAAATCAAATAGAGTAATTTTAAACAAAAAAAAAAATAAAAAATTAGATTTTCTTCCAATTTGATGTTCTGACAAAAATAAAAAAAAACTAATGACTTCGGCTTTTAATTTTTGGTCCAAACCCCCCCCCTCAAAAAACAAACAATAATTCGCAGTCTGTTAGCATTGCCCATTGAAAAAGATTTAAGATTAGCCATTCATATTTCGATATGATGCTTTCTTTGTGCTCAACTTTATGAAGTAATATACTGACATAATGTATACTGTTATGGCCGTAAGTGATGTAAGGAGACATTGTAATTATTTACTGTAAGCTGGCGTATTTGTTTTAATGTCTGCTTTTTAACACAGAACACTGAATAAAATCCATGAGTGTTTGTAGTTATTTTATATTTTTGTCATGAAAAATTATTGCAGATCATTGTATAGGAAGTACTAGCTGTGGTTTAAACATAAAATTATGAGCATTATAAAACTTATGTCAGCTGAATATATCACAAAGCAGACGGTGTTAACTGCTGAGCAAAAAAAAAATGCTGGTCATGCCTAAGAGACCAACAGATGTTTGGGTGCAGAGATAATGAAGAATCGCCCTCCTCCTGTCACCCTCTGGATTCAGGTGGTGTTTCTGTGGTCAGGTCAGGAATCTTCCCAAAAGCGTGAATTAGTATCATTAAGTAGCAACCTTCAAATTAGGTCAGCATTAAATCGAATAAACACAAAACCAATGTGATAGACTTGATCAGCCGACGATTCGTCAGGCTAATTGTTAGTGGCACCTTGTTTCTGCGTCTCCTCTGCTCAGCTAATGAAACTGAGGAACCAGCTTGTTTTGCGCTCCAATGTAGCCACAGGCGCTGTGTCTCCACAGATGCCGACTGAAGCCACAGAAGACTTTGTTAATGATCTGCAAAACACATGGTGGCTGTTTTTTTTTTCTTCTTTTTCTTTGACTCCGATTAGAAAGCAGAAAAAATTATTCTGCATCTTGGCCTAAGACATGTTGAGATGGATCAAGAGAGGGGCTTGTGAGAGGTGGAAATGACACTGAGAGCATTTGGAGCGATTTGGTGTTTGCCAAGAGCTAATGAGCTCTTACGGCTCAAATACATTCATTTGTGGCTGAAGCTTTAACTTATTTAATCCTTGCTTGAATTACACTTTTTTTGCTTCACATGCAGATGCTCCTGTCCCTGTAGACATTGTGAGCAAAGGCGCCTCTTCTCCTTCCTGTGATCATGTGGCGCTGTAGATGTATAATTGATAAATCCATCAACCAATGTGCGAATAAACAGCACTCACTTCTGCTTTTGCTGGAAGTTTTGTCTTAATTATTCAGAAGCACATCACCATAGAAAAGGCAAGTAGTTTGTTTATTGACAGGGGGGTTTAAACTGGGCCACTGTTGAAAAGCTGCTCTGGATTCTGGGAAGGGGGAAGGCCCCTCCAAGGGCTTTGTGCTAGCAGAAAGACAGACAGTCACTGTCCTCAAATTCTCTCCCTGCTCCAGAACAGGATCAATGCAATAAAAACTCATATTTTAAGCAATGAGATGTAATTTATATAAAATGTGCATAAATATCTATTCCCAAAATATTTAACATGAACTGAATTCTTGAACCTTTTAGTTAATGTGAATTCAATTCAAATTATTCCAAGGAGAATTTAAGCATTTGCAAACAAAAGACACTGCACCCACCTTTATCAATACATATCAAGACATAGGGTGGGGAGGGGTCACACCCTGGAAAGGTCACCAGTCTGTCACATGGCTGAGACAAACAATCATTACATTAACCATTTAATCTGATGTATATTTCTTTGCGCTACGGAAGGACCTGGAGAGCTTGAGAGAAGCCACACAGGCAAAAAGGACACATTCAAGCTGTAGAGACAACTCCATTAGACGATATATGATAGAGTTAACTCAAGGATGAGTAGTGTTGGCAAGTCCAGTAAACTCAAATACTGAGTGGACATTTACAAGAAAAGATGAAAATACTTGAAGTCTCCTCAGAAAAATTAATCTGGTTTGGAATAACTGCTCCGACTGGATTTTCCAATACCTCCAAGCCCCCTAGCAACTCAGTAACACAGGGGTTTGTAATCTGATTAAATGGTTGGCCCAGTATTATTTTAGAGGTTGACACGGTGAAAACCAGTAGAAGGAACCGTACATAATGAAAACAGCAGTTTAAAGATACAGTTGTTTCTGTCTTACCACATTTGCCATCCCATGTCAGTCTGCTCTCTTTGTAACAAACACTTGCCACAGACATTTGGACTGAAACACAGCAATGTCAACCTTCCTTTCACACTTAAAGCTGAACCCAGAAGAAAGAGAGAGATTTTTCATTCAACGTAGACATCTTACTGTCTAGATACTAACTGGCCACAGCATTTATTCACTGAGCATCTGGGTTAGTATTTGTAAGAAGAGACTTCTGTAAAATCCATGAATAGCAAGTTGCTGCAGTCAAACAGCTGCCCCTGTATGAGAGGCCAGCCAAACCCATGTCACTGGGCTGTTAGACGATGGGCATGAAGTGGTTGTTGGAGAGTGACATCAAAAGCAGTCTTCCCTTGGGTGTTATTGAAAGGACAAAGTAGTGGGGTGGCATCGGCTCAGGAGAGAGAGCAGGTCGTAAGATACTTCAGAACTATATGGTTTAACAGACAGAGTCATACCCAGGATTAACTTCCATCTGCTTGTGTATTTATCACAGGATACATTGCATGATGACCTCTTCTTCATCTGCAGCTGCAGTGGAGAGAATAAACAGTGATCGGCATTGTCTGTCCACTCGAGGACTTCAGTAAGAAACTTCACTTCGGCTGTGGGTGGCGATTTAATGCACTGAGAAAAAGTCAAGAGGCACAACAAGGTAGTGCAGCTGCGGCAGAAGTAATCTCATCAGACAGCTGATGGACAAGCTGTCCTTGTACTAGAGGATGCCATTGCTTGAGCTCTAAAACAGACAAACATTTTCTCCTTCCGCTATGAGTAGGTCCCCTCTCTGGATCCAGCAGCAATTGAGACAGTCTGCCCATTTTGAAATCTGGCCCCACAGCTACTTTTGATCAAGACAGAAATCATATTATCTGAGACTGGGGAATAATTAGTAAGATTTAGTTGTTTGCAAGGTTTTTTTTGGTTACTTTTATCAAAACTTGGTTAGCACGGTGAGTGTAAGGTATAAACATAACTTTGTTGAATTAACTATTTCAACAGCAATTTGTGTCACTTCAATGATTGATTACATGATTTAGCATACATTTTACTGTTAACAGGTCCTGTCCATAATCTAGAAGCCCTGTGACAGAATGAAAATGGATGCTTCTGTTCACTTGTACAACTTATTGCTTACTCCTGCAATATGTGTCAAAACTCAGAGTTAAAATCCAAATAGACAAAATGAAAATATTGCTTGATTCATTATGACTTTCACTTCCTCTGCATTTTATTAATCCTTTTAGAAATGAAAAATCCTGATCAAGCCACAATCCCAGTTTTATGCGTCAGTAAATGAACATCAAAAATGTATGTAGTGGGCCTGTGAATTAGTGATGCGTGGATTGGCTCTGATGATTTGAATCCAAATGTAAGCAGAAATCATCCACCCACCGCCAACCTGAACAAATAGTTTTCCACCATTTAAACCCACACCCAATTACACATCACCACTGTATCTCAGTGGGATATTAGGTGATGATATGGTGACATTGTTATAGTGAAGATGCTGGTTTTATATAATCAAGCACATATTAACAGTAAAACTTGTCCTAAAAGTCTGAATGTCACTGCTGTTTCCTGAACACAAAATATTTAAAAACTCATAATAATGTTTAGCTGCTGCCCAAAATAAATAATAAATCATTATGAGTTCAGCAGTCTAATTTGTGCCTGATGAAAAATGAAACTTAAATAATGTTTTACATGTTTTAGAAAATATAATTCATATTCCACTCATAAATTATATATTATTTCACCGACCTGCAAGCCATCTCATGTAAACGTTTTTTTAACCTAGCCCACCAAATATACAGAAACTACGATCAGCAGTTACCAATATCTGTATATATGAAATACATACTACATCAAAGTAAAAAAGCAACATTTTTAGTTTTCGCTGAAATTTATATGAATATATACACATCTGATATTGTTGCCCTATATATTTTGTCATAGTCTAATGCATTGTAGGTTTGGCTGTCAGTCATTTGTCGTTTTCAATTCTACCGTGAAACTCTAATCAGTCAGCCAGCATCAGAGATGACATCAGAGGTGATCCACAGATTTACACTGCAGACAGTATCATTACATCCTGTCCATCCTGTAACAGTGGAGCAAACACATAAGAGCACAGAGAGGTCAAGGTGGCAATGTTCTGCAGTGGATCTATATGTATGCGCATGCATGTATTATTGTATGCATATGTGAGATGAATTACTCCTCTCTACTCTGATGCTGTGTGTGTGTGTGTGTGTGTGTGTGTGTGTGTGTGTGTGTGGGTGTGAATGTCTGCGAGTGTGCGTGTGAGAGAGAGCGATAGCTGTGGTACTAATGTGTATGTGACTGTGACATTGCTCTTAGGTTCTTTGCATGACTTGTAACTGCTGTAAATGCTTTCATTTATCCTGCCACAGTTGTTATACACACTCCTGCACATCGAAACTGCACACACACACACACAAAAACACACATATTCATTTTTCTCTCTCTGCCAGCAACATGTCAGTCAGATGAGAATAAAAAAGACTACATTAATAACCTGTTGTTTTTAAACGCTGGGTACCATTCTATTACTATTTCATGGCCATGAAATAGATATAAATACAACAAGATAAAACATGGTTATACCTTACTGCAACACGTAACTGCAACCATACATGTAGCATGTGTTGTGAGTAATACTTTTTTGTTTGATCTTTGGTATGGGTATCTATTTCCTGGGGTGACAAAAGCCCATGCACTTAGCTGAATAAAGATGAAATGCTGATGGAACACATTTACCAGGGAGAAGAATTCTAACACGTGATTACACACAAATACAAGTGAGCAGCATTTAATGCAGGCCAGTCCTGTCTGGTGGATTGCAGGTGATGGCATGCATGACAACACAATATCCAGATCCTTGCTCTGAGGCAAATACACAGATATGGAACATAGTTATTCCAAGGTGGTATTGTATTTCAGAGATATCTGCTGAAATTAGCATGCTAACTAACTAATCCTATCCGTTCCCATCTTCTGTGACTGCTGTGTGACACTAGATCAGTCCTACATAAGAAGATGGAGAACACCCTCAGAGCCTGAAGGCCACAACTCCTGACAGACACCTTAGCTTTCAACTCTGATGACAGCTCTTGGCGAGTACGAAGATCTGGTTTAATGCCAAACCAAAATTAGGAGCTATAGACCAGAAATTTTAAATTTTTTTTACACAGATTAAAACTGGTAACAAAAGCTGATTGGCCCCTTTTCAACTGGGAGCTGATTTCAGACTGAGGATACATCAGCAATTACACAGCTGATAGATCAATTTCATCATTTGCCGAGTGACTGTTGCACCTCTCATTCTTTTGTTGTTTCTCCTGTCAGAGTCTGAACCTCCTTGAGACACCTTGATCAGTGTCTGTGTCTATTCAAAACTTACATTGATGTTGCAGCTCAATTCTTGCCTCCTGGAGGTCTGTCCGGTTTCACAGCACCGTGCTGGACAGGTGACATGGCTGTGTCTGTGCTCTGGGAAGTGTTACAGGAGGAGAGGAAAAGAAATTTAGAGGGGAGTGTGCTCACATCAATGCCAATCAGACTACAATTGACTTATTCCTAACATTACATTATTTTTCAACTGATGACTGCACATTGAGATTGTATGGCTCCAGCAGACATAGTGAATATATGTTAATTGGTTCATCATATGAATTTAACCCCAACCCTAAATCTATTAGATATTAAAAATGATTGGTCATAGAGGGTCAGTTCTCTCTCTCGCCTCCCAGTGGGCCTTTTTCATTACAGCTTGATGTTAGTCGTGGGAGAAGGAGCAGTATTGATACAAGCTGATGATATGGGGATGGGGGGGCTGGCTGGGCCATTTTCAAAAAAGTTCAATTCCCATTGCTGTAGTTGAACTATACTCTCATTGTGACAGAGCCCTTACTGATAGTTTGGGGACTACAGCATTTTGAAATGTATGTGAGTTCTGGGACTCCTTCATTTGTGTACAGACCATAACCTATTCACCTTTTTGCAATTTTGGCAAAATCCTAATGAACAGTTGATGAGATGTGCAATATCTTTGAAGCCATTCCATTCCATCATTATATAAAAGGCTCAAAAAATATATTGGCTGATGCCCTTCCCAACACCTTCTTATGTAGATTAGTTGCCTACATAAATTTGATCCTTCTTTCATTCCCCTTGTTTCTGTCCTGCTTCCATAAATTGCTCCTATATGTGCTAAGGTTGTGGAGGATAGGAGGTATACTTGGATGAATAGCTAACAGGTATGAAAAACATCTTTATAGAAGTTGATTGCGATTTTTGGTAGCTTTATGTTACATTAGTTACCTTCCCCGTTACACTCATCCTTACCCATCACAGATTTAGGCGCTCACCAAATCAATCAGCCTACTGACTTACATAACATTTCGTAAATTTGGTGTTAAGTCTATCATTAGTTAAATCAATTTAGTTTGCTTAGTGTAGTCCCTGTTTTTCTCTTGAATTTGCCTCACTAGGTAGTGTAACAATGTGCAAATATTTATACCATCACTCTGGGGTAGTTACTCTGTACACTGAGTGCTCTGATCTAGCGACATGTGGGCAGCTTCCGTCCAAAAACATCAGTCCCAGGTTTTCCCAGCCATATCAGTCAAAGTCTTTCTCACACTCCATATTGAGTCATGGACGGGCTTCAGTATCACTGAATCACAGTGATCTGCATATGCAGCTGCTGTATAGACAGTGGTTCGGTGTGTGTTAGTGTACGCAAGTGTGTGTGTTTGAAGGTGACAGAACAGTGCGAATGAGCCCAGAGGCAGTGCTGAGTTGGCAGTGTTGTCATTGAGACCTGTATTGAACCTCTTCTGAGACCACAGTCACAGCCTAGACCAAGTGTATTTGCATATGATCGAATGTGTTCATGGGTTGTGTATGTGTGTGTTTCTCTTTTGCACATGTGCATATTTGTATTTGTCTGTTTGACTGATATATGGACATCAATAACTGTCTTTCTTTTGAAAGTTTTTCTAAAACTGTTTAACATTTTGGACAGAAAAAGTCCATGGAAATAGATCACATTCCCTCCAAAGGCAGGTGGTACAAAGGAAGACATTTTGAAATGGATGGGAAGTGGTTGATGGCAGTGCTTCAGTCAACATGAGGCTGTGTCACTGTGCTGAATGAGAGCCTCTGGTGAAAGTCAGGAGTGTTCTTGTAATTAAAAGACAAGCTCCTGTGAGAAGAGGGGTGGGTGGGGAATGAGTAGATGAATGTCAGTGTGTGTTTGAGGAGAATCTATCTCCAAACATTGAATATTGTTATGACAAAAACAAACAAAATCTGTTCAGAAATTGAGACAATGGTGTATCAAAAAATGAAAAATGGTTCAAATGTATATCAAGAGATGTGCTCAAGCAAAAAGCAAAAAGCAAAAAGTTCTGCTTTTTACTTTATGTGACTTTCCTTATCTTAAGCTCATGATGGTTTACAGAGAAGAGGTACAGTTTCACAAACTGTTTGCCAAAAGCCCTGCATTGTATGAGACTTAATGTACTGTGAAATTAAAACCCCCTTAAAAAGCATCCTCAATACCACTGAAACAGCATGGTAGCCACTCAACATATTCATGCATGGACACCAAAAAATGAACCCTATCCATTCTGGAGGAGCGCTTTTGTTGACAGGACAGGAGGGAGATTAGATGTGAGCTAGGATGCAGACAGATAAGCAAGAACCCTATTGGAAGTTTCTATTGTTTAGTTGTGCTAAACTGTGGTTTTTTTGTCAGTACACAGTGGGTCAACACATTATAAATAATTTATAAATATATATTTACAGGCAAGGAAAGAGTTTATCAAATAAAAATACAATTTATTTTCGCTATTGAATTATGATTTAATTTTAAATGGTGAAATTCCAAATTCTCTGACATCAGCCAGAGGTCTCAAAAGTTTGTTTCCATGTTCCCTTTGACTGAGTTCTCTTCAAAAAACATCCAGGATATTATTTAGAATTAACATTATCATCATTATTATTGTTATTATTATTATTATTACTATGAATTTATTATTTATGGTTGAGCTCCTTGTGACAGAAGAGAACCGAGATGGGCATTCTGTCATTAAAGTGCTGATGACAGTTTGGTTTCTCCTGAAGGTCAATGAACTTTTTTCAACCCTGTTTCCTCAAAAATGCTTGTATGTGTGAAAGGTGTTTGTTCAAAGATGTAAATGACAGTTTTTGTTAAATCAAACACGTTTGAATCAGGAGACGCTGAGGAGAGGAAGAGAAAGTACTGGTAGATAAGTAAAGAAGTTAAATGGAATTTTTATTGTATCTCGGGCTCTGGCAATCTGAAGTGGATCACCACGGGAAACAGTGCTTCCAGTCAGTGGGACTCTTCTCTGGAGCAATGCCACTGGGGATCGTGATAAGAGGGGGGAAACTGGATGGTTTGATTGCAGCTCATCCACAGTTGAGATGATAAAGGGAGTATCCAAACCTACTCAGGGCTGAAATTATGCTTTTTCACAGCACACATTTGATGTCCGGCAATTTAAATCTGAGTGGCTGAAGACCATTGGGTCAGGTTGTGATTGGATGAATATGAGATTGACTAAAAGGAGTTAGGGATTGAGATAAAAGTTAGCAGGAAATAATCTTGCGACTTTGAAGGAATTAAACAGTGACTTGATGAGGCCAGTGTTTTTGTTTTTTTCTCAATAAACTGTACCCTCTGTGCTTGTATGGAGGGGGTTGAGATGTATTTGACACCAAAGCACCCCAGGTGTGGTCGAGTCTTGTCCCATGCTTGAAGTCATTGGACAGCCATGATCACTATTTTACTCGAATGAACTACATTCAGTTTCCAAAAATAAACAAAACTGTGAATCAGGCTGAAGAAGTCATGAGTATGTGTGTTTAGCAAGTTTGGAAACAATAAGAAAACCACAGTCCATGTTTGGCAGACACATTAAAATTTTAGTACTTTGGTGATCCCATTTCCTTCGAGCTGTTTTGTCTTGGTCCAGACCACCTTAACCAAATTCCAGGTGTCAGAATGACCTTAGATGACTAAGACTAGACTTATTACTGCTGTTGGCCTGTAAGATAAACTATGTGACACTGGGGCTCTAGACATTGATTAATTTATGTGTGCACCTAATTAGGTTAATAACGGGGTAGTGATTGAAAATTATTTTCACTTTGCCATATGAGCAGAGCAATCGCTTTATGCTTACTTAATTTGATTAAATAAATCAGGGAGGATTTTTATTGTTAAAACCATCAGTGGAAAAGTAAAAGACAAAAGCAAGGAGGTGTGGCTGAAGTGGAGGAGTTACGGAACCATCAGGCAGAGAATAAGTTGTCTAACTCATTTCATTTTGATAAGATCCAAAGAAAATGATGGTTTTAACCACAACAAAGCTAATTTTCTTCAGATTTCAATATGATTCTGATGACTATTGGTGTTTTTCACGGCCTGTTTAAGCCTCTTTAATTGTGTGTGTGTCAATGTGTGTATTATAATCTTTAACACAGGCAGGTATACAGGCAGCTGTGAAGATAGATTTTTCTTTTCAGGGACAACTTCACATTTACCCCCAATTAGAGGTAATGATAAATTATTTTTCACTGACAGGTGAACTTACTCAGTCTGGCTTCTTTTAGCCACAAAACAGATAACGCATGTGAGCAAAAGGCAGCTCAAAAGGCAACTTTAAAAAGACAGGATTAAACAAGATGTGCTAAATGGGATAATGCTGATGGTGTTACTGGATACAAAGATGATGATGAGCAAGGAAAAGCAATTGTGAAGTGGAGAGCAGAGAATATGGCATCAGTGACTAGCAGATAAGTGGAGGGCTTTGAAAGAACACCATCGGCCTGGCAAATTCCCCAATGCCGAGTGAATACAGAGACAGGTAGGTGAGGAGGAAGGTCCCCGAAGCTGTTAGGGATTCTCTCAGGGAGCCAGGTGGCAGATGGGTCACTGTGCTGATATTCATATTTAATGTTTGCCGTTGGGTGCATGGTATTGAAAGGGGAAAAGCATTTTCCTGGTTTTGTGCGTCTACAGAAGTACATTGTTGAGATGAGTTAGTCCTGGTTGTGGGCTGCATTTGTTCTGAGAAGGTCACTGACCATGTTGCACAATTTTTTAAAAGGTCACAAGTTCACACTTGAAATTTTGTAAACTAAACATGTCTGCTGTAAAATATGCCTCAGAAGCAAAGACGTGAACATGATTAGTGCATTGTCCTTCATTTGCCTTCCTTAATTGTCCAGCCCACAGACACAGCTTCCCTTCATCCATGTTACACAGGGGGCCAGTTGGCTGTTTGAGTTGTATAATTTTGGCTAGGTCACATGTTTCTCTGGCAAATATATCACATGCAGACAAGCAGCAAATAAGGAAATCAAGAGCTTTTACAGTTAGTTTATAGATTTGGCTCTTTGGCCCACTTGGCTCGGCAAATGGCCAAAATGGAGAGGATCCCCATCAGAACTGGGATGCTGGTGCTTCCATTCTTCCACAACAAATTCTGTAGAGTTGAAGATGAGAAGCATTCAAAAGCACTGGCGTAAATTGATGTTTGATGTTTGTTTGATTCTTAGTTTTTTTTTTAGGTTATTCATTCTAGAGTTCAGAAGTCCTTTTATTTATTTATTTATTTATTTTGTATTTTAGCCGAAACATTTTTTTCTGACAAAAAAGTAGCATATATATATATATATCTTCAAAAAATATCTTAAACTTTTGGTTGAGATAAGATCATCGATGCATCAAGGGAAGTGGATACAGTGTACCAAGATAATGCAGCCACAACTATTGTTTAACAAGTTTAATTTTAGACATGATGCAAGTTTATGTTATTTCCTACTTGCTATTCTAGGAAAAAACAGGCCCTGTAGGAGGCTTACCCTCTGTCTCTTAATTAATCATGGGCATGTGTCCAGCACAACATGCAATAAACCAATCAGAGAGCCATCTTCCATTCCAGTTAAAGACCAGGTGCAAGGCAGATTGCTATTAAAACGCAGTAAGAAAGAACAGCGGAGAAAAATTATCTCTGTTAGGCCTGTGGAGGCAGACACAAACAGCTGTTTATGGCTTCAAGCGCTCCCTCTCCCAGAGTGACTGTCCTTTTTTTCCCATTTTCCCCTGTTCTATGGGGAAAATAGAATTAGGCCTGAAAGTTGTACTTTTTTTTGAAGAAACCCAAATTTTCGCTCTGATTTCAACTCCATTGTCTCTCTTTCACATCAGTGTGTGCTTGTGGCGTACTTGCCTAATTAGGCCTAATTTTTAGCCATTTTCTACAGCATTGACTTCACACCAGGTTTTTGTTGGGTGTATCAGTTTATTATTATTATCATTATTCAAAGGCTTCTCTTTGATGTAAGTCAGGTAAAATATAAATGATTGTTTAATTGTTTGAAAAGAATTATTGTTTTAAAAAGGACATTATGACAACAGGGCAGCACGACGACGTAGTGGTTAGTGCTCTCTCCCCACAATAAGGTCCATGAAAATCACGAACACGATCGGTCACATGGAGCAGCCTTGGACAAGGCCAGCCCTCACTTGGAACAAGTCCGACTTACTGCCGAATACCCACACAAAGCTCTTGCTTTGGGCGTACAGAGATTGGACGACCCTTAAAGGTGACCCCCTCACCCCATACTGCTGCAGCACCCCCCACAAAAACTCTTGGTGGACCCGTTCGTATGCCTTCTCCAGGTCCCCAAAGCACATGTAGACCGGATGGGCATACTCCCAGGCTACCTCCAGGATCCTTGCAAAGGTGAAGAGCTGGTCAGTTGTTCCACAACCAGGACAGAACCCACATCAATCATAGGTCCAACAATCGGGCTGACCCTCCTTTCCAGCACCTTGGAGTAAACCTTCCCAGGCAGGCTGAGTTGTGCGATGCCTCTATAGTTGGCACACACCCTCTGGTCCCCCTTTTTAAAAAGTGGGACCACCACCTGGTCTGCTAATCCTTCGGCACTGCCCCCGACCCTCACCCAATGTTGAAGAGCCCCTCAACACCCAGAGCCTTCAGCATTTCAGGTAGGATCTTGTCAATCCCTGTGGCTTTGGATGTTGGAAGACAATTGTTCTTTGTTAGCTTCAGGTAAAAAAGTTTGCGTGCTGGTCTTCTCAGCACGTGGATCAGCTGATCGCGTAGTGGGCCGTGTTGAGTTTGAGGAGGAAAAAAGGGAAAAACAACCAAAAGGAGAAAACAGCAGTCTGCACTTGTCCCGCAAGTTGAAGACTGACCTAAGATTTTGTGGTGGTAGGATCCAAATGTTTAGTGTTGCTCCCTTCCGCAATCTGGTTGACACAAAAGCTGGGACAGCTCTCTACTGCTACTGGAGCACGGGAAAATGGAGAAGAAGATGGAGAGCCACGGAATGTTTTTATTCTCTGTATACTCAGGCTCAGGCTTCAGGAGGGACACGTTTTTTTTAAAGCACGTGGGAGGCAATCCCAACAGTAACTATAAACAATAACACAAAAACTCCTCACCTTCTCTCTACTGCAACTGGAGCACGGGAAAAAGCAAAGATGGAGAGCCATGGAGCGGCTTTATTACCTGTGTGATGTCACCTGGACCCCTGCTAAGGGCGCTGGCGTCCAATCAATGCCCTCCTGTTCAAACTCAGAACCACACCCTAGGGGTGGATCCTGGGGTCGTGACGCCATTTTCAAACAGGCAGACAACTCTGGCTCAGGCTTCAGGAGGGACATGTAGACATCTCTGTTGTTCTTTTTAGAGCATGTGGGAGGCGGTCCCAACAGTAACTATACACAATAACAAAAACTCCTCACTTGGACCAAGTAGCCCGACAGTCGGCAAGGTAATATTTTTATTATATAAAATATTAACATATTATATTATATTAATATATTAGATTAGATTACATTAGGTTAGATTAGATTTTCCTTTATTGTCCCACAATGGACAAATTCATGTTGTTACAGCAGCAAGAAACAAACAAACAAGCAAACAACAGAGACACACAATAGCAAGTAGTGCTACCCATAGCAGCAGTTGCACCTGGGAAGTTATAATATAATATATTAATTTTTGCAATATTTATCTCAGGAAATAGTCCTGTGCAATATCAGCCAATGACACATTCCATAGTTCTGAATATAATTCTGGCTTACATCCTTGTACTTTTTCATATTTTGCACATTTTATATTGTTCTTCCTATTTAGTTGTATATATTTTGATTATTTATCCTGTACATTTATCTCTTATTTCTCATTCTCATTTCCACCTTGAAAAGCACCTTGAAGTTGCACTCAAATCTAGTTGGAATGTAAATTATAATGTCAAAAAAGGCAATTCTGATTCGCATTCTGTAAGGACTTGTGTGTCTGTGGGTGTGTGTGCTTGTCTGTGTCCCTCAGCTACTCCTCAGCAGGTCATCCCCCGTCCCCTGCCTGCCCTCACACTGGGTCAGGAAAATTAATTGTGATCTGCTGTGACCTTTGGGTCATCATCACTTTGGCTCCGACTCCATCTTGCCCGCCTCTTTCCTCCACATCAGACTCCTCCTCCTCCTCCATCACTCAATCACATGATCATTTACTATAAGATGGAAGGATGACACCTCGTAGGGCCTTTTTTGTCATCCTCTACTCCTGACCCCCCACTCAAACTCCATTTGGGCTTCTCTTGCAGGCATTGCATTCCTCATACCTTGCTTCTTTCTCCTCTATCTTTCTCTCACCACATACTCTGTGTACTTGTAATAAGCCCTTGCCTCACTTTTATCCATCTCTCACTGTCTCACTTTAGCAGAAAGTGATCTGGAGCTGTACACGGTGTCACAGAGTTAACATTCAACTTTCAGATGAGCATGTCAAGCAGGCCAGAGGTGTGTGCTTTCTTTGTGTGTGTGTGTGTGTACCCTGACAGAGAAGCTTTTGGGTAGGCCAGGGGTCAGTCTACATGTCCTTTCACATTTGATCACTGCCACTGTCTCATAGGCATACCCTCTGGAGATTAATAAGTGACAAACCCACAGTGGCCAGAAATATTTCTGATTTCTGTTGGAGACATGTTTAAACTTGCACATGTTTGTGGGTCTTTGTAAGGACCCGTTGTGTTCGCGTGACTGTTGGGGCACTGCTCAGCCTGGCCTTGCCTCAATACGACTTAAGTGCAGCCATGCAGAACTGGCTGACAGCTCCCTCTCCTCCTCCACTGCCTCCCCCTCCTCTCCCTCATCCTTAGCTCTTTTTCTCTGTTTGCCATTTGCCTTGTCCCGTGGCCCTAACCCTCAGATAGCTACACTAGTTCCCAGTATGTGGTAACAAGGCTACACTAGGTGTGTGTGTGTGTTTGCCTTTTTCATACATAATTCTTTTAAAGTAAAATGCACATGCTGCACAACTTTTCCTAATTTCTGTAATATCTAGTCCCCTCTCAGATTCCAGCAACTGAGGTCCATTCTCCACATCTGTCAGTAAACAATAAAAATCACCACAATTACATATTTTTCCAAGGTTTTCTGATAAAGATCACAAAATTGTCAAATGTGGTGTCATTATTGTGAATAATAATAATTGTAAGTATTTAAATATATATATAGCACATATAAATTAAATGAAGAAACTAAAATCCCGCAAGGCTGGATGTTGGATTTGGGTTTGGGGCATGGCTGAGGGCAGTGGCTTCTGTCTTTTGATTACATCGCAAAAGTCCTGACAGCTCATTTTAAGGCTGTACAATGGCCTGGATATATTCATAGTATTAAAAAAGAAAAACAACCTTCTTTGTAATTGAAAAAGACTTTAATCTATTTTTTAAAGACCCCCTAACCCAAAAAATTTAAATGTGTAAATATGCTCTATTTTTTGATTGAAATTGCTTTCCCACAATAAAATAGTTTAAAAAACCTCTCAAAGAGGCTAAAAACACGTCCACTATATGTCCCTCATTGAAAAATCCAGTTTTTATGAATATTCATGAGTATGCAAATGCACCAGACTTGCGCCTGCCCACCGCCGCTGCCTGATCTGGGTTACACTGAAACAGCGGTGCGCTGCGTCAGCTCTCAACCACTGTTGCAACCCCAGGAAAAATGGTCGGAAAAGCATCATGCTTCATGATGAGCTTCGTGGTGAAACCCATCCGTTTTGTGCCAGGTTCAAGAAGCAGCTGTCCTCAAAATGCTTGCTGCAGACCCGCGTTTTAGCTGGAATGTTTTCAGTGACATTATCATCCCAAATAAATTGCAACCATTTCTCCCGCGTGGTATGATCCTTTAGTAAAAGATAAAGGCTGGTATCACACCTCTCCACACCCAAACACAGCGTTTGCCATCACTGTCTGTTTTACGTTGCTCCCGCATTCCAGTCTTTGCATATATTATGTAAATAAACTGGTACAGAAAATCCACGGGATTGGTTGCTTGGATTTGTGACGTATGAAATCCCACTAAGGAGCTGAAAAACTGAATCCAACTTTTTCAGATTTGGTTTGCAACTGCATTTTCAAATCTAAAATGCTCAGTTATGGCGCGCACTAGAGACTTTGCAGCTGAAATGTCTTGTATCAGAACCCAAACACTACATAGACATGTTAAGAATTTGAAAAACAAAATTTTTTACGTTAGGGGACCATTAAATGTCCTGAAAACACATTTTCTTTCCGCCAGCTTCTTATGATAACCACAAGATGTGCAGTTGGCAGAGTCAGTTTCACATTCAAGATATCGATGCTAATATTGTTGACTCTCCTCTTTGGTTGAAAATGGGTGAGCTCACTCGGACCCAAGCATATATTTACTCATATTTCACAAATACTTCCAAGCACAAACCGGGGTTTGCAATATTTGAATCAGGATGTAAGGGTGACTTTTTGCAGTGTTTGCTTGTGTTGGTAAGCCACTGTTAATGAAAACAGATCAAACGACAGCCGGGGGGCTTAGGTGTTACTACATATAGTAATAGCATATAAATCTTTTAATGAATTGCAGACATGCACACATTTCTTATGTGCTCAGGTCACAATACATGGGAGAATTATTTATCATTATTATCCCTCCTAATAAGTTTGGTTGTTGCTTTTATTCAAACAGAAAATTTAGGGTCATTATTGTCATTGATAGATTAATATGGTATTCTTTAGTGAGTGATGGATTGTAAATCTGGGCTCAAATTCAAAATAAACAACACCCTTCACAGTTATAACAAAGGAGCCGCCCAAGCATAGGATTTTGTCACTTATTTGTTTGAACATGGGAACAAGAAAGGTCCCGCTTCAAATGCAGACATATAACCTATCTTGTGGTGTCAGGGGCACAGCAAAGATCTTTAGCAGTTTACACTCAGTAGGACCTTGGATCTACATAGGCTGCACTGTATAGAGCCCAGAAGACTACTCCCAGGCCAGAGGTGCAGGTGGAGGGGTGTATTTGAGGTGGCCATGCTGGCTAGACATGGGGTGTCAGGTTAGCCCTGTCAGCAGTAAATGATCCAGGTATCACAGTGGAATGGCATCTAATTTAGACAGCAGTAGTCTTGTGATAGTAGGCTGAAACTAAAACAGGCTGATGCTCATTTATTGTCTTTGTACCTGAAGAGGCTTCACTGGATTTACTGTACGTCAGGGTTTTAAATAAATGTACTGCATCGTCGATTAATTTTACAAAGTTACTTATCATAACAGTGCTGCACTTAACACTTAAAATGGTCACTTTTAAGTTTTACCACTGCTATGTAACTAATGTAAGCATTAAGAGCTGTTTACTTCCCACCCTCAGCAGTTCAGAATCAATTTCTTTACACACGAAGAGGCCCAAATGGTCTAAACATGATTTTTCCTTCCAATGTGTATGATCTCACTGTTTAATGACTGTGTACTGCCATTTTCATATGTGGTTCTAAATCAGATACGGATCCATGCAACCCGTATCGGAACTCATTACGACTTTTATGTTACTCTAGCGCAGTGCTTCTCAAATAGTGGGGGACGGGGTGCGATGCCAGGGGGGTGTGTGTGACCCTGTGTAGCATGCCTCTTTTGCCATACTATAATAAAGTTACATTTCACCTCCACTACAGTAGATGGCAGTGGCGCTCTCATTGTCAGCGTGTGCGTAGGGAGTAATAATAGAGTTTTTATGCACCGAGCATGCGCACAATTTTATAGTAAAAATGATACTATTTAAGTCGCGGCGGAGAGTGGGGGTGGGGGCGTGAAATATTTTCTTCTTCCTGGGGGGGCATAACAGAAAATAATTGAGAAGCACTGCTCTAGCTTGAAAATCACAGGCACAAAACAAAAACATAAATGGCAGACAGTGGCTATGGAGGTGGTCTGTGAAAGGGCTGTGGCTGATCTTTCTTGTTTACTTCCATAGACAGAGTGCTGCACGTAACATTTTGCTGTTGCATGCAAGTCACATCAGGGCCAGGACCAGTTCACACTGGAGTCCAAGTTTTAAAAGATCATGTAAAAAGCTGTATATAAAGAAGGAAGAAACAGGGTCTGGAAAGAAATCTGAAATAGCATTAAGGCTTGCACTTTGAATGTACTTTTTAAGATTTTTAAGGCCATTGCAAAATTATTAAAGTTCCTCCAGAAAAATTTAAACTTGGGTATTTTTGTACATTGTGAAAAAAATGAAATCCTGGACATTGTGCCAATGAATAAGCAGAAATGACAAGTCTTGGAGGAAACACATGTCAAACTGCATGTATGAACCTCAGTCGAACATGGACATTTTTGTTGGGAAAGTATATTAAAACAAATGAGTCCAAAACGTTAGTGTTCTGCATCTTTTGTCTTTTCATGGTGTTTATTAGCGAGTGACTGACAAAGTGGAAATATTCATAATACTCATAATACTTTATTTAAAACATAATGATGTGAACATTTGATTTTCATTGTACAGGGTTTATAAAACTTGGCAGAGGTACCTTTTACTGTGGGTTCAATAGGCTCCAATAAACCACAGGTCAGAAATGGATCATTCTATTCATATGACATATTTGAAGGCCACAATTTATTGTGGCAAAAACCGGAGACAGACTGTAATGTAGAAACAATGGCATTCTGTTTAAGTTTGATCTCAGCAGAGCAGCATAACTCTCATGAAAATGTCAAACAACTGCACTGTCTCATGCGCTCATTATGACTTCGTTCTGCTGATTGGAAAAAAAGCCCAAATGAGTGCGTTCCCCTGCAGAAGACAGTGAAAAGAACAAGCAAAAACACTTTTCTGTCAAGTCCATTTGTGCTACTAATGAAATGTCATAAACAGCTCTCAGGAATATACAATGTTGTTGATGTTGAGGCATTTTCACAAACACACAAACCCTGTGTTGAGCAGGGCAGTGAGGGAACAGACCTAATTTCTGTGTGGGACCAAAAAAAAAAAAAGGAGAGCTATGGGACTGTGCAGAGGAAAAGGAGGAAGAGGGGGCAGTCCCCACAGAAAAGAAATGAAACAAATGGATATAAAATGCTATTCGATCCTATGAAGTTTTTCATTGGAGTCTGAGAACATGGAGCTTTTCATTGTGCCCTGTTTCACTCCCCAAAGGCTGGCTAGGGGCTTCCGCTTTCAACACAGCCCTCTCAAGCTGTACAACACAACAGTAGTTCAAATGGGAGCTGAATCCAAACTGGCAGCTCCTCTTCATCCCCCGGCTAATTACCTGCAGCGTGACCGTATGCTTATTAAAATCCCCCCCCCCCCCCAAAAAAAAAAAAAAAAAAACCCTTGAAACCCCCCCTTGCCTTCAACCCACCCCCTCCACCTCTTGCCTCTTCTTATTTATTTATTTATTTATTTTTTGGGAATTTTGGAGAGTGAGGAAGATTAGGAAAGTAGTCCACAGGGAAGCGAGTGGCAGCCTGACATTGCGGTAATCTGGTGTAAAATTGGCTGAAATTGTAAATTCAGAAATAAACAAGGCAAGTGTGAGAAGTGATGATGCTGCAGTCAACTGTAATGAATAATTCCACAGTCTGTTTCTCATTCTGTTCAATGGATCAGCAGGAGATGCTCTCTGTCCTCATTACTGACAGTTGTAATTCTGACCAAGTCTGCAGACCTATGGCAAGCAAAATTTCTGCTATTTGAAGATTCATTCTAATGCTCTTTCAGACTGCATTCATTGTTGCTTTGATGGAGATATATCCTCTACGGCTGAAATTGCTCCTGTTACATAAAAGTGCAACTGACATTTAAACAAAACAAAAACTGTCCTACTCTGTGTAGGCTACGGACTAAACTTCAAGATTTATTTATCCTAATGAAAATGCCTCTACACAAAGAGGTTTCTGAACGACCCTCCAACCTTACAAAATGTCTAACAATGGTGTTAAACGTATCTCTTCCATGCTCTTTATGAAAGAAGCAGTGATTTATTACGCGGATCAAAGAAACTGCGGTTTAGAATTAATTTTCTGTAATAGTTCTTTAATACTGTGGTTAAAATATATCCCTTTAGTGATAGGGGCTGCATGAATTAGAATTAATTCCTGTTTAATTGTTCCTATATTTCAGTGGCTGTAATGGTGGTTGCTGGGCTAAGGTAATTTATTTCCTACTTAGGATGAGAGATGGTCCGTGGCCGAGACTGCCAGGGGAGGAGTGGTTAATTGCAGTAGATTGCCTTATCTCCTTGTAATTATGCCTGTCTCTTCGGAGTTTCCTTGCTCCAAATGGACAATCGATACTATCAGACCACAGGCAAGGAGGACAAGGTGGATGTAGAGATGTGGGTCCCAGACCAGACTTCGGGTTTATGGAAGGGATGGGCTCTGGACTACAGAATAAAAGGGCTCAGGGACTAAATCATATGAAAGACACTGAATTAATTACTCTGGTTGGGAGAGTTTTGGAGGAAAAGTATTTGCTTTGATTAACTTCACCTTACACCTGTACAGCACTGCTGCCACCATCGTCAGACACTCCTCTGTAGACTTCAAACAAAAGTATTGCAGTTTGAACACAGCACTCAAAGTGTAGCAAACACAAATGCTTTGGTGGCGCAAAAGAGGCAGAATACTCGTTGGTTCTACCCAACCACAGGACTTGTAAAGGGCCTCTGCTTCAGGCTCTCATCATATTAAAGGTGGTAAACACTGTCTATAAGTAGTTAGTGGGTCAGCAGCATCAAACAATGACAGCTTTGTTAAATTCATTGAATTCCATGTCTGCAACACAGGTCAACATGATACAGTGGGAGGCAAATACACAAGAGTAGTGGTCACATCCCATTGTCTTTCTATCAGACTAGCAAGGCCCAGATAGTCAATACTGAATGATTGGTGTGTGTGTGTGTGTGTGTGTTTAAGGGGGCCACCTGGAGACACAGAGAGATAGAGGTTGAGGGCAGGAGGGTGGGGTATGGGAGATACTATCATTAGGAACATGTTATCTGGAGCAGTAAAGGCTCTCACTCACACCACAGTGTAATCATTTATTTATACAGTGCAGTACATCCATCTTCACAGATATCAATGCTCTTAAAGGTCCCATATTTCATACATTCTACTTTTTTATTGCTTGAAGAATAGAAAAAAACAATCAAAAAAGGTCTCTCAGGTCTGCAGCAGATCTGCAAGCAAAACAGAAAAACAGAAAATTCTTTAAACCTACCACAAAGTTACAGCAGTCTTGACATGGTGTGTATTCCTTAGACATGCATATCTAGTTTAATCGGTTATTCGAAATTAGGGCTTAACCTATTCCTCGAATAATTTGAGTACCTCAATTACAAAAAATTATCAAGGAATTTCCTCTGCCTCGAGAAATCGTTTATTTATTACAGAGCATGGACTACAGGTGCCTCTTGTCACTCTCCATGTGCCAACAAACACAAACAAATACCCAAAAGCTGCTGTGTGGTAGGGTGCACTACTAACAGGGTAAACAACCCTGATCTATGTTTTTATGAGCTGCCAACAGAAAAAAATTGCCTTTAAGACAAAAGAAGTGGATACAGGCAGTAAGATCAGAGACACCATCGGCTATACATCAGCCTTGAAGAACGGGCAGTCAAGAGTTGGCTGGTTTATGGTTTCATCATTTAACCAAATAGCGATAAAAACTAAGTCGTACATAAGTTATGCTAGATCCACATTACTACATCATCGTTTTAAAATAGCTTTTTATAACCCAACTGTTTCAAATGTGGCTTTAAAACATAGTTAGTGGATGCATGTTAGCCTTGGTTAGCTTCAGCTCCTACAGTTAGTCTTGCCAATTCAGCAACCTTAACTTAGATTTAAAAATAATTAATGTGCATAGCTTTATTATGTTTTTATTAGCTTTATAAAATGTAATATTACATCCCTTATGTTACAAAATATTCTAATAAAAGCTTGGCATGAGAAGAGCGTCCAGTGAGGGCTAATTGCCCGTTATTCATCTTCCTTTTTGTAAGGAATATACACTCACACAACAATCAGAAATTACAGATCTTTGGGTAACTCTTTTTGTGAGTGGATCCAAGTTGTGTTTCACCATAAACCAGCCAACTCTGACTGCCTGTTCTTCAAGGCTGATGTGTAGCCGACGACGGCGCTTCTCTTGTTACTGTGTGTATCCACTTCTCTTGTCTTAAAGGCAATTTTTTTCTGTTTGGCAGCTTATAAAAACTTAGATCAGGGTTTTTTACCCTGTTAGTAGTGCACCCTACCACACACAACTCCCATGGAGAGTGACAAGAGACACCCTCACACAATACAAAATCAATGCAGAGATTGTTTTCCCCTCCAGTGTGGGCGGAGCTTATGGAGGGGCTTATGTGCGCTCTGTCTCTATGGAGGAAAGATGTGATGACGGCAAAAGCGATGATAAAGATAAATGTTGATTGTCTAAAAAAGGAAAGCAATTGTTCATTATTCAGTGAAATGTCTTATTTTCTCATGTATATTGATACTTGCTCTTTAACTAAACAAAAATATGTTTTATCTAATGACTTGATTAATCAATGGAATTTTCAGTAGAATACCCAATTACTAAAATATTCGATAGCATCAACCCTACTGTAAATTGCTCGTAATTCTGAGTGTGAGTGTGAGTGGTTGCTCGTCTCTGTCTCTGTGTCTTCCCTGTGTCTTGGCCCTGC
Organism: Echeneis naucrates; assembly: GCF_900963305.1. Lineage (NCBI taxonomy): Eukaryota > Metazoa > Chordata > Actinopteri > Carangiformes > Echeneidae > Echeneis > Echeneis naucrates. Next base: position 16,109,030 of record NC_042529.1, on the reverse strand, counting down.
AATGGACTGGCGACCTGTCTGACAGATAAGCGGTAGATGATTGAATGGATACAGTTCCCCTATATCCTCATGTTTAACTCTCTTATGCTGTCGAAATGGACTATGCATGTGGCTGTGATTGTGGTGTGGTGTCTACAAGCAAATCCTGTTGCCTGTGGGGCTTATTAGTGATAATTCTTGATTCATTTTGCATAATAATAGCAAAGGGTCTGAAAGAAAGATGAAAGTGCTGTGGGCTGAGCTCCTACTTTCAAATGCAAAAGATTTTGAGACTTGCTTGATCATGTCTACCTTGCACTCCGTTTTTCTCTTTTGGAAGGGAAAGAAAAAAGTTCTTGTGCTTTAACACTGATGATAGCTCCGAGCTACACTCAAGCATTTTTCATATGAGACTTTGTCAAACACTCTCCTCTACTCCTTCTCATTTAGACCCACACTCTGAAGAGACAATGCCAAAGTACTAGGCTTTTATGATAGTGAAACCCACCAAGGCAGTCAGCTGGCTTACAATGTTTCCACAGTCATCTCCATTACTACTCTCCAGCAGGTAATTGACTTCTAGACACATTTGCTTCGGTGTTAACGCTACTTTGGCTCAAGGGTGTTCGGGTTCCTTTGAAGTGGCTGCAGGTTTGGGTTTAAAAGCCCTTGGCTTCTCCGCTGCTGATTGAGAATCAGCGTCTGTCAGTCTCAGAGTGGGAGGTGAAGGCGGGTAGGAGCATCAGGAGCCCTTGCCACATTTATCAGTGGTTCTCCTTCAAAGAGCAGATGAGGTTTTGTGATAATGAGAGGGTGGTGTGTGTGGATGGGGGGGTCCTCTCACAGTATAATTGTGAGAGGACTCGCTGTCTTCACTCCCAAGGTTCACGGACTAGATTTGTCAGCGTTGCCATCCAGTAAACCATAATTTCCCAGCATATTCTTTCTGTCTTAGGTGACACAAAGGGCCAGGGAAGGAGAAAAAGAGACGGTCAGTTATACTTAGAGCAATCAATGTCCTATTGGACCACATGCTGGGTCCATGGTGGCAGATGGAGTGGATCTTAGCACTGATGAATAGGTGTGACGTGTGTGTCAGTGTGTTTGTGTGTGTATTTGTGAAAATTTGTTGTACAGCAAGGAAGAAATGTGTGTAAAATGTGTTTGTCCACACATGGCATTTGGCACATGTGAGCAATCCCTGCTGCAACACCTAACATTTCAATGCCAATATTCGAACCATCCAATGCAGACATTTTTAAAGTCTATTCCTTCAGATGACTACAGCATGATAAAGTAAAATGATTCAATGCAAGCCAGATGTGACTGTAATCTGTGTTTTGTTGGGTTTGAAAAGGGTGCGTTTGGTTATTAGCTTATGAGATCAGAAATTGTTGAGTTCAATTAATAATGTGGGGCGTCAACCAAACTGCAAACTGCAAACGTTGCCTCATAAACAGTTGTTCAATTAGAGGAGCTGATATCTGAAATATCAGCACCACTAGGTTCACGGTAAATGTGAGAAGTCTGAGCTCTGACTCTACTAATCAGCCACTTATCACAATAAAACATGCACAATAATGACAAGAAGACTTCTCTTTAAAGCTACAAATAGTATTTATTAACTTCCACAATAATTAACAAAGCGAACAATTGTTTCAATCAATAAATACTATACTACCAACTAATGCTAAGGAAAACGTGTAAAGCCAGCAGCGGTGTAAATGCAAAGAAGTAAACTACAGTGTGTGTGGGGGTATATGTGTGTGCATGTGTGTCAAGATGGCAAGGTTACCGTGGAAAGCTGCGTCACACGTAAACAACCAGCAGAGCTGGTCCCGGTTAACAATAGCAGACAGTGCAAACCAGTGGTCGGAGGCGTTTCTGCACACTGACAAATCTGATGGTGGATAAAGAAGGGATAAAGCCTGGTTTATGGTCCTGCATTAAATCAACACCGTACCTAGGTCGTAGGGTAGGGAGGCTCGCCGAAGCCCCCAGTGTAGCCTGACGCACACCTCTCAAAAAATTTAACTAAGCGTTGATCTGATGCGGGTCTTTTCTCGTCCAGCAAGGATGAAACTCCAAAAATGAGTATCCAGCCAACAACTGAATCAAACTCAACTGGACTTAGGTTTGTCTAAGACGTTTCGCTTCCTTATTCCAGGGGCTTCACCACATATCGGTCTGACTAGTCCTCACTAGTCTGCCAATACAGTGGAGTTGGACCCAGGTATTTAACCTCTGTGGGAGTGTACACACATCTCCTGCTGAACAATAACCCATTAGCAGAGTTTCACTGACCATTGTTAGTTCTGGTAGGCCTCCAGTGAATGGCTGTCATTATTGTCATTAGAATCACATGAGGTCAGTTTCGGGCAGCCATTGTTGGAGGTTGAGTTGTTAATTCTCCTGGGTATGGTTGATAGGGCAGCATTGTAGATGGAAGATAGGTGGTGTTGCAGACCCCTACCCTGTTTAGAGAAGGTTTCTCCACTTTTACATGGATGGCTTTTTTTACTCCTCGTTCAAACTACCTGTCCTCTCTGTCCAGGATTTTAACATTGCTGTCCTCAAAGGAGTGTGCCTTTTCCTTTAAGTGTGGGTAGTCAGCTGAAACTGGACCTGAGGAGGTGGCCCTTCTGTGTTGGGCCATGCGTTTGTTTAAGGGTTGTTTAGTTTCACCAATGTATAGGTCCTTGCATTCCTCACTGCACTGGACAGCATATACCAGGTTACTTTTGTGAGTGTGTGGTACCCTGTCTTTGGGGTGTACCAGCTTTTTTCTGAGAGTGTTGCTTGGTTTGAAACATACAGGGTTTTGATGTTTGTTGAAAATCCTCCTCAGTCTCTCCGACACCCCAGGCACATACGGAATCACTATGTTTCTGCATTTGTTGTTCCCTTCCTCAGCTCTGTGTTGGTTTTTTTTTGGAGCGTATAAAGGCCCAACTTGGATAGCCACAAGTTTTCAGAGCTCGTCATAAATGCTTATGCTCTTTCTCTTGGTTAGTAGTGATTGGTTCTGGCCCTATTGTAGGGTTCTGACTTCTCCCAGTTTGTGTTCCACTGGGTAGGTTTCCTGTATACCCCAATGTGGAGACTCCTGTCCTCACCAAAGTGTCACAATCCAAAAAAGGTAGGTTATCTTTGACATCTTCCCTAGTGAACTTGATGTTTTTGTCCAAACATACCTTTGTACCTTTGTGCGAGTTTAGGGCCTTGTGTCCTACCATTTCCATGTATAAACTGGCCACAATCTGGGATATTGGTGAGCCCATAGCACAGCCATGCTTTTGCCTGTAGAAGTTATTGCTGAGCTTGAAATATGTGGTTTTCAGGCATAAATCCAGTTATTGACAGATCTGGTCTGGTTTAAGGTTTGTTTTGTCTTGTCGGGTTTCATCATGTAGTTGATGATGCCTCACAGTTTCCAAAAAAGGGGGAATTAGCACATGTATACAAGTCACTTTCATCAGTGATATAGCTGATCAAAAAGGCAAACCTTCTCCTGGGCAAGAATACCAGAAAGAGGGTGAGAAAAGTTCCTGGCCCGTGTTTCTAGAGGGATTGACGTCATGGCCCCGTTATCTCCACTCCCTGTGTTGTAGCCATGTTTCTGCCAATCAGCGTAGTCTGTGGATTCCTTTGTTTCCAGGAAACAAAGGAACAGAGGTGACCTCATGGTCAGGCCTAAGGGTTTCCTGGTAGGCCTTTCTTTGTCTGACCTTGTGATGGAGACCCAACAGTTTAGCTTAGATCATTTATTAGTAATAACATCTGTGCTCAGTTGAGATCTGGATGCCTAAGGTAGCATAAATGTTTTCAAATTTCAATATGCACTGCAATTTTTGTGTTAAAATTGTTCACAAAGATATGAAAATATACAAAAAAAAATTCTTGTTTTTTAAATTCCACATTGAACTCTGAATTGATCTCTTCGGGATTTCTGGGCGATTTCGTGTGTAGTCTTACTTTTTCACTGTATTTTTTATTTCAGACTGACATGGTACAATATCAACATGGTTCAAAACATGGAGGCTGTGAAAGGATACCAATGAAACTGTTACCATATATAAAACATTGACAATTTGATGAAAAAGCAATCATTAAAATGATTGAATTAATTAATGAATTAATGAATTGAATATTAAACTAGCTCTCAAAACATTTTATACTATACAAAAATCATACTCTTACAAAAATTATATAATTTGTGATATGGTTAGGATAAGGGACGAGCAAGTACACCATTATCCATATTTGTTCATCATCATCCATCTACATTGTCTGTATCTGTATTCGTACTAAGAAGGTGCAGGACTGAAACCGGAAGTGGGTGTGATTTATACAAAAGTTTTTAAGTATTTTTAAGCATGAAATTTATATGAGTTGATCAGAAGTTACTATATTTATTGTAAACCTCAATATATTTTTATTTACAGCTGTATTACACCAGGATAAGTAGAGCGAGCCGACTGGAAAAAAATCAGACCTGGTGAAGAAACAGCGTGAATGAGAAAAAAGCAATGCAGCTGCATGCATCCCTAGCTCGTCACACAAGCACTGCTTCTGTTACCCCCATAACCCCAATTAACTGGGGCAGATTTGAAATGTTTGGGTTATAAAAAGCCATTTCTAAATGATGATGTAGTAGTGTGGATGTAGCCTAATTTTTTTTTATCACTATTAGGGTAAATGATGATCTTCCCCTGGGACTTGATCAGGTAAATATCGATGTGTGTCACCTCCGGCTGTTCAGCGGGATAATTTCTCAGTGAAAATGAAAGCAAACAGAAGGGACAATGAGAAAAACCCACATATGTGATTGTAACCCTGTAACCATCAGCTTGGGTAGGAAACCCTCCTGAAAGAGACGTCTCAAACTTTACTATATATATTTTTATCTTTACTGTATATATTTTTATTCTTATTCTATGTTGTTTGATGTCTTTGTGTGTAATGCGGCTGCTATACTGCAATTTCCCAGCCTGGGATAAATAAAGTCTATCTATCTATCTATCTATCTATCTATCTATCTATCTATCTATCTATCTATCTATCTATCCATCGATCTATCTGTCTATCAAACGTGATACGGTCTAGGTTGATGTATGATTCTCACTCACTGACTGGCATTTATTTAGAGACTGGTGGGGATAACTCTTGACCTACAAGTTACATTACACATATAAATAATAAAACATCATTCATTGACAACACAGAATCTCAGGTTTTGCAAATGTATTCAAACGTGCAGGAGAAAACACTTTCAAACCTTTTATTATTCTGGAAAACATCTCTGAATGTAAATTAACGTGTGTTTTGTCTTCTGGAAACCTGGTTTTACTTTGTGCAAAACTGCAGTGGGACCTGCCTACATGAATACATTGGAATGAACTGTAACATCTCAAAGATTTAGATTTGAAAAGACACTGGTAACACTCAAAATATCTGCTGGGTTGATGAGGAGTTTGAACTCAACGTCACTTTAACCTTCTTACTACATAAAGGGTGTGTTAGCTCCCTTTATGGTGTTGACTGTAACTCTGGATGTAAGTTTAAGCATATGAATCCAAGAACAGAATTATCAGGGATGTGCTGCTGTTATAAGCATACAGTATTGTGTATGTGTAAGTGTGTGTGTGTGTGTGTGTGTCGGTTGCCCCTAATCAGCTCTTCAGTGGGTCGGGGGATTGGTCAGCCCCTTGTGTGGGCTCTTACAGTGGGTCAGGTGGGTGTGGTCTTGGTGATATGGGTGTCTCTGCGGCCCCAGCCTCGTTAAGCGGAGAAGCAGTAATGGATGTCAACAGGCTGGCCTCGCCGTACTGTGTCAACATTAATCACCAGGCCTGGACGCCATCACTCCGCACTGCTCTGCTTAACATTCACAACGCAGCGTCAGCCGCCAGGCCAACCGCAGAGAACCACGCACGCACACACACACACACACACACACTCACTGAGGTTTTCTCACCTTTACACCTTTTCTTACTAACTTTCCTCTTCCTGCCACTGCTCTGTCCACACTTGTCTCATCTTCGTTTCTTCACTAACTCATTTGTATTCGATTATTCTTTGGCCCTTCCCCCCACCCGCCTCCCAACCCCCACACTGTCTCTCTTTCCTGTATTACACCCAATCTGTGCCCCCTCTCCTACCACCAGTTAATCACTGTTGCCAATTACAAGCCCTGCCATTGCTCAGCCAGAAAGTCATACACACAAATATGTAAGCTTGTCTTTATATCTCAAACTTAATTTCTGTCCTGTAAGAATAAGATTAATGACAGGGGTGAGATAGGCTTACTTTGGCATATATCTACTTTTCAGATGAATCCTACAGATTGGCTTTTAGTTTACTGCTATATTTAAATATTTAACCTTAAACATTCCATCACTGCTAACCAGCCTGTTGTTACTGACTGTTAAACTACTAGATCACTGCTTGTACCTGGTGACAGGCTAGTGTAGTTGTAGGTTCTCCCTGTTCACACAGGCCTTCATGTCTCAGTTTTATTTATTTCCCATGTTTATACATCAAAAGGCGTGCATGTCCATGTGTGTGCGTGTCCTATTTGGTCTTTGGTCCCAGCAAAATCTCAAGAGAGGGGCTTTATCTGAGGGGGGGTTAATGAACTCCAGACTCCAGACTGTCTGCAACATTAAGTGTTTCTGCCTCAGCTTCAGCTACAGATGATGTCTGCGACAATTGTGTGCTTCTCATTTGCGCTAAGATGAATGGGTTTAGCCTGTTTTCATTTTAAAGCACAGGAAGGCGAGGAGAATGTTTGTGGTTTCTTGCAGAGTTGGGTGATTTTTCTCTCTGCATCTCTCTCCATTATACTTGCTCTCTGTGTGCACTGAGGCTTGCACTTGATCTGATGGAATATGAAGGCGATTAATATCTCTGAGGATGAATTATGGTGATACGGTCAGCATGCTACTGGTAATGTGGCCACTGGCGTACACATGCCCAGCCAATGACTAGCTGTTTGCTGAAGAACACCCAAGCATGCACACATGTAATGCGCTTGTCCCTAACAAGATGGTGAAGTGCTGAGGTGGAGTAGACAGACCTCAGGCATCAACCTGACACAACGCTATGACCAGGTTATAGTTTACATGCTTAGAGTTTCTTTGTACTTGCCTCTGAATGAGGCTAAAGTCGAGCCTCAGGAATGCAATGCAGCCTGGTGTGGTGAGAAGTATAACTGCATTACATGTTACGTAGCTCCTCTACTAGCTGTGGTAAGTTGGTCTGTATGTTAGTGGAATTTCAGTGTTTAACTGTGTGTGCAACAGAACAACTCTAATGACTAAAATTCACCCGATAAAAATATAATGAAACCCGACCATGATCTAAAAGCGTATTACAAAGATGCATCCTAAGACTGGATGATGGGAGCCCGGATGTGACACCACTGGCAGTCGACCAAATTAAATTGGCCATTACTTTTAACAACATTACAAATTACCTTAACTTAGATTTTCTGGAACAGGATAATGTTAGGGTACAATTCACAATTCACAAAAGATTAAATGAAAACCTGTCTGCTTAAACTTTTTTGTTTTCAGCTTTGCTCTATATTTTGATACAGCTGGAGAAGCAATCAACATCTTGAGTTCAGTTATGCTTAAATCTTTATGTTATCAGTTTTCCTAAACATCTTCTCCGAAACAACTTCTTAAAAATCACAAAACATTTAATTGGTCACAGGTATGAAAATTGACCAAAAAATGGTCTTCAAGGACGAAAACCGCATCCATCTTAAATCAGGGACTTTGGGGCTTGTCTGTCAAAATAGCTCTGAAATATATTACTCACTCACTCATCTTTATCCACTTTATCCGTATCTGGGTCACGGGGCTGCTGGAGCCAATCCCAGCTCACATCAGGCGAGGGGCGGGGTACACCCTGGACAGGTCACCAGTCCATTGCAGGGCCAACACACAAGGACAAACAGAGACAAACACGCTCGCATTCACACCTATGGTCAATTTAGATCCTCCAGTTAACCTATACATGCATGTCTTTGGACGGTGGGAGGAAACCCACGCAGACATGGGGAGAACATGGAAACTCTGCACATAAAGGACCCAGGCCGGCAACCGAACCCACGACCTTCTTATTGTGAGGCAACAGTGCCAACTACTATGCCGCCGTGCTGGCCGGAAATACATTACTTAACTTATTAAAATGTAAAACAGTCTAATAATTTTCTGTGCTTTTTTGAGATGTTCTCAGTTGTCAAATATGCACATTCTGCAAATGTGGGAGGGGAATTTAGGATGTTGGCTCTTTGCATTTGAGCTTTCAATAATCATTAGCTCTGTTATGAGAAGTTCCTGTTTATTATATTCAGGTCTACACTCCGGCACTTTCCAAAAGCTGAATGACAGTTCATTGTGAGGTCGGGCATCATTACACCATCTCCCTGCTTCCAAACTGTACTTTCCCTCACATTAACTTTTTGAGAAAGTCTGTGCCCCTACAGCTCCCCTGTATTTCCCTCCATCATTTTTGCTTGAATTGTGTGATGAGAACAAGATCAAGACAGTCATTAATCAATCCTAAAACACAAAAACATGTCAAAAAGTAACCCACACAATCATGCTCTGTTCCTTTTCCTTTGATAACTGCTTATAAATCGTTATCGCCTGCAAATGACAATTCATTCTCCACATTACAAAGCACACAGAATGAGACAAGAGGCTTTACAGACACAACACAGCTCATTTTAACATAGGAGATATGCCATTCACAGCTTCTGTATACTCCATAACACCATTCCACGATCTTCTTTGGTTTATGCACTGCAACTATTAAATGGCTTTCCTTGTTTTATGTCTTCATTTAGTGCACATTACTGCTATGGTTTTGTGCTTGTTGACATGTTTATGTCTCATGTATGCTTTGCATTGTTGCGGAGCTGATGGCCAGTGGTTGTGCAGCTACATCAGCTGCATGTTAGATTTGACTTTTTCCAGTGACCGGCCTTGCCCATGAGCCCTGTCTGGACCCTCACCTCCTCTCTGCTTGCACTTCATTAGACACTGATTACTAGCTGTAAGTTGAGCTGTGAGAAATTTCCCAACACTCCTGAGTTGTATTTGGCAAAGTGACGTACAATGTGTGTGATCATTAGAGATCATTTTAGTTTTTAGTGTGACGCACACCTACTGCCTCATACTCTTATGGGTAATAAAGGTTCCCGGTTTCAAATAATTCCAGATCAGTGATGAATCAGTATGGAACCATTTTCCCATTGGTCAGTGAACATTCCTAAAGTGCCAAATCAGTGGTTTTAGTCCTGAGGTGTGACTGTATGTCTGCAGCCTTAGCGGGAAAACAACTGGCGCTGCTTTTTGATTGTTCAGAGCAAACGGCAACCCATTGGATTGTGAACTTCTAAAGGCTTTTGTTTTGTAATTTGAATTTGATTGTGTCTCGATAGAAGGAAGAAACCATGTTGGAAGGAAAATGTTTGGCTGAGGGAGTGTTAAGGTTGGAGGGTTTCTCCAGCAGTTGGCAATTTCTGGTACAGTCTGTCAATCACAGGGTAGAAACACTCAAATGCATACCCGGCTTTGCCTTCTATTTTCTTCGAGTAAAAATTAACATTATGCTGCAAAGATAACACATCAAGCTTGGCTTGAAATAAGATCTGTTAAGGTATATTGCCTTATTGTTACAATGCTACAGAGATTATTACTCACACGTTCAAGCTGTCAGTACTATCAACACATTCATATATTTAAACTTTTTAAATAGGTATGAATCTTTCTGCTGTCATGTCCATCATGATCACAGTGGGAATGAAACCTGCTCCAGAACTAGTTCAGTTTGATTCGGCCAGGTGAACTTTTTTCTTCTTTTTTTAACATATTTTTTATTTATGAGATGGATAGATTCTTTTTTGTTTTTGCATATTCCTACACTATCCATACAACACATGCAATATAATAAGATAAAATAGCAGCATCAGCAACCAATAGGACTAATAAAAACAGAACACATATATTTTATGATGAAAATAAATCTTCTCTAAAGTGTTCTCATTACTTACTGTGTATTTTTAAGAAATTGTGCTTTCTAAAGCAGACATACCTGCTCCTTTGACTCATCTGTGGAGTTATTTATCTGACTAGATGTGACCAGGGATATCTGTGTATTCCCATTGGTCTCTCGCTTTAATTAAAATCTCACTCACTCCCCATGACAGGATCGTCTGGTGCAAGGCTCCTCTGTGTGCACTGGAGCACATGCACGTCTGTGCACGTGGGTCTAATTAACCAGTCAATCTCTACTCTGTGACTGACGTGAGGTAGGCACAGGAGAAATACTAATTCAGGAAGGTGACAGGGCTGAGTGTTGTGCTGTCATGTGTAAGACACTGCAAACACAAATCTAGAAAACATTTGTTCCCTTTTTGCCTCTTTGTCGTGTTTTATTTTGTATCGTTTGGCTTCAGTGAACCTCTACACCAAGAGCCACCGTGTGTTTGTCACTTCTCCCACATCCCTTTGCAGAGGCGTTTGTTTGGTATGGCAAGAAGCCAAATTTCAAACAATACCATAACCTACAGGAGTATCTGTGTGTTGCAGTTGCATCCATCCTCCCACGCGCACACATGCACAAACCAAGGCTGGCTGCCTAACTGGCTGTCAAAGAGTGGAGGTGAATGGAACAAAGATATGTTGTGAGCGTGACGATCAGCTCCCTGTGCCTGACCATCTGCAGCAGGCCGGGCTCAGCGGGACAACATGGAAATGAGGTCAGCTCAGCTTTTGAAGCTGGTGAGCTCCAAGCACACGAAGCACCATGCTGGGACTGGGAGCTCACATGAAAGGCAATCAACCAAAATAGCCAAATATTGTTACGACTGTAGATGTGTGTGTATTACTCAGTCTGGGGGCTGAGAAATTCAAGTGAGGATGAGTTACCCTGTCTCCCAATCTGCTGTTGATGTAACCTGTCGCCTGGTATTCCCAATGCACTGAAAATGTATGGATCTTGTGCATCAGCTCATGTGGCAGTTGAGCACATCTTCCGGAACCACATAAATCCAGCAAAACACGGCTGAATCTGATTAGTCTTAGCTCCTCGGCCTTGGATTCATTATCTATTAGATTCGAAAATCTGTTCAACCAATTATCCAATGGGAATTATGCACCTGGTCCAGGCTGCTTATCTCATATCTTTGTCCTTTTTGACTCAGATGAAGACTCTGTTTGCACAGTCAAAGGCTGTGAGTTAATCGGTCCACTCCAGTCACTTCTTTCTTGGAATTTCGAAAGAAACCTCAGACATGCGACTGAGCTTCTGATGGAGCAGATGGTGAATTATGCAGAAAGAAAAGAATGATGTAAAAACAAAGACATAATACTAACTTAAAATACCTTTTGAAAGGGTTTAGACACTGACTGCATAGCCTTTCTAATGCTGTATCTGTTTCACATGTCATCTTGATATTTTCATATTTCATGAAACAGCATTATATATCAGATGTCACTGGATGTGACAATACTTAGTTATTCTCAACTTTACTTTGGAACATTTTACTTTTGAAGTAGTATAGTACTTAATGGATCGATGGAAGTAGGGATTTAAGTGTTTGCTTATTAACTCAATTTCTTAAAAACAAAATCATCAAGATAAATTAATAGTTATGCTACGCTGTTACACTTCACATGAAATTGACTGGCAAACAAATCATATCTGCCATATTTGAGGTGAGAGCAGGTAACATTTTTGACATAAGAGGTCCAAAGCAGCTTGTGAACTTTGTGGCATGTGATACACATGAGATTTTTATATTTATATAGTGTCAAAAATTAAACTTGTATGTATGATTGTTGCCTATTAAATTATGAACAAATGAAGGTTCATTTGGGCTACACTTTGCAGCATTTGGCCAGCTTCCACAACCAGTGGTTCACACTAAGGGAGGTATGGAAATCACAGAGGGTAAATTCATCAGCGAGTTACCAATTGTAATTGCGGAGTGCCTGCTTATGATCCCCATTACAGTATGACATGTGTTGTGCTAGTGGCAGTAAATGTAGGCCTGTGAAACCAGGGCTGATCACTGCAATTTGTTTAATTCCTCAAATCTGAACAGACGTATTTGATAGTATATTCGAGAGCAAAGAAAACAAGATCGATTGTTGTCACACGGATACATTTGGCACAAGGCTAACCTGTTGATAACAAATTTGGTTTACTAAATTTTGAACAAAAACTCTTTCAATAAATTTAAAATTATTTTAGTACGTTTATAACTGTCTAGCAAATCTGGCAATACTCCCCTTTCTGTGCCACTTTTGAGTTTGCCATTGTGTAAAACGTAAACACTTAAAAGATATACCTTAGTCAGGCACATTGTCCTTCTACTTACTGACTGAATTTCCTGAAGTAGTAGCTGTAAAAGGGTGTAGCTGACTGATGACCACTGATAATACAAAATGTGCCAATATCTCATTTCAATGGCTTACGCAAAGCTCTTTAAACAGCATTTAATTTTTTAATACCCCTAAAAAGAAAAAAAGTCTTTTAGAATTTTTTCTTGATAGAAGAAAAATCCTCAGTTGCTCTCTAGAGTAAATCTGTAGATTATATTCAGAGTCCAAGGCGATCTCACAGTCGAAAAATATTCATTCTGTGGAGATGAATTGGAGGAAGACAGTTATTCTATTTGTTCACAACGCCGAGGACTTTCCCACATTTGTACATGTGGCACAGAATAATGGTTCACTTCGTAGTCTGGTAGTACTACACCATTTTTATCACCACAGTAGAGGGACCAGATTTTGATAGCCAGGAACATCCTCTGTGTGTTAAACTGAAGTTACTTCAGGTTAAAGTCATTCCACACACAATCCACTTCACAGCCATCATATCAGACTGCAGGCAGACTAGATCAAATCAGCTTTTTATGAAAACATCAGCAGTTTAAAACAAGCAGTCAACAAGTAGCACACCCGCAGATACACAGTATTGTCAGTCTGTCTGTTTGTCTCTCTCTCTCTCTCTCTCTCTCTCTCCCTCTCTGCCCTCTGGCATACATGACAGCAGCAACAAGGACAAGCTGTTTTCCCTGCTGATAAATATTCTGACACGCCACTCCTGACAGGTCGGGTCCACCAGAAAGGAATGGGGATGGACAGGCTGTGTGTGTTTGTGTGTGTGTGTTTTGGGTTTGCATGTTTGTGTGTGTGAGAGAGAGAGAAAGAGAGTGTGTGACAGCCTGATCGTCTTCATGGTGCCAGGGCAGCATTCGGAATTGGCCTGAGATGCTCCTTCCAAGCGGAGCCCAGCAGATTTTGTGTAACTAGACCTCTGTTTTTCCCACCCCCTCTATCCATCCACTCCTCCACCACAGAGACTCCTGCTCACACCATCCTATGCTCCCTGCCTCATCAGGTCACCCAAAGGAAGGAGGAGGAGGAGGAGGGCTGGGCGCTGCTTTCTTGCCAGCCTGGAAATGCTGACATGCACAGGCTGGCATCCCCTCACTTGGAACAATCTATCTCCTCTATAGTCCTCTCTCTTCCCTCCCTCTTTCTTCTCTCTTTTCTCTCACATTTCCTTTTCTGTCTAAACTACGCATTCAGCCTAAGCAGAAAATAAAGTGAGATATTTATAGAAAGATAAGATAGAGGGGGGATAGTGCCTCTTCTTCACCAAACATGTTTATGTTTTATTATTTATATCTCTCCTTTCCCTTTTTCCCCTTCCAGCTCCCTTTTCTTCCGTTTTTCCGCTTCTCTCCCACTTCCCTTTGTATCACCAGTTCCTGTCCCCTAATTGCTGTAGCTCTATTGAAGGCTGTCCTCTTTCAAGCTAAAGAGGCTTAATACAACATGATGGAGAGGAATGAGTCATTTGGCGAAGGGAAGGGGAAGTGGAGGTGTGGAATCAGTTCAGAGATGATACAGAATATGCTGATTAATGGATTGTGCTAATTATGAGTGACAGATGTTAGGAAACATGTATGAAGAAGATGTTGGGAATGAACATGTAAATGATACTAAATGACTATAATGAAAATGTTGAGGGTCCCTTTTGTACACTTGTTGTGTTTCACTTGAAGCGTTAATCCCTAAGAAGATATATTGGATGTTGTAAGAACCAAAAATCATCTCAGTGTGCTTTCCTCCTCCTATCGCAGGCTTTTCTGTGGAGGTCTACAAACAATGGGTTTGTGAGCCACTTCAAACTGTTTTTTTTTTTTTTTTTTTTTTTTGTGGTTAAATAAATGGCATAGTTAATAAATAGCAGATTTCACCACGGAACTATTCTGCACGGTTGGATGGTGGGCGCAGGTGGGCTGGATGGTGACAACTTTCATGGCATCACACAGTTACGTAAGTCATTATGACTGGTTTTAAGGCTCAGTACGAGATGTCTGCCTTTCTCTGTGAGCTCTTTGATATGTTAGTGGTATAGAAACTAGGGCTACTTTATATATAAAATAAAAAAAAAAATACATGAACATCTCATTGTTTACAATATGTACAATCTCTCCCTCTTTTAAAGAATTTTACACATATGTTGACATCATTTTACAAAGGGTCTGATGAGTGGTAGCTTTAAGCTCTTACCTTTGAAAACTACACAGGCCAATTACTAGGCATATATATTATTATCTAAAATGAGAGAGATATGTGAGTAAATTGAGTACATACATAAAATGAAGTTATACTTAACCAGCGACAGCAACATTGTCAAAACATTCATCATGTCGGTAACCTCTCATTAGCAAAAATTAACATGTCCAGCATAGAAAACAGACATGCAGCATAATGTCACCCAGTTACTTTCACATTTAGTGTAAAGCTCTTATATGCACATATGATTCTTCATCTTGGAAGTGGCTTCATTGTTGGATTGTTTTCTTAGCTTGAACGCTGTGCATAGCACACTGCCATATGGCTGTTCTTATAAAGGTAGAGGTCCAAGGGTTTATCAGGGAGGGATTCACATGCACCAACGAGCAAATGCACATGCAGCCGGAACCCTAAACTGGACAACACACACAGTGGGGTTTAAAGGTGTGACATCATTCACCGCTCAGGGCAATTTTACACTACTATACCATTCGGTATAAAATAATAGTTGATGTTAAATTGTTGTTTAAAAGCTCATACAAGAACATTTTAAAATGTTTAATTCGAGTACTGATCCAGACGTACAATCTGTGAGAGGTACATATGAGGGATCAAAGCAGTTGTAGACTCTGTAGAGTGCCCACAGAGAAAAGGGTCAAACTGATTTTTGACAAAATTTCAAACAAAATTTCAGTTTTATCTGTTGATTTTTACAATGTATTTACCTATCCTGTTCAAGAGCAGACATGTGAGCGTATGTTACACTACGTAAATTCAGAGGTTGTGTTTTAAAGTTATTTTGTAATCTATCATTGTTACTTGATAGCAATTGATTTTCAAAAAACACTGGAATCATTTATTTACGAGGGCCTGGACAGAAAATATGCAGTCCCTTTTCTTGTCAGCGCAAGAGGCAACCATTTTTTCATTGTGGTTGTTATTTCCAGACAGACAGAAATGCTCCAAATCATTCATTCATCTTCTACTGTTTATCCATTTCCGGGTCACGGGGGGATGCTGTAGCCAATCGCAGTTCATACTGGGCAAGGGCGAGGTACACCCTGGACAGTGATTCACCGGCCAGGGCCATCACACAGAGACCAACAACCAAACATACAAACACTCAGACCTATGGACAAATTAGAGCATATGTGTCAAACTCAAGGCCTGTGGGCCAGATGTGGCCCACCACGTCATTTTATGTGGCCTACGAGAGCTTAAAAGCTCTGATTGTCTTAAAATAAATAAGTCAAAAGCGTGCATTGACCATAAATAACATTTCCCACAATGCATGCTGATTATTTTACCCGCAAAGTTACAGCATCCCGCCACTAGATTGCAGTGTATCCAGATAAATGTGATTTTCATCAACTAAAATTGAGAAATACAAATGATCCCAAAATTTCCAGGAAGAGAAAAATCAATGCAATGAACAAAGTTAATGTCATAACTAGAGTTGGATGATATTTTTCTTTATTCATTTTGATAGTTTGATGGTTGATTGATGGAGTAATGTAGGTTTATTAACCTGACTAATTAAATGGATTTATGTTATAATAACAGAGCAACCAGCAAATATATATATATATTATTTTACATCTATGCAAATGCATATGTAATATTTGTAATTTTAATAAGTAATAAATTCAGAGTTATTTAACATTAAGGAGTAGATTCATTTATTATACATTACATTTGGTTACATTTAGTTACATTTATTCTGTCTTACAGTTACATGTTGCCCTTTCAGGGCAATCATGATACTAATGTTACTAATGTGACTCTCAATGAAAATGAGTTTGACACCCCTGATTTAGAGTCACCAGTTAATCCAAACATGATGTCTTTGGATGGTGGGAGGAAACCGGAATCCCCGGAGGAAACCCACACAAACACGAGGAGAACATGCAAACTCTACACACGAAGGCTGCAGACACGGGAATGGAACCCACGACCTTCTTCCTCTGGGGCTTACCACTATGTGCTGCTGCAGTCATAATCAAATATGAACAAAACATTTACAATAATTTAAATTTACCTGAGGTGACCTGCTGTTACATGACTGGCTCAGACATGGATCTATACTGAATGCTTGATTGAGGACAAACGCAACATGGGACACTCTAGCAGAGGCCACTTACACTCAGTTTTGCTTCTTCGCCATGGATGGCTTAATTATGCTCTGAAGGCTGAACTGGCGCTACATTTCCACACTCGTCAGTGGGATTACCAGCATCACCACAACCAGAGTCTTAAAGCTGAGGAACATTTCTCCAAGAGAAGTGATCAGAAAATAGCAAGTAACAGAACTAATGCCTGTGTACAGTATCCATGTCAGGAGAAAGTTACTCAATTCTGAAAATATTTGTTTAATGCAACTCATGGGTACATGTATTGTAAGCACTATACAACCTCTGCATTTCTGATGCAAGGTTCCTGTTCTAAGTGATGCTGTCAGTCGGATCAGCTCTCCCTTGGGGCTACAACACATCACTCAGACACACACAGATCCCTGCATATACACACAACCCACTTCATGCTGGTCATGTGTAGGCCATTATGTTTCTTAGAGGCAGCGAATTATATCGCTACTGTCATAATGTTTCTTTTTGTGTGGGTGGCCACGTTTGCATCCATACACTTGTGCCTCCTACACACTGACACACACATACACACGTTTTGTCGTCAGACAAATGGGTGACTCTCCCAAACACATTTTCACAATTGCGACTGTTGACAGCGTTGTGGTGTCAAAGTGGCAACGCTTGTGTTTGAAGTAATTAGTTTAACCATAACTGAAGTATTATCTCAAAAAAGGTCAGCCACAATTCATTTAACAGCGGTTGATACTGTATGCTATCAACTGTGTGCAATTTTGGCAGTGAACAATGATTTCTGACTGATTCCCAAGTCTGAGTCTGTGTGTTTGTGTCCTGTGATAAATTACTACTGTTGTCCCTGCAAGAGAGGAGCTGCTCACTGCCCCTGCATATTTGGATGATTGAATTACATGATTGAATTGTTAAATCACACTGGTGCAGTAGATTCATTCCAAAAGAGTGGATCATTTTGAGCAGGAAGGAGGACAGGGTCATAAGATTGATTTATTAGTTGCAAACTGACATGATGTTTTTGGTGAGTTTTGGCCATTTCATTTCATTTCAGGTCTCTATTTTGGGTCCTTTGACATTTGGACTACAGTCTTATCTGTGCTATCACAACCATAGGTTTGGACCTTAGACTGTATACACAAGTAGACACTGACAAAGTAGGTCAAGGGAAAAGTGGTGTAAAGAGAAGTTAAATTGTGTTGAAGTCTATGTGAATATAGATTACTTCTCATAAAACATTTTCCTAATGAGTTTATCATCTTAGTCTTTGGTTTTTCTTAAATGATGGAGACCAGAAAGCTGGATATAGATTAGGGATACCATTGACACACAATCATTATTAAATGTAGAGGCAGTCAGATCAACCCAACAGTTTTCCTTCGCTCCTCCTTGTCTTCTAAATATGGCTTCTTTCACTTTCAAAAAATAAGACAAGGAACAGCTTCCTTGTAAATTAATTCCTTGTAAAATAATTAAAAAAATGGGTGACCTCCCTGTGGTTGGATTCTTTTGAACCCAGATTGAACCAATCACAGATGAGAATCAGAGGCAGCGACCTTAATGCAATCAGGCTTGGTACACAAAGCACAGATAGACAAACTCAGTGGGCTATGCTAAATTCAAGGTCAAAGAAGTGATAAATATACTACAGGCAAGATACAGAGAAACACATTTATCATAGAGAATGAATGCTGGCACAGAAAGAAGAAGTAGGCAGATTAAACACATGAAGGATAATTGCAACATATTAGGGGGAAAGGCCATAATTACAGGAATGGAAAACGAAATGGTTAAATCTGAAATAAGAGGAAAATGTATACATACCAATATTAAGTAGTCCAAAATAAACATACAAGAATATAACAGAAAACAGAACTTGCAGTGCAAAATGAGATATGGTGGGTAAACTTTGCATTGCTTGACGGGTTTGCCTGAGAGGGCACCTACAAGTAGGGAGTCAACATAGACACACCCACTCACACACAAACGTAATAGAAAAGGAGAAGGAAGTGGAGAAAGATTGAGCTGCTAGTTGCTCTTCAAACTAGTAAAACTGATTTGTTGCATCTCATCCCCGGAATGGTGCTCCTGTAAGTGCTGGTGTGTCAGAAGCTTGGTAGGCGATTGTGTCTTTTTAAAACTTACATCACTGCCGATCAGGGCCAGAGCCAATAAATAAGCAAGACTTCTGCGGACTAATTTGACCCAGGGGTGGAACTCCCTTTTCCCTTTTACATCACCAAAAAAGCCAGATGTTAGCAGGTTATAGCAGGTATATTGTCCAGTGTAAAAAGAACTTTGGTGAGCTCTAGAAGCATTCAACTCTGGTTTGTGGATGAGCAAGCAGTGACCTGTATGCTTGAGGGCTTGATTGTGAAGATAGCTTTTTCATCCATGGGTTTGTGTGGCTTGAGTTTGGTTATTTGTCTCCCTCTGCACTAAAGACGATTGTGACCTGATATAGGAAAATGGACACATACGAGATTTACCTGTAAATGAAAGTCTTTCAATTTTCACCTTGATTTTATTTTGCCAAAGGACAACTTGACATGAAGACATTAAATTGAATATGCAAATTGTAAATATCATATTCAGCCTTAACATGCAGTCTGTGTGTGCATATATATGGGTGTAGGTAGATGTTCGTTTGTTCCTCTGAGCCAAGACTGTGGGGAACAGGATCTTTACTTCCGTCTCAAGCCAGTGAACATGTGTGGGGGGTCAGGCATCTACAGTGTATATTTGTGTGTGTGCCTGTACACAGAGAGTTACTATAGGACATGTTGAGACGGGGCACTCAGTGGTATGGAACTGATTACCCTGCCAAAACCTTGACAATTACCATCCACGATCATCAGCACACACAGACACACTTTCCAATCCAAGCCTTCAGTTTCTCTGTCTCCAGCTCAGCACCCAATGGTAGTTGTCGTTCTTGGACCGTCATGTCATGGAGGGAGATGTGTGGAATAGGGAAAGACACTGTGTGGGTGAAACTTTTTGTCAGACCTAGCCCAGAATGCACAGCAAACACCAAAGTGACATATGTACAGTAATGGTATTAGACACAAAAGCCACAGGTGTTATCTGTGGAGACCAGAGCCTGGGCCAAGATTGTTGTGCTGTGTTCATGTGCTGTCAGAATGATTAAAATTGTCAGTTTAATACATTTACAAGCCAACAAATACCTCAACACATCAGGGTGTCTCCATGACAAGGGTCCTAGGGTTAGCTGAAGGGGGAGAAGAGAGGAGTGGAGGGGAGACATCACTGCTGTTATTCCATTGCCATTAGATATTCTGGGATTAATGTAGTGAAACCCCATGAAGGGTGGCCTCTAACTGACAATCCTGCAGCTGCCCCACTGCCACCCTTGCAGGTTTGTCCAGCAGCAATGTCCAGCAGGTAGCACGTAACTGTGCTCTCATCTAGGTAATAGGTTGATTGAGGTTTATCCGTTCAACAGGCCCATTCATTATTTATAAAATTTGTAGGGGACCTGGAGTCAGTCACAACTGACATTGTGTGAGGGCGGGATATAGTCTGGACCCTTGCCAGTCTAAAGCATGGCTGACATATAGCAACATATAAGCATTCACACTCATATTCATACCTTAGAAGCAGCAGTTGCACTAATGTGTATGTCTGTGGTGGGAGCCTGGGTACCATGCCAACCTCTGCACACCCTCTCACTTTTCAAAATTCAGTATAAAGTTGCAATAATTAATAAATAATAATAATAAATAATATTTATTTTGATCAAAAGAAAATTTTACATGTTAATGGAGCTTCAAAAGTGAAAAGGAAAAGGACATTTTAGACTATAGGTAACATTAACAGCTTTATAGTTTAGCCAAGAAATCAAAAGGATTTGTAGGTTTGTAACAAGCAGGACTTCTGAATGCATTTTGGATTTACCAAGACCCATCACGCTGTCCCTGACTTCAAACCCAAATCAAATATTCTAGGTTGGTACATTTACCACTGTCTGTTGCTGTTATGTAATATGTCTGCATTGTGAGTGACGCTAGCCCTGTTTTGAGGGTGCAAAGGGTGAAAAGTTATTGTTTAACAATTTTAATTTGTCTTTCACAAGCTCAGATAATGTCCCAAGAAAGAGTCAATAGTTTGTAGGTTAAACATAATGTATCCGTATAATTAAAAAGAACACCTCCACCCCTTGAAAATGGTACGATCCTCCTCTCACCTGCTCCCACAGGGTTGCCAAGTCTACGTTTTTTCTGCCAAATTCCGCTACTTTTTAAGTGGTGCCGTGGGTAACAAATTTTGTCCACAGGTTGGGCTTTGGCAGACCTATTGCATACAGATGATGAATAATGCTTATGAATAAAGATTCATATTTTGAATGACTAATGTTTATACCCAAATCCTGTCAAACTGACTCCGGGCCAGATCAGCATAGAAACTACCCACATATGGCACATGCCCCACAGACACACAAATGATATGCCAATGCTGTGTGATGCCAATGCAGCACATAACAAAATCACATCACCAGCACCACTCGCACCCAGTGCCTGCCGCCTGCCTTTGAAGTAGCGAAATTGCTAGCTAGCACGGAAGCCAAAAACAAAATGACGCCTGGTAAGTGGGCAAAATACGGGAGGAATTATACAAATCAACTCAAATCAAATCAGATTTATTTGTATAGCACCAAATCATAACAAAGTTACATCAAGGCAATTTACATATAGAGAAGGTCTAGACTATTTATGAAATGTAATTATTTTAATTAATCAAATTAACACAAAAGAATGTGAAAATAAGGACTGACCTAAAGAATGGATAGAACATGTAGCTGGGGATGATAACAAAGCATTTTGTTGATGCTGCAAATTTGAGATTTGTGCGGACCACAGCAACCACAGCGATCTCCAACACCACAGCAAAACACAGAAAGACATACAAAAATGCGCATATTGTTTTTTTTTTGGTAGATATTATAGTGCATTTTGCAATTATAACTATGCTTGTTGGACTTCGAAATCAACATATATCGATTTTTATGGGCATATTTTGAGTTCTGGTATTGGGCTGATTTTTGGGCCCTTTTTATACACTGTTAGGCAGGATTTGGGCTGGTTTTGAGTAGCTGTGTGGCTGCTTTTGTCTCACAGACCTGGCAACCCTATTCTCCCAATACCTGCACTGCTTTGAAGCCCTGAAGCCAGTCGACTAGCTCAACTCGCGCACAGGCAACAAGAGTTGTTCAGCTCTCAGGCTGTGGATCCAGTAAGTAGCTCAAAGAAAGTGTCTCACACTTTCATGCATTATCCCTCATTACCAACACCTTATAATTATTTCCCCATGTTGCCTCACAAACCCACATATCACTTTTAATATTGTTAGGAAGGAGACAGTCAGCTAGTTGTTGATTTTATATGTTGTATTGTCAATCAACCCAGTGTGCACTGTTTGAATTGGAGAGAAAGAGGCTGTTGTTGTTTTGGCCTATGCAAAATACAGTTGTTGTTTTTTTTCTTTTTTTTTTTGCTTTTGTAAGAAAAAAGGGTGAGTGGACTGCTAAGTGGTTAATCCTAGAATCACCCCTGCATGCATGCATGACTCACAAATGTGTAGTTCACTGACATAAATAGACATAAAAAATTTGGGCCTCACCCTCATTGTTGTAGTCCTCAAGTGGGGAATTTGTGTTAAATATGGTAATTTAACCGGTGGAGGTGCTGGCAAGGTAACTGTTAAGCATGTTGAGCTTGCCAGTTTATATTATACTATTTGTGGCAGACTCACTCTAAGTAGATGGTTAACACAAAAATACCCAATGCAGCTTGTTTTGTTTGGCTCAGCGTGTATTAAGGTCTCAGTTGTGTCTCTCTCCACTCAAACCACATGGCATCAACTGAGCATCACAAGAGACTGAGTAGCGACTTTACTGCTGGGCTGACTTGGCTGAAGTCGCAGATATCCTGATATCATCCAGTACCCCATGCATGTCAAGCCTTAATTTGTACACCTGTGAAGGAAAGAAAAAACAATTAATCTTTTCTGATTTGACAGCATGGTTGGCAGGAAGCCAATGAAAGCTGCAAGTGTTAATACTTTTGTGTGTAGGTGTGTCAGGTGTTCAAGATCACAGTTTATGAAGATAGTCATGAAGGCATTGTCCTCAAATGCCCTGCGAGTTGTCATCCTGATGCATGTGTTGTTATATTTCAGTGGATATTAGGGTGGTTATTGAACACCAAGCAAAGCTAGCAAGCAACATCTGGGAGATTTCCACCAGCTCATTCATCAGCCAGTCATTACGCTAATTGCTCTTTATTCATTTTCTTTTTTTTTCTTACACCAGTTGCGCTTGTATTTTAAGATAAGAGTAGTTATTCACAGAAAACATGGTTTGCTCATGTCTAAAGTAAGTGTTTATGAAAAGTTTAATTAGAATAGGGTAGAGAGGTAGAAGATTGGAATTGAAAAAAATAAATAAAAAAAGCTCAATCTAATTTCCCACTTCCATTCAAATGGCCAAATGGTGTGAATTATACGAGTGATTGTCAAATTGTCTAGTGGGAAAGTACAAAAGTTGTTCAGCTTGTAAATTTTCTTTCTTATTTGTATACTATTTGTATAAAGTCTTAAAGTCTGTAGCTTTGCCCTGAACACGAAGTTGGTAGCTTCCTTTTTTTTTCTTTCATCTGAAGAATAAACTGACCCTTACGTATTCCTACATTCACACAACATTTTTTGTTTCAAAATGTCGCTATGTTTGGACTTGGCCCCTAAACTTTAAGACTTTTGGAAACACAGATGACCCTGTTTTAGTTCCAAAACTGGGGCTATCATTGCAGTTGGACAGATTGAAACTTTTTGCGGGGATCCACTAGCTGAGTGGTTAGGGCAAAACTAAGAGCATGGTCCTCTCTCTGTCTCACTCTTTCATGAATACCCTGAGTGTTAGCTCATACAAACAACTATTCATGAATCTCTTCAGTGGCCTCCCGTAATCAAAATATGTTGTTACATTGATGGGAAAACAGGACAATTTTTAATTTTTGAGCAATTTTGAGACTCAGGGTGGGCTGTTCCATTTTTGTCATCTTGGTCATGCCTGCCTGTTCATAATACCTGGCTAATCCAAAAATCTACAAGATATCAACTAACTAAGCCTTTTTAAAAATCTAAACGGTGATGATATGAAAATTCCCTGCCATACAGTTACTACGAAGTCGTAAATCAGCTATGAAAAACAAAACAGTATTTTGTGTAAGACTATCAACACGTTTTTAATATGTCATTGATGGAGCCAAACTCTAGTGGTCTGTAGAGGAACTGGATGTTTTGGCACTTGTGCGAAGTTGCTCTTTGGTATGGACAGAAATAATTTCTGACTGGTAAAATGCCCTTGTCAACCAAATTTTTTTTTTTTGTGCTACAACATCATGACTTGTGCTTGAGTGTGCTTTTTCCTTACTGAGTTAGATGAAGGAGGAGTGAAGTAGGATTGGACAGGTTGCAGCAAATCCATGGAAGAGAAGAGAAAGAAAAAAGCAGTTGGGGTGAGAGAGAGAAGAGCTAAAAAAAGAAAAATGTGGGGATGCTGGATGAGTAAGATGGTCGGAGGAGGACGAAAGAGGAGGAGAGGACATGAGCAGGTTTCAGGACGACAAAACCAAATAAACAACAAAAATAACTCACAGCACTGTTGTTTCAACATGTGGAAGTTCCAAAAGTCAGATTAAGCTGTAGTTTGTAAATATCATGGAAACAATTCTATTTGACATCAATTATTCTGATCTGGCTGTGCAACTTTGAATCAATCAATTTATTTAGCACTTTTCTCTAAATTTGTTTTCACACATGTAAGACTATTTCTACTAGAGTAAAATGTGCCACTGTTTGTTGTCTAGTTGCTGGAGTTTCTGTTTCTGTTACTAGTGTTTATTGTTGTGCTACCTCAGCCCAGTTAATTTGGTTTCCTTTATTGCATTTTACATTTAAGCTTACACCTTGCAAGTTACTTTAGCTGAGTAGTTGCCAATGGCTCCTTCCTCTCCTGCTTTCTTGTTGTGTGTGTGTTTTGGTAGTGTAGCCGAAATCGTAGCCTACATAAGTATAGGCTGAATGTATCTTGCCATCTGAGGAAGCTTGATATGCTTGTCCCAACTTCAGCGATGGTGGCTGCCTTAACTTTGGCACCAAGCTGTGCTCTTCTAGCATGTGTTACGCCCCTGAAAAATGAGGGGGAAATAATCACAATAGCCATGCAGCTTTTTCCTCAACTTGAACTTGAATCACAGAACATTTAAACATAAAATGCTTTAAACAAAATGCAATAAACAGGTAAACTCACATGAATCCTATAAAAATAATAAAAAATATAATAAATAAACTCAATAAACAATATACACAAACTGCATGTTATATGGTGTCACTACACACACACTGATACTCAGGGATACTCATCAAACTCTGACTTAACTTAGACATTACATAAGCATTTTTGTGACACTCAAACAAATACTAATAATCTATCACAAACAGTTTAATAGTGCACATTACCAACAACACCTGAGAAACAGGGAGAAATAATCATGAGAGTATGCAGTGTTTTCCTCAACTGGAGGATTTATTCAAGTGAGGAAAGTACTGTGATTCCAGTGTTTCCAGATCTCGCCGTAAGAAACAAAGAAAGAGCTCAATGGAAACAACTCCCCAAAAAAGCAACACAACTCGTCAATAAAAAAAAAAAAAAGCCAAACCAGTGAGCTAAATCTACCACATTGTATGGGAGAGAGGCCACTTGATAACAATAACAATTGTGTGTGTTTGCATAGACAACAGTAAATTGATAGTAAACACATCTTTCATCTATTGCTAGGGATTACTCGGCACCTCTAATATGACTCATGAGGTCTTTGAACATGCATATGGCAATTTCATGATCACTTGGTTACTGGTTTTCCTCTTTTTGACTTTTTTACCAGTCAAAGGCAGTTCCAATTAATTCCATGGGTTTTAATTTTTTTTGTTGTTGTTTTGGGTGGGGTGGGGGGGTTCGATGGTTTGTATTCTATTACAGACAATGGACTTACTCCAAACTCCCTCCAAACCAAATTAAATTATAAACTTGATCAACTCTATCAACTCAGATCAAAACCGAGCCAATATTATTTACTCCTGGTATCCCATCTGACAATTACCCATGCATGCTCTTCAGTAAAGATGCAAAGATGAACAGTCATGCAAATGCAATTGAGCATACATAAATCTGAATATCAATCCTTAAAACAGGCCAATATCAATGCCAATATAATGCCAATATCTCTCACTCACTCTCCCATTTTCTGCTGCTTATCCAAAGAGCCAATCCCTGCCAAGATTCTGGGCAAGGTTGGCGTACACCCTGAACAGGTGACCAATTTATCACTGAATCAACACATTGAGACATACAAAGCGGCCAATAATGCTGCACTAAAATAAAAATCTGATTGTTTCACTACAACACAGGGTTACTATAGACTGATTACCCATGGAAGCATTTTCTGCATTTGAAATCTTTTCGCTCATATTTTTCTGACATCAGATGTCTCATGCTTCGTTGTAATTAACTTCACACATGGACTGCTCATCTCAGGGCTGAAAGGACTGATGCATCAATCTGAACAGAGGAGCTGGGAAGCGTCTGCTGCAGCCTTCGCTGGCTGCCAGACAAATGGGTGTGATATTGCTGATGCTTGTTGAGGGTGCGTGTTGGGAGTGTGTTTTTGGTGGAGCTTATATGAAGCATTTGGCAGCATACTGGAGATGCTGTGTTATTGGACTGTAGCTCCAGGCAGCCGAACTGCAGGCAAATGTATAATTAAACAGCAGCAATCGTGAAAGGTGTTTCCTCTTCCCTTAAGGAGGATTTTGTCTTTGTGTTCTCCTTCCCAGGGAGTCTTCTGTGCCTTAAAAACTCACCACAGAAAGTCTTACATTGCATGTTCTGAAATTAAATTTTGTAGCACAATTGTGGTTTCACTGAGGATTTACATTTTCTGAATACAAGGACTCCAACATACGTGGATCAGTGATCACTGATCTGTTGATCAGAACTTGTTCGTGGTCAGTTGGTAGGGATATCTACAGAGCTATGGATCGTTTTATCAAAGGGAGCCAGTGTTTTTACATATTATTATTTGGTTGAATGTGGATTGTGACAGGTGATAATGTCTAATTGCAATTTACAGCTATGTTTGGCTGGGATTCTGCAGAAAGATAATGCATTATTACAAATGACAAATTATGAAAATTGATTGTATATGTGTTTTTACAAATCAAGAAGACTGTGAAAGTAATTTTTGTGAAACTATAATATCAATCTATCTATCTCTGGCCTTTTGTCTGTCTGCAGTATTTATTTTTTTTGTATGAATGTCCCTCATTGACCCTAAGATAAAATACAGTAAATGAGCCATATTGCTCAGTTTTATTGTTATTACATTGTTTTAACATGATATTTTAGTATGTTGTAGTAACATGATAAACACATTTTTAAAACAATAGTACAGAATTTTAATAACTTGATACAGGTTATTCACTTGAGAACCAAGGTAGAGGGTGCTGATATCTGGCAATATTATTTATTTTTATGAGTTTTATTAGTATGAGTTCTTACTAAATTTGCTAAATATTTAAAAACGTTGTTTTCACTTTGTCAGTTTATTTGTGTAATTTTTAGTTTTTGTTTTCAAGTTCAGGGTTTACTTTTTACTCCAAAATATAGAAACCAAAAGCAAAAAACATTATTTTTTAGGTCATAACAACATAACACACATCAGCTTAGTCCCATAGCTTCACCCCTCATAAGCAGAGATGGTATCTTGTCAAAAACTCAGACAGGGACCTCAGATCAGTTTGCAAGCATCTGTTTTAGTCCTCCCCTTTACTAGATGTGCTAGGTTCTTACTGAGATGAGACCTGGAGTCAGAACTGTGATGAGTTGTCTGACCCAAGCCCAGGCTTATGGGAAATCTGTTAGTGCCAAGTTGCTGGCAAGGCATGATTCCAAGTTTCTCCAGTGTGTGAGCTCAATGATCGACAGTTCTTTATTTGTAGCAACATTGACCTGCAAGATTTTTGATGTTGATTTGGTGAATGAAAGTCCGAATAGATTTCACTGAACATTTTGTCTTTGTGCGCTTTCATCAGGCAGACGGACGGACTTTGATATGCTAGTAGTCTAACGGAGTCTCTTCACATCTCTTCTGCATCCCAGCCACAGAGGACTGCAGCTCTTCTGACAGGTAGGGCCCTTGGCCAGTGCTCCCACTCATCTTTCTACAGCAAACCCAATGGACCTACACCATGCTAGTTATAATCATCTGCTGTGTGCTTGTTTGGCTAGCAACAGGCACTAATTCGTAATTAGTGATATGGCTTTGCATTACAACCACAACAGATCCATACACAGATGAGTTTTCAATGTTCGGTGGAACATCCTGGAATATCATTACATAGACGATAATACATGATTCCTTCTATAATTGCAATGAACGATGATTGTTGAAAAAGCCAATCATCCCCCTCCAGTGTTAGTATAGCTGATTAAAAAATTTTCTAACCTTAGTGTGAACACACAAGCTCAGACTTTTAAGCAGTACAAGTCAAGAAACCTAAGACATTGAGGTTCTTTTTACAGTCTGAAAATGTCTCTGTGAATTATTTCCAGTCGACCACATCCTCACGACAACATTGTGTACAATAAGAAGATGTGTCATTTTTCTTTGGATAAATGCAAATGATAAGACTACTTTTAAATCCATCATCAACAACAGGCAGTGTTGGCTCAGTTTTTTAGGCTGCCTACATATATTTATGCAGAAGATCATTTGGTTAGCATGGTAACACATATGCACCATGGATATGCATAAATTCAGGGATTAACTCTGACACATCAGAAAATGAGTGAAAACAGAGCAGATGTTGAGCCGCCTGCAGTGCTGAATGTCAAAAAAAGTTACCAGCCACAGTCCCTATACCTTAATAACAAGGCATATGATGCCTTGTCTTCCCAAGTGAAAACCCACTGCTACAACTTTGTAATTTGGGCCACGCCAGAGGAGTAAAGTGTGGAGCTGACCAGTTCTGTGCTTACTCCAGGAGGTTTCCTAATGCATAAAAAATCATATCAAATCAAATTTATTTCTACAGTGCTAAATCATAGCAGAGTTACATCAAGGCACTTTATATATAGAGGGGGGTCGAGACCAAATTGTTCATAAAGTTACCCAAGATTCCTTGCTGTATTGTTTGTTTTCCTCTAAATAAGACATTAAAACATTTACTGAGTAATTCAAGGGAGACAAAGAGCATTTTCACATAAATCGTAATACAAACTAATTTCTTTTATAGTCAGTGAAATCCACGTCTGATGGTTATTAGATAGAATGCAGGTTGGGCATTGGTTTTCCATTTCAGCCTTGGAAAATGTGTCCACCTTTATTTACATTTAATGGTTTTTCCTGTTGTTGTCATGTATAATGATGTAGGAGATCCAGCTCTTAGCAGAAAAGAGCTTTTAGCACACTTTGCTGGTAGTGTAGCACTGATGATGAGCTTCTGTGAGCCATATGTTCACAGATTTGTTCTCCACTACGCCTTTGGGATGAGACAAAATCTGCTTCACAACTAAATGGTAACAAACAATCGCTGTTTCTTCTTTTGCCTGCAACATGTGAACCAAACCACAGGTGTGAGAGACACATTTGTTTTTCAGACCATACAGCTGTTCCACCCCCACGTCTCTACAGTCCTGTTTCATGTTCAGGGTTCAGGCTAATAAATTGTTAAGGCCTTTCACCAGTCTCATGATATTTCATGACACTATGGGGATTGCATAATTCTCGAATGGAAGCCTTAATATACGAAAAGGAAATGTTGCAGCTTCTGTTTTATATCCTGATTTACCATAGCAGTCTCTGGGAACACTCACATATCCAATATATGTTTTTATTCATTCATTAGTTTATAGGAACTGAGGAAATCACATCGGGGTTGAAGTGAATTCTGTACAGGGGTATCAAGTAGCATGTTATTATAATGAATAATGATGTAATACTGAGTAATGAAGTATGATTGGTGAAAAAAACTTTTTCCCCCTCCAGCACAAGTGAAACCTATTAAATAATGCTTCAATATTATCATTCAAAGTGTAAACACAGAATGCTTCCTGCATCTTCCAAAACCAAAGACATTTTAAAAGCATAACTCAAGAAAATTGAGTCATTTAGGCTCTTTGTCCAGTCTGAAAATGTCTCTGTGAACTATCTCCAGTCTACCGCATCCTCACACATACAAGCACAAACTACAACATTGCTTATGATAAGAACATGTGTAATTTTTCTTGCATACAGATACACATAGAGTAGGTCAAGACCCAACTCTTTATGAGTTACCGTAGATGCCTTGCTTTACTGTCTGTTTTTCTCTAAATAAGGCATGAAAAGATTCACATTCATTCCAGAATGATTTCTTTAAGAATCAGTGAAATTGCCCACTGGGGGTCATTAGATAGAATGCAGGTTTTGTTCATTGGTTTTTCTTTTCACCCTTGGAAGTTAGTCCACCTTCCTTTACAGGTTTCTCACTGTTGTCATCATTTATAGGGATGTATAAGATCCAGCTAATAGCAGAGAGGAGAGCTTTCAGCACATGTTGCTTGCAGTGTAACCCATTATGAAGTAGTATGTTACTGATATAAGAAAGTTATTATTACTGTTGGAAACCAATCATGGAACCTTTGGTTGCCGCTGGTCTCTGGAGGCTTGTTTCTGTTCTCTACTCTAAAAGAAAACAACACTGGCACAGGAGAACTGGAAAACAAGGAAAACTGGGCTCAAGGCAACAAGAGAGTCCCAATGATTTTCTACACTGAAGTGTTTTTTTTTGTGTGTGTATGCATCAGTTTGTTCGTGTGTGCTGTCAGTATAACTGATTTTGGTATTTAAAAGGCAGCACAGCTTCTTTAGCTTTGGTGGAAATTCTTGGAAGAATATGAACACCTCAACCACTTATTCCCTTTCATACTTTTCTCAACATGCCTCCACGCTTGCTCCTCAGTAAAAAACAAAAAACAAAACAACATCACTGAAGATGTGTACAGAATATATTAACGAGCTATTCAAAAATAATCCCATTCTCTAGACCCCTGGACAGACGCACAATTGAAATCCCTCCATTCATTCAGTTTGTCATTAGCATTTAGTGACGACTGTCCAGATGCTAGAAGTTGTTAGCGGTTAGCTGCAGCCTCCAGGGGGAGATCCAGAGCTCGAGGCTCTATGAGGGGTCTGAGAGGATTATGTGCTTGGCCAGGTGCTCTTTTGTGTGGGGAGACGAGGCAGCAGAGCAGCCCACAGATCCAAGCCACAGAAACAGAGACGAGCTGAAGGGATAAAGGCAGCAGTTTATCTACTGAATTGTGGATTTAATGGCGCATATCTGACAACGTTTTACCTTTACTGCAAATGACCTCCAGTATAAACTCCTGCCATGCAGACACCTTATGAACAAATTAGTTCATATCCCCTCTAATTCTCCAATCACCAGCAGTGTTCAAAAAGGCAAGTACAGATCAGTGAGTCAGGACAACAAACTTCACTCCTGTACTAGATTATCAGATTGTGCTGGATGATGACTCAGTTTGTCATGAAAAAGGTGGAATTTCAAAACCTCAGGACAACATGAGATGTAGGCTGCTGTTTGAACAAACTGTATGGATATTGTGCCTTCTCGGGACTCTCATCAACATTGTCTCCATTTTATAGAGCAGTAATTGGCTGAAATACAACAGCACAATCATTTTTATAATCTTCAAACAAAGAGCTCCACAACTCTAATCCTAACGCAGGGTAGCTCTCATTTGAAGTCTCTCCTCTTAAATAAACCAATGAAATGATTACTTTATTCTCATATTTCCACTTTTACATTGTAAACCTATGTTTTTTTTCCTGTGATGTTGACTTAATTCTCATAAATTTTATTCTGAAAATCTCACAATTTCTGCTTTTCCTCAATGTGGCCCCAATACTCTGTTGTAAATCGGCAGCCGCTTGCTTGTTACCTTACATTGTGCTTTGTTTCTTTTTCGTGATTGCGGCTTTGTTACATGATGGAAAAAGAGCAGAAAATGTGGAGCGAAGGCTGGACAAGGTCTTAACTTTGATCAGAATTAATGCTGATGAAGAGATGCAGAGGAAATGGTTGTTGTACGGCTTTCGCTATTGTCTTACCGCCACCTATCGGACTGGCGGTTTATTGCAGTTACTCTGATTGCTTCTCAATACATCAT
Organism: Echeneis naucrates; assembly: GCF_900963305.1. Classification (NCBI taxonomy): domain Eukaryota; kingdom Metazoa; phylum Chordata; class Actinopteri; order Carangiformes; family Echeneidae; genus Echeneis; species Echeneis naucrates. Next base: position 16,077,018 of record NC_042529.1, on the reverse strand, counting down.
TGGCCTGATTAGCATTATTTCCACAAGATTTCAGGCTGTGGTCAGATGAGACAAAAACTGGGTTAGTTCTTCAATAACACTGAAACACTAACACTTCCTTGTAATTTTGTACTTATAAATCAGGCACAGTGTGAATCAGACATCTACTGTAGGACCCTGGATTGTAGGTTGAGGAGCAAACACTCACGCATACCAGGAAAGTAAGAAAGGGAATAAGTGGTTGAGGTGTTCAAATTCTTCCAAGAATTTCCACCAAAGCTAAAGAAATTGTGCTGCCTTTTAAATATCAAAATCAGTTACACTGACAACACACTATAACACACGTATGCATACACACACACACACACACAAAAAAAAAACACTTCAGTGTAGAAAATCATTTGGACTCCCTTGTTGCCTTGAGCCCAGTTTTCCTTGTTTTCCAGTTCTCCTGTGCCAGCGTTGTTCTCTTTTAGAGTAGAGAACAGAAACAAGCCTCCAGAGACCAGTGGCAACCAAAGGTTCCACAATTGGTTTCCAACAGTAATAATAACTTTCTTATATCAGTAACATACTACTTCATAATGGGCTACACTGCAAGCAAAATGCGCTGAAAGCTCTCCTCTCTGATAAGAGCTGGATCTTATACATCTCTATACATAATGACAACAGTCACCACTTATTTAATTCTCAACCCATCCTGCGTCAACCCAAAAAGTTGGGTTGACGCACCTAATTTGTCCCCACAGACTTACTTTTGCAGTGCTATGACAATGAAACATTCCTCCTGCCTTTGGTTCCAAACAAGAGTTCTTGTTCAGTTTAGTCCTGGAACCAGTCCAATAGAAAGACAAGATCTCTTTCCTCAAATCTACAATAATACACTGTAGACATCTCATTGATAAATTGTGACCTTTTATTTTGATTTGATAGCAGTTATGGAGCAGCACTCCTTTGGAAAGCATATTCATGTTTTCACCCAGTTTAAACACTATAGGAGAATTGGAGGAGGTGAAATAAAATGAAAATTCCCCTTTTACATACTACCATGAAGGTCAATGATAACTCATGAGATCCAAACTGCATTTGTTCATGCCTGAAAATGTCTTTTTTTTTTTTTAAGTTTGGTTGCTGGTTTTGTTAGATTTCACTTTAGACAGTCTGTTTTGGGGGAGAAGGAGGATAATGTAAATGCTATTCTCACTAAAGAAAAACTTAAAAAAAACTATAGACTAAGACCATAAACTGTTTAGGGCATGTTTAGCTAGTAGCAAAAAATCATTTTCCTATAGACATCAGTACAAACAGAATTGTTTTTACAATCAGTACAGATTCTCAGTTCTTACTGATAATGACTGATTGGCAAATATTGGTCATCTCAGAGGAATTAGTATTAGCCGGTGAAGATTCAGATTCATAGTTGTGTTAATTCATTATATCTGTTCATTGGAAATCACAAATCTTGCACTTAATGCAACATATCTAGAAAAATCACTTATCACAACAATCATAACAAACTTATCATGACAATCACTTGTCATAACACTTGTCATAAGTTACACTTTACTTCTGGTCACACTGATGCAGTATTGAGAACAAACAGTTCTGCTGATACTAGCTGGATATCTGGAGACTTGATCAACAAACACAAGAATGGGCCTTTGAGTTTCGTGATCAAGAACATTACACATGTTACACGTTTTAAATTTTTTAACACTTAATTCTGGCTTGAAATATTGTTCATCATCCAACAAAAGGGAAAATCAGATAAAAATCCATCGACGATTTTTTCAACCCTTGATATATTGAGGATTGCTTTGATATCAGCCTGCTCTCTCCTGTGAGCCAGCTTGAACCACTCAGCTGCTCAAGCAGCCAGGCCTGGGGCCTAGTTGCTGCAGCCAACACCTGGCCCTGCAGCATTCTCCACCAGGCCCTGCAGCATTCTCCACCTGGCCCTGCAGCACTCTCCACCTGGCCTGCAGTATTCTCCACCTGACCGTGCAGCATTCTCCATCTGGCCCTGCAGCAGTCACCGGCCATGCTAAGCAGAAACAGTGACAAGACTTCATCTGCAAATCTTAGGTCTCGTAGGCCAGAAAGCGCAGGTATACCTTGGAAGTAGATGCTGCAATGCTGCAATGAATCAGATACTTTACAATCAGAGATCTGTGATTTGAAAATCAGCTTGGAATTCAGCCAAAATCAGAGTGAAGATTTAAGAAAGGAAAATGTCTTCTCAAAGAAGCAGTCAATAAGGTCCGACAATTTTCCAGCTCTCTCATGCAGGATAACAAGCGCATGAAAGAAACATTGTTGGACATTCAGTGCTGAATCATGAGACAATCTAATTGTTACTGGCATACAAGAGGACAATTTATGCCCAAACACCTCAAATTTTCTTCTGAGGTTATTAAAGACATCACATTCTCCAGAGTTCACCGACTGGGCAAACCAAGTGAGGGTAAAAACCAGCCAATCATAGTTTGTTTTGAGCACTACAAGCAGAAGGAAATGGTGAAAAGTCATGGAAGGGAACTGAGGGGGACCTCCTTCTGACTGAATGACCACTCATCATTCATGAAGGAAAAAAGGGCTCAAAAATGTAAAGTGGCACTGACTGTTGATTAGCTTTATATTAATGGTCACTTGTTCTGTGACTCTAGAGGGACTCCATGGCTCTTTTAGCATGGTTTTATTTTATGTTTTTACTGTGAGTCCTTATGACTCATTCCATCACTGTCACTCCCTGCACTAAACTCTTGAAAAGGGGTTGGTCTTAGCTCATGTTAATTTATGCAGCTATATATATATATATATCAATAAGGTTGAGGAAATAAAGGATATTATAAGAAATAATTGTATTAATATTCTTGCCATTTCTGAGACACATCTTGATGATTTTTTGACTGACTCAGATTTAAATATTGAGGGATTATCTATTTTTAGAAAATACAGAAATCAGTTTGGAGGAGGTGTGGCCATTTACATGCAGAATAATTGGGTTAGGGGTATGATATTGAAGCTCTTTGTGTACAAGTTCACGTCCCTCATTTTAAGCCTATTTTAGTATGCTGTTTCTACCGTCCTCCTAGTGCTGATGCTATATATCTTGATGATTTGTGTGACATATTTGATTATTAAGTTATCTGATATGAATAATGAAATTTACCTTTTAGGTGGTATGAACATAGCTTGGCTGGGTTGGCCTAGTACAAAGAAAAGCTGTCTCTGTGCCGCTTGGTTTTAGTGACCACAATAAAATTGCTGTTACTAGAAAGACAAAACTTCAGAAAATCAGAGCAAATGCTATTTTTACTTGTTCATATAGAAAATCTAATAAAGATTGCTTCATCAATGATATATCAAATCAAATCAAATCAAATCAGATTTATTTGTATAGCGCCAAATCATAACAAAGTTACATCAAGGCACTTTACATATAGAGCAGGTCTAGACCAAACTCTTTATAAATTTATTTAAAGAGACCCAACAGATCCCCCGATGAGCAAGCACTTGGCGACAGTGGCAAGGAAAAACTTTCTTTAAGAGGCAGAAACCTCGAGCAGAACCAGGCTCAGGGGGGGCGGCCATCTGCCTCGACCGGTTGGGTTGAGAGTGGGAGAGAGAGAGAGAAAGAGTGAGATAGGCATTGGGGGGAGGGTATAGGCAGGAACATGTTGCTGCATGGAGTTCATGGAGTTGAGCTGTAGTACAGAATTCATGAAATATGGGACCAGCAGGTGTTGCAGGAACATGGGATGACGATGAGTCACCACCTGCAGGATGAGGACAGGGAGAGAGAGGAGAGGAACTGGGAGAGACAGAGACTTTGGCAGAACGTGGTTAGTAAATGCAGTATAAATGCTTAGAACTGGGTGAAACTGTGTTTTTTAAGAAGGATGGTTCTTATCAACGCATGCAAGGGGGGAGGAGGGAGAGCGAGCGATATGGAGGGAGAGAGAAAGAGGGAGAGGGGGAGAGAGGGTGACAGGGAGAGACAGACAGCGAGAGAGAGAGAGACAGAGAGAGAGAAGCTCAGTCCTTCCCCCAGCAGCCTAGGCCTATAGCAGCATAGCTAAAGAGTAGAGTAGTAGACTTTAACTTTTTAAATATAAGCTCTGTCATACAGGAAAGTTTTAAGCCTGGTCTTGAAAATTAATAAAGAGTCCGCCCTCCGGACCGATACTGGAAGTTGGTTCCATAGAAGAGCAGCCTGATAACTGAACGATCTGCCTCCAAATTTACTCTTGGAGACTCTAGGAAACACAAGTAAACCTCCATCTAGAGAGCGGAGTGGCCTGCTAGGACAGTAAGGAACTATGAGCTCTCTGAGATATGACGGAGCTTGGCCATTAAGAGCTTTATATGTTAAAAGAAGGATTGTGAATTCTACTCTATAGTTTACTGGCAGCCAATGAAGAGCAGCTAACACAGGAGAGATATGATCTCTTTTCCTAGTTCCTGTTAATATTTGTACAGCAGCGTTCTGAATCACCTGAAGGCCTTTTAGAGATTTGTTTGGACATCCAGATAGTAATGAGTTACAGTAGTCCAGCCTAGAAGTTACAAATGCATGGACTAGTTTTTCTGCATCATCCTGAGAAAGGATGTTTCTGATTTTCCTAATGTTTCTCAGGTGGAAGAAAGCTGCCCGACTAACTTGTTTTATGTGAGGGACAAAGGACATGTCCTGGTCAAAAATTACTCCAAGGTTTCTTACAATGGAGCTGAAAGCCAAAGTGATGCCGTCCAGACTGATGAGATGATTAGATGGTGAGGTGCTTAGGGCAGAGTACAATAACTTCTGTTTTGTCAGAGTTGAGAAGTAAAAAAATTCCAGTCATCCAGACTTTTATGTCTTCAAGACATACCTGCAGTCTGACTATCTGAGTCAGACTGCATTCATTTGGCTTCATTGATAGGTACAGCTGGGTATCATCTGCATAGCAGTTGATGCTGTGTTTCCTGATAATGTTGCCTAGAGCAGTGATTCTTAACCATAGGGCCGCGGCCCAAACTTGGGCCCTGAACGCCACCTAGTGGGCCGCAAAAAAAATCAGTTTTGTATGTGTGGGCCGCGAGGGCCGCGGGACGCAATAACAACTCCTGACCATGTAGTGGTGCTAATGCATCAGTCAGTTGTTACTTTAACCAGCTCTATAAATAAGGAGAAGAAGACACTCAGCTAGCTGTAAACAAACAAGATGGAGAAATATTTAAAACGAAAAAATAAAGATGACCCCCCGCCAAAAAGTAAATTTTTGTGCAAGTACAATCCCGACTTCATTAAGTATGGCTTCGTAAACGGAGGTAGCGAGGCAGTGCCGAGATAATATATATATATATATATATATATATTAATTATATATAATTAATAATAATAAATAATATATATTAAAATTATATTTAATGGGCCCTGGGCCACTCTGTACTGAAAAAAATGGGCCTCAGGGTCAGAAAGGTTAAGAACCCCTGGCCTAGAGGAAGCAGATAAAGCATAAAGAGGATTGGTCCACGTACCGAACCCTGCGGGACTCCATGACTGACTACAGTACATGAGGAGGAGCTGTTGTTTACATGAACAAACTGATGTCTATCTGATAAGTAGGATTTGAACCACCTTAGTGCAGTTCCTTTAATGCAAATTTCATATTCCAGTTTCTGTAGTAAAATATTATGATCTATGGTGTCAAATGCAGCACTGAGATCTAGAAGAAGTATGGAGGCTGATCCATTGTCTGAGGCCATTAGAATGTCATTGGAGACTTTAACCAGTGCTTTTTCTGTGCTATGATGGGCTCTAAATCCTGACTGAAACTGTTCAAACAAACTGTTCCCATCCAGATGGTCGTGTAGTTGTTTTACTACAGCTTTCTCAATGATTTTTAGAAATAAATGGAAGGTTCGATATGGGTCTATAGTTTGCCAAAACATCTGGATCAAGATTAGACTTTTTAAGCTGGGGTTTGATGACCACGGTCTAAAGTGCCTGAGGTACATACATGTTTTTAGTGAGAGCAACTCCAGACCAATTAGTATTATTTCTGTTTTGAGCAAAATTATGGAAAAGGTTTTATACATGCAAATTCATGATTATTTTTCAAAAAAACTATTTGACAACTATGGTTCAGCATGCTTACAGAACTAGCCACTCCACGTCTACTGCTTTGATAAAAATGACTGATGACTGGTTTAGTGCTATTGACAATTTCTTGATGGTGGGGGCTGTGTTGTTAGATTTTACTGCTGCATTTGACTTGATTGACCATTCTCTCCTGGTAAAGAGACTTGAATGTTATGATTTTGGACCTTGGGCATTAATATGGATTTACAATTATCTGTCTTCTCGATCACAGCAAGTGCATCCGAATGGTGGAATATCAGTAAGGATCTAGTGTGTGTTGTGCCTCAGGGCAGTTGCCTTGGACCATTATTGTTCACTGTGTTCATTAATGATCTTTCTTGGGCTACTGAAAGTGTTTTATGCGGATGATTCAACCTTGTGTTATGCTGCGCCTTCGTGCAGCGAATTCAATGATGTCCTGAATAATAATTTGCAAGTTCTGCATGATTGGATTTCCTGTAACAAGTTAGTTCTTAATATTTCTAAAACAAAAAGCATTTTAATAGGTTCAAGACACAAGTTATCTTGTAGCCCAAAACTGGATTTAAAGTTAAGTAATGTGACCGTTGAACAAGTGTACAGTATCAAACTTCTTGGTGTAATGTTGGATTCCAGACTTTCCTTTCATAATCAAATTAATCAAATTATCTTAAAGATGAGAAGAACTGTTGGAATCCCTAGGAAATGTGCTTCATTTGTTGCTTGACACCTTCTGTGTTTAGTATTATGTCAGCTCGAATATTGTTCTGTGGTGTGGGCATTGGCCGCTAAAAGTGAGCTCAGAAAGCTGCAGATTGCTCAAAATAAGGCTGCATCGTTGGTATTGTGTTGTTGTACCTGCTCAAATATTAACCGCCGTTGGACGTAGTTTTCTATTGCCTCGAAATACAAACATTCTTCGATTAAACCCCGACTAAAACATTGAATAGAATCACAAATCACTAACCCTCATTTTAAAGCTGGAGATGTGCCCAGCAATAATCCTCAGTACGGTTTTATCTATTGTGTCCAGTTAATCAGACGTTTTGTATTCTTCCCCTCTATGCTAATGCCAATTTAAAGGTCCGTCAGACCACGCAACTACTACGCGCAGGCAGCGTCTCCTGTCAATCAAAGTCACAATGAAAACAAGTTTTCCATTCAATAGTAGAGGACCTAAGGTTTCCTCTGTCGTATAACAATCCCTGATTGGGCCATTTTTTCACCCAAAATAAGGGCTGAGTAACCGGAGCTAAGCCGCACGGGATATACGCACACACGCAGTGACGCACACAATCGGCCCGGATTTCCCTTTAACTCGATGTTTAATCGGTTTTTATCGTCGTTTTTGTTACTGTCGTGGGGAAGTTTGACACTTTTTTACACCAACGTGGCGAATATGGTGTTTATACCGACGGAGGTGCAGCAAATGTTGTATAGTAAGGAGGGTGACGTCGAAGACAGCAGCCTACAGCCAGGTGGTCCCTTTGTTGGCTCTCCTCTCTGTGTCAACAATGGACATCTCGACAAAAGTGTGTTTTTACTGCCCCAAGTTTTAATGTAATTATGAAATTAATAATAAAAAAACATGAAATTTCATAAATTCATATTTCAGACGTCTTTGTTAATTGAATTTGTTAATCACTGATAGTTGTGCATTTACTTCTGGAGTTATAAAGCTTCAGAATAACAACATAAAACAGGCAAAAATAGGTAAGATTTGTGTTTGGATAGGTTTTGGACACCATATATTCATCCCTATAAATGCAATTTTCAAATGGAATTGTACTTATGTAACTGGTGTTCTTAAAGCAATCAGTGATTGGCCCCCAAAAGTTATCTGTAAAAAAAAAATTATATATCACTGAAATCTTGCAGTGTGCATTTTAGCCAAATTGGACCATTTTGGATAGGTTTGGCACACTGGAGATCGCCAAGGGACACTGTTTGGTAAAAACTCTACTCTCTATGTAGTTAATAATCTCTATATAGTTCCTCAGTAGTTCTGCCAATCAACCTAAAAAACCTAAAATTCAACCTGTTTCATAATGAAGATTTTGAGATATCACTGGTTTCACACAAAATTTAAAACTTGTTTTTATTTTTTCTCAAAAATATAGTTTTTTCAATGGTCCTATTTTTTAGGGAATGACTTAATTCAATATTTTAATAGATGTAAAGGGACACATGTTTTCTTTCATTTAAGCCATCAGCCATAGTTCTGGGATAAGTACTTCTGTAGCAGGAGAACTTTGCAGCACTTTATTAAATCAGACACTAACAAAAAGCAAAACCTTACCAACTCTGTAAGTATTTATTTTCAGTCAGAAATATTAAATAATCGAAAAAAGTGACTGGTGTGTTTGGCCTCTCTCATTGTTGGGAGGAACAGTTGAAATCTCCTCCGTGAATAGTGATGCCATAACTGGCAAACATTGCTATCTCTTCTTTTTTTTTTAGTACTGTAAGGTCGAAAAAGATGAATGAATACCTTTAGTTGATGAGAATAAGACATAAAACAGAAGTAGGATATAAGAGGTATAAATATTTATTTAAGCTACAAAGAACCAAAAGGGGCAATTCTGTGAGAACATTTCAGTGACTTCCATCTGTGGTATATGACCACCTTCAAATCTTCATTTCTGGAAGCTCTCTGTATCTACAGTTGTCTTGTAGATGCCTTCATGTACAGAAGTGGCCCAGCCTCGTTGTTTTTTGATTTACAGTTCAGTACATATCCAAAGAACAGACTAAAACAGAATAGGAGAACAGAAAGGATGTAGGAAAAATGGTTCCAGGGAGCTGTGTTCACGGTGACCTCAGTGAAAACAATAAAATAAAGAGATAATGCTGATGGGGTCATATTTCTGCCATTGTTTTCTTCTTTTTTCGCCTTCCTTCTTCCTCAGGAAAATCAAACAGAAGACAACTTTATTAACCCAAGACTGATTTATTCAGTGATGCACTTCATTTTGGAAATGGATGCTTGTTTTTTAAAAGGACAGCAACACTATCACTCTTTTAGATTGTTAGTTGCGCTGCCCTCTTCCCTCCACATCTTCTTACTTGTCATCCTTATGGAAAAAAGGAGGGAGCGTAAATCCACAAGGTTGTCATAAAGGTACTTTTCTGTTGTTTTTTCCAAGACCTGGGGATTGAATACCTACTCCATCAAACTGATTATTAAAGTGTGTCAAGTTTACACTCCGTTTAACCTGCTCCAAACTACACCCTTCAAACAACCATATGAGCATTCTTTAGAGGCTCAAATATACAACCAATAGCAAGGCACAACACCCCAAGCAATACATCTGCTCTTCACTTTGAATAATTTGTGCTCCACTGACAAAATGTACAGGAATATATTATGAATTGAGGATTGGTCTGAAATGCTAACCTAACTGTTAATGATTATTGGATGGATTGCTTAGGGCTGAGTCAGTTCCTCCAGGCCCTTCTTTGCCCAGCATACACTGTAAAAGACTCACCTGTCAGGGCATAGATAAAATACAGAGGGAACAGGAGGTGGTGGGAGGTGTGGAGAGGCAGTGAGAGCAAGGTGAGAGGTGTAGCAGATGAACAAGGGACATAAATTAGAAAGATGAGAAAAGAAAGAAGGGGCAAAGAGGTGTGTAAGGGAGCAAAACTCTGTCTGTCTCCATATGCAAAGGTTCATGTGTGTCAGTATGGTGTGTGTACGCACGCAGGTGCATCTGTGCAGGTGTGTGTGTGTGTCACTCTTGGAAGCTAGCTTGTTAATGAATTTGGGGAATATTAATCAACATTATTACACCTCCTCAATGCAACCCTTCATCTAGATAGTTTGACAGAGTTGGCACAATAACACTAAATGAAAAGTTCGTCTTGGTGGCCTGCCAAGAACTCTTTCTTTCCTTCAGGGGAAAATGTTGTATAAAAAACTAAGAACTAAGGGACTAAGAAAGAAATCAGAAAGTAAAAAAAACTTTACAGTTGAGTTCTTAAACTCCAAACACAACTAAACAGATGCATATCAAGCTAAAGTTGTAACTAATGTATCAATACTTGTTTTAATACTAACAGCATGCATGGCAGGGTATGAGAACACACAGTGCATATATAGTGTAACTGTCACCTAAAAGCAGCTGGTAAAAGAAATCAAAAAAGACAAAAAGGAAGTTCATACAACTTCCAGGTTATATCTCAGTGTAGGTTAGTATGGCAGAGTCTGCCTTTTCCAGCACTTTTTTGGTTCTGCAGCTTACTCTATGTTAGCAGGACAGACCATTCTGTTTGGCTACTATTCTACATTCATAAATCGATTATCTACTATCATTGTGTATGACCTGTAAAAGGAACACAGACATAGAAATCTAATTTTTATTTTAGGTATTTTATTCTTTAATGGTAGCACTTCATATGAGCTTTATTGTTAACAAGTGTGCTGCACACTACACAAACACACACACAGAATAAACAGCAGAGCAGAGAAGTTGTGGCATGTGGTAACTGAACCAAGTGACATGTTGATAACAGAACTTTTTTTTTTTTATTTAGAGGAGTATGAAGTAGAAGTTGAAGCTCCTGCTCAACTCTTCCAGCCAGACCTATGAATAGCCACTGTGCTCTGATTAACCTAATAAAGTATTGTTCCAAAGACGCTCATGTGGAAGCTGTAGGTCGTCTAAATCAGCGGCCCCCAACCTTTTTTGCACCACGGACCGTCTGTCTCCTCACTGTGCTTTTTCCCCTTCACAAAGAAACTGTCCTTTTTTAATCATTTCACTAGCTTGTGGGTTTGATTTTAGCTGTAACGTATCACGTGACTGAGACAAGCATTTTGTCATACATCAAGAGTGAATCATAGACGGATGTAACAGAGAGAAACCGGTCATTTTTCTAAATAAAACATAGTTCAGATTCAGATAATAAATAAAACATAAATAATGTAATTTATTTATTATTTCTGAGCGGCCCGGTTCAAAAGACCCATGGACCAGTACCGGTCGGCGGCCCAGGGGTTGGGGACCACTGGTCTAAATGATTGTTAGTTCAGGAAGGAAGGATTGACATTGACTACTGCCTGTGTTCTTCATTTCCTCTAAACTTCCATCAGTATTTTGATGTTAGATATATTATTTATTTTACTGACAGTTTGTTTCTGTTGGGGTATTGCTAAGTTCATGGTGACTTTGCTATTGTCAATGTTACTTTTGCAGCTGGAGAAAAATAATATTGAGTTTAAAGCTTGGAACTTGACTCAAAACTCTGTACTTGCCTGCAGTGATTTGTCTTCCTTGACTTGAGACTTGTCTGTCTTTACTTAAAAGCAACAATATACAATTGTTTGAAGTTTGAAATTTGAATGAATAACTCAATCATAGGAAAAATTTTGTTTCTCTTTTATGGATGGGACTGTTTCTGCACCATCCATTTACAGCAGGGTTGCAGGGTATAGTATAGTCCTTACTGAGCGAAGATAGGCTACACCCTGAATGGGTCACCAGTCAGTCACAAAGCTGACAAAAACAGAGAAGGTGTTTACTGTGTCTGAACAGACTGAAAGGAATTGTTGCCAACATGAAAACTCCACACAGAAAGACCCCAAGCCTGGGGCTCTGCCCCTGCTTCTGGTAATTGAGACTCTGTTACAGGTAAACCAGTTTAACTTTTTCTCCAATGAGTGGTAAGAATGAGGTGGAGAAGAAATGCTAATAGTTTCAGTAAACCATCATGAGGAATGAGGGATGGATGAGGTGGACACTGCACTGTTAATCAGTGCAAAAACTCACTATCATCAGCATTGATTTATCTTTCATGCCTTTGTCATGTAGCTTTTGTTTTGTGACATCAAAATGTTTTGAATAAGGTGCAAAGTTGTCTTACTGGTAAGAAAATTTGCTTTATGTCAGGTTTTGGGTTAAAGCTTCTGTCAGGACTAGGGGGGCAGAACGCGGTGAGCGTGTAAAAGGACTTTACTCAAGAACGGACAGGGCAAAAAATCTACAGGGCATGGGCAAGACAACTAGGCAGGGCATGGACAAGGCAACAACACAGTGACCGACAATGACAACGACACAGCAAAACGACAACGACAATGATCCAACAAGGACAAGACTGAAAACAGGACTTAAATACACAGTGGTAAACAAGACAGGTGATCCACATCAGGGCAGGGAAGACAATCAACATGGGACACAACCAGGAAGTAACATAACCGGGAAGTAACATGGACAGAACACTAACACCAGCTTTAACCCAAAACCTGACACTTTAGACTTAAATCAGGCCATGACTAATGTGCTTTGTCTTTGTAGAAACTATTCATTTGAATCAAATCAATGAGACAGAGCAAATTAAAAGGTTCATATTTGTTGGGTCTTAAAACAGCTTGTGTAGCTTGTGTAATTTTTTCCAGATGAAAATCTCACGTTTAGGCGTTCACATTGCATACAGACACACACACATTCACGTGCATGTTATTCTGTCTTAGTCCTCGACTAAACAGCCCCAGCCCAAACCTCATTAGCAGAAACTGCATCCACAACACTTGGTGCATGTGCAATAACTTGTAAACACATTAAAAATTAAATTGCACCTAAAGGCTTTGAAGCTGCATGTGCATTTTAATGCACAAGTCTCACAACTTCTATTAACAAACGGTGTCCCCTCTAAAAATGGCCCTGAAACCAACATTTGAATATTTTCAATAAATGCAGATTGTGCCAACGTGGGTGATTACAATGTTGTTGAAAATTGCTTCGACTCAAGAATATCGCTGCCACATTTGTTTAATTCAAAATCAAAAAGGAGATGAGGACATTTATTCAGAAACGTGTAATAAAATAAGGAGATGCGAAAGCCTGGCTCAGTGTACGCTCACATACAGATAAACAACAGTCCTATGGAGGTGAAAACTCATGACATTTAATAATGTGTGCATACCAAAGCTGACTAGCAAACTGCACAAAATCCTTACAAAGGTCAAGGGTCAACTCGGTTGATATTCTACATTTTTCTTATGGTTAACAAATCTCATTTGAATCTGATCCTTGGTGGCATCGATTTAAATCAACAATGAAGCAATTCATGATTTGTTTATGGGTTAATCCGTCACTGAAAGAGTCTGATTAATGTTAACTGAAAAAAAATACAATTGTGGAACATTTAGCAAGCTGTTTTACTCTTTGTGAATCAGTTTTAAGGATTTACATTTTCCAGCCCTGGGGCTGAATTACACAAAGTGCCAGATCTTATCTTAACTGTTCAGTAACCATGGTAATTAGGGTTAGTACCCTATTTAGAAAAAATGCTGTCACAATTGAATAGTTGCTGAGTCAATATTCCTACACTAGCTTTCAAACTTCTTCCCTATATAAGCTCTCCTCAATTTCATTTCTCTAACACTTTGCTAGCTTTTTTCATCTGTAAAGCTGGTCTTCGTGGTTGTTGTTTGTATGCATTAAACGTATTATGAGCTCAGGAACCTTACTCATTGTAAAGCCCACAGCAAATGCTGACAATGTACAATGGACTGTAACCAGCAACCATTGAGATGTCACTCAGGGGTTTCTGAAACAAAAAGAAATTATTGTTTTTCTGTTGTACATTTAATACTCTATTCTATTCACCTCCTGTCTGAAAGGCTCTCAACACCTATCATGGTAACTACACATTCGGCCCATGCTTTGTGTTCAACACATGGTCGTAGCCATTACGCAGTAGACCTAATCCACCTTCACAAGCTTGACTTCAGCATAAAAACAAGGATACCTATTGTCAGTGAAGGAGGGCAGCAGCAGAGATGTGGATAGCTTGGATTTAAGTTGCTTGACAGTCTGCATTATGATTTTGATCACAGAAATCATAACTTGATAAAAATTGCAATTTGTGCCAGTCTGCAAACACTTTTATTTCTGCTGTGAAGTTGGATATTCTAACATGGGGGTCTATGGGGACTGACTCGCTGTTGGAGCCAGACTCCTTTAGATGAACTGCAGATTTTTTGGCTCTTAGTGGATTGCTGCTCGGTAACTAGATGTGTCAATGTCCCCTGAGAGGGAAAAAAACGAATGTCACTTGCTAGCTAACAGAGATAAAAGTTTATAAATGATGGATTGGATTGAAAAAGGAGGATAGGGTTCCTTAATTTAGTTTGAATTTGCTCCTCCACTGCCAAATTTGGAAAGAATCTGATTTCTCTCTTCCAGTTGAGGTTCTGGTGCCAATGCTCAATGTCAAAACAGGAAGTAGTTTGTGGTTTATAGTATGAGGAGGGAGTTTATATATTTTTTTCCTGTAAGCCACACATCTGCTGTGTCTAAAAAATCCTGTTTGCCTTTCTTGCTATTCTTCACTTAATTCCTCTCCTCTTTGACCAGAGTGCTATGGCACCACACAATGCCAGTGTCAATCACAGTCAGGCATGGTGTGGTGTAATAGCATTAAACATTTAAAACATTGTCCTTGAAAACTTCCCTGGATTCAACAATGATGTTCTTGGTGATGATGGGTTTTCACCTTCAGACTGAACCAACTGCCCAGAGACTGAATACCAAAGTCAGGATGGAGATAGAGATGAGAAAAAACACATTCTTTTGATTCATTGATAATGTGACAAGAATGCTGACATAACCATCAAGGAGAGAACGATTACCACACAAATGCTGTTTGCAAACCTCAAGCTGTTGCTCAGCAGGAATCACTTCTTTACAGGATGTGCATGAGTACATGAGCAAAAGCAGATGAAAATGCGCACACACACTCATACACACACCTTCAGGTAAACCCCCTGCCATATGTCTTAGTGGACTGAAGCGCAGAGGTGGCAGTTTCCCCTGGAAAGATTGGAATATCAGAGGGAGGTAGAAATGACGTGATCAACATCTCGCTCTCCGAGCACGGCTGCTTTGGTCTGGGCTCTCTGCCTTCAGAGGGAAAAGTCGCAGTCTAATGCTCCTTGTGCCAGTAAGCATCTTCTCAGTTTGATGTAAACAACAAGCTTAATGCAATTGTCCCGTCTCTGCTGCTCAGCGCAGAACTGCTTTTGGAAGCTCATATGGCTGTGCTGAGCATTTCATTTATTTGTGAGTCTGATTTCTATGATATGTTAAATGACCCTAATTTTTCTTGAATAAATGTAAGTTTGAAAAGTTGTACTTTGCTAAATTAGCAGCATGTATTGTGAGTTGTCCACTCATTTCTGTCATCCCAAAATATTTGTTGGGAAAGGTCCCTACTTGCCATAGGCAAACCCACCTATGTCTGAGGCAAGTGAATTCTTTTGATTACATTTTATTTAATATGACTTCTAATTTTGCTTACTTTAGTATTAGTAAAAATAAATCAGTAATCGATACAATTTCATGCCTAAATTGTGCTGACACTGTGCTGTTGTGGTCTTATTTTCTATCAGCTCTCTTTTGATGTTGGGAAGCTCAGGAGAATTCAGCAGTTTGCAGACATCAACACTGAGCTGTTTGGGATTTTGGGATGACACTGACCATTATAATGAAAAAAAGAAGAAAGAGGGAATCAGTTTATTTTTAAACATGTCTGTTTTTCTCAGACAGTCGCCTTGTTCAAGGACATCTGAAACAGAGAAACACAGCAACAGAGCTGCTTCAGAAACAAGCGGAGTGAAAACAGATTGTGATTTACAAATTGACACAGACAGCAGAGGAATACCAGGCCGGTTTACAAAGAATCCCAAATCCAAGGGACTGCTGGTTTGCTGCAATTTAGCAAGGGTGGAAGGATGCAGAATAAGCTTCTGTACAACCATACCTTTAATGTCATATCAGGGCTGTGTGCATCAAAAAGAAAGGTTCTGACTCCAGAGTGTTTCTAAATTTTAGAACAACTTGAACCACACAAAAATGTAATATGACAGGCATGCCTTAGTCACATGAATGCTGTGTCAGACAATGTATATTAAATTAACATAATAGAATGTGCATATATTTATATAAATATAGTATAAAATGTATTTACAGATATATGATCAAGCTATACTATAGTATATGTCATGTTTTGACCTTCAATTTTAATGTCACATGTCTAAATTGTAGACTTATTTTTATTTTGCATTCTTTTCATACTCTTTTTTTTAAATTCTCATTCTACCTTCAGCTACTGTATCAAAAGTACATCTTGTCTTGTTTTATCTAATCTTCTCTTTTTTATATCATAGAATGCTTTGTATCAACAGGCATAAGTTATGTCTATAATAAAGGCACACACGCATATTCCTAAGGCTTAGACATCTAGGTCAATATATGAAATTTATTTAATGTGTGTTTTCATTTGATATGTTCAAATGTTTAATATGTAAAAATGTAATTTTTTAAAGGATCAGTAGCGGTCATTAAGTGAAAGTGATGAAGATGAGTTGTTCTGTTCCTAGATGTTGTTTGATCATATCTAATTAACCAGCTCTGACAGATGCACAGATCTTTCTACCGCCATGGTTTGGGATTGGGGGGTAATTGAAATTAAAGATATACACCACATATAAATACTATCAAATTTTTATGACAAAATAATAATGTCTGCAAGACTGCTATGTACCATGTAAATAGCACATATTAAAATATCACAAGATGAAAAGTTTGTATTTATCGCATGAAACAGCAAAATATTAGGTGGAGTGTGATGTTACTGTATGAGGATACACAGAGATCATGTCCTCTGTTACGCTTTATCTAGCTCTCTGACGCACCCTCCTCCTCTGTCGCCACCTAAATTTCTCATGACAAAAACATATGCATACACACACATACACACACACACATACAAACAAACAATGGATGCCAGTACTGCGCACACCTTAGTAAGCCCACTCTCTCTGAGGTAACAGGGTGTCTCACACTGAGCCTTGGCTGACAGACTGAGACATGAGGAGGAAACACAGGTGCACACTCAGGCACACACTCACTCATCCCACAGTGTACAGATGGACACATGGACTGGCCTTCAATGACCAAGTGTCTCCAAGGACAAACTCATTCGTGCACACGCGCACATGTGCACACTGTGAAACAATGACATGATTACACTTACATGGGTTACTTATGGTCAGTGAGTGTGCATATGTGGGTGTGCGCATGTGTGTAGGTCCTTTACAGATGGACTTGTAGTGCCATTAGGAGACATGAGGGAACATGGCATCATTAATAATACAGCCAACAGCCTGCTCCAGGGGTCTGAGTTCAACATTAACAAGCTGCCAGCCTGGCACACGCATGCATGCACACACACACACACACACACAATTACTTACTCACCACACATTCTCAATATCACTTTAGCTGACATAACTGTGTGGGATTTAGGCTTTCTTCTTATTTTTTTTTTTTTTTTAATTTTGACTATGTCTTATGTTAAAACACACACATACAACAACACACATCACGGCCCCCCCCCACAGGCAGCAGATGGTGGGATGGGCGTCAGGTACAGTAGCAGCCTCCTGACACCCCAAACAGCTGTTACCATTACAGCATGCTAATTGCCATCAATCAAGGCAGCACATCAGCACATTCGAGTTCATACTGTTGTGTGTGCTGTGTGTGTGTCTGTGTGTTTAAGAATGTAAGACAGCAGTAGAAAAGGCAAAAGCAGAGTTTTCCCCCTCATTACCTAAACCCAAAATGATGTCCTCTCCCTCCTCTTCTGGAGGAAAAAAAATCCTATGATGAATAATGAAGACAACGGAAACAGAGAGAACGAGATCCATATTGTTGTTTCCAGTGCTCATTAATGTCTGTCTGCATGTTTGCGTTTATGCCTGTGTTTGTGTGTGTTTGGGGCAAGAATTACATATTCTATTAAAATGGGAGGGGATGTGCTAGCAATCTGCTGCAGGGTGTGAATTACTATTGTACAACAAACGGCTGCACATTTGATTTGTGCAGAGCTGAGTGAAATCGATGGTCAGAAACAAGCCTGTCGATGTAGGTCAGACTGTACATGGCCATATTGATACTTCTACAAACAAGCAAAAATCTGGTTCAGTATGCCTTCATGGTTCAGATACTGTTGTACAAGAGCTGTGCTAAACAGCCGTGGCATGGGATATTGACAGGATAATAAGTGAACCTTATATTTGAGGAAAATGTGGCAGAGATTATGTTTTTTGACCATTTACCCTCATTTTTTCAAAGCAGTTGTCATGGTGAACTCAAAGATGCTGGTAAAGAACACAGCTGTGAAAAGCCCTGCAGATGGTTTCATGATCACTCGCGTGATGAGACTTTTGCTCAGGACTGGAGAAGTGTGATTGACGCTGTCTTCAGTCTCCTGCTGTATTTGTGCACCTGTTAAGTGTTTGCTGTTTATAATGTGTGGACTCAGGAGATTGCATGAATTTTGCAGTACTTTGCACCAAAAGAGCATCAAAAAAAAAAAAAAAAAAAGTAATATCAAAAAGTAATGACAGACACAAGCAGCATGTATAGTGCCAGCTGCTGCTGCTCTTGATCAACAGAGGAACCAAAACCCCATTGCTAAATCTGACAGCTCTGGGCCCAATGCATATGACTCAGAGATGGATTATGTTTTGGCCATTTTAGGAAAACAACTTGCTTATTTTTTGCTAAGAAAAACTTAAAGGTGCTTAGATCATGGAGAAATGCACCACAGTCTTTATTCAGACACATCTTCAGAGCCATTGGAACTTCTGTAATTTTGTGATGTCACAACTAAGTAGGCTCTGTCCTCAGCTTCGACCCAAGCCTGGCCCATTCAACTTCACCATCCAGTCTTGCAGGATGTGGTTTCTCCAAATGTTCACCAGAAATCTGCTTAAATCAAATCTGATTTATTTATGTAGCGCCAAATCATAACAAAGTTACATCGAGACACTTTACATATAGAGCAGGTCTAGCCCATACTCTTTATAAAATTATTTAAATAGGCCAAACAGATGTCCCAATGAGTAAGCAGTTGGTGACAGTGGCAAGGAAAAACTTCCTTTAAGAGACAAAAAAAAACCTCGAGCAGAAACATGGGGAACATGGGTTAACTTATTGTTGATCTCTCAGAAACCAATCAGCCAATTGGAAGCGAGGATTAGTTGCTCCACTATTCGGCGCTGACAGTAACACTTTGATGAATAAGCAACATTGGGATAATTAGATATTTCCCACTCAAAGGCAAATGAGCACAAGTGTGTTGTTGTTGGTTTTACAAAGGTTATGGTCAAGATGAACACAGATTTTTCTCTAGACACTTCTCAGGTTCAATGATGCATAGCTCACAAATTTAGTAATAGCTTGCTCGCAATCCCATAGGAATTGGAACAACATAGTCTAGCTCTTTGATATTTAAAAAAGAAAAGGCAGTATTGCTGTTTGTATTTAATAAAACATTTTTTAAAAACCCAGTTTGCCGTTGCCTTAATTTAAGTTTTATTAAACTTTATTTAACCTTCATGTGTATAGGATGAGCCCAACCCACATTCACACCAGGCGCCTTGTACAACCATATAACCAATATGGAGGCAGATGGCTGCTCACCCAGAACCTGGTTATGCCATACTCCCTGCCTTTGAAAAGGTTAGGGTTAAGGTCACTCAAGTTAATAGTCACATTTACTTAACTGCATCATTAATCTTATTTTATTCAGTATCATTTTATTTGTAATTGATTTAAATGGATCTTTTTCGCTCTAATTCTAACCAGAAAAAGTGTAATTCCGTGACACACTTAACTGAAAGGGTTCACTTTTAATCTAAAACCGTTGTCTTTTTTTTATTTATTAAGAGGAAGCAAATATGCTGGGGCTCAGATGTTCAGTCCTACATACATGTGCACAAACAGAAAACACAGTCTAAGACTTGTCAAATATCTTTTTGTCAAATTTTTAATTCTCATTTAGGTTCATGAGCAGCTGCAGCTGGAGTTTGATGTGAGATACAAATAGTGAAGTCAGTGGATTTCTTGTATACCAATTGTGTAACTAATTGGGAATCACAGCTAGTACCCACTGAAATAACAACTGTGGCATTGCAATACATAATCATTTGAATAACAACCTGTATTGCTGTGCTAGGATATGGAAGTGTGGCTGCACTGATGTGATATATAAAACCACCTGTGGGTGAAGTCCATCACTTCTTGGCAGTGAAGCGGAATGCTTTTTCACATACTTCAGCTTCCTGTTTTCTCCTCTCACTCCTCTGCAACTATCTTTCCTCCACGCACTTTGCTGGTTACCAATCCTGACCTCTCGGACTCCTGATTGAGAATTTCACCCCTGCAGAATCGATACTCTAATCTTCCTCTTCGGCCCACAGTAGATAAGTCTGTCTAGTCTGTCTGCTTTCCCCTCCCTTGCTCAGAGCCCAGCCTGGTACCCGTCACCCTAGGGATAGCTCAAGCTTCTCCTTCTCGCACAAAGGACATCCCAACATTAATGATGGCTGGGTCAGTGCATGAATAATGGCCATTATGAGAAAGTGTATCACACATAGGACAAAGTGATATGGCCAAAACACAAAATGTTGACATTCTTTTTCAAGCTTGTGGAGAGGAATATTGAAAGTTTCTTTTCTTCCCTGAAATTTTTTGACTTTTTATGTGAGGTGTGACTGTCGACACACTGATGTACAGCATTTGCATACAACAATGATGTTTGCAGGTTGGTTTAGCCTCTTTTCATAGAGAGTATCTATATAGCTGCATCAACACTATTGAAATGATTTTATTCTAGTCATTGCTCTCATGACCTTGTCAGGGTAAAAGTGAAATGTCACATACTTTGCTGCAAGTGATTATACTAGAGCAAGACACTAAACGATGAACTTCAAAAGATTAAGGCTGTAACATATCTTTTATGCATGATTATATGATTTTGGATGCCCCTTGCTCAATAGAAACCAATGCTTTTCTGTCATTCCACCTCTGGAGTCAAGAATATCTGCAGTGGATGGGTATAAACATTTTCAGCATTGACATCTCACATCAAGAAATACCTGGGTTCGATTCCTGGCTCTGGGGCCTTTCTGTGTGCAGTTTGCATTTTCTCCCACTGCCTGCCAGGATTCCTCCCACAGTTCAAACACATGCACATCTGCGCACACTCTAAATTGCTCTTAGGTGTGAGTGTGGAGTAGGTCCTGTATGTCCCTGTAAGTCTCTGTATGCTTGGCCTTGCCAAGGTGTCCCCCACCTTCACATCAGCTGGGATTGGCTATCTATACTGTACCCGAAAAAGATACCAGTTGGAGTATCACCTGGTGATTTGTTTGGTGATCATGTTTGGTTTTTATTAGGACTGAAAAACAGTATTTTTTTCCAATGGTTAGTCAAAGTAAATCACTTGTCTTATGGTATGTTTAAAATTCAATTATTTTTTAGTTCATAGCAATTTTCAAGTCCATGTAAATAATGTAAAACATTTCTCAACAATGTGCCTTGATTTCGAATCAAATTAATGCAAGGAAAACTACTTTATTAACTTTATTCCAAATCAAAAGAAGTGTAACGCCTGAGATAACACAATGTCTTCTTCAAAAATATAGCTTGCATTTAAGTAAAAATAAATGCTAGAACCACAGTGTAAATTTGAGGAAAGAGAAAATTTACAAGTGCCTACTCTATGAAAACTTTTTTCTTGATTGATTACATTGGTAATACACAGAGAATGATGCAGAGGCGCAGAAACAAAATGTACAGCACATGATAATGTGCTGAAAGTACTGCATAGCTTAGTTACTTTTGAGTACAGTTGAAAACTTAGGAACTTGCCAGACTGAGAAACATAATTTTTTTTTTTTTTAAACCTGTCCTCTTCATCAGCTGGGACAGGCAGTATGAATGCTCCTGGTGCCTTGTTGTGCTGAAACTGTTTTACTTTGTGAAGTAGGAGTCTGACATACTCCTCCTGTCGCCATTTGTGTTTAACTTTAAATTTAAATTGGCAATGGTATTGGTTTGCTGGTAAAGTTACTGGGCCGAGGCTCAGGAGTGGATAGAAAGAGAGAACAGAGACAGGACAGGAAAGACAGAACAGGGGGAGGGGGTACAAAAACACCACCAACAACAACAGCAACAACAATAAGAACAATATCAACATAAACCATGAGAGCAGGGTTTTCATGCAATGCGAGTTGTGCAGCTTATATGTATGCGAGTGCCATTGGGGCACCAAGCAAACCCCAGAACACAGGGAGCCCCAGGCCCACCCCATGCAAGGACACGCAGGAAAACAGCGACCCCCACCCATGGGCAGCCCACAGAGAAACAAAGGGACCAAAGGACCCCAGGCCCATTGGGCGCACCCCACAGAGCTAAGACAAGGGGCACGGAGCCCCCCCCCGGACCAGAGACCTGGCCAGACACCCAGCAATGGCCCCGCCACACACTGGCGAGGCCGCCACCTGCCACTGCCAGCTCACTACAAAAAATGCAATAATAATAATAACAATAATAAAAAAAATCCTGATTGAGAAAAGTAATTCACAGCCCTGGTTTTTAGTGTCTATGAGCAAGCTAGAAATGGATCACCTCAGTGAAGTGCAGCCATCATTAAATGTTGCACGTATGTTACACTTACCCGGTGTTTAATCTGAAATGTTGAGAACCACAAGAACAATTGTGGTTTTAAGAACCAAAGGCTATCTCAGTGTAGTTTTAAGTCTCTCCCAGGTATCTCTCTAGAAATCTTGAAGCAGCAGCTGAGTCATCCAATTAGATTTGAGGTTCAGAACTTAGACCTGCTGACAAAGAACATGAGACATCTACCTTTAGACAGTAAGGGACCTTTCATTCTATTCCCAATGTTGTGACAAACACTGTTACTACCAAACTAACAAAAACTAAGACAATAACAATCCTATCAGATGGCAAATTATTTTTATAGCACATCCAGATGTGCACATGTGCACACACACACACACACACACACACAAAAACAATGTGCTGGACATTGCACACAGCCTCCTCTCACTCTTTCTGCCCTCTGAGTGTGTCCTTTTAATTATCCAGTGAAGAGCTCTGTTCCTGGTCAAACTTTGCTGTTTTGAATCAGCACTTCATCTTCACTTCATGCTCCATCAGTCAGATGCATACACACTGAACAAATTGGACATGCAGTGGATGCAGGATGTATGTGTGCTATGTTATTTCCGATCACTGGTGTTGCGTCTTGACTTTGTGCCACCTATCTCTGTGGCTTTCTTTAAAAAAAGCCACTCACTAAAACTTATTGACACTTAATTTTCACCCAACTCACAGTTAGTTAGTTAAGAATTTAGTTTTCACTAATTTCTAAATCACTTGGGCAATTCCTTAGCTTTGCAAATAGAAATGGCCTGTTGCTCTTCTTCTGATTTTCCTCTTTCTCCTCCTCCCGCTTCTGCTCTCTCTTTCTCCTGCTCTGTGTGCTTCATGTTCAGTTCCTCCTCTGCCTCCTTCAGTGATAATGGTACATGTCTTGCAGTGCAATGCAGGTTGTTGATAGATATGGAAGAGAGAGTTAATGAGTTGGAGGTGTGGCGCTCTCGTATCTAGGAATCTGACTGGATTTACTAGAAAGATAAAACCATGACATTCCAGAGTCCAGACAAGGAGGCAGAGCTCCAGTTTAACACTCTCCTCAGTCAGAGCGGTCACCTGTGTAGAATAGAATAAAACCAATGGCAATAGAAACTGTGTCTTAAATTTAGTAGATTGATTAAACCAAAAGTAAACAGAAGAGGAGCTTAAAAACAAGAACTTAACTCAGATCCAAATATTCAGATCTAAATATTACAAAAATTTAAAGTATTGTATTGAATTGAATAGTATTGAATATTAGATCACTTTCACCCAAAATTTCTTCTAGTTAATGAACTCTCATCTTATTATGGATCTATTCTGTATCACTAAAACCTGGCTTCAGCAGAATGACTATGTTAGAATAAATGAATCTACACCTCCCACTGAAGTTAAGATTTCATAATCCCCGTACCATAGGTTGATGAGGAGGGGAGGTTGCAATATTCCATTCCAGCTTCGAAATCAATTGTAGACCAAAATCTGGTTATAGGTCTTTTGAAAGCCTTACCCTCAGTCTCTCTCCTTCAAACTGGAAAATTGAAAAATCAGCTCTGCTACTCACAGTATATCGTCCACCTGGTCCTTAGCCAGAGTTTCGATCGGAGTTCTTATCAGGATAAATACTTAGTACAGATACAATCATCATAGTGGGTGATTTCAGTATTCATGTAGATGTTGTCGGTGACAGCCTAAGTTCTGTGTTTAAGTCATTACGGCACTCAATTGGCTTTTCCCAGCATGTGAAGGAACCTACTCACTGCTTCAATCACACTGTTGATCTGGTGTTAACATATGTCATTGGAATTGACCAATTAATAATATTTCTCCACAACCCTCTCCTCTCTAACCACTACTTTGAGTTTCCAATAAATGGACGCAAAGCATCTGGGGATAAATTCAGATGCAACAGTTTATTTGAAAATGCTGGGGCAAATTTAATACATTATATAATATATTAATATTCAGACATTATTTTCTAAACTGCCATGTCTAATGTCAATAGAGGACTACAAAGATTGATGACCATGTAAATTGCACTTTGGCCTCACTGTGTTCAAATTGTGATTCTGTGGCTCCTCTGAAAGAGAAAGTAATGAAACAGAGAAGGGAGGCACCTTGGTATTGCGCTCAAATTTGTGCCATAGAGCAAACATCACTTAAATTGGAAAGGAAGTAGTAGTCCAGATATGCAGATGAATTCTACTTAACTTGGAAAGAAAGCTTAAAAACATACAAAAAAGTTATTTGCATTGCCAGAAGCTCCTACTATTCAGCGTTTATAGAACAAAACAAAAACAATCCCAGGTTTGTTCTCAGTACAGTAGCCAGGGCTGACAGAGTCATAGTTCAGTGGAACCATTGATTTCTTTAGCTTTTAGCAGGGATGACTTTATGAGCTTCTTTAATAATAAATCGGAACAATTAGAGGCAAAATGCAACAACCTTTACCTACAATTGGCAGTAGTCCACTATCAAATGCAGCAGCTTGGCTTGACTTGACTGTAACAAATCAAATCAAATCAAATCAGATTTATTTGTATAGCACCAAATCATAACAAAGAGAGAGAGAGAGAGAGAGAGAGAGAGAGACAGAGAGAGAGAGACATTGGAGGGGGGAGGGTGTAGGCAGGAACATGTTGCTGCATGGAGTTCATGGAGTTGAGCTGTAGTACAGAATTCATGAAATATGGGACCAGCAGGTGTTGCAGGAACATGGGATGGCGATGAGTCACCACCTGCAGGATGAGGACAGGGAGAGAGAGGAGAGGAACTGGGAGAGACAGAGACTTTGGCAGAACATGGTTAGTAAATGTTGTATAAATGCTTGGAACTGGTTGAAACTGTGTTTTTTTAAGAAGGATGGTAACACTTGCTCTTTATTTGCAATCTTTTTCACCTTTAAATGTCTCCGAGTTTGTTTCTATAATCTCATCATCTAAACCATCAACTTGTCTTTTAGACCTGATACCTACCAAGCTATTTAACAGGGTTTCTTCACAAAATAACGTTTATATTCTGGATCTGATCAATCTGAGTTTATCTTTAGGTTATGTTAGTTTTATGTTAATAAAACTCTACAACGCTAATGTTAATCAAGATGTTTTGGCTAGTTATAGATCAACATATAATTTCCCTTTCATTTCTGAAATTTTTTAAAAATCAGCTGAAAGCCAATTACATATGCATCTGCATCAGAATGCCTTGTTTGAAGAGTTTCAGTCAGGTTTCAACAACAATCAACAACATTCTAAAGGCTTCAGACAACAGATTGGAATCCTCACTAGCCCTGCTGTATCATATGTGTCAAACTCAAGGTGCGTGGGCCAGATGTGGCCCGTGAGAGCTTAAAAGCTCTGATTGTCTTAAAATAAATAAGTCAAAAGTGTGCATTGACCATAAACAACATTTCCCACAATGCATGCTGATTATGTTACCCGCGAAGTGGGTATTCAATTCAACAATTGGAATTGAGAAATACAAATGATCCCAAAATGTCCAGGAAGAGAAAAATTAATGCAGATGGAAGGCTGTTTCAGGAAAGATGGGAAGGCGAATATATGTCTATGCTTCATGAGAAAAACATCTTTTGTGCTATGAGGCGGAGTTCAATCTATGTCGGCATTTTGACACCAAACACAGAGTTAAGTATGCCAAAGTTAGCCTTCCAGAAAAACAACAAACTGACAAAATTACTGGTTGTACTGTTCTTCTGCCCCTCTCAACAAAAAAAGATTTGTACGAAGTTGCTGTCATAACTGGTGTTGGATGATATTTATCTTTATTCAGTTGGACAGTTTGGTGGTTGATTGATGGAGTATTGTGGGTTTATTAAACTGACTAATTAAATGGATTTATTTATAATAACAGAACAACTAGCAAATATTTTTTACATCTGTGCAAATGCATGTGTAATATTTGTAATTTGAATAAGTATTAATTCAGAGTTATTTAACTTTAAGGAGTAGATACATTTATTATACACTACATTTGGTTACATTTAATTACATTTATACAGTTACATATTGCCCTTTCAGGGCAACCATTATACTGATGTGGCCTTCGATGAAAATGAGTTAGATCTTAGTGCTGCTTTTGACATCACTGATCATAATATTCTATTACAAACAGGGACATGGAATTAGGATCAACGGAGCCGTTTTCACTTTTTCATTGATACTCTGTTTACTTGTCAATGAAGGTGCATGAAAATAATCAGCTAGTCAGACTTCAGGCATGTTCTTACAGACATAAAGACCTGAATGACCTATAACCTTTTTACTTTTGAACTCTGACAAAATTGAAGTCATTGTACTTGACCCTGAGCACCTTAGAGAAGCATTATCTGATCAGATAACCACTCTGGATGGCATTACTTTTGGCTCCAGTTTCACTGTTAGGAATCTAGGAGTAATTTTTCATCAGGACATATCCTTTGCCCCTCATGTGAAACAAGTCTCTAGGACAGCTTTCTTTCGCCTATGCAATATTGCAAAGATCAGAAACATCCTGTCTGAAGAGGATGCACAAAAACTAGTCGATGCATTTGTTACCTCTAAACTAGACTACTGTAATTCCTTACTATCGGGATTTCTCAACAATTCTCTGACAAGCTTTCAGCTGATTCAGAACGGTTCTGCACAAATATTAACAGGAACTAGAAGAGATCACGATTGCTTCTCCTCATTGGCTCCGAGTAAAATTCAGAACAGAATTTAAAATCTTTCTCCTAACAGACAAAGTTCTTAATGACCAAACTCAATCATATCTTACAGAGCTCATATTGTTTCAGGGAGTCACATTGCTCTAGTTTTATTTGTGATTCCTAAAGTCTCCAAAAGTAAATCAGGAAGCAGATCTTTCAGCTTTCAGGCTCCTCTTATATGGAACCAACTCTCATTATCTGCCAAATTGTGACTCTGTTGCAGCTTTCAAGATTAGACTTAAAACCTTCCTTTATGACAAAGTCATAAGTTCAAGATTCAGTTCAAGATTCAGTTCAAGATTCAGTTCAAGATTTAAAGTTTAATTACTCTTTTTGTTGTGCTGCGATAGGCCTAGACTGGGGATTGCACTTAGCACCTCCCTCTGTCAACCCAGCCAGGTGAGTTAGACGGCTGCCCTCCCTGCCCCCATTCTGCCTATGGTTTCGACCTCCTATAGTTTTTTTCCTTGTCACTGTCACTAAGTGCTTGCTATTGGAGGGTAATGCTGGGTCTCTTTAACAACTCTATGAAGTTTGGTCTAGACCTGCTCTATGTGTAAAATGCTTAGAAGTAACTTTGTCAGGATTTGGCGCTATCTAAATCTAAATCTGATTTGATTTGATTTGATTGACATATAGTACTGTACACACTGCTGACTGACTTCCCTAGAGGGTTAGGGTTAGGGTTAGGGTTAGGGTTAGGGTTAGGTTAGAGCAACACAGAAACCAAGCTCAATAAAACTGCAGTCTTTCACACTGCATTCTGTGTCACGTCTGCATTTCCATATAATTAAAGAGTAGATTATTTTCAGTTTTAGTGAATTCTGTATGAGTATGCATTGTAAAACAATAAAAAACTTTAACAATAATGGATTAATAATCCTCTTTTATCTCTTTGGTCTTCATCGAATGACATCATGACACCTTTGTGCATTCCCTCACTGAACATTTTAACATTGAGTTCTGCTGTCTGCTGAAGGAGATTTCAATGTAAGACACGCAGCAGCCAATGCAGTGTATGCAAGTATAAATCGCTGAGTAGCTTGACTCCTTCGACTGCTGATATTCCTGTTTATCATTTACCCAGAGGCTTTTGTTTGCCTCACCTGTTTACCCAGCAAACCCAATCCAAAGTATTAGACTCACACTTGAAAGAGATCTCTCTTCCTCTTTTTCCATACTCCAGCCTCATCTGCATATTTCAACTTGTTCCTCTCCAGGTTGTGGATTGACTCGTCAAACATTTCCCACCACTCGCACCACCATCCCTGCTCTTTACCCATGCTAATAGCAAGCAGGGTTAGACTGCTGTTGGCTTTTGAATATTTGCTCTGTGGACTGTACACAGCTGACAGCACCAGTTTCTTTAAGGTGCATAAATAACACAATCCTTCTCTCACCATTAAAAAGTTCAATACAGTCAGGGGTACTGCAGCAACATCCCCACTTGCTCTCGGATCAGTAACATAAGGTGATTATTAGTATATTTTAGGAAAGAAAATTTCCTCTTTCAAAGTCCAGGGGATATAATCATCATAACCTTTTCACTTTGGTTGCTTGTCAAAGGCCGATACATGTGTCAGGATTCTAGTCAAGATTCACTTTTTACAACTTTGGTTTTCAACTCTCTACCTGAGCCAGATAAAGGATTTTTGTCATTGATCTTAGGTTATCAGAAAATATAGCTCTCATCTACTCTTCCATGTGCTGGTCTGCTAAAGAAAGTCTAGGAATCACTAATTTTGAAAGTGAAACTGCTGTATTCTGTGTTTCAGCTGGTTTTAATCCCCTGGTCTTTTTGTTATGTAGAGGAGGAGACCTCTGTGGATACTTCTGCTCCTGGTAAAAACTTTCTGAACGTCTAAATAAATTATCAGAGAAACAAAGATTAGCCAGGCTCAGCTCCCAAACCCTCCCTGATGTCCTGTCAACACAGACTTTTAATGCAAAACAATTTGATTCAGTGTTTTTCCTGGTTTTAATCAGCTGGACTGTTTGTTGTGGAGAGGAGGAGTCCACAGTGGTTGAATGAGCTCCAGGTTAAAACCCCCTGAGTGTCTGACACTGAAGGAATCATCAACAGAACATTGTCATATGTTATTGTGTAGATTTAAAGAGATGAGTGGCAGAAGTTACATACTGTGCATTTAAGATGCTGTAGGAGTTGTGTAGCTCTATACTGTGTTCTTGAGTCTTCTATTGAAAGCAGACAAATGGTTCAACCAGTCTTTGTAACTCCAAAGATGGATTGCGTTACAGCTCTGTCATTTTGTCTTGTGGTGACTCTCACTAAATTCTGTGTCAGTTTATCCAGTGTCTGCTACTTGTGGCCATATTTGCGTTGTTCAACAAAGTTATAGTCTTAAAGTTCTGAATATACATTAAAAAGTCGATTCAACACACTTCAAAACAAACAGAAATAGTCTAGGATAGTTCTCAGAAGCCTTTATTTGCCAAAGCAAAGTCTTAGAGGCGAGGTCTGAGGAGGAATCAAATGCAGAGATCACAATCCTGTATGTCTAAATGGGGCGTGAGACTTCACAGGAGACAGACGTTCTGACGTTTCCCTGGCTCCATCCTCTTCTAATCCACCACCCTGCCCCTCTTTCTTCTGTGAGATGCAATCAGTAATTTGACTTTGAGAGGATGATCAAGCTCAGCAGGCCCACTGAGTGTTTCCATGGAGTTTTGAGCTCCTTCTCTGTTGTTGAGGGTCCCAGCAGTAATACGGCGTTCACTGTGCACAGACTTTCTGTCACGGCTACAAGCGGCTCAGTGCAAACACCAGCCGCCCCATTTGAGACACATGTTCCAACAGGGCTTGTGTTGTGTTGACGCTCTGTCTCACTACAGATGCCTGACTCTGTGTCCCTCTACCTCCTGCGCCGTTGTTTGTGGGTGTGTGTATATGTGTGTGCGCATGCGTGTGTATATCCACTGAGGCTGATTCTCCAAATAGCCAGCTGCAACCAGAGGGAATCTCTACCCAGGTCCAGGTTACAAAGAATCAACCTTGGCTAATCTTTAAATTACAGCCAGGACTCAACAGAGCAACCCTAACTGTGTCTGCTCACGTGACCTATACGTGTAACTCTTTGTGCATCTGTGTGTATAGATTTGGAACAATTATATATTTATTTCTATGCTTGTGAATGTTGATATATATGCAAGTCCACAACGAAGTTTGCTGTTGGTGTTATCATGTATATTTATGACCACAAATCCGAAAATGTGGATGTGTTTCTTACTTTTTCTTTCTCTCTTTTTTGGGGGGGTTGGGAGGTGGGGGTTCAAGCGGTATGTGAGGTAATCCAGTGACCTGCTGATTATTTCTGACAGGGATTGAGGGTGATGTGTTTGCCCCGGCTAATTTGGCTTCAACTGGTTTGACATTTTCACACTATTTGATAAGAGGCGGAGTAGATCGGCAGCCGAGCTGACAATCTTTTATTTACTGGCTGCAGATAAACCATTAATTCCTGTTAATTAATGAGTGTGCGAGCCCGGAGGGGAGGCGGGGGTGGGAGTGAGGAGCGGAATCTACATCCGTTGGGACATTGGCGAGGCGACACCATTCATCACCATTAGACACACAGATGCTCGGTGTTTGTCTGTCTCGCTCACTCTCACATATACACCGATAAGAGTGGTCAGTGTTTAGTCACAATACTTTAATTCTTGCTGGTTGTCTTGATCCAGAAATGCTGACATTATAAAATAAAAAATATGTAATATTTCAATGTCATAAAATAAGCTAGAAGAACTTCAGTGAATCTTGTTAAAATATTTACAAACTAGAATAGAATCAAATGCTGTTTTATGCCTTTGACACTAAATCAAGTGTCAGGTTACACTCTGTCTGCCCAGACTCATGGGCACACATTGGGTGAGGGCGGGGTACACCCTGGGCAGGTCACCAGTCCATCACAGGGCCAACACACAGACATAGACAAACAACCACTGCATGTCTTTGGATGGTTGGAGGAAACACACGCAGGCACGGGGAGAACATGCAAACGCGGCACAGAATGGCCCGAGGCCAGAAACCAAACCCATGGAACTTCCCGTACTAATCTTGGTAAAAGTATTTCCCTTAGCCACAGTATTGCAGTAAAAGTGCTTCACACAGTTACAGTACAATAATCTCCTCTCATTATAGTACTGCAATAGATTGTCTTCATGTAGTCACTTGGGACTCATTGCTGTGAAACGGGCAACAGCACAATAATAGTCTTTCTCGATTATCCTGTTTTCATAATCACTGGAAGGCAAAATTGTGACCTGGATTCTGTGTAGTTCTGCAAAACATGATGTGTCACCCTAAATGCAGGTTAATACCAAGTGGGACATTACTCAAGGTAATATATTCTTGTTCTCCCTTCAGCCCCCCACCCCCAAACTCTCCCTCCTGAGTTGAGGTGTGAAGATTAATTAGATGTGATGATTAAATTAATGTGATTCATTCCAGGGCTTTCACAGTGAGTCAGTGGTCTTTCATCGAAGTAGGTACATGAAATAAGATGTGTACAGACACACATCTCTAACGACCAACAATGACACTTATCACCACTCTGTACAGTCCTAAAAGTGCTTCTCTTGTTGTGAAGCAGTGGAACTTGTGCAAGTGTTGCCAACAATAACAAGCTTATACAAGATGGCAAGACCATAATGTACAACATGATGACATTATTGAATCAATGCATTAATTAAATATGCTACTTAAGACACTGATAGTTAATTTTCTGCTTGAAATGCATAGCTGTGCTGTTATTCCAGTCATTGTAAAATGTTGGCTGGTACGTGGCGAATTACGAAAAATAGAGTCGAGCCAAAGGATCAAACAAGTTTGTGTGTTTTACAGACACAAGTTACTTTACCATACATGCATGCTGCCAGTGTATATATTAATTTCACCACTCAGTGTGTGTGTGTGTGCTTGTCCATCCATGTATGTGAAGACATTTTAACTCGTCCTCACAACTTCAAAGAATGCATTATGTGTCAATTTTGTGTGAATAAGTGATAAAGACAGAGTACATATTTAGAGTGTACATATGGTGCGAAAATGTAATGATATAATATGTGTGTGGCATTTGTAACAGTGTGTGTGTCTGTGTGTGGGTCTGAGTCTGTGTTGTTGTGTGTGTGTGTGTGTGTGTGTGTGTGTGTGTGTGTGTGTGTGTGTGTGTGTGCGTGTGTGTGTGTGTGCGTGTGTGTGTGTGTGCGTGTGTGTGTGTGTGTGTGTGTGTGTGTGTGTGTATTTGTGCGACAGCAGGCTAATCTGAATGCAGCTCAGGGCTCTGGCACAGTTGCTGCTGTGGATTTACCTGCTGTTTCTTAAACCACTGACAGGAGAAAACAAATTCAAGCGAACATTAAAATACAGTTCTGGGCTTTCTCTCTGTCTGTCATACACATACACACACACACACACAGCAGTCGGACAGTGCCAGAATATTTGGACTGTCATGTTTACAGTTGCACCAAAGCTGCAGACAGAGGTATCAAATAAAGTACACAAAATAAAATTGTGTGCATATGCTTACGCACACAAACAAATAAAGACATATGCCCCTCCAAACGAACACATTTCCCCCTGGTTGTTGTTGTAAGTGGGCTGGTCTCAGTTGGCCAACTTGCTGCCATTAAGTTTATTAGAAATCCAATTTTGGAAGGAGGAAGTGCACATAAGGGATCAAAGGGAGGGAAGAGGATAACGAAGAAAGGACAAGAAGTAATAAAAAAACAAAAAAACAAACAAACAAACAAAAAAAAATGTGAAAGACAGGCTGGGATGAATCCTGTGTCCTTATGTGTCTTACGTGTGATTGTTTCGACATAGACCAGTATACGTTCTGAAATAAATGACATAACATAAGACTTTCATAGCTTGGGTTCAATATCTATCTATCTATCTATCTATCTATTCTTAATAAGAAAAAAAGTCCTTAATTGAAATTCAATTTGAACTACTTGCAGTGGTTGGGTTCATGATCTTGTGTAAACCCTTACAATCTCATGGCGCTATGTAGGTCTCAACCTCAACCTGAAAACAAATATTTAAACCTGTCATCATAACGGAAAAGCAGGAAAGCAGGAATTGCAGCCGAGTTTTGCAAAGTACCACCAGGAAGTACTCCTTTTACTTCCCAGTATATTCTTATTTTTAAGGCCTAACACACACTCCAACAGGGAAGATCATAAAGTCTTCACAGTGTAACACAGTGGTCACTGTAAAGCCATTATTATGACTGCTATTGGTATCTGGAGACAACCTTATCGCCATGGGGTATGGGGTAAGCACTGTTCTTCAGATAAGGACAAAACTGAGGTTAAACTGGGAGGGAAGGTTTCAGTGATGAGAGTTGTAGAGGTCAGTGGTGGGGGACAATTGTTAACATTGAGTAGCTCATTATTTTCTCTATGCTCCTTGTAATAAGTACCTCTGTCTGAGATGTCTCAATCTGATATTTCAACCATTCCCAACTCATAGAGACACACTTCCCCTGCTATAAAAAACGTGGACAAACCCACTTCCAAGGTCTTTTGGTCTGTTCAGGTATCCAGCTGTCTTCTACAGTGAATTAGGATGTCCAGAAACAGACAACAGCTCTGTGGAGATCAAACTGGCATCCACTAAGAAGAAAAGTCAGCTACTGTACATAACACAAACAACACTACTAGCAGGATCTTATGTCACACTAACTACAGTCATGGTAGCTACGATGACTGAAAGCCTTACTGCATAACACATGTTCCCTGTCAACCTTAAAAATTTAGTGCAATGTCCAATGACCCATTGACCCATCCTTTTTACCTTAACTGAACCTAAGAATCTAAATACTTTTCATTATAAAGCTGTCCCCAGCGAGGCGTTGCCATGCATGCTGAAACACTAACCAGTGTGTCTGAGAGCGCGAATGAAAGAAGCATGCAATGAATATATGACGGGTCTGAAAGAACTGATGTAGTTGCCAAGTTACTTTTTTTGAGAAGAGGAAAGAGAGGCTAATTCAGGCTGCACTAACAGGAAACCCAAACCACACTTCCACTAAACCATGGCGTAAATATGGCAACTTCTTTATCTTCCGTGTGCTTTTTATTAGAAGCTCCCTGCTCTGTTTCTCTTCACTGACTTTGTTCCTCCAGGTTTTTGTCATGCTCTCTCTTCTGTGATTGTCTGTTTTGGGATGAGAAGGAGGGGTTGGTGGGTTGGTGGGGTGGGAGGTGGGGCAGCCTGGACAGATGGAAATAAACTTCTATGGCTGCCCCCCGCGCCACCCCCAAACCCCTCTGTCATACACTCAAGTACAAGAGATTTGTGTGCTTGTGTGCATGGGAAGTGTATGTGAAGAGCCAGTGAAAAAAGATCAAGACAAGCGAGGACACACCACTTGCCTAGTTTGATGGTTATGCAACTATCAGACGTCAGACTGCTGAGGCATTGTGGGGGAATTATGTATCGGATCAGCATCAAAAGCTCTTTGCAGGGGGTAGAGATGGGGAGAAAGCAGAGAAGAAGAGAGAGAGAAACACTTCTGCTCTGCTTAACAGCAGCGAGTGTGTTGCTGTGATAAGACGACAATCCTGAAATTGGCACTATAAAATACAGCAACCATTCATCACCACAGAGCAACATCCTCATTCTTGTCTTTACTAGAGGAAACAGAAGGAGTTGTGTTCTCTTTCTGACTGACTGAAATATTGTTATTCCTATTTTTATATTTGTTTGTACAGCAATTGTTAACCTGCTTCATACAAATAAAGCACATTAGGATGTGATACCAAAAATGAAAGAAACTATAAGCTACATAGACACACACTTGTGCACTGTATGTTTGAATACAAAATATTCATAGTATAAAACAAAAGCCATTTTTTTGTGTGTGTGTCTGTAACTATTGCATTTTCTTCTGCTGATGCTATCAATTTGTCTCCATTCTTATAACCATAGGGGTTTGATACACATCATAACAAACCATATATTATCTCACATAATGTGTGGAGTAATATATAGCTAGAGTTAAAAATCCTGTCCAAACACACAATCCTGATAAATATATATATATATATATTTATATGGGGTCTGATAGCTACAAAACCAATGAAATAATTTGAATTCCACAGACGTCATAATGTCATGTGCATCTACCTGCAGCAGTTATAGTAATATTAATAATGTACATAGAATACTTACTGATAGAGAGTACACTTAAATTTAATTGATGAAAACTTGTCTAACAGTTGTACAATGCATTTCACACGTACCTGTCAACAGAAGAGATGTTTACTAGTCACTTGTGAAATTGCTCTGGTGAAATTGCCCCATTGCTCTGGTTATCTTCAGGGGAACATCAGCCAAGTCTGTTATAAGTAAGATAGGCTGTACATATCTTAATTGTTTTGAGTAAAAACAATTGTCATAAATAAATGTCGTTTGCCATTGTGTAAGTTAAAGGCACAAGTGATCAAAAGGAGGACTGGCCTTTTATGAGAGGATGAAAAACTGAATTGGGTGAGGTCATCTGAGGGAAGGCTGGGCAGCATGTTTTTCACTGACAGGTACATGGAAGTCAGACCCTACGAGGTGTCTTAGCATCTTGCTGTTACTAGCAGCGCATAATGAGATACACAAGTCAAGAGACACACAGACAGCACACTAATACTCCAGTTAATAAAGCAGATTGAAGTGAAAAGACAAAGTGGCAGGTAGATACATGAAGAGAGTGAGAGGAAGAAGGTGTTGTGTTTTTTCACACACAAGCACAAACACCCTTGTAGACATTGTGTCCAAATCTGTTACTAGCTATTTCATTAGGCCGCCAGGATGATGAGAGGCTAACGGTCACACAGGTTCTTGTCTCTGCTTAAAAGAGGGGCCATGGCTACATCCCACTTATCTGGCTGTGTTTGTGTGTGTTTGTGTGTGAATTTGTGTCTACTAATTAATTAAATGTATACATACATTAAATGTGGAATGCAATTTTCATCTGGTTAGTGGTTTCACTCTACCTGCCTTTAAGTTGCTTATTTATGTTTAAAAATGTTTTATTCTCTAATGTTTGGGCTAAAAAAACTGTGTATTAATAACTGTTTCCACAAATATGTAGGCTGAATTTGTAGTTTTCAGTTCTGGTCCTGGGATTGACATCAGCTGGAACTGAACTAGTGTGACAGATGAGGACTTTGTAGCATTGCGTCTACTGGGTGTGTGCGCGATCCACTATTACATCAGAGCCCCAAGGACACCATCTTTTGTGGTGGGAAGTAAAAGGCATGAGCATAGATTTTTCATTGATTACTCAATTATAATGCCGCTGTAAAAACACAGAGTAGAGATAGATGTTCGTATCATAAAGTCACATTACACAAAATTCACTCACTCATAAAGTTGCATTAACTCACTTTGTATTTCTTTTTTCTCATTTCAAACAAAACAGAGCTATTTGTTGATATTTGCTGGTTTCTTTCTTTCGTACACTACAGACAGCTAAATGAATCCGATGTGTACAATGTAATCTCACCGTGAAACATCCCCTTGAGGAGGTTGTGGGGACTGAATGTCTGTTAAGGACATTTGAGCGAGGCAAAGTTTTCAATAAGGGTTGAATGATGCTCACTAAAAGAACGTGATAACGAAAGAGGGCCAACATCAGACAGGGGAGTAGCTCGGCACCTGAGTATGTGTGTGTTCTGCTCGGATAGATCGTTCCCAAAGGAAAACAGATTCCTATAAGTGAGGATTAAACAAAGTTTGGTGATAGGAGAGAGAGAAATGGAGATGCATGACATACCAGCTCGGTGCATCATTCCTTTAATGGCTCCAATGAAACATTCTGTATATATCACGCTGTCACCTTGACATCTATGCAAAACACAAGAACATTAACCACCCACGGATTTGATAAAATATTAATAGGACAAAGTGAGTGGACTAATAATAGAAAAACAAGAAAATCCACTTGAAATAATTCAATTCTGTATCATTTTTTTTAAAAATGGTATGACTTTGTAAAATATTAGAACTATAACAGGAATGTACTTTCTCATTAGTTAGCAAGTAGCAGCTTCACTGATGACTAGATTTGGGCCGTTCTGATGTGGAGACCCACTGGGCTTAAAGAGCAAATTAACAGCAGCTTAAACTCTTCTGCTGGCTGACCTTCACTCTCAGCTTGCTGCAGTGATACAGAAGTGTTGCTGTCAGCAAACTTTAGGGTCTGACCGTACCCAATCAAACCCAGAAACACTTGAATCACTTGAATCTTTGAGTTAAAGAGGGCAGTAAAATAGCGAATTTTTAGGTTTCGAGTTACTTGTTAGACATGCACAAATTGGGTCATTGTTCAGGCTTCCTTAAGCCAGAGGTCTACTTTACATCTTTAGAGGATATTTTTTTTAAAGCGTTGAAACTGTGTCTGTATGGTCTGCTGGTATGGTGTTTAGAGGTCTTCTATCACTAATTTAAGCTTGATATTCAGATACAAGTCCTTTTTTTAAGTTCAATAGATCAGTCCACAGTCCTCTTCAATGCATTTGGCCTGTTCTGAGTTTAGCATGGAAGATAACCCCCACGTCTTTCAATGACGTGGTTCCAGTGCAGTTGCCATTACATTACTAAAAGATAGGGGTTGCCTAAGAGGGCAGAAATTCTCAATTGCAGAAGCAGTCCATCTAGGACAGGCTGAGAGGATGAAAGAGAGAAAAGAAAATAAATGTGTCTTTGGTGTTAAAGGAAGACAAGCAATCAGTTTTTATAGATCTGGCTCTCAGACATACAAGGACTGGAGACAAAACCGAGGGGTGACGCAGCAAATAGTATGTCTTGCAGCAACAAAGGAGGAAGGTCAGTTCACCCACAATGACAGAAAGGTGCACTGTGTTTCTTCTTGGCCCAGGTGAATGACCTGGGGTAGTTAAACACAACATGGAAAAGAGTTGGAAACTCATTTTAGGTAGATATATATAGAGAGAGTTACAATATAGATATATATTATAGATAATAGGTACCTAAGTACCTGACACAACCCCATGTACTACCCCTTTAATTATTAATTGGTTTGTGGTGGCAGGAAAGTGGCATAGTGGTAAGCGCTGTTACCTCACCACAAGAAGGTCATGGGTTTCCTCCAGTTACTCCAGTTTTCTCCCACAGTCCAAAGACATGCATGTTTAGGTTGATTGTCTGCGTGTGAGTGGTTGTTCTCTCTGTGTGTTATTTTTGGCCCAGCGATAGACTGCCAACCTGTTCAGGGTGTACCCCGCTTTCACCTGGAATGTTGGCTCGGATTGACTCCAGCACTCCCACCCCCCGCCTGTGACCTTTACAGATAAGCAGTAGAAAACGAGTGAATGAGGACTGAGAGTTTTGTGGTAAGTGCAGACTCTTTGTAACTTATAATAATTCAGAAAAGATGCCCTTTTGCTTTAGCCTGTATCACTGGGAATGCTCAAGTGGCCCCCATTGGCATACAATGTCAAATCCTCATCATGTTCATCATCTAGCTTTTTACTTGAAAAGTTTTACTGTTGAATCCACATATTTTCAGTCTGTGGGAAATCCTGGCACCAAGAAGTTGTACTGACATAACATTCCTGCTTTAAGTTCTGCCCTTATTGTGTATCAGTCCCCATCTGTCTGTCCTGTTTCTTCTCAAATCTGTTAAAGGTATACAGTACTCCCTATAAACAGTGAAGCGTGGGATTTATTTTTGTTTCATGTAATAAATGTAATAATAATAAG
The DNA here is from genome assembly GCF_900963305.1 of Echeneis naucrates. NCBI lineage: Eukaryota > Metazoa > Chordata > Actinopteri > Carangiformes > Echeneidae > Echeneis > Echeneis naucrates. The sequence goes on along the minus strand of NC_042529.1, from coordinate 16,037,968 downwards.
CGTAATACATGAGATTGACTATGAGTAACAATTAAATAATGGTCTCTCTCTCTGCTCTAGACTAGCTGAAAACACGCTGTGAGTTGTGTTTGCAGCTAATTTTTTAATTGTGTCAGAAATGTACAAAAAAAAAAAAAAACATGAGCAAGAAAAATTACCTGTTTTTAAAAATGTCTGCTCACTTGTCACAACTTTGATGAAACTGGCTCCTGCAGCACAAACAGCCCCTGATCGAATGCAACTGAGCTAATTGCTGATTGATGCTGCCCTGACGTGTTAAACACAGTGTGTGTCAGGCATCATCACCCATTCCCACAAAACAAAGCTATGTATCCATTTTTCATGGTCCGTCCTCATTTTCGTGTTACGGCTCGCAAATGTCACTCCACAACAATAGCAGAGGTTTTGAGCCCCCCTGCAGACAGCCCCCCGTAGACTGTCCTGACCTGATCAATCCCGTCTTTCTCAGAGGACATTGATCCTAATGAGTTATTGGCATGGGTGTTTAGTTTGCCATATTGTTTTGACAATGCCATTGCTACATGGCATTTATTTGCATGCTGTTTATGTCTCCCTAACTGAACTTTAAGTCCCAGATATAAATCATGTGTCGGTGCTTGTGATAGCTGGTGTCATAGCAGCTCTGTGAGGATGTCACAGCACATCAGGTCTGCTGTCATTTCATTTAGCGTCACATAATGTCAGGTTGTTCAGGCGATATTTGATATCCTGTGCAGCTAACACAGCTGATTGGTGAGAAAAATGCTGTCATGTGCTATAAAAACAAGTCTAACCCACGTCTAACCCAGAAATCACAATATGCAAAGTCTTTTGGTTTACACTAAATAAGAGGATTTAAATTTTAAAAATGACTGCTGTTGTCTGAGTTACATCTGTAGGTGTTTCCCTCATTAGTTGAAATTTTGTTCTATCAAGTTAGCTAAAAGAGTTTGAGGAAAAGAAATAGGAGTACAAAAATAAATGGCAAGATCTCATTACTAACAAAGATTAGTAATCTGTCTACATGACCAAATCTGCTCTGCTCTCATGCAGCATAAACCAATTAATTGTGATGTTGACTTTACTTAATTTGCACTGAAATGAAACAATCATTCAAAGAACCTGACATAACTTGACATGAACAATGTTGTCAATTTTGCAAATAATGTTGGAAGAGATAACACATAAATGCCAGTGTGCAACAAAATGTGGGAAAAAAAATCTGATAAAATATTAAAATCAATTTAATATTGTTTTTACTGTGACACCAGGAACTGAAGTTACAATGTGTCCTAACCCATACAGCTTTTTTTTTTAGATATTTAGGGTTTTGGGGGTACTTAATCATATAATGAATTTTTAAACAACATATTGAAAATACATAGTTTTTATTGAACTCATCAACAGAGGTGGTTGAGCAGTTAGCACACACGTTATCTACCTCCCAGGTTCCCCTTTGACCCAGGGATCTATTTTGCATACCATTCCTCTCTCTCTCCCTACTTCCTGTGTATAAGAATACTAATACCTCTAATTCTAGTTCACGAATGAATTACAGATCGAAATTTATTGAAGTCTTGATGAATTGTCAAGAGAGTCATTACATTACAATGAAAGGAGATCGGTAAATCACTTAAAACTTATTTTTGCTTTAAATGTATTTACACATTAAATTTCACCCACATATTAGACTCACATAAGTTAATGGAAACACCTAGAAAGTGCAGTTTGGACAAATCATCAGTGATGATTCCAGGGTCAAAGAGTGTTTCGACTTTCAAATTATCAGACACCCTCACTTTGGCAAACCAGCCAGGGGTGATCAGTGCCCGACTTATGTTCAAGCAGTGTGTTACTCCACACATCTCCCCTAGACTGGGCTGCTGCTGTGTCTCTCAGGGTGTCTCAAAGATCTTCCCCAGGCTCTTTATGGGCTTCCTGGACACTGTCCTCCACTCTCCTCTTCCACTGGTTTTGCCTTTTTTGAGTGCCATTCTTCCCCATGTCATGAGCCGTTCCAATACCTGAAGGAGCCAGCGGAATCCTGTTATTGATGTTGCTGTGCCTGTCGGATCAATCATGAATGCTTGTATTGGGGGGTGGCGAGTGCTGGATTTTTACAGGGAGCCTTTACATTCCATTGTTTAGTAGGAATCCATATGCATTGGAAAGGTCAAGCCAGGTAATTGACAGGTCTCCTCGGTTTTTCGTTGCCTCACAGATCAGCTGGGTTCTAAACAGGATGGCATGCCTGGAATGCCTCCCTTTTGCACTGTGCACTGTTTGCCTTCCACACTGAGCAGCGAGATGGCACGGAATTCCGTGATGTCACTTGCATTGTCCTCCTTTGGTATCCAGACATCCTCTGCATGTCACCGCTGCTGGCTACATTCCCTCATCCCCATTTGACCTTGATGAGTCTCCACAGCCTGTCTAGGAGTCTTGGGCAGTGTTAATACACTTTATATGGCACCCCATTCGGCCCTGGGGTTGCGCTGGTCTGTGCAGCTCTGACTGTTTCTCTGACTTCTACCAGAGCGGGCTCTTTGGTGTGAAACTGTGTGGAGGGTGAAGGTGGTGTAATTGGCTCTCTGCAGGTGGCCAGATCTATTTCCTTCCTGCTGTCGCTGTAGGTGTCACTAAGATGTTGGTTGATTTCCTCCTCAGGGCATCCAAGGGTCCCACGCCCCTTCAGCCCTAGCAGCTGTTTGGTGAATCGAAATGGATTTGCTATGAACAGAGCACTCACAAACCCTCTCTTCGCCCCTTTTTCTGTGCCACTCAACACGTTGGAGGGAGTAGAGCATGAGCCACATATCACAGGCCCTAAACAACACCACAAACTTTGTGCCAATGAAAACACTATATACACGTAACTGTAGTTGTTCAGTGTCTGAACTTTGTGCCCTTGGAACAAAAGAGGCCTTATAGTTTGGTTTGGTCCTTGATCCTGACCACATACAATGTTGGACCGTTTTGTCTCTAAAAGGAAAGTGTACAACTGACATTCAGACATGGGACAAATTCTGCAGCAGACAGGAGTATTTATCAGTGCAGGTTCCTATCAACATTGATGTAAACGCAATACAGACAGACTTAACAAGTCTCACATTAACACAACACTGTGCCCCTGACCAACAACATTCACATGCCCCATGATAATAATAGGAGAGAGTATTTTAGAGAAAATGCAGAGACGGAAAACAGATAAGGCTGAGTCAACAGCTGACTGCTAATGTTGTCTGTTCCAGTGGCTGGTGCAGAAAAGCCAAATTGAAATATGAGGTTAGTGGTCAATGTTAGGTTTTGTGACAGCTGGTAAAAATGTTCTCACCTGCGACAGAAGCACCAGCAATCACGTTAATGTCACACAACATTGAGATCTTAACCAGATGCTTTGTCTGTGTACCTTTGGTACCCTGGTATTGAGCCTCTGGGGTAAAATGCCAGAGCCAGAGCAGCAGCCCATCAGTTCCCGAAGATATCTGGGACTACAGGGTATATCTATACTCCCAGGCATCACACCAAGATCTTATCAATAAGACCTTTCCCTCGCTACAGAAGATAGAAGTTTATCTATTGCGACACCATGGATCTAAATTGCTCATAACTAGAAAGTGAACCATGGTCTGAAATCCTGAAGTCACTGTGGAACCACCACAATTGGAACTCACTTAACTTCAGGCTTGAAGCTGCACTTCCTGTGACTAAAATTAAAGCAGGTCTTGCCTGTTTGAATTCTCACAGAAAACATTTCAATAGATAAATAATACAATACATACAATAAATACATGTACCACTGATGCGGAAGCCAAACAACATCAGAAAACCCATAGTATAGTTTCTAACCAGTCGCAATTTATATCTACAGCCAATTTTTGTTTTCTCTCACAGTTCCTCTGGAGTGTCAGTATGGGCCAACAAAATAAGAAATGAAGGAAGAAAAGGAGGAAAATTCATTCACAATAGGTGCTATAGCTCGATGCAGTTCACTTATTGATGAACCTCCGTCACAGAGGACATATAATCTGCTATAACAATTGAACAGATGTCACTGTTGCCAGACAAGTTATCATGACAAATATCTTCACTGCTGCTCAGAAAGCTTGACTATGAATAAACACTTGACCATGGACAATCGTGGTTACTATTTTGTAATGTCCAAGACTGGATTTCAAGACTGGAGTGTCTTACACTGCAGATGTTTACTGAAGTTTGCTATCGAGGAGAAAAAAAAGGTTTAATCACCTGCTGTATGAAAAGCACCATCAACCCCACTCTCTGTGAAGACAACACTGTGGGGAAAATGTTAATGTGTAATATTAGCAAAGCTTTAGGGATTTCCTGTCAGTTGGGTGGGGGTGATGTGGGAATGAGGACCCAAAAGCAGGAGCCACGAGAACCAGGTTGAGGTGAAAATAAATACTTTTAATGAGCAAAAAAACAAACAAACAAAAAACACTACAAAATAGCAGAGACACTGTGACGAAAAAAAAAACAAAAACTACAAAATAACTGAGATAAGGGACAACAGGTAGACAAGAAGGGACACAGGCAGAGACGGGCAGAGACAGTCAGGAAACCAGGCAGACCAAAACGAGACAACATACACTGAGGGACAGCAAACATACGATCAAGAAACACAGAGAGACAGGCAGAAGTCAGGAAATCAGACACACAGACCAAACGAGGCAACATCAACATGCAAACAAGAGAAACTGAGAGACACGGGCAGCAAGGCACCATGTGATCAAGGGACAAGGATTTCACACAGACTAAACAGAAAACAGGACTTAAATACTGTGACTAGACATGACACATGTGAACCACATTAGGGCAGGGAAAGCAATCAACATGCGGGAAACAGAACAAGAACGAGATTTTCAAAATGAGACAGGATATGAACACAAACAAAAACTCAATCCCTGACATTTCCAAATCCATAAACCTGGATCCAGGAGGAAGAGAATTTGATAGGAAGGTCTAGATGATTTTTTTTTTTTTTTCTGAAGCTGTTTTGCTTTTTCCACGACTTTGAGTCTGCTGTCAGTAGTGGGGTCAATTGGGCTGTTGCCTGGCAGAGGCAATCAAAATGTCGGTGTTTAAATATTGATGGAGTGATACCTGTCTGGGAGGAACAGACGAGTGAAGTTTCCACTGCTCTGTTTTATTGTGCTGCGTTAGTGTCTGACCTCAGCGAGCAGAAGGTAAAAAGAGTCAAAAGAGAAGGAATTTTCCCCTAACTGTCTGTAGATGTGCTGTGAACAATCAGCCTGGTAATGAGATACTTAGTGGTTCCATATTGTATGAAATATTTTCCATGCCTTTTATGTTTATAAATCAGGTCTAGTTCCTACAGTATTCATCTACTGTGAAAGTATCAATGCACTCAGTTAATAAAGAAATGCACACAACTGGTAACTGTAACAACCAAAAACTGAGCTTCAAAACAAGCAATCAGGGCTTCCTGAAACTTTGTGATTGTCAAAATAAGCATCTGTCATTGCCTGACCCAAGCCCAGCCCACGTTGACCCACCACCCAACCTTGCTTGTCTGGTTTCTTGTGCTATATTTTTATTCAGTGACACAAAAAACAGTCAGCCAAATCACACAAGAGGATCAGACTCTCTTCTGCGTTGCTCACGAGTCTGACGTGACCAGAGCTCCAGAGAGAAACCTGGGAAACGAGATGGTAAACTACCTTCAAATGGTTTCTTGCTTTTCAGAATCACAAATTTGCCCTCTTAGAAACAAACATGTAGCACAAAAAAGTATGCAGTGTGGGGCCTTTTACGGTTTGTTCAACAGGTACTCTACTACACTAATTCAGCAAGTATGTAGTGGGCTGCACTTTGGGAGGTGGTTCCAAACAGAGCCACAGTCTGTATGTGATTGACATCAGCTGGCAGCCTGCCAGTGCCTGTTACACCACAGGGAATGAGAGACACAGTAAACAAACTTATTTTGGAGCTTTCATGTCATGGGCAGACAGTGTGTCGTTGTTTTTGAAGAGTAAAGGATCACAACAACATCTAACCAGACCTGACATTTACATGCTGTGTAATGTGCTGTGGCTGAGCGGGCTAATTAGCTAAAATGACCTTAGCTGTGCATTTTTTTCCCTGGCGATTGCTTGTTTGGTGGCACATTCAACAATCTAAAGTGCAGGGCATGAACTAAAGTAGACTGAAGCAGGAAATATAATGTGGATGGTTTTTCTTCCCAACTAGATGTGGCTCCCTGTGTGTTATTTCAGTAGTCATGTCATGGGTTGGACCTGTAAAATATTAGATTGTTTTTTTTTACTTCTTTTCATAGGAGAAACTAAATTCCTTGTTCCTATGAGGCATGACAATGAGGGACCACACTCAACATCAACACCAGGAAATAGTTCACCAAAATGGAATGAAGTGTTTTGTTAATGTAATTTAGCTATGGCTTGCCAAAAAATGTCTGCTTCCCATCAGTTCCCCCTCTCTTTCTCTGCGTGTGGTTTATCCCAGGTTCATTCTCACCTTTTTCTGTCACCAGCCATACACTAAGCTCAGTCAGCCACACTTCATGTCAACAAACAGAGACACAGATAAAATGTTGCAAAAATACTTAAGGAATGACAGATCTCAGATTTTCAATCACAGCCTTTAGAAAAAGTACACGATCAGCAGCTTTTTTCTTCTCTTCTTTGTCTACTATTAAAACTCTGACATCTGTCATCAGACATATGAGATAATATAAGCATTTCTTGTTGTAGGTAACTGATCAGAAATTCTAAAAATCAATAACTGTGAAAGTAAAAGAAAATTCTTTGTTTACTACTCTACTCTTTGAAATTTCACTCATGAAGTTAAAGCAGCAATCTGTTTCAGAATGAGACAACCTCATAGTCTGGACCACTGATAGAAATTCAATATTAACATATGTTGGGTTTGATAAAGATGCATTTGGTTGTCATCTATAATTATTAATTTTCAGAGATAATTAGGGATTATAAAATCAGAAATTATTAAATTCAATTAATATTGTGGGGCACCACCCAGGAAACCCAATAACCAAACTGTAAACATTGCCTCATAAAGAGTTGTTCAATTAGAGGAGTCATTATCTGAAATATCAGCACCATTAGGTGAACAGTCATGGCTAGTTTGTGGGACACACTTGTATTGTGTTGGGATAGTTTCTCTGCTATCAGTTTCTACACCCGACGTCAGTGAAGCAATTTTCCACATGATCCACCACTGGTTCATGGTGGGAAAAATGTCAACATGCATAACAGAAAGCAGCGTCAGCTGTGAGTTATTAAACCCCCCTTGACTGAGCCCCAAATTTTCTAGTTGCGTAGGATTGTAACTGTCCTCAGACCTCACGCCTCAGACCCTCAGCTGGTTTCTTGTCGGACGTCTTGTCTGCAGTGGGAGTGTAGGAAGTGGTCCCCTTCCTCTCCTCTGCTTCATCTTCAACTGCAGTTGCTGGTAAGATTAATTATCATCATGCTGCTCTGTCTCAGAAGCTTCTGCCTCAATCAAATCCTCCTCCCCTGTCATTATTGTTACCTCCTCTTCATCGTTTTCCTCATCTTTGCCCTCATCCATGCATTGCACCACATCCACCACTGCCATGTTAGTACTTGCGCCACTCTCAGGTTCTAAGCGGTACATTTTGAGTCAGTGCATTGCCACTGTCATCTGCTCTTCCTCTTTTCTGCCCAATTTCAAAAGTGAAATGATCCATTCTACCCTTTTTTCAGTTCAGTTAGCCTACTCCGTGCACTCAGTGCTAGCTGATCTGTTCACTACCAGTTGTTGAAGACAAGGTCAGGTCAGCCAGCCAATCAAATCAGATTGCCTCACAAGAAACTTTTTCGTAATGTGTGATTTGATTATTTTGATACATATGCTACAGCTTTTACAGCTCTCCCAGCAACAGCATAGCAACGCAGTGGTTGATTGTGGATGCTGCTTACAGTATTTTTATTTTTGCTTGGGGGGAGCTTATGGCGAGCTACGATTTTGGCCCCCGCCGTCAGTGAGCAGTGGGTCCTCCGGTGCATGGTGTTGATAGCACCGTCCTTGTTCCTCAAGACTGACGGCCTTGGTTTCTCAGCGGGGCAGTGATGCAACACAGGATGGTTGACTTATCTCCGTGAAGAAAATGGGTGGGTCAGCGGGTTGCGGGAGCCGGAAAATTGTTCAGGTGAACACGGGGTGGGTCTCATCTCATCCAGCGAGGGTGAAACTCCAACAAGGGGGAACAAGTAAGCACACTTGTGCTGGTCACTTTTGTCGGTGATCTAGCTGAACAAAAAGGCAAACCTTCTCCTGAGCACGAATACCAGAAAGAGGACGAGCTAAGTTCCCTGTCCTATTTAAAGAGGGAGTGAGGCCATGCCCCGTTATCTCAGCTCCCTGTGTTGTAGATAATGCTTTGTATCAGGCAACTCGTGTTTTTCCCACCTGTAACTCGTGAAAGTGCACTGGAACGGCAGTTAAACTCATAACTTCCCACTCGTGAACTCATACCTAATCGATATATGAGTTATGACTTGTGATGTCCTTGGACGCAGTGGTACTGCATGTGACACACGGACTTTCGAACAATGTAAATTTGCATGTTGCAATCAACATATGACACACACTATTGTGGACTAAAATCTGTTATATGTCGGAAACGGTGGCCAAATATGTCGCTGACAAGACATAGCTAGTGCTAACTAGTGATAGCTAATGCTAGCTAACGTTAAAAAGTTGATAATGCTAATTAAAAAAACTATGTAATGTACAATTACTCAGCATAGTGAAATTAGGCATACAATGCTATTTAATCAATCAAAAAATCAATCAATACAACATAAGTTTCAAAATAACAACAAATAGCATAAAATATAAAGTATAAGCGTCTGTTAACTTATGTGCCGTGTCCCCTCCGCTGTTTCACTCAAATTAGCAAGTTGCAGGCACCTTTGATGATTGAAATGATGAAGCATAAATCTTATAGTGTCTGTCATGTTGGCTTGTTTACATGCCTGGAAGGCTTTGAGGTTGGAATTCGGAGATTTCAACAGGGAAATTTCTGAGTTCCGAGGTGTTGTTGGAATGTAGCATTAGTCTCTGCTAACCAGATACGAGAGCCTGCCACCTCCTGTTGAGTTCACATCTGGATATTAACTGTAAGGGATGAAAGGAAATGGAGTCTTCTTTTGTCTTCTTTTGTCTCCAGAGAACAAAGGGATGGAGGTGACCTCATGGTCAGGCCTCAGGGTTTACATGTAGGCCCTTCTTTGTCTGACCTTGTGATGGAGGCCCAACATATATATGCAGTATTATCAACTATGTGTGACTGTATGAAGTTGCTGCTAATAGAAACCACACAGATCTTTTTCTCCAACCAAAACACAAAACACAAATTCAATTTTATTATAAAGTAGTCATAGAAAATGTGTGTCAATGAGCTTAGCAGTTTCTGCTACTATTGCACACAGAATGAAGGAAAATGTTAACTATTGAGTGACTTCTCCCTAGATTGGGCCCTGCCCTCATAAGTTTGTGAGCTGTATTCGATCACATGTATGGTAGAACTCCAAGTGTTGTCAAAGCAACAAGGACTGAAGTCTTTATGCATTCTACTTTCAAACTATTTCATGTTTGTGCCTAAATGAAAAAATTGAGAAAGAAGAATTTAATAACACCAAAATATTCAGTTTGAAATTATGCAGTTATGAGCTTTAGGATCAGTATAACTATTGTCCTTGCTGTTATTTTGTCCACCTGGATGCTGTTAGACGACACAGTCATAGAATTATGGTGAGCAGTTTTCAACAAGCCATAATGCCAAATGGCAGAGGAGGAATTCCTTAAGCCTGCTGTTTCACTTCATTGAAGGCTGACCTGTGGGTCAAGGAGAAAGAAGGTTCTTTAAAAAAGCAGCTCCACATTGCTATCATTGAATTGGTATTTAAACTGTAATTGCACCTTTTCATTTATCACTCCTTCTTGACAAGTGAGAGCACCACAAAGCAGAGGGAACTTCCAAGGAAAATCACATATGTGTACTAATCCAACACACAGATACACTCCCACACACACATGCACTCTCATTGACATCTAGACACTTTTCAATCCCCCTACTGTGCTGTTAAGACTCTGAGCCACAGTAAAAACTTTTTCAATTACAGCCATCTAAACTCTGGCAGACATTATTGTACTGGGCTGAAAAGAGGAGCTGAGGAGGCTGTCGGCCTGGCTCCCTGGATCAGGAGTATTAATACATTCACACTTGACACATCCATCATCCCCTCGGGTTCACTCAGGATACACAGTAGTCATGGATGGACTAGGAAAACATGGCTGCAGGGGGCTCTTATTCCCCTCATTCCTTCTCCATTTCCATTTCAAGAAAAGCTTACACTGAGTACTTTATAGTATGCTTTCTTAAAACTTTGAAATGAGGTAATGTATCAGTGTCAGATATCAAGTATCAAATGTATCAGTAAAATGGTGATTGGCCTTGGGCCAAATCAATAGATTCTGAAACAGAAAAAAAAAAACCCCAAACAAACACTGAAGCTATGTTGCATGTATAAATATACTTATATCTCATGAAATGAAAAATGTCCCTTCTGCATACTTAAGGAAGTTAGTAGCTTCGGGGGCACGGGCCCTATAATCTCATTGGCTACCCTAAGCACTCCTCTGCCAATGTAAATTACAATGTCTTAGGTTGTTGGGCTTGTCACTATTCATTATGTACAAGTAAAATACTTTTCCAAATGAAAACAAACATACTAGAGCTTTGAAAATGACTTAAATGTATTTTTTTTTGCATATGGTGTGACAGCTGCATTCATCCCTATGAGCTCCTGATGTAAAACTGCACACTAGGGAGGAATATCGCAGCAAAAGTTGCCAAGATGGTGATGCTGTCCGAAGTTATTTAGGCCAATTTAATAGCACAGCACAGGAGAAAAAGGTAAGTGTAATCTTTAACACAGTTATGGGACATGAGGACTGTGTCTGTCTAATATCACTCAGGATAAGTCCTTGGGTAGCTAATGCAAGCAGATGATTTAAAGAGGGGACATACTGGCAGCAGAAAGACAGGACCCTAGCAGTAGAGAATTAGAGTCTTCCTTAACAAACCACCATGCTACCTGGATGTTAGCATAATGAATTTTCAAAAAGTCAGTGACACCTGGCCCATTAAATACTTCCATGTGAAGATATCAAAAAAGTGGTGCCACAATGGTGGTGTTGTTGAGGGTGGTGGTGTGGGAATGAGGACTCAAACGCAGGACTAACCAGAAAACAGGACTTAAATACAGTGACTAGACAAGACATAGGTGAACCACATTAGGGCAGGAAAGGCAATCACAGGAGAGCACAAAAAAGGAAGTAATTAACGAGGAACATGACAGAACCATGACTTCAAAATAAAACAGGAAGTGACAACACAAACCGAACACACTATAGACAGAACTCGAAACATGACAGAACTCCGACAGTGAAATTAGCTCTGAACCAATCTGGATTGATCCAAAGGTAAGGACCATGCATTTTCCTCTTCTCTTGCTGGGATGTGTCAGAGCACAGAGACATACCTGTCACGCATCCAGCACCGAGTTGTTTAGCCAGAAACACCATGGAGTTACTTTGTTTGGGGATGAGAGAGTGAGCTGGAGCCCCAAAGTACGCTTTCAAAACACACAATCACCAGGTGAAGTGCTTTACATGGAGATGGCAAAAATTCTACAGGAGCAACGACCCAAAAATGACTTAACGTAACAAATGGATCTATACACTGAGGCTGGACAGTGAAAATACTGCTGGATTGCCTTAAACCTGCAGTCTCTATATTTACCATAATATGATGATTCCATGGGCTTCACATAGAAGTTTATATGTAGGTCTTTGTGAAAATGCATTTATGGTCTCAGTTTCGAGGCTGAAGCCTTCTCCAAAACAGAATAATGTTCATATTTTTAAAGATGTTGCTTGCATTATATGCGTGTGTGTGTTTGCATATGTGTATGGTAGTTTGCAGGTTGCATTTGGAGGGGCTGATAATTAGCTTCATGAGAGATTAATTAAGAAGGTAGCTGCTGGGGAGACATGTGGTGTAGATATATTAAGCTCAGCTAGAAAGGCAGTGAGACAACCTAGGCTATGCTGTACCTGTCTACAAGTCTCAACACATATAATGTGTCACTGAGCTTTCAGTAACAAATACATGATGAAACCAAACAGGAAATTATTTCACCAGTGAAGCGTAACTTCATTCAACATTCGAGACAACTTGAAAATGTATGGCCTTGGAAAACATTATATTCTCAAACAGTGAAATAATTGTTGCCTGTGGAGTTATCCTCATATCAAGCTAGATCCAACCTAATATGTCATAGTGCTTCGTTTACTCCTGATATTCACACTATACTGGAGTCTTTCAGCCCCTGAGACTGAGACAGAGACTTTGGAAATGATGTTGCGGATACCCAAGACCCCTGATTGGGTAGCTTCAGCTTCAAGTCCCAGTTGCGAAAGCAACGGGGATAAAGGAGGAGTTGCTCAACTACATTTGCATTTTACCACTGCAACTGTCTTTGTTGTTATTCATTCATAGTATTATCTGGAAGAGATGACTGTTTCGATCAGCATGTGCATGCCCAGTGTAGAGCATGAAGAGCGTGTCAGTATGGGGTCATCTATAATTTAGAAAAAAAATTTGCTTTATGGAAGATCCTCAGTGTGTTGAAACCAGACAGTCTCCAGTGAAACAACAGAATCTGTTACATTATTCACAGACTGGAAGCAACATATTTTTGCATTTCCCTAACAAGCCACCCTTTGTGCTGGCAATAATGAGCTAACTTATTACTCTATATGCGTGTACTCATTCATTCCACACCTTTTAGCTGGACATGTGTTCGTGTGAGAGCCCTGTTTCACCCACAAATACAGAAACCATATGATGAGAATAAACTAAACCAGTTATACTCTCACAGTAAAGCATATTTGATAAGGTGGTGATGAATCCAGTTTTTTTTTTTCATGAAGTATATTGTTTTAGTCCTGGGAATAAAGAAGGTCAGTGCTCCTTACTAAAAGCCCAAACAAACTTGGGCTGATGCGCTGGAGGACATTTAAGTTGCGACAGCTGCATTGTGATGTTAGTCTTGCAACAGATAGAGAGGATGCTGAGCTGAAGGGCCTCAGCTTATCTCTCCTGTGTTGGAAAGAAAAAGGTTCAGTTGTGAGGTGTAACAGGCGAGGTAAAGCCTTTCAGCTCCAAAGGTATTTCCCCAGGTTCTTGACCCCTGCTCTCTCTCACTCTCTCTAACGCACACACCATTATTCCCCTGAGAAACAGCATGACTGTCTATGGGGGCAGAGTTGAGGGCAAAAGCGAGACAGGCTCATTTGACATCATCCTGTAAGATTACATCTTTTCTGTGTCTCTTATTCTTTTTTTGTAACTTGTTCACTTTTAACATGCTCACACAGACAAATACACACAACATATGGCCCCAGAAAACCCTCTAGAGCTCCGCAGAGGGCTATCAGGGCCTAATTAATGGTGGGTGCAGTTATGTTTTATGATAGGACATAATCGGGCTCTAATTAGTGTGAAATAGGACACAGTGGTCTGATTTATGACCAATTTGAATGATTGCTGGGCTGTGATTTAAGAGCCAACATTTCCATCTCGTGTACTCATAGTTACACTTCAACCTTCATGGCATGTGTGCTGGGGACCACAGGGGGAACACCACCTATTTTTCTTTACATTAATTGAATAAGGCACGCCTCAACCAACAGCAGAAGATGGAGGGGCCAATTGCAAGAAGAAGACAGGGAGACATCTGAAGGGAAATTCAGTCATAGGAGCATTACTCTTGCATTTGCACACCAGGGGAGATGATGTAGATAAAGAGCTATACATATGAAGATGGATCAACTGTCGCTTCACAGAGCTCAGCTGAATCCCTCAGGCTCAGCTTTCACATTTATTTTTGACAAACATCCACTGAGAATTAACTTATTGCAGTTGGAACAATCACAGATCTTGGTTTAGGCTGAAATTAAAGCATATAACAAATAACCAATTGGGTTTCAGGGTAATAAAAGGAATTATATTGATTTCTGAAACTTTCTTAAATAACGTGGAGAATTGTTGTATTAGTTTGCTTTAATATATCAAGAGTTGTTACCTTTTTGTAACACAACACTAGCAGAAATTCAACTTGGCTCAACTCTTTCTGCACCCTCTGCAGGGACTACTGTTGCTCTCAGACTAATATTGAAACGGTCATTTGTTATTCAGTGCACTTCTCATTCAAAAAGGGAGCAAATTCAGGCAGTTAAAGGCAGAAATCAAGGTGTCCATATAGACATGAAAAAACTAAATGCCAGTGATCAAGTACAAATACAAGTACAATTGTATGTCATTACAGACATTTGCATTTGCCTTTTTCAAAATGAGACAAGACAGAAATATTTTGAATTGGATGACGAAACAGGTAAATTGTTAGAAAATAGTTTTAAACAGTAAAAAAGTATCATCTACTCTTTCAGCCCCAAATGGGACCTCAAACTAAATCACTAGAACAATTTATTTAGAGAGATTGATGCCAAGCTACATGAATCTGGATCGGCCATAATGATGAGGACATGAACAAATGTTTGACCCACAAAAACTGTCAGATTGTGCTATGAGGCTGAGTAGAAATTTTGCAGGATTGTCAGATGGAAAAGTCTTGGGACCAGATGAGGGAGGTTTTGAAATGTTGCATGCTCCATTCAGCTTATGTGTACTTCTTCCTTATTTCTTCAGTATTGTTATTTAAAAAGGATGTGATGTGAATTGGTTTTGGTAATTTGAAATTTCTGTGCAAAACCACCAATTATGTAGCAGTAAAAAATATTTTCACTGGGAAGATAAAAGAGGAATGGTAAACTTTCTCTGCTTTGTGGTATCAGTGATGGTAGTGCAAAGCTCCTACAGATGCCCATGCACAGCAAATTTGAAATCGCTAATTTAACTCCCTCAGAGTTGAACTTAACACATACCCAGTGTTTATATGCGAACCATTGGTTCAGAGTTAAATTAACACTGAGATTATCAACACTTTCACAGTGTTACTGAACAAACTCTGATGAACATGGATACTCACTCATCTTCATCCACTTTATCTGCATCCAGGTCACAGGGCGGCTGGAGCCAATCCCAGCTCACATTAATGTCGCCAGTTAACCTATACATGCATGAATGTCTTTGGACGGTGGGAGGAAACCCATGCAGACCCACCCACCCACCAGGAGAACATGCAAACTCCGCACAGAAACCGGGAACCAAACCCGCAACCTTCTTAGTGTGGGGCAACAGCGCTAACCACTACGCCGCCGTGCTACTGTGCTACTGAAAGAAAAACTAACTTGTGTATAATAGCCTGTTTTTACAATGCAAGGAGTAGTACATATTTTTGTGTATAAATGTAGGGAGTGAAAGTAAAAAGTCGTCAGAAAAATAAATAAATTACAGATACCTGAAAAATCTACTTAAGTACAGTAACCAGTATTTGTATTTGTACTAGTATTTGTACTTCGTTACTTGTCACCTCTGGAATTACATCATACTTGAGTACAACTTTTGGCTACCAAACCCACCTCTAGCTGATCTTGGGTATACTAATCTAACTTATGGCATTGCATGAACATTGTAGAAAGTTTTAACCTTACATTTTCACTCCAAGTCAGGCTGAGAACACTTGTTGGGGCTCTTCTGGTCCTGTAAATTGCTTGTGCTCCAAATCAAAATGGACGTTAATTGCATAAGCAAAAGAGTGCATCAGTGTTATCTTAAGATTTGAATTAAAAGGCATAAATAATTATAGAAATTGTAGAAAATTTAATCAGAACATTTTTCGTTTAACTGACAGTCTCCAGCCTGGCAGTCTTTGTGCTGCCAATGCTTGCTAATGACTCCTGATGCCTGCGTTGTTCTTTTAACAGCGGAAACCATTTTAACTCGACTCAGACATCTTCAGAGTTATACCCGTTTTCATTACCATTTATTTAACTTGTCCAAAGACTAACCAAGCGCTAACATTAGCATGTCGGCTTAGCCTGCATGTACGGCAGTGGCAATTTGTTTGGAAGACAAGAATAATATCGCCATTTTTCTGTATTTGAAATATCGAGTCAACACAAACATATTTTTTGCTAAATATCAATCAAACCGTGAGCTATATTGGCATGATACTCACCTGTCACTTGCATGGTATCTTCTCATTGCGAGGAAAAGAAAATGACTGTTGTTAACATTTCTAACAGAAGTGTGCCTTGCCAAGTGCCTGGATGTGAAAACAACACCCACAGGTATTGGATACCGTTAACTCTGTAAAATGACATCCACATGGATATGTTTTCTCACTAGAATGGAGTTCATTGTATCAGATTCAACACCGCAACCTCAACGCTTCACTCTAAAACTCCTTCAGTGTGATTCGTACAGACAGTCTCAGCAGATAAGTGCGGGCTGAATTTCCATCACAGGGGCGCTAATGTCGGTCTGGATGTTCTAAGATGGACAACCCTACGAGCTCTAACTTGACTCAGGACTAGCTTTTCCTCTTCCCCTTTATGTTCCACGTGTTTGCTTGTTTTCATTAGTGACAGATCTGCCAGCTGCAATGGCAGAGGTGGGGGGTGGCCGCGGCCACCTCACCCTGAGTCTTGGTCCCCCTATTGGCCACCCCTGGCAAAACATCACAGCAGTCAATGGTATCCCACATGTGGAACGGAACCTTCCTGCAGTGGAGCAGCATTTCCGTCCGGACACTTAAGCTGCAGGCCTTAAATGTAGCTCAAGTGTCGGTTAAGTGTTGTGCAAAGTTCACCAATGTATTTACACCGTTGTGTAATTTGTGAAATACTCTGTACATATATTTTTACTGGCTCCTTTTGTAAATATATTCATACACTTTATTTTTTATCTTTTATCTTTCTTATTTTATAATTGTATTTTGCACTACAGAGTTGTCTTTTAATTTAGCTGTACATTGTGTATGATGACAATAAAAGCATTCTAATTCCAAGAAGAAAATTTGAGCGGCTGTTTCATTGTATCAAGGTGAAGATTTCATTTCAACACTTTTAGTAATGTTAGTAACATGACCATATTTTTTAGCGAAGTTTAGAGCCTCTAGCATGCTCACCAGGAGGGTAAACATTGCTAACAGCATTAGCTAACCCTAACCCTTTTATGCATTGTGAAAAACAACAATGGTGAATGTAATGTGACTCTTCATTGAGTAAACATTAACTGATAAATCAAATCAAATCAAATCAGATTTATTTGTATAGCGCCAAATCATAACAAAGTTACATCAAGGCACTTTACATATAGAGCAGGTCTAGACCAAACTTCCTTTAAGACGACCGGTTGGGTTGAGAGTGAGAGAGAGAGAGAGTGAGATAGGCATTGGAGGGGGGGGGGGGGGGGGGGGGGTGGGGTGTAGGCAGGAACATGTTGCTGCATGAAGTTCATGGAGTTGAGCTGTAATACAGAATTCCTGAAATATGGGACCATCAGGTGTTGCAGGAACATGGGATGGCGATGAGTCACCACCTGCGGGATGAGGACAGGGAGAGAGAGGAGAGGAACTGGGAGAGACAGAGACTTTGGCAGAACAAGGTCAGTAAATGCAGTATAAATGCTTAGAACTGGGTGAAACTGTGTTTTTTAAGAAGGATGGTTCTTATCAACGCATGCGAGAGAGGCTCAGTCCTTCCCCCAGCAGCCTAGGCCTACAGCAGCATAGCTAAAGAGTAGAGGACTTTAACTTTTTAACTATAAGCTCTGTCATACAGGAAAGTTTTAAGCCTGGTCTTGAAAATTACTAAAGAGTCCGCCCCCGGACCGATGCTGGAAGTTGGTTCCATAGAAGAGGAGCCTGATAACTGAACGATCTGCCTCCAAATTTACTCTTGGAGACTCTAGGAACCACAAGTAAACCTCCATCTAGAGAGCGGAGTGGCCTGCTAGGACAGTAAGGAACTATGAGCTCTGAGATATGATGGAGCTTGGCCATTAAGAGCTTTATATGTTAAAAGAAGGATTTTGAATTCTACTCTATATTTTACTGGCAGCCAATGATGAGTGGCTAACACAGGAGAGATATGATCTCTTTTCCTAGTTCCTGTAAATATTCGTGCAGCAGTGTTCTGAATTAACTGAAGGCCTTTTAGAGATTTGTTTGGACATCCAGATAGTAATGAGTTACAGTAGTCCAGCCTAGAAGTTACAAATGCATGGACTAGTTTTTCTGCATCATCCTGAGAAAGGATGTTTCTGATTTTCCTAATGTTTCTCAGGTGGAAGAAAGCTGCCCGACTAACTTGTTTTATGTGAGGGACAAAGGACATGTCCTGGTCAAAAATTACTTCAAGGTTTCTTACAGTGGAGCTGGAAGCCAAAGTAATGCTGTCCAGCCTGATGAGATGATTAGATAGTATTTTTCTGAGGTGCTTAGGACTGAGTACAATAACTTCTGTTTTGTCAAAGTTGAGAAGTAAAAAATTTCCAGTCATCCAGACTTTTATGTCTTCAAGACATGCCTGCAGTCTGACTATCTGAGTGACTTCATTTGGCTTCATTGATAGGTACAGCTGAGTATCGTCTGCATAGCAGTGGAAGTTGATGCTGTGTTTCCTGATAATGTTGTGCTATGATGGGCTCTAAATCCTGACTGAAACTCTTCAAACAAACTGTTCCCATCCAGATGCTCGTGTAGTTGTTAACCCTAACCCTACTACAGCTTTCTCAATGATTTTAGAAATAAATGGAAGGTTCGATATGGGTCCATAGTTTGCCAAAACATCTGGATCAAGATTAGGCTTTTTAAGCTGGGGTTCGATGACCACAGTCTTAAGTGCCTGAGGTACATAACCCAGAAATAAAGTCAGATTAATCAAATCTAGAATGAACGGCTCAATTAAATAAAAGATCTCTTTAAAGAGGCTAGTTGGTACTGGGTCTAATAGACAGGTTGACGGTCTGGATGATGAAACTATAGAAGCTAGCTCTGAGAGATTCAGAGGTGAGAATGATTCCAGATGTAAAAGAGGCATCACAGCTGATTCAGGAGTTGCTGTATTCAGTAGGGGATTTTTATCTAACGTAGGCAAGAGCTGATAAATTCTTTCTCTGATCGCGAGAATTTTATCTGTAAAAAAGTTAATAAAATCATCACTGCTTAGAGCTAAGGGGATCACTGCTTCAACTGAGCTATAGCTCTCTGTCAGCCTGGCACCAGTGCTGAAGAGAAACCTGGGGTTGTTCTTGTTTTCTTCTATGAGTGCTGAGTAATATGAACTTCTAGCGCTGCGGAGAGCTTTTTTATATGTTTCTTTCCAGGCTCTGTGAGACTCTTCTGACTTACTGGAACGCCAATTTCTTTCTAATTTCCTTGATGTCTGCTTTAAGGCACGGATTTGGTAATTATACCAGGGAGCCTGCCTCCTCAGATTGAATACTTTCTTTTTGAGAGGGGCGGCATTGTCGAGATTCGAACGCAGTGTGGCCATAGTGCTAGTCACAAGGTCATCAACCTGCGTATGGGAGAAATCCTCATTTGAATTTAGATATGGCATTGTTGGGAATGATGACCAAACACATAACACCTTCACGCAATGTATAATTAATACTAATTTTATATAATTTTTTATAAAGCTCTGCTAAAGCATTGATTCCAAAAGTCTTTGCAGGTGTGCCTCCCCACATTTTAATCGCATTTATAAAGTACTTCATGTGTGTATGTGTTTTCTATCTCTCGCGTAAAAGTTTTAATGTGCTAAAAAACACAGTCATATTTTTATTTACTTATAAATCTGTCTTTGCTTCATAACTTTAGCAGGCAATTTATTATATGTATTATAGAAAGAACAGAATGCCTTATCGTCACAGCTGAAATTCTGTGTCACTTCCCACTAGGCCCTACATACAACATATATGCAGCAACAACCTCAACTCTACACAGAATTTAAAGACAAATATGAATATAAAAATAGAATAATAAATAATCTGTTAATTAAGAGAGTCTATATCACAGTGCATTTGTAAATTTGTATAGTTTAAGAATAGAGCACCACATTTGTAAATTTTTTTTTATGTTTGTGCAAAAGTGATTTCTATGCCACCCTCAAATTATTTCAGGCTCCATCTAGGCCACCCCGCTGAAAACTTTCTGGCTCCGCTACTGGCCAGCTGGCTAACTGAAATGGGTAAATGGTTGGTTTAACGTTATTCAGTTGTGCATGTTTTTGATGCATAAAATGCATCAAAAATACATTTTGAGGGATAGCATAGCTGGGCAGCATGGTGGCATAGTGTTTAACGCTGTTGCCCCACAACAAGAAGGTCCCAGGCTTGGTTCTCGCCTCTGTCCGAGTTTGTAGGTGCTACCCTTGTGTGTGTGGGTTTCCTCCAGGGACTCCAGTTTCCACCCACTGTCCAAAGACATGCATGTTTAGGTTGACTGGTGACTTTAAATTGTCCATAGGTCTGAGTGTGAGTGTGAGTGGTTGTTGATCTCTGTCTGTCTCTGTGTGTTGGCCCTATGATGGACTGGCGACCTATCCAGGGTGACCTCACCCTCATCCAGTGTGTGCTGGGATTGGCTCCAGCGCCCCATATGACCCGGAAACAGATAATCTGTAGAATATGATTAAATAAATGAATCTATAAACTTTCTTGTCTCCAGCTGTTGAACCTTGCACAAGTGTTGAAATCACATCTTTAGAAGTGTAAATCGCCAAAGACTTTTTAACTTCCTATTAACAGAGTAGAAGTCATGTAACATTTTCATTCTGATGCCTTATTTCTGCTAGTTAAACTCTGACAAGTATTGATAATTAACCCCTTAATGCCAACTTTCGGAAATTTGCGACAGACTGCTTCAATTAGAGAAACAACAGAGAGAGCGTTTGTATTCCCACAATGCTGGTTTGTGCATATTCAATATGCACCTGTTTTGTTTCCTGTCATCGTTGTGATTCATTCATTTTAAATTCTAAATTAAAAGAGCTCTGTTTGACATGAATTTATAAAATGGTTATAATAGTCGGTGTTATAATCAGGACACCGAAAATGATTTTGTGGTATCAATAAAACTATCTTCATCTCCTGAGATGGGAAAATCTGTTTCATTACTTTTTCATTAATATTGACCATTATGGCCTGTTGTAACAAAATTTGCGACACATTGAAATTTCTGTCTATGCGCTATAGTCAAATTAACAATCTCCACTTAATTTAGCATCTCCTTGAAGCATAAACACAAACCATTAATTTTTGAAGATGCTTGAACATACATTCAGGCGTTAAGAGGTTAAATCCCAAAGTGGGGCTCATTCACGGCGCAGGCAAGGAGCAGCAGCCTCTCTACTTGACACTCCTCCTATTTGGTCTCACATTCAGGGATCAAACACCAACACATTCCCCACAAGACAAAATGCATCAGTGTCATTTGCATACAAGTGTGTGTGTGTGTTTCTGTGAGAAACAGAATGTAGGCGTCCAGCAGGGAGGCAGAGCATTGAGTTTTTGATCAGCAGAGGATGAAAGTTTGATAGAACACAGTGAAATTCTTATGAATGCTCATGCATTCTTCATTTTAAAGAATAACTTTGACAACAAAGATATTTCATGCCTTATTTTGCTGCATGGCCCCATCAGTTTCTCTGCAGGATCAGACATGTGGATCTGTTCTCTGTCTTTATTTCGTCACTCAAAGCTCTGCATCTTATAAGTCTTGGCGGAAAAAAGAAAAAAAAAAGAGACAGAGAGTAGTGCAGTCCCATGCAAAGAACGTTTGTGGGAGGACTGGGTGTGGTTTGGCAGTAGAGGTCATTTCATGTGGTGTAAAGCTCTTCACAGTAAAGTCCATGCTTAGGGAATAAGAGAAGAGAGAGAGGGTAGGAGGGTGAGACAACGCAACTGGACTTTACTCCTCTGACTGTTTACACACAGCCCCTCGCTTAAGGTCTCATCGCTTCTCTTGTGTGTTTGTGTGTGTGTCTGTGTGGTTTCTCCCTTTCTCTCCTCATTTGCCCTCCAGCGTCTCCCTGACTTTTAAACTACCTTGAACAGAATTATTTCTCCAACTTGAGAGAGCTCATAAAGTAGCAGAGTGTGAAGCAGCCCTGTAGACTATATTTACCAACACTCTCCTGACATGGGCTGAATCAAAAAAACAAAAAACAAAAAACACAGATCTCATTCTCATACATATACACACTCTCTTATGGAAGAAGGCAAATCAAATTAGAAAGCAGAGTGTGTCTGAATGTGCAACCCTGTCTACACCTGACTTAGACTGACTTTGTAAATTGGTGATGGATTACTTCTTTCTTTTTAATGTTTTTCTGTGTTTATTACCTTTTTTTACTTCTCTTTTTATATTTGAAGTGTCCAACAGATACAATTACCACTTTCTTTGACCTTTTTCTACTGCTTGGACACACCACTGTTAGACGTAATGTCATCACTTGAACATGGAAGCCAAAGTGAGCTGCTGGGAACCTTATAAAATCAACCAATGCCAATATTGGCATGGTTATTCTGTGACTAGTAATTTCAAAAGTGGTGCTAACATATTTTCATTCTAACAGTAATGCAATACAAACATATAGTGCAATACAGACCAGAGATTGTATATCTCCAGAGACATACAATCTCTGGTCTGTGGCCAACACGATACATATCTCAATACACTGCTGATAATTAGACATATAAGCAACAACACATGCAACACAAGACGATCAGTCATGGCGGAGTGTGCAAAAACTACTGACACTCTGGCTCACACGTATAAATATTCTTTATCTCATGTATACTGCTATATACAGGAATACTTTATTCACATTTTGTGGGTTGTATCAGGACATACAGGATTCCAGATAGAAAGAGGAAGTGGTTTTTGAGCCATTTATAGGTAAAGAGTATTGCTTGACAGGACAAGAAAAAAATAAAGAATAAGACAAAATCCAACTAAAACAACAGAGGTGACAGTTATTTTTGAATGAGGACTGTGCTTGGAGCTGACAACACCTGTTGTATTGAGAGTTGATTACTTTTGGAACATCTTGAATGAAAAAGCAACCGTGAAATTTTGAGTCTCTCCTTGAGAAAGCAAAGTGGAGCCGGGTGGATTTACAGACTCCTAAGAGGTCAAGCTTGGTTTGTGTGCATTTGACACATGGTTGTGGTGAAACTTGTGGTCAAAGAGACAGCAATGGTTAGGGTGAGTAACCGACCTCTGATTAATATATGTTAATAGTGAGGCTGTCTATGCTGTATAAATGTGTAGTGTGAGTGTGAATATGTGTAAATGGCTCCCCTGACTTCAGTCCTCTCCTCATGAACAACAAGCCTCTCTCTGTCACATTGGGAGGACGCACTGTGGAGTTGCTGCACTGGGAGACAAACCTTGTAGATTTCTCACAACAGTCTAAACTTAACACCACAAATAGTATTTGAATTAGCTTGGGTGGATGATGATGTAACTGCTGTTCCTTTCACACTAAGTTTACATATGTCTGTCAGCCATAACCTTATGATCAGATGCTAGACTGACTTGTGAAGTAGCAAATTAATAAACACAGGCAATTTGTGTGCTAACTGAGACTTATATTAAGCAAATAAAGTCATATTAGAAACATGCCTTGACAGGAGAAGATCCAGTGCTGAGAGAAGTCAAACTAAGCTAAGCTAACAGCCACGTCCATTAACATAGCTAAATTAACTTTTACCTCCAGCAGGTCTGTGAATGTATCAAATAAGCTGTTTAAGTTGAAGAGCTGTCCCTTAATAATTAAGTGGAGTGGAGTGGTTTAGAGGCTTCTGACAACTTTTATGCTAAAATATTTTCTTGTGAGTTTGTCAATGCATGATTAACATAAACCTTAAAAATCAACATGGCAGCAATGCAGGTGGTTGAGTGGTCAGCACTCATACCATGAAATTGCAACCTGCAGGGTTCAAATTTAAACAAGGGACCTTTGCTACAGGTCATTCCTCTATTTCTCTCGTTTTTTCTGTTTGACCTCTCTGCCAATTACTGCCTTAAATACAGGCATATCGCATCCCCCCAAAAATCCATCTTCCATTGTTTTTCCATTTTGCGGCACTAACAGCAACTAATGGCAACAACACTAACCACTACACTGTTGTGCTGCCCCCCAAAAAATATCAGTCAATATGTCTCTTAGTGATGATCAGTGCTTAAAATGTACAGAAATTATACAAGAAAGCATGGGCCCAATCAACCTCATTCTGCCATTTGAAAAAATTACAGCTAAAATGTGCCTAATTGCCTTTGGTGAAGATGGGGCATGGTTAAATGACTTCTTCTGTCATGTTTTCCATTGCTCACACTACACTTTTGCCTTGTCCAACCAAAGGAGGGTTAACTTGGCAAGAGGATTTATAGGAGTTGTGATTTTTGTCGGGGAAAGAAATTTAAGTCAGTTTCAAGACCAGAAAATGTGAATTAATTTTTGGTTCATGAATCTGTGGAGGATTGTCATTCTTACGTGAAGTGAGCTCGACTAAGTAATCAGGGCAAAAGGTGATCAAGAACAACTGTCACCCTGGCATAGCTCCAGAGACTTTGTGTAGAGGTGAAACAAATGTCAAGACCTCTGAAGATTTACGGGTCTCAGCAACTACAGAGCTGCGAACTGCCTTTTGGCTATAAGGCTGTATGTTTATGATATTATGGTTTAGAAGGGATCTTACATCTTTGTTGCTTTGCCTTGTCTTGTTAGGACTTTAGCTGTAGACAGCCCAAGCTAATTACCAAACCAGAGAGAACACCCACAGGGCACTGTGGTGATGTAACTAGGAAGGCCCAGAAAAGAGAAACCCTGCAGGCAAAATAAGAGAGAAATCATCAAAAAACAGGAGCAAAAGAAAATAGGCAGTCAATCAAAGCACAGTTTCAGCTGGATAATACTGAAGCAAGAAAGGTTTAATAATTCAAATAGGAGAAGAACATTTTTAATTAAGAGGATGCTAAGATCTGAGCTAAGCATTGTGTCCGGCTGCATAGGGCAATGCTGAGCCACTTCTAATTGAGGATCACACTTTGAGGATGTCTGGGATTCTTGGTTTTGCCAGTAATGTCATATAATTGGAAATAAATCTGTCACACTGACAGAGGCAAGGCACCCGGCCCTCTAAGGCTTGCGCTTTAAAGATAGATTAATTAACAGACAGCTTTATTTCTCTAATTGTTTGTTCCCAGATAACAAGTTTAGGAATGAGCCAATTATCTGCTTGCTCTTGCCAACCCATTTCTCAGAGAAGAGTATTTTTGAACCCTTCCGCCACACTTTGAGGTCAGCTTAAATTTACAGAGCCCAAGTCACATTGATGAGGGGGGAAAACAGCGTTAAATTGCACCCGATTTATGAACTCTGGTATCATCTTTTTTAGTCCTCTCATTTAATTTTTTTCCCGCAGTTTCGCCTCGCCTCTAAATTCCTCAAGAGTTTTACCTTATATTTTTGTATCTCCTTCATTATGCTTTTGTTTTCTAATTATCTCTGTTTATCTCCTGTCCTATTGCTTTATTTTTTCTTCATCTCTTGTTGATTTGACGATCAGGCACTCCTCATTACAAAGCCTATATTCTGCCTCCGTTTCTCATATATGCATCAATCTATCTGCAGCTTGTAGCCTTTTAATTGACTTCTGGATCATTATTTGGTTAATTATACCCCCAGACAGATTGCTAATAAATATTTATATGAATTATTTAAACCATATGTATGGCTATGATTGCTACACCCAGCAGAGTGGCACAAGGTGTAGCCTTCAAATTAAGAAAGGGGAGAGGAGAGAATGGGAATGGATTCATAACTGCTCCAGTGAAGCTGAATTCCTCCCTGTGTGAGGTGAATCATGGTAATAACTTTGGATCAACACAGTGCTACTTTTGTATAGAAAGCTGAGCTCAATAATGGGGCAGAGGAAGGGAGAGAGACACTGAAAGACTACTACTATGGTGATGTAACTAGGAAGGCCCAGAAAAGAGAAACTGTGCGTGTGTTTTTCAAGATGTTTGCACCATTGGCGTGTGTGTGTATGTGCATGTGTGAAATAGGCAAGTGTCTGACTGCAGTGACATGTCTCTAGACGTTGGTATAGGAAAGTTGGTTGTCATTACAAAAGAGAAGCCCAGTTCAGCCCAGATGGAACTTTTACTAATGTACTTTTACAAGATTTTTGTTTTATTTTTTTTTTGCCCGCAGAAAAACTATATAAGGAATTTATACTTTTAGTAGTTTCTTCACAGTATTTACTCAGAGGTCACATGTTTTACACTTTTCCTCTGTGTTTATGTTTTATTCATTCATTCATTCTACCATTTATCCATTTCCCAGCTCACATTGGGTGAGGGTGGGGTGCACCCCCAGTGATTCACAGGGCCAACACACAGAGACAGACAGAGAAAAACAGCCACTCACACTCACACTCAGACCTACTGACGATTTAGAGCCACCAATTAAACTAAAAGTGTCACATCTATGGATATCAGGAGGAAGCCTGAGTACCCAGAAGAAACCTATGCAAGCACAGGGAGAACATGAAAACTCCCCCAGGCGGGGGAACAGAACCCACAATCTTCTTGTTGTGAAGCAACAGCACTAACAACTATGCCACGTTGACGTTTTAATGTCCATAAAAACATACATAAGTATTTAAATGTAATTTTATGTCATCTTTCTAATGCCTTAGTCTGTCTTTTAATTGAATGACTGTTTTCTGAATGAATGATGGTGACCACAGGTGACTATTTCTACCTTGTCATTGTGCATGGTTCAAACTCAAATGGAGGTAGTCAGTCAGCAATGAAATAATAGCAGACAGTGATAGTGTGCATTTGATGCTTAGATATAAAAAAAAAGTACTAATATTAATCTACTGTGGTTGAGAAGGTTGTGTAGTCAAATGTTTGTTCCTTAAAACTCAGCAGCGGATTGATGGCTTGATGTTGTGCTGAGAAAACAATTACAACACTGTCGCTTCAAGCCAGGTCGGCCATACTGGGTGTGTGGCTTAGGGTGGTGACTATTGAAATGACACCACAAAGTTACAGAGATTTTCATGCCTTGTTTTAGGGCATAGCCTTTGATTACAGGCTGTGTGTGACCACACTCCTATTCATACAGTAACTAGGCCTGCTTTACAATGAATAAGCATGTCTTACTTTCAAACTTACATTTCAGGGTGGCATAGTGGATCGTGGGTTAGCACAGTTGCCTCCTGTAGACTTAACATAAGAGACCAATTGTCCATAAGATAGCATTGGCTGTTTACTCAAATAACTGCTAATGCTATGTATGCTTATAGATTCATGTCTACAGTAGAGAATAGACATTTGGGTCACGATCTGTCCCTGTGTTTTCATTTTTGGCCTCCTCTGATATATCCCAGACCTGCAACTCTCCTTCCAACCCAACAGATGTCCGCAGTCTTTCCTCCATGCACCCACCCCGCCCAAACCCACACCTGCACCTCACTCAGCCTCAGCTTCACAACACTGTTACGGACCTCTGTGTAGGTATGCCTGCGTGGGAGTGTCTGTGTGAGGTGCCTCTGTGAGCTGTCTGTGTGGGCGTGTCTCTGTTTGTGAGTGTCTGTTATTTGCAGGATTGCCCTCACCTGGACCCATGGTGAGATAAAGGAGCAGAGGGAACGTGGCTCTCTCTCTCTCACCAGTGAAGCAGCAGCGCCAGTGAAGTGGCAACAGCAAACTGACAGATTGTTTTCAGTGGGGTTTGAAGTGTAAACAGCAACTGACACCATGTTGTCAAAGTTTTGTGTGTATTTTTGAGTTAGTTAATCCTCTTTATTTAAATGTCCTGTTTTTGACAGTTTCTTTTTCTGTTATTTCTTATATTGTCCTTAGTTTTGTGAGGATTGATTTCTGTTGTGCTGCTGACCTGAGTTCCCTTACTAATTAATTTGATGCTTATACCTACCAGTCTTTCTTGTTTATCCATCTCTACCTTTTTTATTTTATTTTTTTTTTTTTACAACTACATTTGTTTGTCCTGAGATACCCTAGCTGTCAGGACATAACAAACACATACAGGGGCTCTTTTTCTTCATGTTTCCCTGTGTATCTGAGTCACACCTTCTGCCAGTCTCTCTGTCTGTTTGCTTGCTTTGCTCATTGTTTTGTATGTAAACCTGATATCTTTTTTTCACTCCATCTTCCATTCTTTGTGTGTCTTTGTATGTGTCAAACAATGTCACACACAGATAAAGAGCATATTATCACAAAATAAGAAGCACTATTATGTCTTTTTGTGGGACTTTTTGCAGGTGACACTATTTGTTCACTCCTGTCCCACCAGTGTGATTATACCAGTTAAGATGTTCAAGTTCAACTTTGCCTCTAGACACAAAACAATTTTCAATCAGTGTCGCCACAATGCAAAGAAAAAAAAATTGTTCAAATAAAAGAAAGAGTGAGCCAGTAGTTTTGAGTCAGTGCATGCTCTACTGTAACTGTAGATTGAGTCAAGGTAAGCGAAAACAGCAAAAGAAGATTGGAAGTATTAGAGTTGAGTGGTGAAAGGAATTTTCAGAGACAACACCGAAAATACACCATGCTTCCAAAACAAGTGGTGGGGATAAAAAAAAAAGGATTGGGGGGAAAGAAGGAAAGGAAGAGAGAGGTTTGTGTTAGGGGTAGGAGAGAGAGAATCAATCTCTTAATTGGCTTGTTACGACTTGACAGAATGAGCTTGGAGAGGGGTGGCATAGAGTTAGGAATTTAACCAGGGGAAGAATGAGTGGAAAGCAAATGAACTAAAAAAGCAACAACTCCACATGAAAGAGTGGTAATGGGGGAGAGAGAACGGAAGGGAGAGAAAGTCTTTAAAAAGGAAAAAGAAGCAGCAAAGTTGAGACAACTTTGTTTAATTAGTGTGTGTTTTGGAGAGACAGATTGGGAGTGCTGTATGTCAGAGTGGATGTCAATGTTTCAGCGCTAGGCTAGCAGAATGAGATTCAGGTACACAAGTTGCTATTGCGTATGTGCATGTTCGTGGGTTTGTGTATTTGTGTGTGTGTGTTTATGGGCAGATGTAGGTGTTCTTCTGTGTGTGTGTGTGAACTTTTCAGAACTACGGCCTGTGGCTGATGAAGCCATTAGGGCTCAGTCTCACAGCCAATCAATCACTCTGACACCTCAATAGGGGAGCTGGGCGGTCATTCTTCAAAACGCAGCCAGCCCACCTCGCCTGCTCCAATAATCGCTCCAATCATTCAGTAGCTGGGCCTGAACTTCCAACCTGCAACTACCAGACCTCTGCTCCAACTGCAGTATTTGCTCATTTGCTTGTTTGTTCTTGACGTTCTCTCTCTGCCCGGCACCACACGTTAAAGATGGCGATGCTGTCCCAAAAAACAAACACAAATTTGTCGTGGCATCTTCAGCACACTCTGAATTCAGCCGCTGCATGGACATGGACAAAAAAAAAAACCTCTAGGAATGAGTAGAATTTTGGGATGAAACACAGGGAAAAAAATGCTAATTTTCATAGTCTTCAGTTTTATGTCTCCTGAAATAGATAATGATATTGATGAAGAATATCCAAATCAAATCAATCAAATCAAATCATTTTATATCATGGCTATTTTCCTTCCATCCATCCATCCATCTTCATCCGCTTAATCTGGGGTCGGGTCACTGGGGTAGCAGCTTCAACACTGACCTCCAGACCTCCTTTTCCCGAGTGACATCGACCAGCCCTGACGGGGGGATTCCCAGGCAGACCCAGGCCAGGGTGGAGATAAAAACTCTCCACCTGGTCCTCGGTCTGCCCCAGGGCCTCCTCCCAGCTGGACATGCCTGGAACACCTCCCAAGAGAGGTGCCCAGGAGGGATCCTAACCAGATGCCAAACTACCTCAGCTGGCTTCTTGAAACACAAAAGAGCAGCGGCTCTATTCCAAGTTCCTCTCAGATGGTCAAGCTCCTCACCCTATCTCTAATGGATATCTCTAATATCTCTGTGGATATTTTCATAAATATTAATAAATTGCATCTGGACTATATGTGATGGAATTATGTTGAGTTCGTCAGTCACGGACATTGAGATATGTAGAGCCCTGCTGTTGGGATCCATTTAAAAAAGACTGTAGCATGATTTTGACAAAAGAAGATGAATGCCCGCTCTTATTTCAGCTGATTGAAAAACCTTTTGTGAGTAACCTGGGGGCAACACAGCAGCATGATGGTTAGTGCAATTTCCCCACAATAAGAAGGTTGTGGGTTCGATTCCCAGGCCTGGGGCCTTTTTTGTGAGGAGTTGGCATGTTCTCCATGTGCCTGCGTAGGTTTCCTTCCACCGTCGTAAGTTGTAATGTTTGGATTAATTGGTGTCTGTAGGTCTGAGTGTGAGTAGTTGTTTGTCTCTGTCTTTGCGTGTTGGCCCTGTGATGGACTGGCGGCCTGTCCAGTATGTACCCATACCCTCACCAGAGAGAGCTGGAAATGGCTCCCCCGCAACCTGGAAATGGATAAGCGGTAGAAGATGAATGAATGAACGTAAATAAAATAAATTCTATAAGTGCTTGGTGTTTCTCCTTGCAGGTACGCTATGCCACAAGGGATAGCAATGTTCACTGCATACAGGGCTACACAAACAAAGTAGTTTTAATGAATGAGAGGAAAATGCAGGAGTGTATGGACAGCACTTCTCCTAACTGGATTACTTAGACACACCTCATCATCACACAGAGAGAGAGAAAGCAAGTGGCATCATCCGCTGCTTAATCACACCCAACCAGTGACCCAGTTAGACCCTTTTAGCTCCAAGATGAGCCCTCCCCACCGCATCTTTAATTCTGCCCAGAATCTTCTAATTGGCTTTCATTTCTCTCATGCTGTTTATACTCCTTCATTGGTTTCTTTCATTCTTTCACATTTTTTTTCCAGGAGAATCTTGCAGATCATCCAACTGCATTCATTTACAATGCCTCTGTGAATTTTTTAGCTTCTCCATGTGTGATTTTACCACATTAGATGTTTGCTTCAGCTTGATCTTATCAACTAACCATACTGTCTTTTTAACACCTTATATATAATACCTATGAATACATAATAAACATAAAGTTATTCAATATTTAAATAATGTAATAAAAATAAGTTAAATGCTGGCAGCACAATGGCATAGTGGTTTGCACTGTTGCCCCAAAGTAAGAAGGTCACAAGTTTGGTTCCAAGGACTGGGGCCTTTCTTTGCTAAGTTTGCATGTTCTTAGGTTATTTAGTGACTAAATTGTCCGTAGGTCTGAATCTGAGTGTGAGTATGAGTGGTTGTCTGTCTCTGTGTGTTGGCCCTGCAATGGACTGGTGACCTGTCCAGGTAGTACCCCGTAGTAACTCCAGCACCCTCGTGACCCGAACACAGATAAGCAGTTGAAGATGAATGAATTAAAATTAGGTATAATTTTGTATTTAATATGTTCGAATTGTAAGTCAACAAAGTGTGCACTGCTTGAATTGGAGAGAAAGAGGCTGTTGTTGTTTTTGCCTATTGTGTTTTGTTTTGTTTTGTTTTGTTTTGTTTTTTTTTTTTTTGCTTTTGTAAGAAAAAAGGGTGACTGGACTGTTAAGTGGTGGTGGTAGGACTCACTGAGTGCTCAGCAACCCCAAAGCTCTGATCCTAGAATCACCCCTGGTTCTTTGGCAACCACAAGATGACAAACACAAGTTGGTCTAAATTGAGAAAAATTAAATACAATGCCAAAGAGAGCATTAAATATAATTATAGAATCTTTTTTGCTTTCAAGGAGGTGCTAAATTAACTAGAGATTGTTGATTTGACTATATCACATAGAATAAATATAAGATAAGGTATGATGAAAATGAGCAAAATCAGACAATAATGGTAGAAAATAGTAAAACACATTTTTCCATCTCAGGCATATGGATGGTTTTATTGATACCAGCATGATATAATAATAATTATAATCCAATGTCAATCTGAGTTCCAGCTCCAGTCACTTATAACACTAGAACTTTGGACATTGGAGTTGTATCCCCTGCAACCCCACTCCGACTAGTCTTATACCACCAAACCAGTGCTTGCAAAACCTTAGGTATGCATTGAATACGCACAAATCATCCTTGGGGAAATAAATACGCTATCTTGGCTGCATTCTGAATGTTAGAGGTTAGTTGGTTAATCAAATCATGATTTTTGCGGTCAATGTATGAAACACAATCCACATCACATGACACATGTAAATAGTGACTTCTATGGTACAGGCTTACACAAAGGTTTGAGTTTGAGGCAAATTTGCGATTTGCTGGCAGTGCCTTTTGATGGCTGGCCTGTGTTGCTTTGCTTTGCCTGCAGGGGTAGCTTGCGTGCCCCTGTTGCTGCACTGTGCCTGTGGGCCCCCTGGACAGCCACACCAGGGAAGCAGTGTGCTTCAGTCCTCTGACTTCCCCCCAGACTCCTCTCTTCTCCCCCCAATCTTAATGCGCCACACCACATCAAGGGTCACTTATTCACACTGCAGGGCAATGCTTTCTCGATAGGGATTGAGGACAGACAGGAAAGGGGACAGCCTCACTTGCAGTTTGTCATGGCATGGCTCAGGGGGCCCAGTCCTACAAGGTTGGGTGGAACATGGGGCTGGCGGCCTGGGGACCCTACAGCAGGGGCTTTGGTTGGGTGCCCTGGCTCTTTTGGCTCTTCATGGCTGGGCTCCGCCTCCTGGCACTTTGTGGGCCTCTGTGGGCCCGACGCTGGATGGTGTGTGATGGCTTGCCACCTCCCTTCAGGTGGGGGCTGGGGGCTTCTCAATCTACACAGAAATCATCTGGACCCAGGAAAAGCACAGAATCCTTCACTCCACCAGATCCTACCAGCTCTACCTACCTCCCTTCCCCTGTCCATCCCTCTGCATATTCTCTGTCCTTTGTCCCACCTTATTTTCACTGAGGTGTAGCACTGCCCTCCCTGCCACACAAAGGTTATTCAGCTCAATAAAGATCCACAAACTAGCTTCCAGGGGGGCTGGTGATGGTCACAGACACTCACTGAAATAATAAAATATTTAGCTACAAGACTATATGACACTCTGTGGTGTTAAATTATGAGGACAAGTGTAAATTAAAAATAAGCAAAAATAAATAAATAAATAAAAAAAGATTATTGACATTTGTGTGTGCTCTAGTGATCCTAGGAGTTATTTAGCTGGGGGCTTACTATCCCTGAGTGAAGGGATCAGACAAAGTGTGGTTCATGATTGCACAGAAGAACTGGATCCAGATTATCTGCCCCAGAGGGTTATCAGTTCTCCACCCTGGAGCCAGGCCGCATTTAACTAAAAGGGCGACAAGGGTTTACCCTCCCAGGGGCTCACCATCCATTGGCAGAGCTGCAGTGGCACTGCATTTTGCTCCCACCCCACAACCCCTCACTGATAAAACATGCTCTTTGGACATGGAATGCCATCTCTCTGGTAGGGAAGGAGCCTGGGCTTGTGCAAGAGATTAAGAGGTACCAGCTTGATATAATCAGACTCACCGCAAAATACCTCTTTGATTCTGGAACCATCCTTCCACAATGGGGTTGGACTCTTCAGTTTGCTGGACTTACACCAGCTGATAAGTAGGTTCTGTCCCTGTGTCTTCAGGTGGGGCAACAGGTCCTGATTGTAATTGGCGCTTATGTGCCAAACACCATTTCAGAGCACCCAGCCTTTTGAGTCACTGGGATGGATGCTGGAATGTGGCCCCATGCGGGACTCCATTATTCTACTGGGGGACTTCAATGCCCACATGAGCAACAACAGCATGACCAGGGAAAGCATGGTCAGGAGGAATGGCCTGCCCAATCTGAACCTAAGTTTTGTTTTGTTAGTTGCAGTTTGTCCCTAACTAACATCCTAATCATACAGATGGGTGTCCATCAGTGCACCTGGCATCAGGAAATGCTAAGTTGCTGGTAAATGGTTGACTTTGCAGTTTAGTCAGCCGATTTGCAGAAATGTGTTCTGGGCACTTGGGTAAAACAAGGAGCAGAGCTGTAAACTGATCCCCAATTGGTGGTGAGTTGGATCAGGTAGTGAAACGAATAGTGAGGTTGGGATCTCAACTCCCAATTCCAGCAGACCTTCAACTGACTACTTTGAGGACCTCCTCAGTGTATTCCAAATTGTAAAGAAAGCTGAAAGCCTCAGAGATAAGTCCATTTAAAAGTGACAGCACCCTGTCGGGGGAAGAGATCTGCCCTGAGTCTTTCAAGGTTCTGGATGTTTGAGGGAAGTCATGGGTGACATACCACTGTGACCCCTGGACATTAGGGACAGTGGGGTCCAACGAGGGTCCATTCGACACGTAATTGTGGGAGTGTGGAAGTTCTCCAGGAGTATGAACGATTGCTGAATGAAGGTAGTTTTTTGATTTTTGTTTTATGGACAGAATTTCTAGCTATAAACAAGTAGTGGAGCTGTTTAGGTTTGACAGCCTTAGGATTCTGTCTTTGTGGTTTGCAGATAAAGTGTTTCTATTGGCTATGTCAAGCAGTGACCTTCAGCCTGCACTGGAAGGCTTGCAGCCAAGAATGAGAATGAGTACCTCTAATTCTGAGGCTCCGCCAATTGGAGGAAATCAAGTATGTTCATGAGTGAGGGGAAAATGGTGATCCCAGACAATTGTGGTGAATAGGGAGGTGAGCCACGGGCATACCTTGTCAGAGAGGAAAATATCATATATATATAACCAAACTGGTTATAAGCTGTACAGTGAAAAAGGTGCCCTCCTCTCTGCATGCACATTCCTTCCCTTCCGCCTATAAAACCTCCACCCCTCTGTCCAGACAATGGCTTCTACAATAAATAATTCATTTTCTAAGAAACAAGTAGAACTGAAAGAATAGCTAAATCATTGGGCTGTTTTTCCTGGAGTGCTCCTTGCTTCAGGCTTGTTGTTTCTATATGGGAAAACACAAAAGTGAGAAAGAAATATTGGAGACCAGCAAAGACACCTAAATATCAGAGGTTAGACCTAGTTACTGTTGGCAGCAGTTAGTCTGGGCCAAATAGCAGCTCGACACCTGTGGGGTTGAAACATCAATAACATTGATGCTGCTATGTCAACTTTATGTTCAACCTTATGTTCAACCTTATGTTTTATTTGTTACTCAGTAGACTCCCTCACTAAAAAAACAATTTTAAGGCTGCAGCTATCATTACTTTAACTTCATTTGATCAGTCAATAAATTGAGTTGGGTATAAAATGAAAATAGGTCAAGTTGTCCGAAAGTGCAAGGAGGCATCTGGCAAGAGTCTAAAACTCAAGGATGCAAGCGATGTTGTGTAAATTTTCTTTATAAATTTCCTGAATGATTAATAATGAATAAAATAACAATTTCTTTTAATTACTCGTGGTCAATTTCATGCTAAATCTGATCTGATACTGCAATCAACTATCAAGTTGGTACTTTAGGACTGATCCAATGTGATGTCACATATTGGTTTGTGAACTGGCAGTTTGAAGCCTAGTTTGGCTGTTTCATGCTGTTTTTATTTTTTTCGCTAATATTATTTGAAGAAATACCAGAGAGACCAGAGTGGAGCTTAGGAGAGTGAGGGTTGCACCTGACCTACCCTGGTCCTGATTGTCGAGCAGGTTGCTGTGTGTGGGAGAGTCAATCACATGGTAGCCACACCATAACACTGCTTTTAGGCCTATTTTCTTTAAATGAGGCCATTGTAGATGTGTTATGCTCTGATTTGGGTGTGTTTCAGTTTTCCACTATGATAAGATGAATAGATGAAATTAAGAAATGACAACACCTGCATTGACAGCCTTGTTAGCTGATCCTTTGTCTTAATAAATCACGATGAGACAAACAATGAAAAACGCCCACATTAGTCAAAACTGCAATAAAACTGTGAAACAGCTGCCAAAGGAAAGGAAAGAAAGCGTCTGTTTTGTTTCCTCAAGCAAAACAGCAAACTTCTTGCATTGTTGTGGGAAATGAAGCCTCTTTATTAGACTTTACTTCAAAGTGATTGAAGAAGCGAGACTGCCTTAGCATGGTAAATAGCAGCAACTCCAGCACCACTATAGCTCATCTCTAGAGGATGGGAGGTGGGTTGAGCATTTAACTCTTGACTGTCAACTTATCATGATGAGGAGGTATGAATGATTTCATCCATTCACCACCCCCTCACCCCATTTATTCCCGTTTTCTCTCCTTTTTTATCTGAACTTATCCCAGGAAAGTATAACAATGTTGCTTTCTAAATAATTTCCTCTCTCCCCAAGATTTCCCCCTCCCCACTTACTCCCACACTTCCCTTCCTGTTCCTCTATTTTTAAATCCCCACCAGCTTTTCCTCCTCACCTCTTCTTCCCTCTCTTTTTTCACATCCTTTCAATCTCCATCACCTTCCTCCCTCCTTCTGCTGGAGTAACCCCCTCTGCTGTTGTCTTCGGTTGAGTCCTGCTTCTATTGATCCCAAACACCCACATCCTGGCTATTTCCAACCAAAACAAACTGTCATATTTTTCACTGCCCGGTATTCTAGAGGATTAGCATTGTAAACACACACACACCCCCCCCCACACCCACCCCCACCCGCCAAATGCCCTGTGTGCTCTATAGTTATACAGTAGGAGCTGCAGATAGAGGGGGCTGGCATCAGTGGGTGGCCTCAAGTACAGTACAATAAGTACAGTGGTAGGAGGGACTGTATTGTTCATGCAGTTAGGCCTCCCAGTTCTGCAGCCATGTGGTCCAGTGGAGATAGCAGGGTGAGTAGGATGGACCTACGGCACAAGTGTGTGTGTGTATGTGTCTGTGTGTCTGTCGTTTTTCCATCTTTTCTTTTTTTAAGTTTTGTTATTTCAAATTAGGGCTGTCAAAATTAATACGTTAATTCAGATAATTAGCTTTGAAAAAAATTGCACAATTAATGTGTCTCAAAATCCCCCGAAAAAGTCTCTCGCAATGCATATCTGTAATGCACTGAGGAAGTTTGTCCAAGCAGAGTTGCAGTAAACCGATGTCCAAGATGACGGCCGGCAGTACAGAGTAAAGCCAGGCATTATTGTGAAGGCACAAAACCCTGGGCTAATTTACCATAATAGATTCAGAAGTGACACATGCACTTTTATTTCACGTTTATTAATTAGTATCGATGCTTCATAAGCGTAATCGATACTCAAATGAGTTACTTTTGAGTATCAATGCATCAATACCGCAGGATCAATACCTCCATCACTAGTGATCAGCTCATTCAGGAGCCCATGAAAGCAAACACTGCTGGCTCGCAAATATCTCGCCACTCTATAACATTGTACATAAGAAGTGGTCAGCTCTTCTCTCTGATAAGCAAATAAACAAGTGAGTCCATCTCAGCAGCTGGCTAAAATATGAATAAGAGGGCCACATCAATGTGGATATTTGTTTGTTTCCAAAATAAAAGAAAGACAAGAAGACAAATAGTGGTTTCTAAATATGAAGTGTTTTTTTTATTTATTTATATATTTCAATCTGGACACCACCTCTGCTCCTTAATTTAAATTAGGTATTTAAACAAGTATTTAAATATATTACGTATTAAGTATTTATATATTGCCTTCTTTCATGGGTTTTTTTTCCCCCACAAAATGAAACACAGTTAATAATGAATGAATACGAATCGTGATTAATCAAAATTAATGTACAGCGGCCATGAAATTAATGTGATTACAAATTTTAATCGTATGACAGCCCTACTTAGACCCAAAATGAACAAAGCTCAATCGTAATCCCGTCCCACTCTACTGACCTTCCTGTCAATTCTTTCACATTATATTCATCAAACCATTTTTTATATGGTTGCCCAGATGGTTCAAAGTGCACCACAACCTAAGAAAACACAAATATCCCCCAAGAAATCAATACATCTTCGCTGACAGTGCTGAAAATACTTACAACACAAGCAAATACGCAATTGTGCTATCAATTAAGAGTGCGCAATCAAATACAGAAATGAAAAGCAAATACTGTCACCACAACCAAATGCAGATACACAACAGTAGTACCATAAATCACAACAGATATTCAGGGGATACAAAAAAATGTATGAACCTGCTCTATGTTATTTCTGACTTTTGAAGTTGAAAAGACAGCACACTGCACATCGATGCATATTAACAAATTTATTAAGTAATTTAGATGTTATATAGCCAGAGATGTATGTGCTACAAAACATTTGAACTGTTTAGTTTTCCAGTGAATACCCGCACATCTGAGGTGTCTTGCAACAATTACAGTCTATGATTACATCTCCTGCCATTATTTTGCATTTAATTTGTTGCTGTGTTTGTCACCTGATGTGCCAAAGTACACTTTTCTACGTAACAAGCTCATTGTGCTCATTAAAGGAATTGCTGCAGAAAGGAGGAAGGAATGGGGAAAGTGAATGTGTAATGAAAACAGACAGTGACAGTGCAGTGTCAAGCAGTGACAACCAGCACTTAAAATTCCGCTTCAGACGGACGAAATGATGAAGGAGTCCGTCCAGCTCAGCAGGATGTATGTGTTGGCAGGGTTTGTGTCACCATGTTCTCAAGTAATTACAAACGCTTTTAAAAGGGAACGGTAAACGACTACTTATTTCATCCCAGTATGTGGCAGGACACTTCATTTACATATTAACACAGTCAAAGATTTAGTGTTCAGTTTCTGTCATTTGGACTTTGGACTGAGTTTAAAAATGAAAATCAATTAAGAAAGACCAAAATAAGTCTTAGGCAGCAGTCGATAATAAAATTGTAGGGTCAGTCAGTAGTATCCCTAATGCTTTCTTTCTATGTACACAATAGGTGTAATTTCTCTTTAAATAGTATTCTACCTATTTGCTCATCTTATTCTAGCTTTAAGTTCACATAGTCCCAAGCAAGGCATCTGGAGCTCCATTAGCTGTACTGGCAAGGAGCGCCAATCCCAGCTCACATTAGGTGAAAGCAGGGTGCACTCTGACCAGGTGGCCAATCTTTTGTAGAGACCACAAACAACTACTCATCCTCATGCTTATGCTTACAGGCAATTAAGACTCAGCAATCAACCTATCATACCTGTCCATGAACTGAAGGAGGAGCCAGTGTACCTGGAGAACACACACACAGGCACTGGGAGAACATACAATTGGAAAGGCCTGAGGCAATGCAATCATACCCAAAAACCTCTGCACTGCACCACTATAACCCTATAACCCTAACCCTAACCCCACCCCAGCAATGAGCTGCACACCAGAAACCCAACAGGAACACTTTGCAATGGAATCATTATGTCATGTTGGCTCTAACTGACAGGTTTTAATTTTGAAGACCACCATCTGAACTAATTTTAGCATGAACTCAATGCCCCAAGAACCCCCCCCTACATGAAAGCGCTTCCAGCATCCTATAACAGTCCCTTATTGGCCCTCGGTGGGGCAGGTCACAGGGTTTGTTTGCATTCACTTTGAAGCTGCCGTGTACTTCCATTGATGTAGGGAGAAGTTAAGTAATTTTTAATCTTCAAAAAAGGTCTGTTTTCATGCAATTTACCACTGACCTGTGTCACTCAAGGTTCTTCTGTGGAGATACTTAGTTTCAGGAAAACTGGAAAAATATAGATGCTCTGAAATATAAATATATATATACATTACAGTACAGTACAGCCTGATACTAAAATGTAATTTCAGTGTCAATTTCAGAAATGTCACATTTTAATGTATGTGTACACTCTGTCTTGAGTTTAATTAGCACCAGCTATCCACTATGGAAATGTGAAACCAGCATCTCAGTATCAATAATTACTTAGGAAGGACATTTTAAAATTCTATTCGCTTTACTTTTGGGGGTGAAAATTCAGTTGTTTAAATGCACTCGAGACCCTGGCAGAGGGCTGTCAACATTTGGGTTCATTAATTCTTTTTTGGCTCCATTTTGGAAAGATGGAGTGTGTGGTGTCTTTCTACGGGCCCTGTTCAGTTCAAAGTAATTGTAAACAATTAATTGAGAATTGATATATACATAATCATTATTTTGCCTAATCAGCAACAACTGTACAGTGCACAGCATTTATGACATTGTAAATACATTGAGCCCATTTGTTTTTCCTTGAGGAATTTTTGAGGATATTATATAGTGGATAGATTTACATGAGCTTCTGTCAGGCCAAATAATAAGAAAATCACCTCTTCTATATGAAAACTGAGAAAGTATCAAATATTCTACAAAGAAAGTCATACAGCCTATATTCATCCAGCTTTTAAAACCACAAACAAATCGTATGGCTATCACTTTAGCACAACCTGACCTCTGCCTGCGCTGGAGCTTATTTAGTCACCACAAGTAAGTAAACCTGGTGTTCATTTGTATATACTCATTAATGCTACACTAACTACAACCTATTGTTACTTACCTTATATTTGGCTGCCTACAGTGTATTATTCTCTACATGGCGGTCACTTTGCAAGCTGATTATAGAAATGGTTTGAAAAGAGCCATACTTGCTCCAGCACTGAAACAAACATTTCTCTACCTTTAACCGTGTTTTTTCATCATGTCATTTGGCCACAGCAGTCTTTTAAATAAGCATGAGCTTCAGTGGTCCAGGAATTGTGGGGGTCCCTCTCGGTCTAGATGGACTGACCTTGGGGACCCTCGGGACAGCTCAGCTGCATGGTCTGAACTTAAAAGCTCAAACTGTATAACTGGTTTTAAAGGGCAATCTAAATGTATTATATATGCTGAACCTGCTCTAATGGACATTTAATATTTTTCATTTACTTCCTATTTGATGCTATTATTTGTCTACTCCATTTCTTAGTTGTTTTTGTTGTTTTGAAAATACCATATCAAGACATTGAAAGTAAGGTATTATTGGATGTGTAGATTTTGTGTGTGCAAAGCATTAGTGAAGTAATTTATCAGTATAAACCTAAACTATGCACACCATGAGCCCTCATTACTGCATCACACTAAGCAAAACAATAAAAAAAAAAATTATAACCTTTGGAAAACCTCATCTCCTCCTCTGTCCCTGACAAACACACTCATGCACACACTTGTTCAGGGGCCAGATATATCTCCTCTCCTGCGGCCGCTCTCAGGGTTTGTTCCCTCTCTTTTTATCACTTTTCCATTTTTAACCCCCCAGGCATGGTGGTGCAGTAAATCAGAGC
Organism: Echeneis naucrates; assembly: GCF_900963305.1. NCBI lineage: Eukaryota > Metazoa > Chordata > Actinopteri > Carangiformes > Echeneidae > Echeneis > Echeneis naucrates. The sequence goes on along the minus strand of NC_042529.1, from coordinate 15,996,715 downwards.
AGTACGCACCTTGTCATCCTACGATTACCTGCTGAAAAATAAAGTGACTCGATACCTGACCATGAAAATAGAAGCTACACACACGTACTGGGCCTGGGTGTGCATGTGTGCGTTTATGGCTCTAGCACCTTGCAGCCATTCTTTAGTGGCATGGCTGACAATGGCAAATAGAGCCAATGCAATAACTTGACCTTATATATGTGTGAGCGTGTGTGCAGCTCGGTGCCACGTTCTCACACAACACTGATGTAATTGATGACTCTGTGGCTTTTAACCAAGTGTGTGTTTTGCTTACAAAAGTCCACGGCCCACCCACCTGTGCTGATGCTAATCACAGGCCAAGTTTGGGACTCCAGCGGTGCCTGTATCAGATGAACCTCTGTGGGTAATCCCTCACCCGCGAGACTACAGCAGCACAGCTGGGGCTGCTTCACTTCCTCCTCCACTACACTGACTGTGCCTTAACACTCCACAGTCACCATATCACAGAGAAGGGAAGCCGAGCAAATCCAATTAAAACTTTTATCTATGATGCTAGACACTTTCTTGGATGAATGTGTTGCTTTATTGTTGCAATATTTGGATGGGGCTGATCCAAGAGGAGTCAGCAGAGAGGAGAGCACAACCAGGATTTTCTTTATCTGTTACAAACCTGAAATAAGAATTGAGAAGGATTGGGAGGGCAGGGAGGTCCTCAGAGTCATCCAGCCCATGCCTTTTAGACTTATGAGATTTCATGTATTTTAACCTCCCTTCCAAGGCCAGTTCATTGCCAGAGGGCTATGAGCAGTTCCAATATTGTTGGCTTGGTTTGTCTTATTATTTCGTCTGATCTAAGAACAGTAACCAGATTAAGACCTTGTTTACAGAGAGGTCTCCGATGTCATTTCAGTCAAAGGTGTTAAAGTCAGTCAGTCAAAGTCAGGGGTCAAGTCCAGCAGAAAGTCTTTACCTGCGCTAAGTGTTTAAGCTATATCTGCCTGTCAGCTTTGATGATAGATTGTAAAATATGTTTTATGTGAAACATAAGTGATTCAGTACCAGGTAGGTGAAAGCTTGGATTTGAGTCTCCAGGAAAAAAAACAGGTTAGTAGTTTGTTGAATACCACAGGGATTTGAACAGACATTAACTTAGTTATTGATTATAGTACTGAAATAAAGGAAAATTATATTTTGAGAACTCAGATATATGAATCAGAATTTCAGTTGGAAGTCATATTTGCAATGTGCTGAGATAAATAAATACGTGATTTCTAATTGGGCTTGCTTAAGGAAAACATGTTCCTTTAAATTTCGAGAGTGTGACATAAAGGATCATTTTGTTTTGTACAATCTCCTTTTGAAAATCTAATAACACAATCTTGTGAGGGCAGCACAGCAGCGTAGTGGTTAGCGCTGTTGCCCTCACAGGTCACGGGTTTGGTTCCCGGCTTGGCTCCTTTCTGTGCGGAGTTTCTCCCTGTGTCTGCGTGGGTTTCCGCGTACTGTCCTAAGACATGCATGTATAGGTTAACTGAACTGACTCTAAATTGAGTGTAGGTGTGAATGTGAGTGTGAGTGGTTGTTTGTCCTTGTGTGTTGGCCCTGTGATGGACTGGCAACCTGTCCAGGGTGTACCCTGCCCCTTGCCTGATGTGAGCTGAGATTGGCTCCAGCAGTAACATGACCCGGAAATGGATAAAGCATTTGGAGATGAATGAATGAATGAACAATCTTGTGAATGTGTTTCACATAATGTAGGTAGCATATGAGATTATAATTTAACATCACTTTATTTATTTTTCTTTACATTGACATGTCTGACAGGTCACTTCACAAACTTACTTTTTCTCCACTTAGTTCAGGAGAAGTAAAAGAGAGGGTTTGGAAAAGAGATAGAGTGAGGGAATATGGCAACATGCTGTACGCTGTAGGGTAGATGCACTCAAAACCTCATTGGTCACAGGCCTGGAAACACAGCAGAAGGTGCGGTACCATCTATAGTACCAGCCAAAAGTTTGGACACACAGACAAGGAAGATGCAATATCATCTGCACGACAGGAATATAAAGCACAGACAACTTTGTCACAGTCATATTTCTTGTATAATATGGGACGCTTAATGAAGCTCCATTTTAGTTTAACCTGAGCAGGTCTGACGCTGAGCAGTTGCTTTTTACAGCAGCTGTTCAGCATCAGACCAACGTCTTGTGTTTCATGCTCCTTTGAAAAGAGAGGTCACAAGAGAGACCTCAAGGTGTGGGGGACAGACCAGGGCGGGTTCAGGGGGCACAGAGGGCAGCAGTGTGCTGCAGTCATCTGACTTTCCCCCACCTTCCTCTTCTTTCCGACTAATCTTAATGCGAAACACCACATGCAGGGTAACTTATTCACACTGCAGGACAATGCTTCCTCAACAGGGCAGGGATTGAGGAAGCACAGGAAAGGGGACACTCTCACTTGTAGTTAGTCATGGCATGACTCGGGGGGCCAAGTCCTCTGTGGTTACGTGGCCCTATCGGGAAGAGGGTCTTATGGGGCTTCGTGGCAGGGCTTTGTCTCCTGGCAATGTCTGTGGTGATGGGTCAATGGTGTCTCCCTGGCGGCCTCTATGGCTTGCCACTTCCTCTCTCCCTTCTGGTGGGGGGGCTTCTCCTGGTGTATGGAAGATCTCTCTTTCCCACAGTGTCCTGGGTCTGTAGCATTACAGCCCCCCGCCCCTGCATTCTTTCACCCCTTTGGGCACTCAGCTGGCGTCTGCCTTCAGGGGCACTGCTGGGGCTTCTGGGTGGGTCTTTTCAGCCGGTGGGGTGCCTCAGGCTCGCCAGGTGGGTCGGGGGTGTGAATGGCTGAATGGTGGTGGGGGCATGGGGGGCATGGGGCCCTCCTGTCCTGCTCCAATGTGTGTTTGCTTGGGCGGTTCAGAGGTGTTCGCCATTACTACCCTGGAAGATTGGGGGCTGCAGCGTGCCATGTGGCTGCAGTGGCTGTCTTGGTTTGGTGCCTCATGTTCTCCCACACGTGGGGTGGTGGGTGAGCCGGGGTCTCTGACCCAACTCTAGGCCCTGGTCTTGCTCATATTTAGGGAATGTACACATGCATGTGCAGTTTCACTTGCCAGCTCGGGATGGGTCATATCATGAAGAATTGATGAATCCTGCCTAAAATGGGCTGAGCTGTTATTTCATTCCAAGACCTATGAGAATTCTTCTGGACTCTCATAATCCTGAGTGAGGTAACAGGAAAAGCACAGGGTCCTTTGTTCCGCCAGTTCCTACCAGCACCACCTGCTTCCTTTCCCCTGTCCATCCTCCTGCATCTTGTCTGTCTTTTGCTCCCCCCTTTATTCACTGAGGTGTAGCACTGCCCTCCCTCCCACACAAAGGCCATTCAACTCTATAAAGATCACAAACTAGCTTCCAGGGCGGGCTAGTGATGGTCACAGACTTGCACGAGAATAATTACATATTTAGCTGCAAGACTGTAACTGCATCAATCTCATGTAAAGTTGACACCCTATGGTGTTAAACAATGAGGACAAATATGCAGACAAAAGAAAAAAAAAGAAAAAAGAAAAAGAGAGGCCACCACACTGTAGCAGTTTACCCTCCATCAAACTTCTGCTTTGCCCTGAACTCTGCGGGACCTGACAAAATTTAACAGGATGCTGTCATTCATGTATGGAGAAAACAAAGAGCAGGAAGAATGGGAATTGTTTTGCCTTGAGGCAAGCTACCAGGCGTCAGACTGGGAGTCCTCTGGCATCAGAATGACTCAACACATACGCAGTTTGACTTAAACATGTATGCTGAGCTGAAAGTGAGGAGGCACATTATGAGTTGCTATTGGCATGATTTCTTCTGCTATGACTGATTGAGCAAGAATCTGGTCAAGACACTACAGCGACTTACAAAGCATCTAGTGTAACAAAATTCTTTTAATTGCCATTATTGATCACTACTATTCTCACGTCTTCTGTTATTTTTATATACTGCTGATATTTACTAATGCACATTTAGTGGTACCAGCCATTAATCCTTTGTACATCTGCTTGCAATTTCATAGTGTCTCCTCCTGCTCTTTTTTCTCTCTCTCTACCCCCCCACCTGCACTTTTTCTCTCTCCTTCTTCCTCTCCCTTTTTCACTTTCAACCAAACCTGAGGTTTCTGCCTCTTAGAGGACCAGCTCTATATGTAAAGTAATCTTGTTATGATTTTGTGCTGTATATAATATATACATAATATATAATATATAATATATATATAATATATATAATATATATAATAATAATATATACATAATATACCTGATGCCTGATATTGTATTATTATTCTCATATATTGTGTTTCCCTGTAACTAGCTAAGTTCATTGCAACAAGGGACATTTTGACCAGCGCAGTGCATGAGTGATTTGGTATCAGTTGAGCCTGCAAAGTGTACATTTAAGGTTAAATACTACGATTGATTTTACAGGGGCAGAAAATGTTTTTAAAATTTGAAGAAACCAAGTAAAGATACAGGGAAATAAATAGAATTTACTTGTGTAAATGTTAAAAGTGTGAACTTTTTTTTATTCCCTTTTTAAATTATTCCAAAAATAATTTTATATCGTAAATGATATTATAAACTATATCTATAAATCCTAACATGTTTGGGGGGAATAACATTGAATTGTTGGTGAATGATAGCCTTGTAAAGCCAGACTAATAAAGCCATTGGAAATAAATATCAAAATAAAAACACAAGTAAAAAATTGAACCTTGACTTAAATTGGAAATTTAGTGTACGGATGCAAGCACTTCCTATATAAAAGTGTACAGAAAAATATAAAGTGGATCAGCAAATATATGTACCTCCCTTCCTAATATTTCCAACTCTCAACCTCCTCCTCTCCCTACATTAGCTCGTCATTAACCTGTTATTATTAAGTAGTTATTTTATTGTATTGTTTTCAATTTCATCTTCAATTTCATTGTCCGTTCTGTTAATATCAGTGTACCTTATCTGTTGTTCTGATGGTCAAACAAATCAAGAAAAGGCAAGATGTTTTGCTTTTTAAATAGTGATGGCTTTTGTCTTGATTCCTGACATTTCATACATGAAAGAGTTACTGCACTTGAGGAAATAATGTCAAGTTGATCAAAGATGAATTTTTTAGTGTCAAGTCATTGTGGTCTAATAATCTTCAGGCCTGTTTCCAGTTTACCTGCTAAGAAAGGCAGCTTACTACATTCCTGCCATTGCTTGTTCCTGAAGAGTGAGTGAAATGCTAATCAAGAGCTACTGTTGTATTAAAGTGGAGTGGACTGTGTCTACTGAGTTGCAATATCCGCTTTGATGAAGAGCTGAGGTAAAAAGTTTAATGTATTGATGTGTCTCTGTCTTGAGTTCAGTTTGAAACACAAACTTCAGACCAGACACACGAGCAAGCCTTGTGTCAGTCAGGGGCAGGGGCAGTCAGCTGGCACCTGCAGATATTGACATCTAGTCACAGATCATTAACGCCGCAGGTCTACTTCTGAGTGTTAAGGCGTGTATCTTTCTACATCTCTACCTTTTCATTCAGGTCTGCATAATTCCAGCAGTTCTTACTTTCCATTCCTGTGCCACGCTTTCCCTGTGATAATCTTTTCTTGTCCTTCTCTCTCATTCCCATCTTATGATGTTGCCTATTTTATGTTGCTCTCTCCTTGTCATCATCATCATTGTTAAAATAGCCCTTTAGTTTGTCTGTGCTCTGAGAGATGGCTGAGAGGTTACACACAGTTGCATCATGGCAGAAAAGTAACTCACCCTACAGTTTTTCCCCCCTTTGTGTTGGTTTTTGCTACTGGAGAGATGATTTAGTCTTAGTGTATGTGTTGCTTAGTGTGTAGATATGTGTGTGTGTGTGTGTGTGTGTGTGTGTGTGTGTGTGTGGAGTGAGGATGTTGGTGCATAGTTATCAGTGTGTGTAGGTGACTTTAGCCTCCTCATTAGGAGTAGTTGTCTTGGCTGCCTGTGATAGAGAAAGAAACTGTGGAAAGTAACAGAAGGAGGGATGAAAGAAGAAAGGGTAACTTAAAGAGAAGTGTGTGTGCTTATGCGTGGGGGTGGAGGAGGGGGACCTGTCACTTTACATTTAAGCAGCAGATTCACGCCACAGTGGGCTAACGGACAAACAATCCATCCTTATTTACCATGCTCAATGCCAATCCCATTGAATTGGAGGGAATTGGATTCCCACATCCAGGGGCGAATTCTTTTCAATTTGAAGGACCCCATTAAAAGTCTTTTTTCAGTCTGCCTCTGTTTCACTCTTTACTGCTCTCCCCCTTTCATTCTCTGGAAGTTTACCAGTTGAGTTGGAACTGTCACGACATAAACGCAAGGCACAGATACTACATATCTACAAACACCAACATCAGTCGCAACATCAGAGGTATAATGTGTAAGATCACACTACTTTGCACACACAGGTGGCAGCGTTTCAGCCCTTCGACCAACTCACCCCACCTCAGTCCTGCCCAGTCTCATAGTGGCAGTCAAAAGTGGTTACAATATAAAGGTAAACTGGATCCATTAAATACTAATGTACAGTAATCATGTAGAAAATTAGGTTTAAGTTACATAAATAGCCGACAATGGCCAGTCAGAAACAAGCAACATTTCAGGAAACTGCTAAATCAGACATCCTGTCATCACACCAAAATCCACTTATACCACTTGAAAAATGTATTGCTAGAGTCCTAACTAACTGTTGTGTTCATGTCTTAATCATGTTACCTACCTAATAAACATTTTTAATAGAAGTTTATATACCACTACTTTACAAAACAAAAACAAAAATACCCAATAAAACTCTTGAAGCATTATCAGACTTGCGAAAACACCTGACAATGATTCATCAGTTGCTCTTTTATCCCTTGTCTACATTATAGTCAAAGTCTGAGCTGAGCTGAAGAAAGTCACAGGACAAACAATAAGTTAAATGTACTTAACTGGTTCTGTGATGTTGGGAAGAAAACCTCAGACACACAGAATGCTTTTGAATTTTTGGCCTTTTCATGTGGTATTCACCCAATGTCTGGCAAATATTGCAGTAAATCCTTTCCCTTAGTCCCTTTACTCTAAGTTATTGTTCCACACAAACACATTTATGTTATGGTAACATAATGTACACTGGGCATATGGTTACGGTCACGGGCATGAGAACAGCTCATTCTGTCATATTTATTTTCACTGTGATCCTGCTCAATCATCATAGTGTCTACCAGAGATCCAGGAGAAATTGTGGAAACTGCGTTCCTGGTTTGACACAAAGTCAAAGTCAGCAGAATCTGTGCCTCCTCACTTTGTTCTAAGAAACTTAGTTATGTTGTCTTTATTTAAGCTTGATTTGAAATAATGCTCCTTCACCTTGAGGGGACGTAGTTCATGTGAGATTGGGTGTCGGATTAGGATGCTTCTTGGATGCCTATGTGGAATATTTCTGGGCTTGTCCAACTTCTGGAAGCCCCCCTGTCATACATAAAATCACAGAAGAAAATTGCTTGGTCAGAATTTGCGTAACGTACTGTATTTCACTCTTGCAATCAATCACATTGATTCACCACTTGTTTTTTCAGTGCAATAAAACCATAGGTCTCCCACCATCTGTCCTTCACACGTGATATCTCAGACAGTCCAAGGGCTGATGTATTTTGCCAACTTGTGAAATATATCGTTGTAGTGGCCAGTTTCCTATACTTCAAAAGTTCCATTCATTTCATGAAGTTCCAATAGCCACTGTGGAGACTGCCTGGGGGATAAGTCCTGACGCACAAAAATTGCAGTAAAAAATAATGCCAATGTCCAGAAGTTGAAAATGATGAACTGAAGATTTATTCCAAAATCCAGGGTTATGCCGAAAAAGAAGAAATGTACTTTCAAAAGATAAATAATGTCAAATAAACAATTCTCTTTGTCTCAAAAGCATGAGGTGTGTGTGTGTGAGTATGGTCAAAAGACTGTGTGCTCCCAGTATAGCCACATGCTAGCTGGCTCCACCCTTGGCTTTAATAGTTGCTTCAACTTGCAGAAGGGGGTAAGACTCTAAAATCCATAAATGCACACATCAACACAAAGCATCCACACATACAAGAAAGTAAACAATAATTAATAAATAATAAAATCATATTTCTGGCTCCTAAAATCGTAACATGGCAATTTTGTCTGAAGGGGGTACTCTAATTTTTCCTAAAGGGCCACTCACGTCTGACTGGCTTAGGATGAGCCCATCTGTGGTCTGAGTGAAGTGGGCCGTGAGCAGCTGGATAACATGGTTTGCCACCTCAATGTCCTCACTTTATGAGAGGACAGCCTGGATATCTTTATGGGTGGGATTGTTCTACAAGTATTCTATGATTGATCTCCCACATTCTTAAAGCTTATAAAGCTTAAGATGAATAGAGATGTACTTTTGATTGAAGAGGTCAATCCTTTTGTTTCTCAGTGGTAGGAGCTTGAATGGCATTTAAATGTTGACATTGGGTCTCCATGAGACTACATGACTCTGTATCTTTCAAAGGCACTTACACCTTCCTGGCCATAGATTGCCTCTGCACTTTGGTGGCAAGCAAAGCTGCTGTCATGGTTTGACTTCTCATCCCGAGTTTTTACTCAATTTAGGAGCAAAAGAATAAACCGCCAACCATAAATGAGCCCTGAAAAATATCAGCAAAAATCTTGGGGTTCTGCCTTACGATAGTTTGACAAACGTAAACTGATTCTAGCCTGGCATTTCCTTATTGTCAAATGTGTTGTGCTGCTGTGCAGAGGTTGTCTCATGGTTTTGACAGTGGCTAAATGGATTTCTCGTGACATTTAGTCTCATTGCGCATTAAACCTTTCTGACTGTGTTTTGGGGATTTACTATGGCATACTTGACAAAGTGGCTTGTAGAATTAAGGAAACTTCTTCATATGACCAAAGTGTACTAGTGTGAGCTGGTGGCTGGTGCTCTTAGCTTGTTAGCTGATTATGTTCCTCCTTCACTGACTCCAATGGAAAACAACCTTTAATTAATTGCATGTTTGATTGAAATGTATTGAGGTAAACATTCCTTGCCTGCCGCATTCTCTTCAAGGGAAATAGACTTTTATTCATTATAAAAGGAGAAACATAAGAACAACAATATAATGTCTTTTGTCTGTTTTCAGTTTCCAGCCTTCGGCTTTCAGGGCATTACCTACACTGGTTATGTCAGCTTATGCGCCACAAATATTTCTTTCATTTTGAAAAACATGACTGATAACACAATTCTCTTGATCACCATCAAGATTATCATCACTCATCAAGAATTGTAGTGGTTTGCGCTGTCGCCCCACCATAAGAAGGTTACGGGTTTGGTTCCCAGCCTGGGTCCTTTCTGTGTGGCATATTCGCCCGTGTCTGCGTGGGTTTCCTCTGGGTACTCCGGTTTCCTCCCACCGTCCAAAGACATGAATGTCTAGGCTAACTCGTTACTCTAAATTGTCCATAGGTGTGAGTGGTTGTTTGTCTGTTTGTCTCTGTGTGTTGGCCCTGTGATGGACTGGCGACCTGTCCAGGGTGTACCCTGCCTCTCGCATTGGCTGGGATTGGCTCCAGCAGCCCCGCGACCAATAAATGGAAAAGCGGTAGAAGATGAATGAATGGATGGAGCAACAGCTTGTAGTTTAGAAAAAACTACCCAAAACTGAATCACCTGCTTATCGCATTTTCTAAATGGACGTACCTCGAGTCAAAATTTCTTTAGCTCAGTTGCAGTGCGTAATTTTTGCCCACTTTACCATGTCTTTACCATGTCTGACCAAAAGTGTCCAATAAACTATACATTGAATGACATCGGGGATCAGATCCTTAACAGGACTGAAGACTGTTCTGCATCAGATGTAGGGAGAAAACTGAGCAAAAATTTTGGTCTAAAGGAGAACCTCTCTCTTCCTGGTCCCTATAGATTTCTCTGAGCTTTCTGAAAGATTCTCCTCAAAGGACAGCCACCATAATTTGGCATCTTTTAATTATGTTTGACCGTGGTCGTCAGAGTCAGAGTGCTAGATGAGTAAAATGAAGCATTGAGGAGGTAAAAAGGAAAGGAACAAAGAAAGGTGTGGATGAATCGGAACATGGAGAGGAAGAAAATGACAGGCAGTAGTGGATGGATAGATGAGATAGATGAGGAATTGCTTTCACTTCCAGGTCGTGAGTGGCTCAGCTCAGAGTGCTTTTCAAAGTGCAACACTCCTGAAATGCCTCAGCGGGCTTCTTACAGCCCCTGATAACATTTTCGCAACACTCTCATTACCTTCTCAAAACACTCCCCTGCTGCAACACGCAAAATATACATTCAGGACCACATACACACACACAATCACATATTCTGCATCCTTCCCCCACCCCTGTTTAACAGGGTAAATCTGACAGGATGGATTGTCTCAGTGCCACAGGGAGAGTGGGTTGCAATGCTGGCAACTAAATAACCAGTGACAAGGAAAGAAAATATTAATATCCATAAGAGTTGTGTCAGGGTGGTGGTCCGCATGGATTCCCCCATTCTTTGTTATTCACAGAGAACTAGAGACTGGCAACAGGACCAGCCCCGTTTGTTAATTTGGTCGCGGTAATATTCCAATAAATCATACTGTGACAGTGGACGATAAGTGTGCAGGCTGCTCCCCCAGGACACACTGTACACCATAGCATGGCTTTGTTTGTTGTTTAGCTGCACTGTCTTGATTGTTGGGAAGGATTTGATGCAGAATATATTTATTTTACTATACTTTTATCAACACCTCTGCTGCCTATAATTGAAAGTGTTAAAGCACTTTGAAGCATTTGCCTACCATACATGAAAGAGGCCAAGGAAAACTATTTGCAAACCCACTTATTCGGTGGTTTCTTTCTTTTCTAGCGCTGATGTGATTCGTCATTGGATCACATGATTTAAACAAAGTAAGTTTTGCTGTAGAGGCGTCAGACCCAGCCCTGTTGTCAGCCCATGCTTCCTGTTTTGATCCTCCAATTAGCTGATGCAGCAATGTATTATGCAGGCATGAGATGGATGTAAAATGTTGTTTCTCTCTCTCAGAAAGTCAGCAGATCAGGGTGTTTCTAGAATTTCTAGAATCTGCTCCTCCTAATGGTGTTGTGACCGCTCATATTCCCACCTTATGACTCCATGAAGTGCAGAGTCGCTTGTTAGGCACATTAAAATGTCAAACTCTATCTTCATGAGCTGTTGGTAGATGATACCAATTACACCCTGTTATGTTGCTATATTTTTGACCAATATGCACTGTAATTAGGTTTAACATTTTAACTTGGCTTTTAATTTATTATACTGTTTTAAATATATGGATGTGGTAATGAATGAGATGCAAAATATGGGAGATGTGGGTAGCTGTAGCTCCTGACATGTTTCCAAGGAAGGCTGGCCTTATACGTATATGAGATGAATGCAGACTGACGACAAAATCAACAACACCGATTAATTATGGGCTATTATCCTTTCTGCTCCTCACAGCAATATAATGGTATCAAAGCATTCAGCAATGAATTCGTATAGAAATATACAGGGAAGTAAAGGTCTCCTGTGCCAAAGTTGCAATCAATTCTCGAACAGTCTGGGACTTAGAAGGTTCCTTCAGATTAGTCAGTGATATAGATGCTACAGTAACGCCACCAATGCAACTGTTCTTTCTGCAGTACTACCTTTCAGAGGTTTCTGCAAAACATTGCTTTTCCTGAGTTTGAGAACTTGGCAAAGTTTTCTTGACAAGGTCTGATGTCCCTGATGAAGTTTCAGGTGAAATAAAGATCAAGATCAACTTAAAAGTGTGTGATAGCAAAGATAGGAGAGCACAAGTCTCAAAGCAGAGGAGATCTGAAAGACGGACTGTACCAATTAGTTGCACCAATCAAAAGCTTAATTAACAACAAAGACCAAGGCAAATAAGGTGTGCGGCACTGCCTCTGCAAGTAGCCCAGCTTGAGTCTGCGGAGATGTGTACACTGATAGAGTCTCCACTGAATCAGCCTCAGCATCAGTCTGTTTACTGTGCTTGTCTCTGTCAATGACATAGAGCAGCCTGTGCCTATTCCAAAGAGACCCAGTGTGTATGTAGCTGTATAGAATACAAATACATGCTCATATCAATGGATCCGTGCATATGTGCATGTGTAAATGTCCATAAACAGAGAGAGCGTGCTGATGAAATCTGGAGGTTTGTCAAAGTAGCCTTCTTGCTTATCCACATCTTTTCTTTCTTATTGTGATTGTTACTCTACTGATGTTCCTTAGGTTGTTGACGTCTTGAATGTAAGGCCTGAAGAGCACACACACATATATACACAGAGACAAACATAGACACATGCATCTCACTAGCTGAACAAACATACACAAATGCTGTCACACTTTGGTAGGTCACATTGGTCAGAGTGGAAATAAGGACAATACCAGAGGTCTGTTCCTGCAGCATTGTGTGTTTTTCCTAAACTAACTTCCTTTTTTCTCTTTAGTGCCTTTAGTGTGGTGCACAGTTACCATGGAAACACAGTTTGGCATGATATGCTTAACTGGGGAGAGTTGCATCTCCACTATTTTCCTCTTCTCTCCCCTGTTATTGAGGGAGAAGCATTTTAATTGCCCAGGTTAAAGGAAGAGCAGAGAAGAGAGCGAGCGGCTGCCAGCCGTCGGGGTGGCTGTCTGTATCTGTTAAGTGGAAATTGTTTTGCCATGAAACGCCATCTGTCTAGCCTGCTGGCTGGTTCCACACTGATCTGTCTATGCATGGACTCAACTTTGGTTTCGACTATCGCCACCAACAGAGCTACATGCAAAGATTATGAAGATCTGATGGCGTTTCAGTTCCATTGGCAAGTCAAGTGATTGTACTTTGTGTTGAAGCATATTTTTGCATGGTACAGATTTGTTGTTGCATTTTGTTGAGATATTTCTCTCTTGATTTAAAATCCATCCAGAGCCATGACAGTTATTCATACTCAGCTGAAGTGCTCAAGTCAGCATGGCGATGTTAATGCATTCCAGATATTGAAATAAAAATACATGCTTGTTTCTTCTTGCCTGGTGTGCACCTGGTTTCATGGTCTAAGTACTTCCACATTTGGGCAGACTGGCTGTTCCTGCATTAACTGTCAGATGAAAGATTTCCCGTTTGTGTCCAGATGAGCAAACCAAGGTATATGTTCAGGCAAAAGTTTCATTTTGCTGTCTAGGATTGGTCCATTCAGTTTCTAGAAACCATGTTCACAATCATACCCCAAATCTGACTGGGTCACTGCTATCTTGCCACTGGTCTAATACCTGACTAGAGCCAAGCAGACTCTATCAGCTGTGATCACACAGTGTGTAATCATCATCACATGAGACAGACAGGGACAGGAGAATGTGAACTGTGAAGTACAGAAAAAATTACATGTTTTGTTCTGCTTTTCTGCTGTAGCTGCTTGTTAAATTTTGAAGTATTGTGCTGCTGAAAATGTGGCTGTTTGCTTTCTGAATCTGCTTGAAATGGCCACATTATCAGGTCTGTATGAAGCAGGTGCCCTTCAGGCGAGCGTTGTTTTACACACAAGTATGACACAATAGAGGCCCAAATGATTATGCCAACCAGATCTGTGCAAACCCCAGTGACAAATATCGTTTCTCGTGGCTATTTCAAAGAAAATCCAGCTGAGCATGTTCAAGCAGTTACAGGTTCTTCTGTTTACAATAAAAATAACTCAATGTAGCACTGACATGGTGAAGACCTCAAACACTCAAATGTGGGAGAATAGTGCAGTAGCAAAACATTTAAATACATTGGATTTAAACAAAAAACATTATACATAAAGCTGCATTGTACATGTGCACATGTACATATTTACTCTGCATTTGAATGTTACTGAAAAGTAAAATATAGTTATTCAATTTGAATTTCAACCCTTCTAAAGCCACTATTGTAATGACAGAATAAAGACATGCACTATAAGTAATTTAAAGCATTGGAGGTTGAATTTGAAAATGATTTTTCCAGGATTAGTGCTCAAAAGAATGAACACAATTCATGATAAGATAATGATAGAAACTTAAAATTATCCCTAAAATAACCCAAACGTGTGTGACTTCCTGTGTTGACTTTTTATTTGGCTATTGTGGTTTAGTCTTTTTACCACTACAATAAGGAAAAATTCCCTGTCAGTTTTTTGTTGATTTATGATTGCCTATTCCGTTACACAAAATACCTTGTGGCATATATAATTAGCTGAGGTCTTGCTAATTTTGTTGATGTGTAGAAATATGTAAAATTAAAATGACAAAAATGGAGGAAAAAAAGTGACTCTCACTTCTCTCTATAGTGCTCTATAGTGCTCATGCATACATGAAGGCAACATTTTCTCACTGTCCTGCTTGAGAGAAATGGGAGATTTGGCAGAAGATTCTTATGCAGATATACACAATATCTTACAGAAAGGGCACACAATGCAGATAAACATGCAATAAATATACGCAATCTCCATGGTAAACAGAAGTGTCCACTAAACACAGACATTTTCCGAGGAATGACATTTTATATTATATATGTCTATAAAAATGTATAAAACTCCTCTTATTATCCGTGGTGTGACACTACCTGTGTCTTTCTCTGTGTTTGTCCTCAGTACGACATCTACGTGAGGACACATCCAGACTCCACCTTGCCAACATCCCAACGTAAGTAGGCAACATTTTCCCAGTTTATTGTCCATTCCCTTCCATTCCCACAACTTCTCCCAGGCTGGATTTGAATCACAGGGATGGAAATTGAACCGTGTTCCTCTCTATTGCTCAGCTGTAACAGTACCAGGTTTATATTGCTACTCTCACATTAAACTGTCGTAATGAATTGAATTGTTCTGTAATGTAGTATAATAACTTCTGTAAATGAATAACACACAGCAGTGAAGAAATTCCTCCCAACATAGAGCCTGTATTTTTGTCAGTTCTTAAGGTTTAAGATGATGGAACATGCCTCTGCTTGTGTGTCCACCACCTGCTGCTGGATCTGTTTATACTCAACACACACAATCCACTTGCTGTAATCCAACAGATGACAGAGGCCTGCAGGGGTTCCCTCTCTTAATGTCCTATCATGTAAAATTTTCAGTGGAAAACATATTTTGATATATTTAAATGCATCTGCCAATTCAGAGCATTTCAAAATTTTGGGATTGGTCAAGGCAATAAATACCGAGAAGGTCAAAACTGATATGAGTTCTTCCTTTATGTCAAGGGAAGTACCGTATTTTCCGCACTATAAGGCGCACCTTCAATGAATGACATATTTTAAAACTTTTTCCATATATAAGGCGCACCGCAGTTGTGCAGTGCAGTAGAGGCTGGGATTACGTTACGTTACGTTACGTTATGCGTTAATGTCCATATTCACAATATGACCAACCTTGTTCAACTGTAAACACACAAAAGAAACACGTAAAGCTCACTTTATCAGTTCATTCCTCATGTACCAATCCCTCGAATTATTCTTCTTCAGTGTCCGAATTGAACAGCTGGGCGAATGCGGCAGCCAACACGCCCGGCTCCGTCTCATCAAAGTCGTCATTAATCGAGTCAGTGTCGCTGTTGTTGTCTGGCAGTTCAGTGACAATTCCTGCCTTCCTGAAAGCTCGGACCACAGTTGAGACTGATATATCAGCCCAGGCATTTACGATCCACTGGCAGATATATATATGGATCAATATCAATATTGATTCATATATAAGGCGCACCGGATTATAAGGCGCATGGTCAGCTTTTGAAAAAAATGAAGGCTCTTAGGTGCGCCTTATAGTGCGGAAAATACGGTACTTACTTCTGCAAAAACTAAACACATGCAAACTCAGGTGTGACATCATCTTATACGAAAATATGTGGACTGTTTAAATATTAAAGAACTGCCCTCATCTCTAGAAATATGCAGCTGGTATTGCTTGCATTACGTGGCACTATCAGGTTGATAATTGCATCTTGAATGAAACAGAAAGTCATACAGAATCACTAAACAGGGCAGCACGGTGGTGTAGTGGTTAGTGCTTTTTGCCCCGCAATAAGAAGGTTGCAGGTTTGGTTCCCGGCCTGGGTCTTTTCTGTGTCTACATTGGTTTCCTCCCACTGTCCTAAGACATCATGTCTAGGTTAACTGGTGACTCTGAATTGACTGTAGGTATGAATGTGAGCATGTTGTTTGTCTCTGTGTGTTGGCCCTGTGATGGACTGGTGACCTGTCCAGGGTGTACCCTTCCCCTCACCTGATGTGAGCTGGGATTGGCTTCAGCAGCCGCAACCTACATTTGGAAAAAGCGATAGAAGATAGAAATTTAGACTCACCAATGCACCCAAACATGATGTCTTTGGACAGTGGGAGGAAACCCACACAAGAACTTGTGATCTTCTTACTGTGGGGTGACAGTTATAACCACTGCCAAATTCCAGACAATAGTATTAAAATAAAGTGCAGAAAAATATTTTTGATAATAGATATGGTGAGGGAACAATAAAACTGAAATACTGAAATAAGTGTAAAAACTTCCACAACACATTGGTAATTGAAACGGAATCAGGATGGAGTTGGGGATATAACTCCATGTCGGTGCCAGTGTTAGCCACAAAACTTTAAAATGGTCTCAGTTCTCTATAATCAGGAAGCGATAGAAAACTGCCATTTGACTGTAAATGACAATCAACAGAGATGATCAGAGAATCTAATCAAAAGAGGCTTATCAAACAGCTCATTATGTCAGGGATATGGCTCAGAATGACTTCTTCATTTATACTTTTCTGAGAGATCCAGAGACATCAAAAATGGCCATAGCCCCCCCAGTGGAACACAGAGTAAGTACAACACTTTCCACTTATGACAAGGCAGGCAGGTTTTTGATGCTCAACTAGTCTTTATGTTTAAGAGAAAGGAAAATATTTTTCATAAAAGTGTCAGTGACTCAGCTAATGGGACATTAAATGGTACCCCACCACCGCTATGCGAGGTTGGACTTGGCTTCCTCACAGCAGAAGGTTTCTTCCAAGTTTACTTTAGTTAAGAACAATTAAAAGTGTTTGCTTTTAACTCTTCCCTTCAATAAAAAGTTTCACTTTGGGTCAAGCAATAACATTCAGATAATAATAATAATAAAGCTCCCCCCTGTAAAGTGTTTTTGGTGGCACAGCAGCAACACCAAAAGAAATCCTGTAAGAATGCCCCTGGCCTTGACAATTTAATAGCTCTCTGAGTCATTTATTTTTCAACATCCAACATGTTTTTTAACATTTTTTTTTATTATTATTATTTGACTCACCTTGAAATGAACAGCCTTCCCTTCATTAGTGAGAATGAAACCTGTATGGTTGTATTGAATATTGCCGTAGGTCACAGCACTCAAATGAGCCAAACCCTATTAATTTGAGATGTTGGTGGTGTGAGCTGGGGGCTGAACTGGTGTGTGTGGGTAGGGTGGTGGGGCTGGGGTCTTAAAGAGAAATAAAAGTGTGGGGGTCAGATATGTATTGTAGGTGTCTATGACTCCATTATTTGTACCTTCTAGGCACTTCATCAAGGTGTGACAACACAGGGATTGCAGAACCATTTGTCATATCTGGACAATCTCTCATAGAAAGGACAGAGGTCTAATTAATATCATGTTGTTTGAGTACTGTACTGGTTGTCTATACATTAATTGAATCTAATAATACATTAGTCTAAATGATTATTGTTAAATCTGAGGACTTTCCTGTTAGGGTGCATGAAGTGCCACTGAGGGGATAGAAAACTAAACTTACTTGACAAATGAATTGCCTACCAGTCAAGATGTTTCAAGACAGATTCCATATGATTGCATTAAAACATTTTTAACTTCTAACCCTGTTTAGTTGTATTAGTGGTAAAAGTGGCTGTCACTGTTAAACATGAACAGATAAAATCTCATTCATAATGATCAGGAACAATGAGAAAAAGCTTATATGGATACAAAGGCTTCAGACACAACATATGGGAGAAGAATCTAAAGCTGTCATAGCTTACTGAAGGCTATGCTGAGGTTCTGGCTTATTTCTCTGTCTTCTTTTGTCTCTCCTGCGTGTGTGTGTGTATATATATGTTGCTCACTGTCACAGTGATTGGCTGAGGAGCATCCCACAACCTAAAGGCTTGAAAAGCTCTCCTAGTTATTATTGGAACTTTCAAAATATTAATTAGAAAATGGATTCTACCAGCCTCCAGATAGCACAAAATCTGGATTTTGGGACCTGTACCTCAGCCCACCTACTGATGACCTCAGCAGTTAGCTAAGGTCATGTTATTTACCATCTTCGCTGTTCAAAACAGCAGCTGTACAATGCAACTTCTTGCCCAAGTTTTGTTTTTAGACCAGTGAAGAAGACTTGATTGCTCAGGAAACTACTAGTAGTGTAAAACTGTGACGTTAATTAATACATTCCATCATCTTGATTCGGTGCATGGACTTGCATACTTTCTGATTTCCAATCCAATATTTTAGGGGTATTTGTACCACAACTGTATCTCATTAGTATCGTAATCGTAAAAGCTCCATGTGACTTCAGGCTTACAGCTCATTGTAAACATAAATCAGCTTCTTCTGCATTCTGGATAAGTTTAGACAATGAGTTTCATTTAGTCCCAAGACAAATTGATTTCAGGCAAATTTCTGATCCTCGTGTTGTTTTATTTGCTTCATTATTTGTTTTTCTTTCTTTTCATCTCTTTTTCTGTTGCATCTGCTGTCTTTATTTTCTCTGGAGCACTTTAGTACAAATGTTATATATATAAAAACCTTATTACTTTGTTAAGAAACGTTTATATGAATAAAAGCTATTCTTTTTATCATCATACTGTCAATGTGTGAGTAGCATAAAGGGGCTATAACTAGCATATCATTACAGAACAGTAATTATTATACATTAGTTCATCTTCAACTGCTTATCAGTTTCCGGGTTGCGGGATGCTGGAGCCAATTCCAGCTCACACTGGGTGAGGGCAGGGTACAGGACAGGTCGCCAGTCCAGGGCCAACACACAGAGACAGACAGAGACCAACAACCACTCACACTCACAATCACACCTACGTACAGTTAGAGTAATTAACCCAAACGATGATGTCTTTGGACGGTGGGAGGATACTGGAGGAAACCCACGCAGGCACAGGGAGAACATGCAAACTCTGCACAGAAAGGCTCCAGGCCGGGAACTGAACTAGTGTTAAGATGTTTGGATATCCAGGGATATGCTGGCTTATATGGGGCTTTATCTAGTACAAAGAGTGCATCAAGCTCTATGAGAGTACAGTACTGCAGTTTATGGTGGATATGTGAGAAGCTTCTCCAGCTGTCATATTCATGGAAATCTGATTTCTTCCTGTAGACAATTTTCCATGTCAGAAACCCATCAGTGATAAGCAGTGAGCTGGTTGTCTCTGTCTCTGTGGCTGTGCTACAGCTGCACCGCAGCAAGAGGCAGGCAATGGTTCTTTAAGTTTCTGCCATTGCACAATTTCTTATCTGCTATAACATTAATGTGAAATGGGATAATGGTTACCTTGGGACTGCAGTGGATGTCATTGTCCTTCAAATACAAATCTTGCCATTGAGGAGCAGAAATAAAATCAGAAAGTGTTAAATTTGCCTAATGAATGTTCCCAGCAGCCTGAGAGCTGCAATAGTTGAGTTCACAGAAAACTCTCTGCCCCTGACTGTCACTTTTTTGCTTTCTATATTTTTCTCTTTGCCCATCTTTCTCTGCTTCTGTTCCTCTGTGTGTGTGTGTGTGTGTGTGTGTGTGTGTGTTTGCTTTCACTGATTGTCCCTCACCACTTGTGCATTTGGAGGATGTTCTTTGGTGTTCCTGGTCCACCACACTATCCATCTTCCTATCTTTCCAAAGACAGAAGAGGTCTGCTTGCTGCTCCAAACAAGAAAGTAAAAGGTTTCCCTCCAGCTCTATACCACTAAACATCAACTGTAAATCACACTAATGGAATTCATGCCAGTGTTTGTGTGTATGTGTGTGTGCGTGTGTGTGTGTGTATGTGTGTATGTGTGTGTGTGTGTGAATGTGTGTTTGTCACTGCAGCTTGTTTTTTTTTTTTGTTTTTTTTTCCTGTGAGACTGAGGCTGTATTATTTTACAGCAGCTATCGCACAAGTAAACGTTCCCATGGCAAGTGCCCATCAGAGTGTGGCAGTGAATATATACTGCATACATTAGGTAGCACTGCTCCTTTCTTTTTTTTATTTCTTTTTTTGGCACAGCATTTAAGGCACAGCGGGATGGGGTGGGGGGAGGTCTGTCAGAGTATAATAGGCTTTCAGCCAGAAAAGATATTTTGAGAAACATATTGTGAAGAAAGGTTCAAGAACAGAAAGACTTTGATTGTTTTTACTTGTGTTCTGATTTGCTGACGGAAAAAGTGTAACTTAACAGCATAATGTGCAATGGTTGCAGCATGAAATAGATAAAGCAATGACATGTAGGCAGACAGGCAGACAGGCAGTCAGACAGGCAATGAGAGAGGCCGACACAGAGATGGCAGGCGAACTGAGAGAGAGAGAAGAGAGAGACAATCAATCAGAAACAGGTTAAGACAAAAAGCAATAAAACACACAGACAAAAAGTTATGATACGCATGTGTGTGTGTGTGTGGGTGGCCTGATGCAATATAGTGAAAAACTCCAACATGCAACAGTTGGACCAACGTAGCTGGTCTGGTTATTTTACAGAGGAGGTGTGGTGAAAGCACGCACACACACCAAAGTGTTGGGAGAGGCTTGGTCCAAAAAGCTGCTGGAATTACCCTATTACATGTGTCAGAACTCAACTATAAGTTTGAATAAGTCTAAATTTATAGTTTAATATTTTTTGTTTCAAATCAGCATTTTATTCCATCACATAGCTGAAATATCCACACGGGACATCTGAAATCATGACAGATCAGTTGGCTTCATCAGAAAGGAAAATAAAAGCACACAAAAAAAAAAAAAAAAGCTTCAAATTACCTCCAAACGTAAGATGTTTTTCTATATGACCAATCTAAAATTTATACAGTTAAAATTTCTCTCCATGACAAAATGAACAAAGTTGATTGTCTTTTGAAAGGTCCCTTGTCACATGATTACTTTTGGGCCATGATTGTCTAGAAAAGGTGGGCCGCTCAACTTCCCCAGAGGCTCAAATCTCCCTTTTCTTCCATATGTACAATAAATTCAAATTTGTTAGTATTTTATTCCCCACAAAGAGCAGCCCTGTGTAATCGATAATTCTGATTCCTCAATTAGCAACACCATTGCTAATGTACAGCTGTTTATTTTTTCCATCCACTCGCGGTCCTCAGGAGTCTTCTTCAATTAGGTGATACTACTTCATACAGTCCCTGAGCACAGTTGCCCCCACTTTTTCGTATTTTCAATTTTGCTTTTTAGCTGCAAACGGAGGTGTATCTTCATGTGATAGAAGAGGCACATCACACACAGGCTGTTCTGTGTGTTGCATCTGTTCATTTTTCTAATAACATTCAATTTCTTCATTAGATCGGATATGTCCTTTAGTGGGCATGTCCAACTACAACAGTTGAATAGTTATGATGAGGATTAGCAGTCCACTTCTGTGCAATATAGTAAAAGTTTCACTTGATGTGGACTGTGCCCAAGTCCACCTGAATCACACTGGAGACCACCTTTTAAAGTGGATTCAGTTCATCGATTCTTGCCGGAGTCACACTAATGGAATGAGCTGGGGTCAAGTATACCAAAATGGATGGCAAGTTGGCGGTGGAAGCAGAGGATGGCAGCCCGGTGCTCTTCTAGTTTTGGGTGCTTTATGCTGTTTCTGCCTGGCTAGAGATGCCAAACTGTTTTTCAGTTTTGTTCAAACAATGACAGTAAACCTGTATTATATCTTGAATCTTTAATCTTGGTGGAAACAACACATGTACACGCATGTCATACACACATGGCACACACTTGAAATCAAAGAATAAGACAGATTGAGCGTAGGGAGATCTCCAGCTATGGGGACTTTGTTGAGTTCAGCAAAAATTCACAAAACAAGGATGTGGAACAAAAACTGCAAAGTACAACTAAAATTGTTCACATGGTGGCGATCATATGGTGTAGATTGGGAATGGGTGCCACTGACAGCGAGGGCTTTCTTGTGCTCAACTTGAGATTTTTGAGCCAAATGCGAACAGATGATTTTTAAAAATAAATCTACTGACTTTGGTCTTATTCAGTGTTTAGAAACCTTTTTGTCAGCAAATCTACATGCACAAGGGAATCACTGATCTCTAGAGGATGTGGTCACAGTGTAATTAAACCATTGTGATGACAAACACACACGCGTTTCTCCTTCTGCCAGTGTCTTTCTTTCTGCTTCTAAAAGAAAAAGCACACATGGACGCAATTCAATTTGCTGCCTACACAATGTATTGTCTGTGTTTCTATGACAAATGCATGCAGGAGTTTGCTCTGAGTACCGTTCCAGTGCAGTGAACCAACACCTGCTACCTGTATAGTCTGACATAGATATTTTGGTTCTACCCATCTCTTAATTTTAATACTATTACACTTGGCAGGCCATTGTTGGTTTGACACCACTGTCCACTGCCCACTGTCTCTGCGTGTCTCTGTCTCTCATTGACATAACCACGTGGATACCATAAACTAAATCTCTCCTATTCTGAACTCCTAGTCATCTCCCAGTCATTGCCAATCAGTCTGTTCACAGTGATAGCAACATCAAAATCTGCTCTTTATTTCAAGTCCCAACCAAGATCGCAAAAAAGCAGGTTATAATATTTGAGAAATGTTCCTTGTTCCATTTTGACTGCTGCATCTGGCAGATCTTCCTTTGCCCTCAATGAAACCCTTGCAGATGGTCCAGAATGTGCCAGACTGTCTGGTTTTTAATCTACCGAAAAGGGCGCATGCATCTCGACTACTCATCAACCTTCCCTGACTACTCATGGTCACCCAAATCCAGTTCAATGCACCACTATATATACTACCTCAAAGTGACTTCTGGATCTGCACCACCTACTTGAATCAATTAAACCTATGATCCTTCTAAGCCACCGTTTTCCTCCAAGGAATGTCATCTGGCATCATCATCCTTGCTAACAGGGCGATCTAAGTCCAGGCTCCTCTAATTGGCGGTTCCCAGATTGTGAAACAAGCTCCCAAAGCCTATCAAAGGAAGGGCGTCCCTCTCCCATCTTCTTGAAACAATTAAAAGCCCATCTTTTCTGGGAAAACATCCTCTCTTAAAAACTTTTTTATTTTTATTTTATTGCACATGTTTATGCCTCTGTCTTGCAGTTTGTTGCACTTTCTACTGTGATCTCTTGCACTTGAGCCATTTAATATTTGCACAGAGGCATTCATGTTAAGTTACTTTTGGATAAAAGCTTTTGCCTAATGAATAAATATAACAACTACACTTAAATGCTTAACCCTAATTTAAATTTAATTCTTACATGATCCCTAAAACCAGATATTTGTTTGAAATAGTCGGAAATAGCCTAATTGTCCTCATGATTTCCAATCAAATTTGGCCACACAACCACAAAACAAAGTAACACAAATTGTAAACGCATAGTCGCCACCTAAAATTCACAGTGGATAAAACTTGAGCATCTTTTTCTTTCTCCACTTCTGTTTGGTGTGGAGGAGTTCTGTAATGAGTTCACTGTTGAATGTGTGGCAGGGGTATCATGGTGTATTGCTCTGTCAGTGATATGATCCAGGCTGTATGTCTCCCCAGGTCAGAGTCAGCACTCAGACAAGGTCAGGCTGACACTCCTTCTGGAAACGATTAGTGTCTCTGATCCCAGTCAGCAAACAGAACACACACTTTATCAGTTCCCACTCTCTCATACAATTAACTTAAGCCTGAGAAAGTTATTTTTTCCTTGACACATGTATCCCTGATTGCTGCAATTAGTTCTTGATAACACAAGATATGTTTATGTTAGGAATCATTCCAAGCACCTGATGTCAAAATATTCACTATCAATTGGATTTAATTTTATGTTTGAATAGACAAATTAAAACCTGCACAGTTTGTAAATTCCTGGCTGCACAGACTAATATTGGTTTGGGAATTCAGTAACATTTGATCAAATCCGGATGCTTTCAAATCCCTTAACAATGAATTTACATCAAGCTTTCAACATGAGCCGGAATGATCAATCTACTGGAGATGTTCTAAGAGGAGTTGACTGATCTTTTCTCTTATCATGCTGTGCAAGATGAATGCGCACAGCTCAGCAAAGGGTGGAAGTATTGCAAATTGCAGCTTAAATTGAAGCTCATTTATGAACTGAGCATTCGAGCAGATAAAACACATATGTGGCACAGTAAGTCATGTGTAGGTGATCATTGCTCTGTTGTAATGTGAGTTAAAGAAAGCCAACCGGAATGTTTCATGTATTTATGGAAAACAAGTGTTTACTGTAGTTAGAATTCAGTACACAGTTTTAATCATTTCTGGTGTTACAGTTTAGCAGTAACGACAGTACCAGTAGGTGTCCATATTGCAACATGAGCAATATATTTGCAGAGCCCGTCACATGATCAAGGCAGAAAATTTCTTTGTACAAGATGGAAGTAGTAATATTTTTGCACTTTACAGATAAGCTGGGTTTGTTAGCTCACCATAGCTGTAGTCAAGGCATGGAGAGAAGAATAGACAGTGAACTTTCTAAAGCAGGAATAAAAGAGGAGACCATAAAAGTATGAGGAGGGTCAGTGTTGCCACGTTAATCGTCATTGCTTAAAGGGCTGCGATAATGCATTATCTTTTTTTTTTTATTGCATCCTTAAATTGTTGTCTGCCTGTCATATGTAATGGACAATGACTAGGATATGCCTCTGAATAGTTCGTTTATCATTTAAAACAACTCCAAAATGGCTCATCAGACAGATCCAATACACATCTTTTGATTTACTCTAAATATCAAACTCATTATGTCATTGTCTTATTATTTTCCGTGCATTCATTTGATTCCAAATACAAAATACACTGGTGAGAACTACTTTGCATTGTTAACTTGGACTTTAAAACTGTTGTGAAAGTATTTAAATCAAAATGGAAGACAATCAGAATAAATGGACACTAAAGGATGTGCAAATATCAACCCCACTGCAGCAATGAGTCTGGCAGCTACAGTACAGTGTCCACAAGGTATATCCTACCACTGAGTCTAATGTGGCTCTGGTGCATGAATGGATCTGGTGAGCCCTGAAGCCCCCAACGAGTTTGTTTGGCACCCTTATGTAGTTCAACATGTACTGGAGTTGGAGGAGGCGGGGGCAGTTGGCATATATGAGAGCCAGTATCATCAGCAGCTGAGTCAGGCCGAGCCTTATCAAGGGTACAGGCGTGTGGTGCTGCACGGTTTCGTAGTGAGCACACACAGCTTCAGTAAGCCCAGAGGGGCAAGCATGTATCAGTTAGACACCACCCACACCACTTAAAGCTAAAGTTTGTCACACAGTGCTGAATGAGGCTATAACACTGTGTAAGAATATAATGGTACCATTTATATAGCTGGCAATTTGGTAACACATAACAACCCAGTGGGCAGGAGACCAAAGGCCTTTGCTGGGTCCATCATAAGAGCACAGGCATATGACTACCTCCTGGGGGCAGAGCCAATTGGCGGCCCACTACGATGTCACCCACAGGTTTGTTGGACTGTTGTTTTGAAGGCAAAGTTGACATTTGACGGTGAAGATGATATCCAACTAAGAGTGTGAAACTCAAGGATGTAAGCAAATCCATACATTTGAGAAACTGGATTTTTTTTTTCTTTAAATAAATTAATTAGTTGCTAAAATGTTTTTACCATTAACTTTTTGCTGATCAATGTATAATCAGTTGAATCATCTATCAGCAGGCTGACCTCAAAAAGCTTGGACATGTTGGTCCTTGGGGACCAAGCCAGTTTTGGCCCAGCATGATGTGACCCATTGGGTTGTCAGCGGCTGTTATGAAGCCCAAAGTTTGTAAATTAGACCTTGGCATCCTGTTTTTTTAAAGCCAGATGAAAACTTTATTTGGAGAAAAATGTGGCCCTGAGGAGGTGTGAGGGCTGGAGCTGATCCATTCTGTATCATGTGAGAAATCAAGCTATTTTCGAAAGAATTCAATGCAATCTCAATTACTTTAGCAGCCAGTTGAGTGGCCTCATTGGTCAATTGATAGAATGACCATCGTGGCATAAAAAAAATACAAAAAATTACGAGACCTCTGATGCTGACAAGCTACACTGACACTCCAGTACTCTACATGGTGATCTAATGGCATCCATTTTGCTCTAAATAAGCACATTTAATTCTCAGAATCAAAAAGGTTGCCAGCACATTTAAGTGAATTTCCCAGCTTTTAGCATTAAAAATTGTTTTGTGAAAGCTTTTTGTAACCGAAGAACCTCAGCTGCAACTCTCTCCTGCAGTGGTAGATAGGGTTAGTGTGTACGAGCATATCTGCTTGGAGATACAGGTTAAAAAAAATAAGAAAGAAAGTAAGCTGAAGACAGTCTGTTAAGATCATAAACTTTTGTTAGTTTGAGTAAATGCTTTTGCATCAATCCAAAATTCCCACTGACTTTTTGTGGAGGGAACAAAGCTAAAGATAATATTTAGCTAGGTTTATCATGTCTCTCCACTACATTTTTCAATTTTATGAATATGTCCTGAAAGTATGACCTCTACCCTCTACCTTCATTTGTCTGAGGGTTGAGTTTAGAAATATCTTTGGAATGGGCCACATGGATTGGTCTTCTATCAGTGCACATCCAAATACAGTAGTAACAGTTCTGATGATGTCAAGGGAGAGTAACGTTTTCATTATTCCTCATACACCGTGGATCTGAATGTGATGTCTTTAGTGCCATGATTCACAAGAGAGAAAATATCACTGCAAATAAAGCTTTATAACTACAGAAGTACTTATCCCAGAACTATGGCTGATGGCTTAAATGAAAGAAAACATGTGTCCCTTTACATCTATTAAAATATAGAATTGAGTCATTCCCTAAAAAATAGGGCCATTTAAAAAACTATATTTTTGGGAAAAATTAAAAACGAGTTTGAGATTTTGTGTGAAAACAGTGATATCTCAAAATCTTCATTATGAAACAGGTTGAATTTTACTTGTTCACAAGTGTACCAAATTTTAGATTGATGGATAAAACTACTGAGGCACGATTGAGTTTTTACCAGACAATGTCCCTTGGTGATCTTCAGTGTGCCAAACCTATCTAAAATGGTCCAATTTGGCTAAAATGCACACTGCAAGATTTCAGTGATACATACATTTTTTTTTACAGATAACCTTTTGGGGCCAATCACAAATATGATTGCTTTTAGAAACACCAGTTACATAAGTAAAATTCCATTTGAAAATTGCATTTATAGGGATGAATATGTTGTGTCCAAAACCTATCCAAACACAAATTTGACCTATCAGACAAAACGTCTGATTAACTGGACACGACAGATAAAACCAAATTATTATTACATTATTATTACAAGATTATTGTTGGGCACATCTCCAGCTTTAAAATGAGGCCAAGATTGTGAATTTATTCAATGTTTTAGTCGGGGTTTGATTGAAGAAGGTTCGTATTTCAATAGATAGAAAACAACTTCCGACTTTTTTTTCTTTTTGGTGAGCAGGCTTGTTGAAAACTTGAATGGGAAATAAACTCAATTTCTGTTCTTTGTTGTTGTTTCTATGACAGTATATGAATTTTTGGGGGTGAAAGAAACTGCGTAAAGATGATACACATATGTTTACACTCCATTTGTTGTTGACGTGAGGTCACTTGTGGTCTTGCCTTCGTCTTCTACTGTCCGAGACATTATCAGTAACTACGATAAAACCGTAGCACCTAGAAACGTCAAACTTTGGGCATGTAGCTGAAAGTGTGTTTAAAACATCTGTGTTGACATTTTCATTAAACCTTGCCTACTTTCGTTGTTAAAAGAAGAATATGTTAATTAGTTTGGGACGCAGGCGTCCCAACCACTAGGGGGACTGAGTGATTGAAAGAGGCTGAAATCAAACTGAGGAAATTTTGAGTCTAAATGACAATCTCACCTGTCTTGGAGGCCAGAGGCCTTGGCCAAATACACAAATTCAAATACTAGTTGTTTATTACAACTTCTGTGTCTATTTTCAGAAAGTACAGTTGCTTTATTAATTAACCGGATTAAAAAGAAGACAAAATAGTCACCTCTGGTCTGATTATTTCAGAAAGCTAATTAAGTTTAATGCACTTATTATCAATACAACATGAATTATAATAAAGGGTACTCCTGATTGCCATTTGTTAAATTCTAAGCTGTTATACCGATTATTGCTGCATCAGCTTGATTTTCTTTAATGGATCACTGCCATGAAATAAGAAACAGTGCATACTCCAGGTTATATATTGGGCAATACGTTAACAAGTGTGTCCTGGTTTATTCTGTTTATCTCATCATTCTTTGTATGTTGCCTAGTGCCAGCTCCCTCTATTATACCTTATCCTCATTCCTCAATCTGTCTTTCTCTTTTGTCTCTTGCTCGTCCTCCCTTGTTTCCTGCCTTCCCCCTCCTCCTCCCTGCCATCAGATTCTCTGCGGCTACATTTCTTTATGCTAATAAGGCTAAGCCAGTGATGCCAGTGTTGACGCTGCAGGATACTTTCACAAACATTTAACCCTTCCAGGAGAAGGAAGGTGGAGTGCACAAGCACATTTTAAATGTCACTTGGCATCGAGAGAGGTGAGAGGCTACAAAGTGCTTTGAGAATCTGCCTCTGCAGTGTTCTCGTGTTTTATAGACAGGGATTTTGTCTAAGGTTGCAAACATTGATGTAAAGTTCCAAGGATTCAGCGAATATTCAGATCAATAGGCTGCACTTATGTGCCCACCCCAAAAAATGTTTTTAATTTTTTCTGAAACAACACTCAAAATTCATATATGAAAACTGAGCAAAGTCTTTCCAAAGCATTTGGCTGCTGTAGTAACCTCTGCTGCTTTGGTTGTAGCCTTTCCACCAGATGTTAACATCTGGCTGCAGGGCACTGCCCACATTCTGCCACACATGCATTAGAGCGATCCGACACTGATGCTCGCTGATAAGGCCTGGCTCACACTCAGGCTTTTGGTGTTGGGTGGGTTTAAGGTCAGGGCAAGTTCTTTCATACTTAACTTTATGGAGCAGGCCTTGTAGACTGAGACTTTTGGCACATTCATGAACTATTTGAAATACACGATTGTCTTAAATATAACTAGAAGGTTAAAAGTGGTCATAAAGGGATGGACATGGTCAGCAACAATACTCAGGTAGGCTGGGGCTTTTAAGTGATGCTTGTTCGGTACTAAAGTGCCCAAAGTGTGCCAAGAAAATATATCATATCTATATCTATCTATATATCTGCATGTCTAAATGCATTGAGTTGCGGCCATGTGATTGGCTGATTAGCTATTTGTGTTAACAAGAAATGTAACAGGTGTACTGAATAAAGTGGTCAGTGAGTGTAGATTCAAATATGTTTGTAGTTTTAAGTGCAAAAACCATCTCAGTGTAGTTTCATATCTCCTCCCTCACACCTTTAAAACGTGTTTGTGAGTCAATCAGAGGAGAGATGCTGAGCCTCTCTTCTTTTTCTCTCAGTGACTGAATAAAAATACAGTAGATTTTCAGAAAGCTCTGCCAGGTTGGATGGTGGATCTAGGTGGGCCGGGCTTTTGGTATGAGTGAGGGTGATAATTGCGTTGTTGTGACCCGAACCCTCACAAAGTTCCAGTGTCCTGACAGCTGGGTTTCAGACTCTATTTCTGAGTCCAGGCTATGCGGATTTCTCTTTAGACTGAGCATGTTGATACTTTGACAATATTAACGTCTCACTTTATACAATATAGGGAATTTAAGTGTGTCAGTTAACACACTTTTAGGAAGCGTCTTCAAAATGGTGCTATAACATGAAGCAGGTATTAATCAGTTGTTGGGAATTTGGCCATTATCTGAATCTTCATGTTTTATCTATCCTCTGTCAGTCTCTCATCTCCCTCTTAATTTCTCGTTTTCTTTTCATCTTTCACTTTCCTTCCCACAAAGCAAGCCCACCTAAGTCATCTTGACCCTGCCCAAATCCCGGCATGCATCTCCATTCTACTTTGCTTCATTTGGGCTTTTTTTTTTTTATATATATTTTTTTAATTAGAAGTCATGGGAATGCGAGAGGTGGAGTGGGAGTGTTAGAGAATTAGAAAGAGTGAGAAAAGATAGAGAAAAAGGGGTGAAGAAAATTGAATGTGAGAATTTACTTCACCACCACTGGGTATTGGTGATGAGGAGATCAGAGGCCTAAAGCTTTATCCCATCCTCGAGAGAGAGATGGAGAAAGATGGAGAGGAGGGAACTCATAAACACACCTCCTTGCAGCTCACCTCTGCCGGCCTGCAGGCTTCACTGTTAAGTAAAGTTTAATCAAATTTACTGCAACATTCACAAGAGTAGGTTTCTTTTAGGTTAATGGGTAAGAATGGTATATCCACTTAAACTTAAAAACAGAATAGCACAGACTTACCTCTTTAGTCAGTTCCTATAGTTAATGGTTACCAATTAAATTTTAGTCCAGATTTTACTCAAGAATAATCAAATTATTCTCTGCTGCTGGTATGTCTGCATGTGATATAAATTAAGTAAATAGCTGTGTTGTCATTCTCTGAAAATCCATTCTTGCCAAAAGCTGTCATTTGTCTCTTATAATTAGCTTTTAAGACATAACCAAACTAACAGCTGGCAATATCCATGGAAATTCGTATGGCATTAAATAGTGCCTCAGCACTGTGCAGCAAAGTTGAACTTCCTGTCAGCAGTGCAAGTGTGTAAAGTTTTTTTTCCCACAGGGGTCACCATAGAATGTTTCAGTATTGCACACTCATACAGACTCTTATACTCAGTGTGTACTCTTAGACATATGCAGGACTGATTCCTCTGCATTTGGGGATTTGGCAAATTAAATGCTTTAGTCACAGTGGACTCAGTAATTGTTAGACTGGACATTACTCCTGATTCCTGCTTACGGTGGACTTTGGAAATAATTACTATGATTCTACTATGATTCAATTAAACAAAGTTTAAATTGTTTCATAAACTTGTTGGTTCTGTTACTGTCACGATAAAGCATATATCTGTTATGAAAGGCATACATTGGATTCAGACAATCACATATCAGCGATAATCATACTTTATCTTGGGAGCTTCTTCTTAAATGGTACAGATTGTGGTATTAAACATGTTATATTTAGATATTCTCTTTTAGAAGTTGAATAGCTGCTGAACAGCCAGCCAGCTACCCATCTAACTTGTCAGGCCGGGACTCAAACAGGACTCAGGAGCAGAGGTTTTGTCAGTCACAGACTTTATTCTTGGTAGCAATGACCTCAGAACCGAGTGAATAAAGGAAACCAGGCTATGAAACCTTAACTGTAGCGGGGAGTCACGAGGGAAAAAGGGGGAACAACACAAAACTCTCCGTAGGGAGGAAAACCTGACCAAACAAAAGAAAACTCACTCGCGCTATTAAGCGGAGGATCAAGGTAACTCTATAAAAATGTATAAAAACTCAAAATCACTCGAGGAGGAAAAACACAAAAGCTATGAACATTAATCTAAATAACAGATTGTACAAAAAAAAAAAAAAAAAAAAAATCGCTCATATAGAGGGAAAACAAAAGGCTATTGTTGAAAACGAGCTAACTCAGATATATACATTTACAAACAAAAATTCACTCCGTAGAGGATCAAAGGCTTACGCAAGGAGACGAGGACTGTGGCTAGGACGTACGCTGGTGTGAGACATGAAATGACGGCACACTGGCACAAGACAAGGGAAAGACAGGCTATTTGAACTGTGGGGGAAAATGGGGAACAGGTGGAGACAATCGGTAATCAGAAGGACACACCGGCGACATGAGGAAGGGCAAGTGTTCTGAAACGAGAGGAGAGTTAGGCATTTCAAAATAAAACAGGAAATGACGAGACAGTGAGCCCAGACAAGACAACCTCACCACGGTGTGACATAACTAATGTCCATTCATGTCTTCCACTAGAGCCTTTATACTGGAAACCTGCTGACAGTTTGTGGCTTGTATATGAGGATGGTTTTGTTAGATTTCCTGAAGATGTTTGTTTGCTGTGAGCTCAAATCACTTGAAACAGCGTAAGCATGGGACTAACAATGACATGCAGCAGTTTTTTTCCCCATACAATTCAGAATAATAGCAGTGGAATATATATTTTCCATAGATTTTTTGCACTGTAGATTATTGTTCCATTGAGCCCACATTTTAGTTGGAGTTGTAAAACCATGGGAAATGAATCTTGATGAATTTTTCAACAAGTCTTCACAGGCAGTACTGAAAATAACACTGCCACTTAAATTACTTTGGCCCCCGTATTGGCCCTAAATCAAACGGAACAATTTCCCTCTGTGGACAAATAAGTAAAATCACCAGGAGTGAAAAAGGAAGAGCTGCTGTTCATTAGATTTATTAGGGAGTTGGAACTGGATTTTTACTCTCCATGCAGACAGGTGTGAAAGTCCGTAAATATTCTCACAAGTAAAAGGAGGTTCTGTACATGGTAGTAGTAGCAGAGGCATAAAATAAGTTGCAGCAGATTGTAATAATAATAGAGAACACCGTTGTTTTTTGAGTTTAAGCTCAACACAGAGGGAAACTATATTCTCACAAGTACAAGGAGGTTCTGTCCATGGTAGTAGTAGCAGAGGCATAAAATAAGTTGCAGCAGATTGTAATAATAATAGAGAACGCCGTTGTTTTTTGAGTTTAAGCTCAACACAGAGGGAAATGAAAAGTCTCATGCCTTAAACTCAAAACTGACAAAATCTGTCTGTTACCTGAGTAACTACCAGATATTCTTTGTTCTTTATACACATCCCCATTTCCTTTGTGCTACGCCATTGGGTTATCCCTCTTGGTTCCACATAAAATCATCCATACACAATCTGTATATAAACATATAGCAAACAAACGGCAGTGAATGCCACCCTGTCAATCCAAACACAACTACACAATTAAAAATCATAATGCTGCACATGCCCCCAAAACCTATACAATTCATGCACAAACAAACTCGGCAGGTGGTATCACTGGTGTTGTGTTGTGGCTATCATTAACGTTTGTTTGGATGAGTTTTGAAAAATTGGCATTTGCCTCTGACCATGAGCTCCATCGACTAAAGGCTCTGTGAATGACTGTTCTTCCTAGCTGATTAGCCTAGGAAGCATGTGTACCATTTATGCTCAGTCCTACCTGCAGCCACTCATACCTCATGTGTTTGAGTCTGGCTGGGCTCCCTTTGCTGCATGTCATGCCCTTTCTCATCCATTGAATTTCAACTCTCTTGCTGTGTCTATCAAAATAAACACATAAACGGCCAAAAATAATCAGTTATTCTGGTTGACATTTCTAGTTTGGTGATTATGCATTCAACCTGTCTGCACTAACTGTTCTGTAAAAGAGTCTAGTAGTCTGTCTTTAATCGTATCTACAGACAAACGTGACAAAGCAGGATGTAAATTCTGTATCAACATCCAGCCCTAAAAATCAAGCTAAAACATTTTTATAAGCTGTACTGTGCCACACAATATAGCTCGAAAGATATGATGAATGGGGGACCATGTCATCTTAGTGGTCAGATACTAATACACTCGGTATGTGTCTCTCACAAAAACACAATATAATATAATATAATTTGGCTTTCTGTGCAGCATTGGCATGTTCCCTCTGTGCCTGCGTGGGTTTCTCCGGGTACTCCAGTTTCCTCACACGGTCCAAAGACATGAATGTTAGGGTTAATTGGTGGCTCTAAAATTGTCCATAGTAATTGTCTGAGTGTGACTATGAGTTGTTTGTCTCTGTTTTTTGTGTGTGTTGGCCCTATGATGGACTTGCGATATGTCCAGGATGACCCTGCCCTCACACAGTGTAGGCTGGGATTGGCTCCAGCACCCCTGCGACCCGGAAACGAATAAGTGGTTGCAGATTAAGATGAAGATATAATGAATGCAATGAGGCTACTTGCTACACAACCATAGGTGGCAGCATTTCAAACCTTGCTTAAAGTTGCTGAGGGACTAGCTGGACAACAGCCTTGCAGGAACATGTAAAATTTGTTCTGTGATGACATAATGAGCTGCAATGTCCATATAAGACTAGAAAAAACAAGATCACTCATCAGAACCCCTATTACTAGAGAAACAACCCAAGATGTGAGACATGACAGATTGTTTAAAGGTGGATAGAAGAAAAGTTGCATGGTTGACATCAAACTGCAACAAGATGTGCCTCTTGAAGTTGAAAGCTACAGGAACCCTAGCCTTAACTCTCTAACGTCACAAACAGGTCACAAGATGGGTCAGCAAAGACGGTAATACCCTGGTAATTTTATAATTTTATCTCTAAAATCTAATGCTGGAGATTTTGGTCAGGACATCATTACTGTTGCTCCTTCATACACTATTGCTCATGTTTGATTAAATATTTGACCGTACTTTCAGTAGTTTGCATTTGGTGCTAAAAAACAATTCCAGCTGGGCTGCTTGCTAATAATTGTGATTTGAATATATATATTGTCCCCGACATTATGTCTGACTTCTGATGATCTCATCATACAAGAAACACATGAGTTAGGGGATTTTTTTTTTTTTTTTAGTTTATTTTTGAAGCACATAGTAAATAATGCTTGCACTTTGGGCTGGGAATGCTTGTGAAGATAATGCTTGTGAAGATAATGCCAGTGGCGATCTATTTGCAATTTCTAGGTTCATTTGCAGGTTGGTATACACTGTGGGAAAACTCCCACTCTGAACATTATGGCAAAACTGTGTGTGTGTGAGTATTACACATTATGTGAAATATATAAGAGGCAGATGTGTGTGTGTTTGTGTGTGATAGAACGGCTGCTCAGGTCTATTTTCCCTACTTTCCATATTTAATAAGATATGACTGCCTGTAACAGATGAGCTACATATTTCCCTGTGAACCAAATGCATTTTAAGTAGTCGCAAGCCATAATTAGTGCCGTCAATTTCCAAAACTCCAAATGTTGTTTCTTTTCCTTTTAGTTTTTGTTTTGTTTTTTTTTTTCAGTGACATGGATCATGAATCACTATAGCAGCTAATTATGGTTTATTTTTGGGAGGATGTGGAGGGACAGGGAGTGAAGGTGTTGGGTTGTTGTCAGCTCAACTTGCTAAAATGCCCGGGAATATTCAGGAAAATTAAAACACAAGCATCTGACTACTACTGTGAGCTCTGCTCTCGTCAGGATACCCTATTTGTAAATTCCAGAAAATAAAAAAGTTGGAAAAATGCATATCCTTTCATAAAGAAATCAGGCCTTTATTTAACCCTTGAGACTAAAATAATTTTTTTTGTCTTTCAGGGAAACGCATGTATGTACATATTTCCTGTTAATCTCTAATCGATTTATATTTTCAGGCATAATGGCCAACACTCAACCTCATATGCATCACGATCAAATTACTATGTTTGATCTACAACAGTCACATATACTCCAAATACATCTTGCCCCCATAGTGTCCCATTGTTCCATTCACTGTCATGTAAGGCTCCGGTTTTTACGTTCATTACATTGATGTAATTCCTGATGATCCTGGATTATCATTCTTGCATTTTTCTTGCAAACACACTGGTACTATTCTAAAATGTCTGATAGACGTGTGTGTGTGTGTGTGTGACAGTGACCAAATGGCAGACAATGAATGTATAAACAAGATGCCTGCTGAGACCACATGTCTCATGTGGTCCTTTGTTAAGGCCATCTGAAACAGCTCCCAGGTGCCAGGGTAAAAAGGGGGTTAGTTGCACGCAGGCTGAGTGATGTGATAAAGCATGTATGAAAATACAGCAATGAACATCAACTCCTGGTGTGGCTGACCAACAACCTAAACACATAGAAGGAAGGCTAACAGAGAAAGTAACCAGATTTACATTTGTGCTACATTTATCCAGAGCTAATCTCCCCTCAGGGAATCCAGGAACCAAGAGAGAGGAGCTCAAGAGGGTGTGTGGGAAGCGAGAGAAGAGCGCAAGAAGAGAAACAAACTGAGGTTTTTGTAGACCTGGGTCACATGTCATACAGTGACCAATAGCAGCTGGACTTACAGTTTTTGGTTGTCATAGCAGCTGGACTTACAGTTTGCGGTTGTCTTCTCACATCGGTGTGAAAAGATAAGCATTGTGGGGGACCAGATTCAAAGGACTTTGTTGGTGGAACAATGGCGCATGTTGTCTTGTTCCTTCTTTGAATGGGGTGTCGCCCAACACACCATCAGTTCTCTTTTTCAGGTATACTTTCAATGGTGATATAAACATTTTGAGATTTGAATCTCTTGGGTAATTTACCAATCATTACTTATTTTTATTACGTTTCAGCCAGTTGGGTCAGAAGAGTGACTTTAAATACTACAGCACGCATAAGCCTTAGCAGGTGTTGCAGAGCAGAGGGGGCAGAAATTAGAGCTGTAGCATATTTCAAAGACGTTTTGGCTTTGGAATCAGGATGAACACTCTAAAACCTCTCTCTCTTTCTCTCATTTTCTACCACTTATCTTTAAGGGTCACAGGGGGTGCTGGAGACAATCCCCGCGAATGTTCAGAGTGAGGGCAAGTACACGCTGGACATATTGCCAGTCTATTGCAGGGCCACAATCTGAATCATAACTAAAACATAAATACATTCAATTCAGCAAAACACAATCACAAAAAAAAAATAAAAAAATGTCTGCCTGTGTGGTTGGAGGGTTCAGCCCACCCCAGTATACCTTGGGGGGTGGGGTTGCCCACTCTATGATTATGTCGGTCATCATGATGCCTATGGCTTTTCATCTTTCACCAACATGGCATTTAAATGTGTGGTTTATAATTTAATGTTCTGACAACCATGAAATGTAGTTCAGACATCAATGCTATGCAAAAGATGAATTTTAAAAAAGTTTCCATCATGTTAAAATCTCAAAATGACCATATATCATGCTGAGATACATCAATATTTAGATTTATGAGTGAAAACTGCTGAATGAAAGCCCTAGATATGTGTTGTGTTTGGTGCTAATCAGCATATATTAATAAATGCTAACAGAGGATATTCTAAATGTGATCATGATGTGTGCTAAATAGCTGATGTTTTGTCCATCAGCTCTCAGAGCCCTGTGTTAAGGTCTGGGCAGAAAGCTGAGACTGGCACACGGTGTAAAGGGTTTGTTGACACCCAAGTCCAAAAAAACAAACATAGGGCAAAAACACAAAAACACAGAAACACAGAGGCAGGTGACAGTGGCACAGGCTGGCTGGTTGAAGCAGGCAGAGTGATTCTGGAGATGAACTGAGGCAGACTCACCACACAGGAGTCAGAGGGAAAAACAGGGCTTAAGTTGAGAACAGGAGCAACACTGGAGAAACAACAAAACTCAGTCACAGGACTGGACAACACTAACAAGGGAACGCAGAGGATAACCATGATGCTGCCGAATGAAACAGAAATATCTGGCAGAGCAGTGGAGTTTGAGCTGGTCTTTTCTGGAGAGCTTTATGAGGGAGAATTGACGACAGGTGCGTCTCAGCTGCAGCCCAGGAGATTTAGCCCAACCATTCCTCCTGCAACACACACTACAGAGCACAACAGAAGGGAGGGGGAAGGGGGAAAAGAGAAAACAGAAAACGCACCACAAATCCCAGCCAATCTACACCAAAACACAGACCCTAGCACACTGTCTGATGAAACACGCAGAGGGAATGCACTTAGAGCATATCCCAATCCACTTGTGCAATTCTTCAACATATCTCAGAAGAATGTTTCAAAAGGGTTTTACTAAATCGCCTATTTATTCATAGCAGTGTTCTGACTGTAGGGAGTGCCATCTCCCCGCTTCTCTGAACGAGTAGTTCTTGCAGCTTGGTGGATTTACCTAGGTAGGCTTCTCTGCAGCAGGATTCCACCAAACAGGCAAAAATAATAACTGAGGGTGCAATGCAAGATTTTGCACAATCAGCTAAAATTTGAATGACACCAAGCACAGGGTGGAAGGTGGGTAGACAGTGGGTGCCTACATGAAGTCAAGTTATCATCACTGTATGGTGTAACTTTAGTGTAGCCTTAATTAATTTTATTAATCTCCATGTGCCTCTGGAGAGGTTGCACAATGCTGGAAGTAGAACAATTATGCTGGAATATGATTGTAAAGTAAGTTGCAGACTTCACCGTCGACCTCAGAAAAGGTTTTTGTTGTCAGTGCCTTTCTGCTGCCTGAAGCTGGCATTTCAGCAGGTAGCATTTCATTTTAAGACTGACTTATGTACCAGGGGTGTTCAGGTAGACACACACTGGGTATAAAACGGCAACAAATATTTTTAAACAAGCAAAGACATTTTTACATCCACCTTGGTTTCATGGGTGTAGGATGAGTTTATAATCTACAATTTAAGAGGTTTTCTCAGTATTAGCATACGTGAATGTAACAGGGCACATCATATATTATTAAAATAAGAGGGTGTTTTTTTTCTTCACTTTCCCCAACATCTGGTGGGAGAGCGTCCAAACTCTTTGCTGAACTGCGTTAAATAACACCAGGTGCTTAACAGAGAACTTGAGAAATCCTACCATAGTAATCTGTCATGTTCAATGGTAGTTTGTCTGGGAAAGAAAAGGACCATTTAAAGTGAGCCACACGTGCATGCAACTGTTTTAAATCTCCTGTTAACATGTCAGCAGAAGCATCAGCGGTGATCTTAAGTAATAGAAAACATTGGATTAGGTTAGAGAAACAACACAGCAGCAGGTTTAATGTCACCCTCATTGTCCATGCTCCATACCAAGTGCTAAAAGAATGTGCAAAGTAAGCATTCATGGAATTATTGGGATAACAATGCTATTACTCTGAATGTATGAATTCACAAGACACCACTGCTGCTGCCAATTTTATCACAGGCAAACTTAAATTCAATTCATTTATTTAGACACATGTACTTGGAGGGATTTTTTTTCTTTTAAATAAATAAATAAATCATCAAACGATTTTTCATGCATGCTGAGGTGTCATAACTTTCCTCACATGGAAATTTGCTCACCTATAACGACAGTGGTTTTGTACGACTCCCATAATAAGACCCAAAGTGACCCAAAATTACATAAACTGAGAGCAAGTCAGAGTTAGGTGGTATTTACAGTCATGGTTAATATGAGCTTTATTTCTTCCTCTCACTTGTACAGACCTGTTATATATTTAAACCACACCATTATGTTTTCTGTAACCCAATCTCTCGCTCTTTCTCTCACTCGCTCTCTCTCTTTCTCTTTCTTGTGGCCTTGTGTTTTCAGCCTTTCACACCCACATCCAGGGAAATAATGAATCTTCTCCTCAGCAAAATGTAATTTACATAAATTATTACATTGCAATTTCACACTTATTTGCATGGGCTTGTGAGGCCGTCTTATGAAAGCCGTATATTATTCTGTCTGCACTGCCCAAGCAATTTAACAGGAGCAATGTGGAGAGAAAAAAGGAATAATTTGCACTATATCCAATTTAATACAGTCAAGTTCATCCTCACACATATGACTGTGAAAGACAGCCAAGCACAACAGTGGTGGAGGTCTGACTGTTATCCCTACCAATTATATTGTAATCAAATCATCAGTATTTGTTAGCTTTCTCCTGGTTGGGTCAACCAAGCCGACAAATTTTACTCTAGATTCATGCTGACTTGTTGTTGTAGTAATATTTAAAACGAAAGTGGATATTGTGCATTTTTGTTGCTGTTATGTATATTTCATTGTTTCTTTTAAGCCTTATCTCCCTTTACACCTTAGATATATGTGTGCATCATGGCCTTTAGCTATAGTTTATTTTAAAACTGCTTGAGCAGAGTAAACAATTTAGACCTACATCTCTGTGTAGCTTTCCTCCTGTATTTAAGAGAGAAACAGAGAATAAGGGGACCACATTCAACAGAGTCAGTTAGCCGCATTCATTTGAACAGCCCAGCTCAAACAAGGCTGCCTCTTATTGTTTCAACTCTGTCAATCAGACATCCCTCTGCGGTGTTTGTGCAAACAAAGGCATTGCATGGCGTTTTATTATACCGCGCATGTTGGGTGGTGAAATAACATCTGGAAGAGTGGCACTGTGCATGATTAGCCTATTGGAAGATCCTACCCACAGTTGTCTTGCTCATTTGCTTGTTTCAATATGAGAGGATTATCACTGATTCCATGATAAGCTTGATGACTGCATTGAAACAACATGGCTCCTGCTTGCTGTCATTGTGTATTTCTTTGTGCCACCTTTACAACCTAAGTTTGATGGATGGAGTACAGCTGGATGCCTAATAAACTCATGTTTTTTGCACTTGGCCATGCTGGTCTCAGACCCCCCGCCACCCCCCCTACCCTCCGTTCCACTTCTGTTTGCAATTGGTCAGTGAATGCTATTTTGGCCAAGGAGGAAAGCTGTGAAATGTTAGACGTGCTCAGAGTAAATGCATCCACAAAGCTTTCTAAATGGTTTGATCCCTGACAACTCAACAACTTCAGTGGGTCACACTTATATCACATGTGGTCTACAAAATAATTGTGTCCACTCTATTCAACAAGGAACCATTTTATCCGTAAAGCATGGAAGTAGCAGTTCATTAGGAACACCTAATGCACCCTCTCACACTGGGAGAATGTATGATGTGGAGATGTAATATCACAAAGCTAAAATATTAATAAGAATAATGAAGCTCTTCTGCAGAAAGCTAATGGGGTAGTGAGGAAAATGCCTATTAAATATAAAGTGCTAACACCCTCACAATTCCTTAAATACAGTGTGTGCCTGGAGACTCAAGCATACACTCATACACAAGCACATGAATATACCCACTGGCCACTTTAGGTACATCTGACTAGGCCAGGCTGGACCCTGTTGCCTTCATAACATCCTTAATTCTGTTGCATACTGTTGATTTAACAAAGTGCTGCAAAAACTCTTCTGAAATTTTTGGCTTATGAAAATGTCCTGTTCCTCCACATCCTCTTGGATTGATATCTGGTGAATGTGAAGGCCATTTGAGTCTTGATTGTCTTGTTCAAGAAATCAGTTTGAAAAGAGTTCAGCTTTGTGTCATTGCACATTTGCACACTGGAAGTAGCCATAAGGGGAGAGTACACTCATATCATAAAGGGGTTGAACATAATATCCCCACACCATCCCACCACTACTAACAACATGAACTGCTGACACAAGGCAGGATTGATCACTGATTTCATGTAGTTTATGCTGAAGGCTGACCTTACCATCATAAGGTTGCAGCAGACAATGAGAGGTATCAGGCCAGGCAACTTTTGTACTCTTTCACTGACAAATTTTAGTGAGCTCTAAATTGGCTCTAAATTAGCTGACACGAGTGGCCCCCAGTGCAGTCTTCCACTGCTTTAGTCCATCTGCTTCAAGGGTTAATGTGTTGTGCCTTCAGAGAATCTTTTCCTCGGTTGTAACAAGAGATGATTTGAGTTACTTTGGCCTTTCTATCAGCTCAAACCAGTCTGGGCATTCTCCTCTGACCTCTGGCGTCAACAAAGCATTTTCCACCCAGAGAACTCCCTCACTGGATATTTTCTCTTTCTCTGACCTTTCTCTGTAAACTAGAGATGGTTGAGCATGAAAATTTCAGGAGTGAGTTCAGCAACTCAGCAGTTTCTGAAATCACTACTACCAGCCTGCATGGCACCAACAACAAAAACACGTTCAAAGTCCCTTAGAGTAAAATGGGGATTTGGTTGATTTTATGAGCTTCATTATCTTTAAAGAACCCCCACCCCCCCAAAAAAAGTAAAAAAAAAAAGACAAAGGCAATTATTTGCAAATTACAGACATCAGCTGTTCAGAAATTAAATATGACCTGACATTCTGACATTGACCTTAATGTATTAATGTGTCTTCATTCAGTTAAACTGATTGCATAAAATGAGTCATGACTCATGAAAATATGACTCTTTTGTGCAGCATGATATGCACATACATATTTTGTGTCTTGGGTACCTTTTTAGTCAAGACCTGTTTTCTTTGTGTCTTCTCTCAATGTCTCCTCACTGAAACACCAAAAGTCCTCCCAGGTTTTCCAACTTTGATTTCTTTTGATTTGTTTCCGTTCCAGCAGTCCGCCAATGTAATGCGCTGCTTGTAACTTGAGTTCTGACCTATTTAATTCAACTTTCCTCTGAGCTTCAACTCAGCAGGGTGTTCAGGACTTTGTAACTCTGTTTTGAAAAGTGCAATATAAAATTATTACTTTATATATGTTTTAATTTTTAAATGTTATCTCCATGCTGTGGTTTCTCCCTCACTCTGGCATAGAGATCGGTGTTTTTATGTTGTATCAGCATGATGGTGTTGCAGTTGTACTGCTTGCTGTGTAATTATCCTCATGCGGCAATGGTTTATATGTGGATCATCATAATGTTGTGAAAGTCTCTTTCTGTTGCTGTGATGGTGATATTGTAGTACCATAGTGCTGCCGCTGCAGTTATTTCAATATTATAAAGCTGTTGTTGCTGTGTTATGTATGATAAGTGAATGATAACAGTGGTGTTGTTTCCGTGGCTTTGCCGGCTCTTGAAGCTTTGAAGCACTGGGCTGCAGGCTTGCTGAGATTACAAGGTGGCTGTGCCATGTTTGGCTCCATTATTTACTGGCTGCTGTACATTTTGTTTTGGAGCGACACGCACATTGGCATCAAAGGAAAAAAGTAAGAGAGCAGGAAAACAGCCCACAGTTTTAAAAGTCCAATGCTGCATTTATGTATTTCATTATCTGTCCGAGGTGCAGAGGAGAGCAGGAGGTGAGAGAGTTATTGGAGGATGGAAAGGACTAGGACTGATTGTGTTGTCACAGTGTTTACATTAAACATCCAAAGGCTGAAAGGCTGTGTGTGTGTGTGTGTGTGTGTGTGTGCATGTGTTTGCTTTTGTGTAGCTATGTATGTTATGGTGACCTGCTCAGTTTTTTTAGATTTTTAATATTTTATTTAGCTCTTCATCTCATCCTCCTGCTAGTTTGTGTTGGCACAGGGTATCAAGCCCCCCCTCCTAGTGTTCGGCTGTGTTGAATGGGTTATTACCAGTGTCTCTCCATCTTATACAGGGTCATTAATACATGTCACTTCCGTACACACCAACTCCTCACTTCATTTATCCCAGCACGCCTTTCAATTTAATCAAAACTGCAGCAGCAGGACGAACACACACACATAGCTCATTTACTAATTAGTTTTAAAGATTATATGGGAAAATTCTTGCTACTTTTTTCTGTGAAAATTTCATTTGGCGGTTGTTACACACAGTGATTAATACAGAGCTTTTTCAGCAGCAGCAGCAGCAACACATTTGACCATAAATTCATTGACTGGCTTCCATTTTCTCCCACCAGATGCAGATCCACATCACACTTGCCTGAACCAATGACAAGTAACAACCAGTAACAAATCATTCCAAAGTTCAAAACCAGCAAACTTGAAAGCCCAGTTCAGTTCAGTTTATGTCATTGCTGCATCTCTGTTGTCAGCATTTGCACCTGTTTATTTGCTAGTATAAAATAAATGTTGTCAGTTTAGTGTTTAACCGTTAGCCCGTTTCATTATCTTTCTGCTGCATATTCTCAGTGTAGGAATGACTGATTCGTTCACGACTCATAATTACAGGTCTTCGGGTCCAGAGTCTCTCATTCACTTCTCTCATGGCCACTGTAGAGGCTCAGCGTAGAAATGAATGATTTGTTCATTCATTTCTACGTGATTACAGCAGTGACATGACCAATGTTGTTATTACTGGTGAGGAGTGCTATCTGACGTTAGCACAACAGTAAACATTAGCTATGTAGCTATGGGATGGATGTTAATTTTTACTTCAGTTGGAGCGATTTCAGACACTACAGGTCTTCAGTGGCCAGGTAGGCTAAAGGTGGGCCTGCAAGGGCTACTATGCTGGCCTAAAGGTCATCAGATTATTATTGTTTTTTTTTTTTTCAGAAGTGTGTATTAGATTGTTCCCCATAGCCTATTCTCTTAAATTCGTAGCTTTCCTCTTGCTTCTGCAGCTTCCAGTTTTGTTTATTTAAGTTAGAGCTTTTATCCAATCATATTTCATCCCATCTATCCCATTCTAACCCATCATGTGTTGCCAGGTTCCAAGAAATCTGCCCTGAGGCCTTTAGAGTTAACAGTGAGGGTGCCTGTATACTTTGAGTGAACAGAAACATGCAGTTATGATAACCAACCAGATCCTGACTTTGGCGACACTGGGGCCAGCTAGCAGGCATCACGCTGGATGTGACATGTTCATGTCCTTTGATTGGACACGCACTAGTATCTCTTACTTTAAGTAACATTAACAAAACTGAACCTGGTGACCCGCTAACTTTAATTCCTGTAGATTGACTTGATGTTTTTTATCTTGTTTTTTTTGTTTTGTTTTGTTTTTTTACCCACAATGGCCAAGAGAGGGGAAGGAATAGATCTGATCACAGATATACTTTAAACTCCATTTTCAAAAGGAACCTTTCAAGAAAAAGCTGGGTATTATGAGAAGAGGTCTCCCAACCCTCCTGCTAGATAGCCTGTCTCTTTTGTTCTGGGTTTGTTCTGATCGCTGCTCACCTCGCTGTAGTTGCCATCCCCTAACTTCCTTAGCAACCGAGAAGCAGTGATTATTTTGTAGCAGTCATCTACTCAGAAATAACCATCGCAGAATTTTGGCAGTTGGCAAAAGCAGAGATACAATACTGCCAGAAGAGTATCGTAGTAGTCGAGGCAAGAGATATACAAGTCCTAGAATTGGATCCAGGTGTGATG
Organism: Echeneis naucrates; assembly: GCF_900963305.1. NCBI lineage: Eukaryota > Metazoa > Chordata > Actinopteri > Carangiformes > Echeneidae > Echeneis > Echeneis naucrates. The sequence goes on along the minus strand of NC_042529.1, from coordinate 15,951,762 downwards.
ATTACAGAATAATTGGTTGTTGAACGCAATGTTGTTGAATCATGTTGTTTACAGACTCAATTGTTGTAAAGGAAGAATAGGTGATTTTATGATTCATGTCTGGGTGTAACTGTACATCCTCACACCGCTATACCAGGGGAATAAATGTGATTAAATCATACAATTCTCAAAGAATACCCCTCAGATATAGAGGTGTTATCTATTATAAATATTAGCTGTGACATGCTTCTGATATATGCTGTTCCCACATTGCATGCTGCCTGCTAAGCCGACACACAAGCGACAGGAACAACAGCCAGTGCAAGCAAATGGAGACTGCCGTAGCTCCCACCATCAGAAACTCATCAATTGGGCCAATGGGGGTGGGGACGACTTACGATTTTTTCTCTCCCTCCCTCTTTCTTTGCTGTTGTATTCACTGCTGCTCACTCCATCTTTCCTCATTTTGTAAAAGTGCTGAACAAAAATAACAAAATGTTCTCTATTGATATTCATTGAGAGAAACCTTCAGGGATTTAAATTACTTTCTTTGTTTCATGTGGCGACCTTCAGAAATCCTGAAGACCCCCTCTCTTCACTAAGTCTCTTTCTTTCTCTTTCTCTTTCTCTCTCTTCATGAATAAAGCCAGCAGTGGAGGTGTTTTAGTGATTGAGCTCTTATTTGCCTGGCCACGGCAGCTTTCCTTGCACTATCTCATGGCCCAGGGGAGGGATTTAAGCCTGGCTGAGAAAAAAATCTAATATTTCTTCAAATACAAATCAAATAGAAAACAGCGGATGGGCTCTTTATCTCTGTGTGTATGTGTGTGTCTCTGTCCAAGTTTGTGTATGTGCACATATGCAATGTCTATGCTGAAATAAATGATACAATGCTCACTCCTTGGCTGAGAGAGAGGCCCTTTGCTAAACACTGATTTAGATTAGAGCTAGGGGAGGTTTAAAACACATACACACACATGTACACACAAAACATATGTATAACATGAGTGAAAACAAAACAAAAAAAAAAACTTATATCTGCATGTTTATTTGGCCCCTTTGTGACTATGTAAACATGCATGATATGTATGAAAACTACAATAAATAAATGCATTAATTTATTAAAAATATTTAGGAAATCATGGAAACAGCAGCCCATTTAAGGACACATCCTGTTTTAGTTGTACATTGTACAAAAAAAATCAAACACATCAGATCTGCTTTTCATGACAGAGAAAATAAACAAATTGATGCTGATGAAATACAGAAGACTTATAGTGGAGTTAATTCTCATGAACTTGTGAAAAGGGTCAGTCAGGCCTTGTTGTGCATTGCTGGATAAAGCTTAAGGTTATGTGACTTCGCACCTGTTTGGAAAGTGAGCACTGCAAGTTGAGATGTACTCATGTAAGTTATTCTAAATTGTTGTTTAGTGCTCTTGCTCCACAACAAGAAACTTGTCAGTTTGGTTCCCAGGCTTGGGTCTTTTCTGTGCAAAGTTTGGATGTTCTTCCAATGCTGGTATTGTCTGTTTTTCTCCCACAGTCAAAACATACATGCATAGATTAAATGGTGACTCTAAATTGCCCATAGGTCTGAGTGTGAGTGTGAGTGGTTGTTGGTCTCTATATGTTGGCCCTATGATGGACTGGTGACCTGTCCAGGTTGTACCCCGCCCTAGCCTAATGCGGGCTATGTTTGGCTCCAGGACTCCCTGCGACCAGGGAATGGATAAACGATAGAAGATGAATGCATGAATGAACATCACACTTTTGGGACCTTCTATTTCTTATGCCCAATCCATAATACAAAGCCTACTAAAACATATGGCAGTAAACAAAAATTGTCCCTGTGAAAGTGAAAACATTATGGTTCTACCTGAGTCAAACTTGTCTAAAGGCTGTACATCACAAAGCAGGTGATCAATACCCACTCTGGGCTGAGAGTAACAATCAAGTAATGGAAAGGAAGCACTTTGAATTCACTGCAGCAAATCAGAAGCCAGGCCTGCAGTTCACTCCACTCCACACTGATATCAACATCAGGGCCATCGCAGGATTGATGTTTGGCTGTGGGATTGTTCCAGATGCAGGTTGGGACAACACGCCAGGTGCTGAAAGGCAGCCGGCATGATCGGGCATTGGAGGTGGTTGACTGGTGGACATGTGTTTAGAGGCCAGCTCGTTTGTACTGAAGTTAAATAAGATAAATAAATTAATTGTCATGCAGTAACCAGTTGTGCACATGACAGTGAAAATGAGACAAACGTTCTATTCTGTTTTGGTTGTGTATAAGTGTATTTGGGTGTGAGCTTGTTCTGTCATAGATGCCAGAGACTCAGACTCTACCTGTGAAAATATGGCCAATTCTGATTCTTTTTATTATCAAGCAGGTCTTAGTTCTATATTAATACTCTAAAAGTTTCAAAGTGCTCAGTCCACAAAGAAATAATCTGTATTCAGATATTGAGCCTTTGAACCAGTGGTCAAAAACTTTGTGAGGTACATTGCAATGTTTTTGTTTCTGAAACCACATACATTCTCTCAGGGATACTAACGTTAGAAAAATTATGTGGGGGAAATATGAGACCTTTTAAGACCTTTAAAAGTTTCATAAAACTGTAACCTTGAATGAGTAAAAATGTAATGTAATCTAATCTGAGGAAAAAGAAAAAATGGTGGAGGTATTTGCAGTTCCCAGTGGAACAAATTGCAAAGCTTCTTGCTCATTGATCATAGTTCAACAACAACAACAAACAAACAAACAAACAAAAAAAAACAGCAAGATATCCTTGTTTGAATCTATGATAGCATTGTATATTGGATGAGACATTAAATTGGAGGCATGAGGCAGCAGCTGACTGCACAGGAGCATCCCAGGCTGTAATAAAGTACCCAAGTTTATGGGAACAGCATGAAGGGGCTCTGACCCTCGTAGAATGAGTAACAGGATCACAAAATGACTCATTGGTCCCAGTACTGAGTGACACTATGTGTTGCTTTCTGGCTGTTTCTGTATTCTTTATGGTTGACATGTCTTTAAAATGAACATGTATTTACAAGCAATAATACATATCACAATGTAATCTTGAACATGGATATGTTGTGAAACTCATTCATTATTCTTAACTTCGTCTCTGCAAACATGTTTGAATATTAACATTATGGGGTGAACCCCATATCCTTGCCAGAAGGCAGGTAAACATCCTGGACAAGAAAACATGGAGGACATGAAATAATGCATCATCAGTTCATTAAAAATGCCATTTAGCTGTGTGCCACTGTTACAGCTTCCTTTTTCAGTGTCGGACTGCAGCACAGAAAATTCATTAGCATGCCACTAGAGAAAGAGGTGGTGCTGAGATGTTGGTGATTTAGTGACTGCCTGTGCCCTCTGCTGCTGACCGGACAGTAAGTTAACACAGTTCATTAGAAGGAATGTCTTTGAACCGTCCACTCCTGTCTCACTGACCTTTATACCACAGTTTTCCTGCAGCACAATCCATGCTCCAACACAGCAGTGCAATATACCGGAGAGTGTTAGACAGCTAATTCAGTAGCTTCCTCCATCTGGATCCCCATTGGATTGCATACACACAAAGCAGAGTGAATAAATTTACTAAAATACTTAAAATGCATGTCTTTGGATGGTGGGAGCAAACCAGAGTACTAAGAGGAAACCCATGCAAGCATGCAAAATCCTCACAGAAAGGCCCCAGGAAAGCTTAAATTTTACATTTGACCTGAACCCACCTAAACCAGACCAAGATCAGTCATTAACCTGAACCAAGTGTCTCATTGTTTTGTTAAACACTGTAGTAATGCCGGAGCAATTACAGGTGGATATTGCACCAGAAAACCAGAAACTGGAAAATAAAGGCATTTGTGAATTTGTTGCTGATATTTTCAGTTCCAATGTATTGTCCATCTAAGCCAACAGCTGTTTATTTACATATCCAGTAGTTAGAAAACAACAGTTCATGTTGAGTAACATTTGTGTTTACTTGATGAACACAAACCCTGTATCTCCTTCATTCTTGTTTTTTGTCTGTGGAAGCTCCTCTGAGAAACATCTTGCGCTTTATTTGCTGAATGATCCACTATGTTCTGAACGTCTCTCTCTCTGCATGTGTGAGTATGCTGGACGGTGCTGGCTAGGTGGGGTACAGTGGGCTTTCACAACTTCCTGTTCTCTTCTCTGTGAGCACATTCTTGCCAACAGAGTTTGCTTGGTGCCTATTAGCGGTTATCTCAGTAAAATGTAATCAATGTATCAACCCTCTTGATGCCATCCATTCAAAATTTTCATTTCAAAGATATTGTGTTGTTTTTTGAAACCAAAGTGAAGCATATTTGAAGAAGTTCAAACTCAGTACACTAGTGGGTGAACTCTCATTAACTCTCATAGTTCCCCAACTTTTTTCTCAGTCAAGGTCACCCATCAGCCCCTTTGTGGGGCTGATGGGTGATGGGTTCACAGATTGCAAGAATTATTCTGGGGCCAAACAAAATCTTGCCCCATGGGCTTCCTGAATTCCTCCCCAGTCTGTGATTGTAGCTCTGAGACAGTAGCTGTCTGCTGCAGTTGAGGCAGCTGTGGTAAATCTAATACCAGAAATTTAGAATCTCAACTTCAGAAGCTTATGAATGCTCATCCATAGCTCTCACAAGTCCCAATGCCTTGCCAATGATCTGTCAAATGCTGATTCTAAGCTAGAGTTTGAGTCTGTACTTTAACTCAGCTACCTTTTAACCTCTCGTCCACATTTGTCTCAGCCTTTCCACCCCTAAAAAGCAGCTTTTTGGAGAAGCTGCTGGCCGAGTTCAGTCTGAAAACTCTGGGGTTGTGTTAAATTGTGTAGTTACTCCCTGAATGGGTCTTTACAACCTCAGTTGTCAGTGCTGAAAGTAACATGAGTAAAATTGCAATATACCAGAGTTACTGACATTGTGAATTAGCATTTGCTCATTATATGTGAATATATATGTGCGGTGCGTTAGTACGGTCAGAGGCCATTTCTTATTCTAAGGCTCCAAGGTTGTTTTGATTGTTTAAATGCAACATCTTTAAAGATGTCGTTGTGAAGCCCAAGTTTTCAGATTGTCTTGTGTATCCATGGTGTTGTCATGGTTGCAAGAAGGTCCCTGGGAGATGCAGACAACAAAAAGGCTTGTCAGTCTAATGGGTTGTTGACAATTGAAGGAACTGTATGCAGGTTGATAGTCCGCACACTGAGCTTGGGCTTGAACAATGACCCTTGTCTATCATCTGCTTTCGAAATATATGTTAAAACCTGCGGCATCAAGTCCAAGTTCAAGTTCTGTTAGCCTAGACTGACTATAGTGGGAGGTTACAGTTTGGACAAGTGGAATGAACCATGGAGATAACATATTGAAAATTGGACTTCATTGGCAGGAAAACCATGTTTGATGATGAGCAATTATTATTTATCCCTGGAAGGTGATTGGTTGGATTGCAGATGGTCAAGGTTGATGGAAAGTTTGCAGGCACTTTAGCCTAAGGTCTGAGACAAAGGGATGATGCATTGGACCTCACCGTCCTCTAGCAGCAAATAGTGCTTGCTCATCATCAAGTCAGTAAGTTGATTGTTAATTGTTGAAGTCTGTTTCGCTTGGAGGACAGGGGGCTCTCCTCTGATCTGCACTGCTTAGCAGGACAGCATTCTCACATCCTTCACTGCCTCTCTCTCTTTTTTGTTTTCCCGTGGTGCTCACTCAAAGCAATGATCATCGCTCTCTCTCTCTCTCTCTCTCAACAGGGCAAAACCATACTGCATATAAAGTACCAGCTAACACAACATAATTCTTGTCTTTGTAATCAGTTTCTACCACTTGAAACATTGGACATTTTTAAAATACGAAACCTCAGCGATTTCATCCCAATATGATGTCATCGTATGAAAAGGGTTAGAGGTTGTGTGAAGTATAGGAGTCCCTCCGGGTGGTGAGGATGGGTTGAAGCTGGAGATCTGGATGTGATAGGGAGTGATGATTAGCTTGACCTGAACTGGATATGAAAGAAACGGATAGGGTGGGCAAAGTAATAATAACTTCGGACATAATAACTAAAAAATAAGTGCATTCATATAAATCAAACTCTGTTTGTGTTGTACTTTTCGTACAGGTTGGTAAGACATAAGGAAAAGTCCAAGAAAATCACATAATAAACTGATTAGATACAATGACATTTAGTTTAAAAGCTAAAATAACAAATAACAAAAATAAGGTATTATACAATGTAATAAAAAATGATTTATAGCATAGAGAAACATTGTCAAAGTGGGCTAAAACAACAAAAAGCTCTTTTAGGGGGATGGTCAGAGCTGTGTGTGTGATCCTGGATGGAGTGTAGTGGTGGAGGAGGTGTGTAAGGGGAAAAGCCGCCTGGTTCTAGGAAGTTGTGTTAGTGAGCAGTCAGATTTCCTGCAGTCGGAAGGAGGATAGAACTGAACAGTTCTTCACTCATGATAAATCTGCAGTGTGAATGTGGTCAAAATATATGATGCCCATTAAAAATACAAAAAAAAAAAAAGCATTAAAACATTAAACATACACACACGTGTGTGATTAGATGCTTATGCAGCTGGATTCTCCACAATAAGGAAAGAAAGTAGCTGCCCCTGTTGTTATTCCTGTTGTGATCCCCCCACCTAGTGGCAAATCACTTTTACTACAAATATGCCGCTCTTTTTCATTTGAACTATTTTCGTTTTTGTCATTTCGCCATTTTATTTGATGAAAGTAATCTGTTATTCTCTCAGTGAAATTTACCCTTCAATTTTTTATTATTGTGCTGCAAGGTATATATATATGGAAATGGAAAGTTTATATTCATAGTATAGTATCTCAGCATAGCGGCATAGTGGTTGGTGCTGTTGCCCACACAGGTTTGGTTCCCAGGCCTGGGGCCTTTCTGTGCAGCGTTTGCATGTTCTACCCATGTCTGCGTGGGTTTCCCCCCAAAGACATCATGTCACCCTAAACTGCTCATAGGTCTGAGTGTGAGTGTGAGTGGTTGTTCGTCTGGATTGGCGACCTGTCCAGTGTGTACCCCGACCTCGCCCAATGTGAGCTGGGCATGGCTCCAGCACCCCTCCAGTAACCGGATAAGTATTTCATAATCACTCATACTCAATATTGTTTCATATTATTCTTAAACATTATTGTTTTTCTTCTTATTTCCTTTTTCTCTACCTCAGCAAAGTCAGAGATGATTCTGCTAGAGCCAATCCCAAATGATAATGGGTGCGTGAGGAGTACACCCTGGAAAGGTCACCACTCTGTGGCAGGATACACATATAGAGACAACAGTCACCTACTTTTAAGCCACCAATTAAATGAATATATGTAGGAGAAAGATGGGCCATTCATAGGACCATCATTCCCTCCACCCAAGAAGGCCCCAGGTCTGTGGCACAAACCAAGATCTTTCCTGTTGTGAGGGAGCATTGCCAAACAATGCATCGCTATGCAGCCCCATTTCCGTTTCCGAAAGTTAAAATGGACCAAAGTAGAAAATTCATGCAGTTTAAATTCATCGGAGGCTGTTAAAAGTAATACACTCCTGTCGCTAATCTTATCAGCGCTTTTCTGAAACTTTATGTCTGTGGTCTAGATTGTAGTTTAGCATATTGCAGTGTATCTGGCAGTAGGGAGTATGAGCTGCCAACAGATGGCAGTGGAATCCTGCATCAGGAGTAGAGCCCGGAGAGCACCATCGTCACACTTGGACGTAAATACAGTTCGACTGACCATCTTTTTCTTTTATAGTGTAGACACACTCTTTATGGCTGTAAGTTTGTTCATTCAGGCCTAACAAGGCATGCTGTATAAATGACATACAGACTGAGGATGACTCAGGCTCACTCATAGATGAAAAGCAGAAATCTTTCTTTAGTCCTATCTCAATGAAATTTTATGTGTTGTTTCATAAGTGTGTTCAATACAGACATATAGACAGCATGTTTTAGAATTTGTTTATTGTAGGGTTAGTTTATTCCTTCAGGCTTACCATTGGCAGACATTATTAAACCTTTATCATGTATAAAAGTTTTAATTTTTTCTGTAGTTAAAAAGCACAAACAACAGATCTGATCAATTTTAAACTGTTAAAGACTGAAGTGGTGCTAACAATATGATTTAACTTCTCCTGGTTTTCTTGGGGAAATTGTTGTTTTTGTTTATGAAACACAGAAAATATTAATTAACCTGCTGTGCGTGTGTGTGTGTCTCCAATAAGCCCATGCACAGCGGCACAGCTGTACAGGAGAAATAAGACTCAATAAGAATAAAATCCCTCTGAGTTTAAAAAGGCTGCATTTATTTCCATTATTAATTATAGTCATTACGGCTGTCTCCTCCCACTGGGGGTGGGGGCAACGAAGAGAGAAAGGGGAGAAAAAGATGGGTGAGGTGGATGAAGGAGGAAGGGGGAAGGAGAAAGGAGAAGAGGGATCACAGAATAAGAGCAATTGGGGTAAAAGGTGTTTGGATGATAGGGGGTTTTTCACCCTGTGCCCTTATCCTGCTCTTCACCTTTAATCTTGTGCCTTCGTGGTACCTGCTATCAGGGAAACACTCACAGACTATAGAGACCATTGTGGAGATTGCCAATGTGGTGTAAAAGATGGAACAGCTCCCAAAACCGAAGATTAAACTCAAAGTTATACAAAGCTTGAGTTTACTTTTTTCCAAAAACGCACCATCTTGATTAGGGGTTTGTCTGAGGCAGTTAGTAACAAATGACAAAGCTGCAGGGCTGGGTGGGAGGTGTCAGCTGCTGTTATGTGTGAGGCTTTCGATGCAATTTTCTGTGAAACACAGAGATAAGTTAGAGCTTCTTTAATTGTCTTCTGTCTGCCATAAACACTTAGTCAAGTCACTGTGGGTTTTAAGTGTTTTGTCATTATGTGGCGGACTTTGGACGCCATGTTAAATCTTTGCTGAAAAAGGTAGAAATATCTGACCTGGGTTCAGCATGAGAGCACTGAGCGAATTAACAAATTCTTGTTCAATTCCAGATGTAACAAGATGATGGAGTCCAATTCAAGGTGGCAAAATGGACAAAAATAACAAGCAGATGGAGTGGTATTATTTGAAATATTTTTTTGCGGAGTGTTAATGCCTATATTCCAAAGACAATAGTGAATAGGGCCACCTTCTTTTGACTCTGCACACACATTGTTTTTAAAGCAAACTTTTTTTGCTTCTTATTGAAAGTAAAAAAGAGCAAACATTTGTCAAATGTCAACTGATTAGCTCAGTTTGTAATCTGATAAGTCATTGTCATTCTTTCATTACCTTCACTGTTTACCTCAACATTTTGCTGAATATACCTGAATCTTAACAATAATTCTTTTCTTCTATTTCAATGTAATATACAAAGCAATGTGCTGTATAAATAAAGTCGAACTCATGCTACCATACCCGAGATTGGAGAGCTGGTCTTGTCCTTCAATTGAGTGCGTGTGTGCATTTACAGACTCCTCTCTGGGCACAAGAACCTCATGTTTTTCTTTCACCATGTCAGTACAGCTTGTGCAGCAGAGCAGAGAAAAGCTGACGACAGAAATGACTTGGGCCTGACTCAGGCCTGCGATGGAAACAAAGGCTTAAAAACATGGTAAATTTTTAATTCCTCTAGAGTGTGTTGCGTACAGTGTGTCTACAGTATGTGTGTGAAAAGGACTTTCATGCCTTAGCTCAGCAGTCTACCCATCAGTTTAGGCTCTGGTCTCCGGATGAATTTGGCAAAACACCCAGTATGGGGCCTCAGTGGTGCTCTCCTCCGCCTACCCAACCTCTTTGCTGTTTGACACTTAATTAAAGCTTTCATTAGCTCCCTGTGAAGTGCAGAATGGCCATCTCTCACTTACCAGCCATTGTCTTTCCTTGCGCCCCTCATTATATGACATTGTGTAATTGTTGCCATGTGTTAGCTGTGTGTACGGCATTCACTAGCACTTACGCAAGAAATGATAGGAGACAAAAAGGAATCTTTAATTTTTTACACAGTTAGCCTTTCAGTGTTTGACTCACACTGTGCTTGAGGTTTGTGTTTTATTTTTCTTTTTGTTACACACACCGTAGAATAAACACACAACTAAAACAAACAGTAACTCGTTTAGCTTAAGTGCTGACTTTACAAAGTTAAGTTTACATGAAAGGCTTTGTGGAGTTAGAGATGCTGTTTTCTTACAATTTGTTTTTTGTTTTTGCCTCTTCACCGAACCTTCTCTAGTGTTGACGCAGCACTGCAGAAAAATGGCAACAGCAGATGCCTCTAACCCCAGCAAGCATAACCCAAGCATATATCTGTGCACAGTTATGCATAATGGGATGTGTTTGGAAATCATTATTACAAAAGCTGACAATCACAACCTGTTGTGCAGAGCCACTGAAATGATAGATCTGAGGAAAAGCCCATTTTCTCACACTCATCGGCTTGTTGTGTGTTTTACATCTTAGTGCCATTGTGGGAGTAGAGCTCCAGAGACGTGAGAACACATCGTGAAAATCCTCTTCTCACATGTTCATAAAAATCCCCATTATTCCAGGGTATTTTTGAGCCCCCGGGAGAGAACAATGGAGGGGTTTCTCCATTGTGGACCCTTAAATTAGCGTTGTGATGTATTTATGGCAGTCCTGTGCGACATTAACGTTTTGGGAGGGAAAATGATGGCACATTCAGCTGTGGTGTAAAGGCCCTGTAAATCTGGTGCCTTGCACTTAGCATGCTTTATTACACTGGCTGTTAAGCTCCTCATCAGCATCATCTTCCTTCCAGCTCACACTCCTTCTTCCTTTTTCTCTTTAATTCTCTCCCTCCATCATCTTCCATTCTGCTTGTTCAGCCCATTTTCCTGTCAGCTTCCCATATTCCTCTCCTGTCTCTTTTCTGGGCTGTGTGATTTTATCCTCTTGTTTTTGTTTCTGTTACAATTCTTATAAAACTGGTGATTGGAATCCTTTCTATGTTTTATTTCAATCAGCTTTATATTTTATTATAATAATAGAATTTTTCAAGATGAGTAAGTTTCCAAAAACTTAGGGGCTCTGGTTTGAAAAGCTATTTGCCGAAAATAAACTAGCAGAAAGTTAACATGTGATTATTCATGTTGGAAATCATTGAAATTGAGGATCATAAATAAAGTTCAGCTTCTAGTGACACTGTTGTGTTGTCGGTGATAAAACCAGTAGCCTCTTCCTTTCACGCTTCTATCTATTTTTTTTAGAGATGCTTTATCCAAATGTTCAACTGTCACAACTCCATACTTATTTTGGAAATTATTAAAAGCTGTTTTATACGTTTTTTTTACTTATATAAATAAATGGTGTATTTACACTCTCTTCAATTTAATTTCCTGACGTGAGATGCTTGCACTGTTCTTGCCCATGAGACATAAATGAGGTCGACAAAATGTGTGAGGAGATGTGCATGTATGTGTGGATTCAAAAGGAAAGAAGGAGGTGTGTGTGTGTATATGTACACTAATGAAAGAATATGTGCATGTGTTTGTGTTGGTGTTGGTGGATGAGCAGTTATTCCAAAAATCATTTTAACTAAAGGTCAAGTTTGTAATTAGATCAAAGTGCTGTTGGTTTTGTGTGTGTGTGTGTGTGTGTGTTGTGGGGGGGGGTCTCTGTGTGTCTGAGCAGCATTAGCCAGGGCGACATCCTTCCCCAATGCTGGTTATGAGGATGGTTTCTGCAACATACAGCTGGCAGGACCTTGATGAATGAGAAATGAGAGGTTTGCATTGTATTCACACACACACACACATCCCACTGTTATTATCTCAATATTATTCAAATTTAAGATGAATGGTAGATGAGGAATCACAATACAGAGACAAAAAGGGAAGAAAAATCCATTTGTTTAGTATTGAGTTTCTTCTCACACTCAGACAAAAAGCAAATCTGCATGCGTTAAAGAAATGCAATGAGTTGAATAGGCGCAAAGAGGAGAGAAAATGTCTTAAACACTGTCCGCTGCTCCGGCCTTTGACTGAAATGGCATTTTGCTTCCCTAAGCATATTAAAACTGGATGGAGCCAAGCTGGAGAAGACATAAAAAGATGATGATGAAGCCCATGAAGCGAAAATCTGTCCATGCATCACGTCTCTGAATGTACGCATGCCTGTGTGTGTTCCTTGCCTTTACATTCTGATGGGGACTTTAACCTGAATGTAAATTGACCCCCAGGGACTCGCATCCCAGTGAATCTAGGCTTGGGCTTGGGATTCAGCTGATGGTTAGGGTAAGGGGCTTTAGAAAGCATTATGTGAATGAGGGTCTCCAGAGGGATAGTCAAACATAAACATGTTTATGCGTGTGGGTCTATGTGTGTGCAGACAGCTGCATCTCAGAATGACTGATCTTGCATTTTCCAGCCAAGAACACCCAGCTCTCTCTCTCACACAAACACACACACACACACACACAGCAACTGACATCAACAGATGGTAATTTGTACTCTTTAATTACATCAGCTTTTTATACATCAACACTGTTTATCATGCACTCTAAATTTATGATCATTAAAGGATGATTGCAATGTTGTTTTATCTTTTTTTCTCATTCAACAAATCCAATGGAAAAACCAACATGTTAATACATCTCCAAATTACCTCTCACCTTCAAGCCTGTTGTTTCCCACTGAATAAATGTTAAACACATCGTATACTGCTGTAGTGTGACTCAACAGGAGGAAGGAAGTGCAGCCGTTTGCTCCAAAAGGATGGTGCTAGCTGGTCAGAGATGCCAGGTCCCATACATCACCATACCACTCTGTTAAAGGTCCCATATAGTCTATATTAAGGCTCTATTCAAAATCAACTAAAAATAAGTTGTCAGGATAGTTTTGCGATGTCCCAACGAAGAACTTACCTTGCTCAGCCAAACCCTCAACCCAACCCACCTTGACCCACTTGGACCCACTGAACTGAGCAGGATTTACATTTCCTAAGTGTTTGCTTGAAATCTGCTATATATTTTTTTTTTATTACAAGTGTAGCTGATTTAAAAAAAACATTGAAATCTGTCAACCAATCAGAAGAGAAACTTTTTGTTACCGCAGTTTGTATATAAAAGCAGATGTTGGTAAGAAGTCTGAAAGGGGAAGCCAGTGCTAAAGATGGAGGTGAAATTAAATCGAATGACCAAAAGTGTTGAACTTCGCTCGCTGCAAAAAGAAGTTACATTGTATAACTTGATGTTATAGGTCAGTAAACATTTTCCAAATTAGGTCTCAGCATCTAGTCGAAAGTTTTCTCCATTATTTTCATTTTGAAATGATAGTTCCATTTAGAAGAAAATGGATGGGCATTGCCACCTTCTTGAGAAAGCACAGTACGGACCAAATTCACCACTCATTTCTTTTTCCTTTTCCATATTTTCTAAGTGAGAATCTAAACATTTAAAATAAAACACAAGGGTATTATAGAATGTGGAACCTTTGGCTAGTTTACATAATATAATTATAGTCTCCATCTGCTTTGACTATTTCACACGATTTCTGCACTAATATGCAATCACTAACATGGTTAAATATTCTTATTTAAACTTTTTGCTTTTTTTTTTTTTTTTCGTTTGTTTGCTTGTTTTGTTTAGTTTTTTACATTTTGTAACTAAGAACTTTCTTCCACCACATGCATTGTGGCCAAAGCTATTAGTCTGGCAGTAGTTACATGAACAAAGAAGGTTAGCCTTAACAATGAGCTTGAACTCCTGGAAATCAGTTACTACATTGTGTGTGCTAATGTGACTTAACAAACATGCCACTCAGTGCACAGCTACATGATCTCATTATTTCCTGTGTATCTGTTCTGTGCATTGAATGTGTGTGGTATGATGTCTACATCTTGCAAAACAGACTCACCCTTTAACCACAAAAGTTTATAATGGCGATGCAGAATGGTAACAGCAAGGTGCAGGATGTAAATATACTGAATGCCTATTGCTGACCAACACTGGCCCTAAGAAGTAGTTTAATATCATAAAATTTACAAAAGTTACACCATGGAGTTGGTAAATAGCAACTACACAGATGTTGAATAAGTTGCTGTGGCTGACCATCCATGCCTAATGGAGGGAATAAACTTCTCCTCCTGGATTAGTGCCTCTCTCTCTCCTGTTCTGTCTTCACACACTTTGCTTGCTCTCTCTGGCAATCTGGAGAAAGACAGAGAGAACATTAACTATTGATAATCTGTGGAACAGCATCACATTCAGAAATAAAATTGCTGTCTAAATGTATTCAGAGCCCGCTCGTAAAACTGTAATTATACACATTACTTTGAATATGAAATGCTGGCTGACAGTTATTGTCAGGGGCTAATAAAAGCCATGCATCTCCTCAGCTGTTGAGTGCGACACACAGGCTAAGCAACTTTCAATATGGTCTTAACATGAGGATTGTTCCCAGCCCTAGTCTCACCTAAACGTATTATACACACTTTACTTTGTCTTCACTTGGCATTGTGGTCGTTGTTAGGTAGGCAGTGTGTTTTATTATTGTCTCCCCGTGGCTCTCAACTGCAGTGGGATGAGAACAGCTGTGGATTTTTTTCTGCAGTTTACAAAAAATATAAATGATAAATTAAAAGTGAGCTTAGTTTATTTGTAACTTAACAGTAAAAGGAGCCAAAATGATAGACACATTTTTTAGACGCAGTCAGGAGACACATTTGATAACCCCCGGATTGCAGCAGTACTTCTTTGGAAGATGTGGTTCCACCTTGACCTTTGATGCGTTGGGATGGGAACTGAGCATGACACAGTGAGGATGGGAACCTACAAGTTTGAGATTATGGAAATAGAGACATGTCCAAACGACAAGGAAGACGAATGAGCTTGAGCGCAAACTTCAGCTCCTCAAAAGGCACCAATTCAGCTGATTGATCATCTGAGTAAGATGCCATCTCATCATCTGCCTGTGGCATTACTGTAGTCAAATCTAATTAGAACGCCACAGGAATGATTATACATCCAATTGTAAACAGGAATCCTTCTGGATACGTCATGAAGACCTGGGCAATAGTTTGCATCTGAGCTACGCCATGCAATCTTGAAATGAAAGCAACTTATTGATAGATGGACTCACCAAGCATGACTCACCATCCTTTGATTGAAAATCAAAGGATGACTGTGTTAGTTTGATTAGGCAGCACTGGATCGTTCCCAATTCAACGAGATTTCATTATGACATGCAATTAAATAGAACTTGCTGAGCAACAGAAGAGGGGGAGGGGGAGATGAAAGGTGACATGAGGCGGTGAAGAGGGAGGGGGGCTAGAGACATGAAAATGGTCAGACATATCAAAGGGAAAAAGAGGGAAGACATGGAGAGGCCAACAAATAAAGCCCAACTTAGAGAAGTTTTTTATTGCCAGTTAATATTTGAGACTAATATCAAAATGTTGCTTTATTTAAGATGAATACACTCGCGTGTAGAGAACTGACCTGTAGTGGTGTGCGCTGTGTGTGACTGATATGCGTGCAGGGACTTTTGAAGGGACTGGATCCCAGCTCATTTTCTGTTGCCACAATTTACAGATGCCCCATAAATGCACCACACGCAGACTAGCAGAAGTTTCTGCAATTTGCTGATGTTACACTGCATAAGCAGAGTCTTGATAGACAGATAGCCTGCTAAAGTTTAGTGAAGTATCTGAATGCTTCCCATGCTAAAGACCAGTAGCTGTTTTGATTCACAGAAGTTCCTAAAATTCTATGAATGCAGGCTCTCAGGAGATGCTACATTATAATGATTCCAAATTGTTTCCTATGCAGGCTTTGAGCAACACTACAATTCAACAATGTTACCTACACACCTCACATTCAAATGCTAGAGTTTAATGATATTCGTTATACTCCTCAGATGTAGTACCAATAACTAATAATCATAATGTACCTGGTTACATGAGTGCAGAGACCGATACTGTCACCTGAAGGTAAAATCAGTTGATCACTCACCAAGACTCTATATTTCCCATTATCACAATAATAAATGTTCATTTTGCCAAAGTATTCTCAGCTGTAACACGTCAAAACCAATTTTATACACATCCTCCATGTGTTTGTTTAACTACATGATCCTACCAGGTCTAGACATCCAACAAACAGGAAGATTAAAAAAGAAAGGCACTGACCCACAGAGACTCACACTCATTAACAGAAAATTTCACAATCACTTGTTTGTGTTGAACAGGGACAAAAGGAAACTGGTATTTTATAGAAATGCTATATTTTATAGAAATATTATGCAGTCGGTTCTCTTGGTCACAATCAGTGCTGAAATATTGATTTAATGTTTTTCAGCACGGGGCTTTTGATATATTATATATCCATTATATATTTATTAATTATTTAGAATCATGCCATCCACATAGTGAGGATTAATTTAGGATTTTAACAATGTTTCCCCATTTTCAATGGGGACTTGAAGTTTCTTTATTTGAACCATTAACATCATGATTCACAACCAACATGTGATGGCTTCTTTTGGAACAATGACGATTACGGTTCTATAACATGTTAACATCACTTTATAGAACAAATTTAATGTTAACATTCTTCTACTTTTTATCAGAAAATTCAATTTACCCTTTTGAAATGGGAGCTAAAGTACTCTGTATGCTTTCAGTGAAGTTCAGATTATTGTGTAGTATGATAGTAATTATTGGGAAAGGACCTCCTGTCAGTTTGATTTGTGCTGGAGGAAACACAATGGGAGAATCCAGATGGTCCGAAGAAGCAGACAGCGTGAAGGGATATGGGGTGAAAGAAGCGATGTATAAATGAGTGGCTGCAGGGATGAAGCTGGTTAATTCTTACTGCCATAAAATACCAGTGTAAAAGACGGCTGCAGGGCTGCCTCAGGCTGACTGACTGCGTATCTACATAATTTGCATAGTACCGTGCACAATGCTGTGCAAACATATACCTTAGCATGCATATCCATATTTGAATCTTTGCATTGTGCATTATCATATTGTATTTTTGTGAAATATTTTTCCCATGTATCTCATAAGAACTAGTAAAAAAAAAAAAAAAAGCAAAGAAAATCCCAAGATTCATTCATTTATCTTCTAAAACTTTTCCGTTTTTAGGTCACAGGGGGTGCTAGAGCCTTGGCTACACCCTGGACAAATTGCCAGTCCATCACAGGGCCAACACACAGAGTCACATGACCACTCACTTTCAGACCTATGGACAATTTAGAGTCACCAATTAACCCATACATGATGTCTTTGGACGGTGGGAGGAAACTCACGCACAAACTCCGCACAGAAACAACGTAGAGGCTAACCACTACAGTGCCACGCCAGGCGTGCAATCAAAATGGCAGTTTACCCAATTTTGTAAAATCTTCTTACTGTCTTCCTCAGCCCACCATTCAGACTAAAATAACTATTTTCTGGCTCAAACATCTGAAACATGAAGCTTTTCCAACAAAGATTCCAGAAACACTTCTTAAAACATCTTTTATGTGAGAACCAGAGCCTTTGAGGAAGGAGGACATAAGCTTTTCCAGTGATGGTCTGAGGCTTTTTTGTTTTCTGCTTGGACTTACGTCTTCACTGTGATTGTTCAAGATCACTGATGGTACAGCTGTTGTCATGTGTATACGTGGTCATTTTCTCATTATTATATCATTGCAATGTTGCAATCTGTTCGTTTTCATGCACATTTTAGTTTGTTCTTCTATATTAAAAGCAAAAAGGAGTGAGACTATGCTTTTTGTTGTGTTGTTAAAGTCTTTCATCAAAATGGAAAGGCTTGTATGGATTAAAACAGAATTCTCCATACATATTCTGCAGTTAGGCACAAAACACACGGGGAGTAGCTACACCTGTACTTCTCCTGGGTTTACTCTGTCCATAAGGCTTAGTTGCTGTTTATGCTGTGGCTATTTTGGTAGGCGACAGTGCGTGGCCTAGTGGTTAGAACTGTTGCCCTGCAACAAGATGTTTGCGGGCTCGGTTCCGAGCCTGGGGCCTTTCTGTGGGTTTGCATGTTCTCCTTGTGTCTGCGTTTCCTCTGGGTACTTTCCTCCCACCGTCCAAAGACATGCATGTTTGGATTAATCGGTGACTCTAAATTCTCAGTGTGAATGGTTGTTTGTCAACTATTACATACTGTTATGTTGGTTAATACTACTTTACTCCACTTTCAGAGAACCAGACTGGTTTGATCTGGCAGCTTCCAAAGGTGTATGATACTCTACATGGAACTATTTGAGCCTATCTTAAACTATCTTTAAATACTCTGTGATGATCAGTATATGTTTAACACAGCCTTCCCAAACAAAGAAAACTGCCAATGGAAGCAGATCAATTATCTCTCTAATGATCAAAAGGTTTTGGACCAGGACTTGTGCCCCATCCACCAGTGTCCTCTGTGCTTAGTCAACAGGATGACAAGGGACTTAACTGCATGTGTTATTATAGGTCTTCAGTCAGACCCAGTCTCATATGAGGATTCTGTTGTAATCGAATCAGCATGTCCATGTTATTTATTAGCTTGCGACTCAGTTGAAGCTAATACTAACCTTTAGCTCAAAGCTTTGTGTTCATTTTGCCCTCGCCTCCACAAGCTAACAAGAATGTTTCCTTAGGTGTGTCACGTATGACTCCCTGGCTATCTGAAATTGGTCCAGTGCAGTTGCAACTTTAAAATACTCAGTTGCGGTGTTGACTGATCACTTCCTCAGGAAATTATATGAAAAAAACTATTTTCTCATCATAATGGGTCTCTGAAGTAGGCACTAAAAAATAACCAAGCAGATAGTAAATGGTATTATTGAGAATGAGTCAAAACCTGAGAGGTGCAGTCACAGTCACACATATATCAATGAAAATCAGTAAGAGAGACAAAAAGACAGAAGAGTAAGAAATAAGTCAGTGTTGTGGCATCTTATATCACTGCCCAGACACTTAAATTGTTCTTGCCAAATAAATCCCTGATGTCCTGCATTACCTCAGTGCCCTCACTGCTGAGAGAGCTTTTATTAATTAATATGACTTGGTATTAAAGTTTTTTTAACAATAAAAAAGGACACAAAGGGGGATTTAAGGAATGAGTGTTTGCAGTGAGGACAAATTAATGAAAACGTCAACCTCTCGAGAATAGAAATTCAATTTATAATTTGTCTCTATGAAGCTGCTGCTGCTGTGTAAGTTTTCCCCTCAGCATCTCTGTGTTTGCCCTGTTCGTTTGACCAATGAGGATAACAGAGGGAGACATTTAAGGAATGGTTCCATAAAAAAAATTTAATAAAATAGAAGGCTTAGGGAAGAGGAAAATTCATAGAAAAGAATGTTGCTCAATTGTTTGTATGCCTCTGAGATGTCTGAAAAGAACATGCAGCTAATTATTTAAATCCAATATAATTGGAATAGTGTCTCAGTAAAGGATGTAAGAATTTGATACAGAAAAGGTTTTTTGTGTATTTTAATGCTTCTTACTTTTTCATCCACTTGTAAACAGAAGAGTTGCTCTAGAAAATGAGATTTTTTTTGTTTCCTTTGACTTCTGTAGCCATGAACTTTTGTCATTATTCAATTCCCAGCCCTACAGCACAATCATGACAACAGCACAGTATATCATGCAGCAAAGTCTTTAAAAAAAGAGCAATCCTCACCTTCTGTTGTGGTTGTACAAATATGATTGAGAATCAAGTTGTTAAACAAACCAAACAATAACGTTGTCAGATTCAACCAATCAAATGGCTTTGGTAATGCAAATACTATTTGCCATTGTCATTCCTACTGAACGTTGTTGTCAGTAGATGTTTGGCCTAGACCTGCTCCATATGTAACGTGTCTTGATGTAACTTTGTTATGATTTGGTGCTATAAAAATAAATCTGATTTGATTTGAAATTTCTGATAGGCTAAATTAAGGCTAATTAATACCCACATTTCCAAAACTGAATAATAACATTAACTCTGAAGAAAAGACATACAAATGAAATAAAATAAATAAAAGGATTTCGTCTCTCAACATAGATTTGCTATTTTGGCTGTCTAGACTCCTTTAAAAAAAACACAAAAATTTATTCCTTCAAGAATGGTAAAAAGTCATTCTCTTTACCGTTTCGGTGGGCCAACCCACCAGCCCAAATGGTAAAGAGCATCCCATGTCACAGTTTATTATAAAGTATAATCAAGCTTCCATCCATGGAAGGATCCAATGGGCACCAGAGGTGGACTTTAGGTTAGGTAAAGGCCACTGGAGATTGTGGCTGTGGAAGGGATGTATGTTTTCATCAAAGAGCAGAATGTATGTGTCAGTAGATGCTGTAGTGGCAATAAAGACAGTGCTCTGCTGTGTACATTCCACCGGACAGGGTGTACCTCTGGGATGTTCCTCCTGTGTCCTCCCCCTGGTACTTGTCCTCCCTAGCCTATGTACCCTACCCCCTTTTTTTCTCCCATTTTTATTACTGCTCTTTTCCATCCTTCCCTTCTACCTTTTCCCTCACTTCAGAGATTAGCATATATCAAACATCCCTACAGAGAGAGACCAGGCCAGTACTGCTGTAAATAATTAAGAACTTTCCATCAATAAGAATTAAGATTAAGATTTAAAGACTTAATCAAGAACAGTAGATACCCTGAAGAAAGGGATCATCCTTGGTAATAAAGCAAATTGTACTAACAGCTAAACTGCTGACCCATTTCCCATCAATGACTCTCTAAACCTGGTGCAGATAAAGCTGCTCACTTGAAGCTAGATTGAGATTGGAAATACTGATCAGCACCTTCAGCATTGACTTTTTTATTTTTTTTCTTAATCAAGGGAGAGCTCTAAGCAGCAGAGTTATGTCCTGTGCCCAGGTCGTGGTTATGTATGTTTTCCTCTTGTATATAGCAGCTCAGAGAGTGATTTATCACAAAACCACAGGTTCCTGGCTGGGAGAATGGGGTTATATTTCATACAGGCACTCTGTAGGGTAAAACTATTGTTCTGGTGGCGCAGGGCCCCTTAAGACAGGCAGTATTGGTATAATTTTGTACCTTTGTGTGTGTGTGTGTGAGTACCAGAGTTTGTACTTGCATATATGTAAACGAATATCTGTCTTTTTATGTGCACTACAGACAGCTTACGCCCTCAGCAATGGGCCTCCAAACACAGATGCATCTGCGAGTTAAGACTATGGTCTCCTTGATTCACAAGTGCTAAACAACTGAATTGACTGTTTGTTTGTTTTTTTTATTGTTTTTTTGATTTTGTCTGTTCAGTTGAAAGGGGATGTGAAGGATGTAAAGGGCATCACTTATGCAGCCAGAGAGAGGGCGGGGGAGGGGGTTATACATTTGAAATCATAAAAATTGAAAACTTCAGTGATAGGATCAGTTGTCTTCACCAATGATAAGCCTTTGAAAAGAGCCAAATCGACATTAGACATCTAGAGTACCTTTAAAGATTTGTCCAGGAGTGAACAAGCATTAGACGAGTCAAATAACTTCAGACCACTATCTCCTAATTCCTCATTTTAGATGTGCTGGATTATATTCTTGTTTTTTATGATGGACCTCCAAACCTAAGCTCATCTCCCAAAAGACCTCTATAATGAGCTGTAGCCATGCACAGTTGCACATACATGCAGCCACACACATGCAAAGACCCATATAACTATAAGAGAATCCAGGATTACTCTCAAGTACATCTCTTGACTTCCCTCTCAAACAAACCAGTGAATTAATCAGCCAGACACAGCTGAGTGAGAGCCAGGACATTTCCTCCTTGGCAGCTCTCATTCAAGCACACACACATATGCATGCACGCACCAGCATGCACAAACATGCAGGCCTAGCAGCGCAGCAGCAATTTCTTCTGTAGATATCGCATTCCTCAGTCTTGTTTTGGGAGACCCTCATCACAGAGATCCACTGCGATGCCTTTGGATCCTCTCTGTACTCCAACAAGTCACCATGTAAACTTGCTGCAAACCTGCAAACATCAGCAGACTCTGGCAACAGCTGCCCAGTATTTGAATGCAGCGACAACATCTGCTTCCTCTGCTCATTCCTTTTCGTTTCAGTCTAAAGAAGTGGTGAAAGGGAGCATCCATCAAAGCAATGTTCTGAAACGCTGCACACCAAAGCGCCCCTAGTTGAGGCACCCAGCGAGTCATCTGAGACAGACCCTTTGGTCTCTTAAGTCTGATTTTCCTTTGGAATCGGAAAAGGACTGTATCGCCATCAACTCTCTCTCCACCCCTCCTGTAAAGAATAGAATGGAATTTGTACACATAGCATTAAAAATGTCCCTAAATCAAATCCAAGGAGCAGACAGTCTACATGGCTTATAATATAATAATAATAACAATAATAATAATAATAATAACAATAATAATAATAATAATAACAATAATAATAATAATAATAAAACTTTATTTGCCTGAAGTTGGAGCATAAATGTGGGCATATAAAAATTACACATCTGAAAAATGTATCTATCAATGTTTATTGTTAAACACCATCATATTTAGTTTTTCTCTGGAGAATAAACAAGATCAACTATGTCCTTCACTTTCTTCTCCACCCACCCACCCTGAAAGCACTCATCATCTGCTGTCATTTTATTTTCCTTCTGAATCGACTTGCTTTGTCAACTGCTTTGTGAGTCAAGGGTCCCCACATCATTTTTCTCAGGCATGCCCCCCCGCCCCAAAAGCTTCTTGCTGGAAAGCAGAATAACCCAGATGTGAATTGCTTCCCCAACCAACCTTTTGCTGTCAGTCATCACAACCAGCACTATGGTGGAGTCATTCATCACTGTTTGCCTGCTTGAGCTCGTGTTTCCTTTGTCCTCCTGTAAAAACAAGCCCACAGGTTATCTGTAGGCTTATTAACTTGGTTAACCCTATAAGGCTTGACCCACAAAGTAGTAAAGTAAATGACATATTTGCTTTTTGTTTATATTATATGTGTTACATCGGGCATTACACCCAATTCCGGGAATAACGAGGATTTTTCTCCTTAGCCATCTGTAATGTCTGCATATTTATATCTGCATTTTTTTTTTTTTCCAAACCTTTTTCAATCTCTTTTTCTTCTATTTTGCCAAGGGGACGGTCTCATAAATGTATGCATCAAATATGATACACACTGCATTATATGGTTAAGTGAACTTGGTCCAAGCATCTTCACAAATTATCACAAGACTAAGGTTTGGCGACAAAATATAGACAGCATCATATTCTGGAGGAGGTTGGGCTCAGTGGAAACAGAATTTTCAGGATAACGCTGTATTTCCCATGTGAAACCATTGATACCTCATCACAATTTGAGTGAGGAGCTCAGGTGCAACCCTGGATAAGATGTTGTTTTTCTCATCTATCCGTGTTGGTTGACAGTAGCTTATTCATTTATTCTCTTGGTAAAAGCCTTTCTTTTAGACCTGGCCTTGCGGTGAGAGGGACACTTTTTTTTGGAGTACTGCAACTGTCCTGTCCTCACCCTGTCACTGCCACCACATATCCACAACTCTTCCACAGTACTGCTGCCTTGTAGGCCCTCCCGAATTCTTAAACTACTCAGGCTGACCTTTGCTGGTCTTAATCTGGTTGTGGCCTGCAATGAACTAAAAGGAATCATTCTGTCTTACCTCCCGGTCACCACTGTGATTCTAATGACTGTGTTGTCTTGTAATATCTTTACATCTTTGAGTCATTACTATTGGCCTCTCGTGGATGAATAAGGAAACCTGGAACCGTGGGAAATGCAAGGCATACGAGGGAATCAAATAAAAAAGCTGCCTTAATGTCACTTATTGATAGGGAAGAAGGAGCTATGAACTGGCAAAGTTTTCTCCCCTTATTCTGTACCATACGTTCGTCTTAGAACAGTTTCAGAGCATGTAAATACAACACAAAAAATACACAACCAACATGTGAAATCAGCCTGTGTACTGCCTCTGATGACAAATGCCCACACTCTTAATTACATCTTCATCTTCTTACCCCACAACATTGTAACCAGAGCAGTTGGAGGCCTTACAGCTGCAGCTCTCAGCTTAGGTCATTTCTGTCTATTGACTGACACTGGCCTTTATCACTCCCTTCTCGCCTCCATAACTCTACCGGCTAAACCAATCAGCACACACTCAATAGTTGAGTCACTAAGATGTGGAGTGAAATTAAGAGGCCAACTGGAGATTCTTCACTCTGGAAGGAGGAGACAGAAAGAGAGAAAAGAGCAAAGACTTGCTAAAATCAATGCTCTCTGCTGGGGCTTCTGAGAGGGTCATGAGAGAGAATCATTGTAGTGCTTTGCTCATTTAAAATCTTTTTTGCATCTTCAGGGAGGGAGAAAGCAATTGGAAAAGCAAGGTGGGGGGGCGTAGAATAAAGCAGCTAGAGTAAGCAAAGCAAGACAAAGAGGAACTTGTGCTGGCCTGATCTATTGTGTTCCCCTAGACAAAGGAAATATTCAGAATTTTGCCACAGCTGTATCTGAAACTTGACTTGTAATCAATTTTAATATTAAGACAGTAAAGTTGTTGATGTTTCCAGCATCATTTGAGAGAGGCCTTGGATAGGGCTACTGTTTTTATGTCCTATTGAGCTGTGTTCATGCCTATAGCTAGTTTTGTTTTAAACTAAAAATACAAACAAACGCTACTGTTGGCGATACCTTGGTCCAGTTGATGCTTGCTGATCATTGATGCTGTATCATTATATCATGAAATGCAAAATCAAAAACCCTTTGATCTGGATTATGGCATACTGGGAAATATTTGGGCCTTTGCATTTACAACTGGTATGAGCTTTGTTGGGCTTCCTGATTGCAACAGGAGGAGTTGGAGCCAGTTAAGCTCAGAATCAGATATGTTTTTTTTCTTTTTTCTTAAGGTTCAGACCAAAGACAGTGAACAGAAATTTTGTGAATGGTCCTTGACCAGGAAGTAACCCGCCCTCATAGATAATGAATGGATATGTTGGTTGTTGGGAGTCAGAAGTGGTTAGAAACTATTACTACTACTCCGGCTCATAGTGGATAGATTTTTTGTTGCTTAAATGTTATCATTATATCGAATGTTTATTATTTATCTGGATTTATTCATATTTTTAACACACTGAGCTTGGAGTGCTCATGTGCTAGAGATGTGACTCGTCTCGTCGAATCTAATGAACGGCTCTTTTAAATGAACAATGAGAATGAACAATGAGAACTGACTCGCAGTTGCGAGCAATTCATTTGCAAGCCATCCTATTTATATTTGAATTGCCCATGCTGCCTTCACGTAGGACGTGATTCGCTCATGTCATTGTTCAGTTTCCAAGTTGTCCGCAGCACTTTCCATTCACATGAATGAACCGAACCTATACACAACTGTATGAACTGTGGGGTGGAAGGCTTTCGCAGTATGACGCATTGCGCCTCGTCTCAACTGAGGAACACCTTGAGGAGGATTTTCCTTCAGCCCGAGCACGGATTTGACTTATAAAAAGGAAAGGTGAAAAGGTGAAATCTTGCAATCTGATTGGTTGTTGATATGCTGTGACAAAGCCTTGTCACAGCATATCATTCCGCATCAGGGAAGTAACAATGTATCCATGAGAACAACCAACTGTTACAGCAGGTAGCAAAAAGTAGACATTCTTTGGCCCAACGCTTCGTCTCAGCTGCGGTATAATGAGCGTATACCAGGGTCTGTCGTTACGTATTGCTTAATCTGACTGGGTGTTCCTCTTCAGTATTATCATTGTTGTCAGAGAAGGAACTGTTACAGTAGGTAGCAAAACTTAGCGGCGGTGTTTTGACGAAATTAACAAATAGACTATTAATTATTAGTTGAATTCACATTTCACAATTGGGGCTATTTTTGTTAGATAAAATATTTTTCTGATTAAATAAAAACTACATGAAATAGATTGTGTATTCCTCTTTCATATTTCCATTATTGGTAACCTTTTTATAAAAGCATCACTTTAGGCCGTGATATATTGCGTGACTATTACTCATATGGTACTCATACTCATCAAAATTATTATATCCGTACCGGATACTCTACTCGTTTCAGCCAAGTATCCCATTCAACCTAAATTTCTTCGTGTGGCAAGTTTCTAAGTTTTCAACTGCACTCAAAGATAATGGAGCTATGGAGCGTTTTCTTTTTTTATGCAAATTATTCTGTACATTTACTGCATGTACCTCTGCATAGTTCTCCATGTGGAACAATTTAGTCTTTAGTCTTTCAAAAAAATGTTTTCCACAGAATAAAAAAAATTGGCAAACCCTCTTCATCCTCTTCATACAAAGTTTCATCTTCTCCTGTCTAAGAGAAGGCATTTGTTTCTCTGAAAGGCCGAATCAAAAAAGGCACCTTAAATCATTTGTCCCATTTACCTTTGGTTTTTTAAATGAGCTGTAGGCAAGCTCGAGGGGAATGATGCACTGGTGGAATTGTGAATGACTTAATGCATATATTGTATTTATTCGTATGGTGTCTGTTGTATCAGAATAGGAAGTTTTCATTGGGCTTGTATGAGATATGTATTGTAGGAATTAATGTTTTGATTTCTGTTGAAAAATCAAATTGCCCTTTGGGGACATTAAGTCTTCTACCTCAAGCTCCTGAGACCCAGAATAAAAAAAAGATTTATAGTTTGACATGTTTCACAAGTAAGCAGTAATTGAGATGTAAGAAACATGTCACAAAGATTTGTTTCTCAAATATTTTATTTATTTATTTTTTATCACAAGTCCCTTGTAGGTGACATCAGGTCTCCTTTGAAGTAAAAACTACATTTAAATTCATCAGTTCGGTATTTGCAAGATCTCATATTATTTTTTTTTAAACAATATAAAACACCTTCCATCACTGAACATTAATATTGAAGTTTAAGGAACATTTTTTAACTAAAAAGAAATAACAGGTTTTGAAAAAAACTTAACCAAGGATGTGTCAATACACATACATTGTCATGAACACGTCATGCGTGGTATGTCAGGAAGCAATTCTTGGCCTTTGTCTTCCCTTTGCATCCTTCTCTCCTGTATCTTGAAGAATTTGCTGTCTCCGACATTTTTCGCAAATGTAGCACTCCATACCTTTTAAACATATTCATTGGGCTGTGGCTCGACAGACCTCCTTTTCTTTTTAGGAATGTGCTCGCCTCATCTTCCTCACCACTGGACACCTCTTCAGCTAGACTGTGTGCACTGTGCCTGGGACAGCATTTCCTCGGCCAGTAGCAACTTGAAATCAAAGTACTGCATCCTCTCTTTTGCTGGTCTCCCAGAGGCCTGGTGGTCTGAACTGTGCTGGATCCAGCTGCTTGTGGCAGCCAGATCAATGAAATGCAGAATGGTGGTCTAGGCACAGTGACATGGCACTTCTCTTTTTTTGACCACCTTGTGCCGCTATCCTGCAGCTCTATCCCATGGATAGAAGATACAATGAAGACTTTTTTTGTAGTCATGCCACCTAGTCACGGAAATCTCTGAGTGTTTCCTTACATCCATTTCAGAGACACCTCTCCCTTGTTGCCGAAGCATAGTGCCATTGGACATCTTGTCCTTACAGATGGCAGGGATTCGATTCTTCATAATGGTCCTTGTTGCCAGGAGACCATTTGCCTTCAATTGATCCAGCACTTTGACAGATGTGAATACCTGTCAAAGCACAGGTGGGAACCCTTTGACAGTGATTCTGCCATTTGACAGCATTCCCCCCAATGCCCACCTACTTATCTCTGAATGTGTTTTGCCCCTTTTACACTTCAAAATCAAGCACCAGGCCACTGGGACTGGCAAGCATAAAAACATTCAGACCAGTAGGATTTGGCTTTCCTGGCACAAACTGGTGCACAGGACACTGGCCTGTGAAAGGAATCATCTGTTCATCCATGCAGGACTTCAATTATCTTGGCCGATCGAGGTAGCCTTGTTGCACTCTGTTTAACAGAGGCCTGACCTTCCAGAGAGCATCCTCTTTTCATCTGTCAAGTCATCTGTCACTTTGATGGACTGGCGGATTTTGAAGAATCTGTCCCTGGTCATTGAGTTGGAGATGATAGGGACCCTTGTCTTTGCTGCCCAATACATGCAGATCCTTGGGTATTTGAGACGTACATCCATCCATCCATCCATCTTCTACCGCTTTTCCATTTCTGGGTCGCAGGGCTGCTGGAGCCAATCCCAGCCAACATTTTGAGGGAGGGTTGGGGTACACCCTGGACAGGTCAACAGTACATTACAGGGCCAACACACAAAGACACACAGAGACAAGCAGCCACTCATGCTCGCATTCACACCTATGGTAAGTTTAGAGTAACCAGTTAACCTAGATATGCACGTCTTTGGACTGTGGGAGGAAAATCACTCTGTCCGGAGAACATGCTATTCCAAAGAAGGTGGCTTTAAGGGTGTTCCCAGAGACAAGGACTTCCCGCTGATTGATATTTCCTCAAAATCCTGGTCATCTATGTACTGTTTGAAGTATTCAAAGGGCCTCAAGACTTCCTGGCTCAGGGTGTAGATGACCATTGTACTCTCCTCAAGGACAGGGTTGAAACTTAATTTGAAGAGAAAGGAGAGTTATAATAATAACTATCTATAACAAATGTAATATTATGTGTGTCTGTGTGTGCTTGCGTGCATGTGTGACTGTTTTCATCTGTGTGTGTACAATATAAATAGCGTGCTTTCCCTCCCTTGACCCTGTATGAATAAACTATCTAAACTTAAGAGCACAAGCTTACTTGTCATTTCTGATCCAAGGTGGCCGTTGGATATCATCACTTTTTCCTTCCTTGTCAGCTGATGAATCCTCCTCTGAGCTTTCACTTTCCTACTCTACTGTCTGGCCACCTTCCTCCTCATCTCCTGACAGCTCAATGTCTGACTCTCCCTCAATTATTGTCATTAGAATCCTTTCTGCCTAACTCAGTGCTGTTTCCTTCAATATGCAAAATGGATGAAAATGAGTATAAGCAAGTCCCACTGTCCCCTAAAAGATTTAAAGTTAACATACATCTCTGAAATCCTAGTAATAATATAGTTAAGGCTTTTATACATAAAAAAAGCATTATCAACAATACAAATGTGATATTTGTATAGATTTGATCACTTACCTCCCTTATGACCATGGTAGGGGCTTACTGTGATTCCCGCTATTTTTCAAAGATAGACGATATGATCTGTTGGCCACACCTCCTCTTGTCTGACACCACTGGAAAGCCCAGGATGTACTCTTCACAGTACATTAGGACTCAAATAGGCTACATGCATGGTATTTAAAATAGTGGCCTCAGTGCCATGTCCCCAACAGATGACAAATATGAGCTATGTATTGTAGGAATTAATATTTTGACTTCTGTTGCAAACCAAATTGCCCTTTGGGGACATTAAAGATTTTCAAAGTCAAAGTCTCCTACTTAAAGACCACACTGTGGCTCTAGCATTTCTTTTCCATTTATGGCAATATATATTTTTGAAGTAAACATTGTGTTACCTCAAGCCCATTATGCTTTTGATTTTAAATAAATCTAAAAGGCAAGGTTCATAGATTAAGTCATAAAGTAATTTGTAAAGTAGTTTTTTTTTTTTTTGCGTTAATTTGATTCTCACTGAATATATTTTTGGGTAACTGCTTTACATTGTTAAAATGGACATAAAACTGTTGTGAAGTGCAAAATAATATAATTTTAAATGTGATAGTACTCAACCACATCAACCACAACAAACATACATACATGAACCAGTAATCAGAAATCAGTATTTGAACTCTAATTTCTCTAATTCACTTGTCATTTTCTTCAAATTATAGCTTCATTTATCTATTAAGTTTGTTTCAGAAATTAAATACTTAACATCCTGAACCTTGAAGAATAGCTTTTTTTATCTCTTCGCCAGTGAAAAGGTTAGCTGGCTTTTTTCATAACCGGATCGGAGAAGCTACTGCCATTTGTGTAAATATTGGGTTTTTAAATCTGTACCCTAACCCTAACCCTAAACCCTAACCCTAACCCTCAAAAAGCTTAAAATTGAAAAAGCAAGAAAAAGAAGGCAGTGGGATCCTCAGGACAGGCAGACTGTAAAATCAAATTGTGGAGAACCAGAATCAGAACCAGTCTGGCCTTGTCTTGTGGTTATTCCAAATATTTGCTATGCATCAGATGCAAGAAATGCATGTTTTTTGTGCCTATCTGTTTCCCACCTGTTGCAGTCTGCTTTTAACTGATACGTGAAGGACTAAAACTTTCAGCCTCTCTCTCCTCTCCTCTTCCACTCCTTCCTATGATCTCATCTCCTCATTTTCTCCTCTTTCCAGCCAGTGGATCCGTCCATTTCTCCATTCCGTTTTTTTTTTTTTTTTTTTTTTATTATCTGTATTAAATTAGCTGAGAGGCCTTAAACCTCTGAATAACATAGATGCACAGATAATGTTAGAACTGAAGCCAAAAGAACTCTCTGTATAGATCATTGTACCTTTAAATGTCCTCTGTTTGCAAGGAACAGTTTCATGCCTTACCAGCTGCTCCTTTGGCTTAATTCACCGAAGGCAAAAGAAAATTTAAAGCCTCAGACCAAGTATATTTATCTGTCAAAACATATATTATCTTAAAGCTGTAATAGTGTAATGTAATACTTGCCACATACATTATTCATAATTCATCTTGTTTTTCAATCAACCAGAGATCGAGATGGAAGCAAACTCAAGCTGTTTCCACCCAGAAAAAACTTTTCTTAGTTAATTTTTCCCCTCAAAACTTTTTTTTCTTTCTCTGTTCGTTATAATTATTATATGTCAGTGTGCCTGGATGTATTTCCACTGCAGGCCCACTTAAGAACTCGTATAGGCAAAAAGCAAGCACACTCCTAGGAACAATACCTAAACACAGCTAATTGCAACAAAAACACACATAACGCATTTGAGTCATGTGAGAATACAAAGGAGATTGCTAATGTGGTAATCTGTTTCACTGGAAGTGAAAATGGATCGTAAAGCAATGAGAAAATGCTTGGTTGCTGCAGTGCTGTTTGCTTCTTCTGCATTTCTGAAGAAACAAACTGTACTCTAAGTATCCTTTTTATGGCCCCACATGCTGACGTCTCTGTGATGGTGCGTGTGTGTGGGTGTGTGTATATGGGGGGGTGGAAACATCCAGCTTTATGCCAAATGATGAATGAGAGAGGGGGGTTTTAGCTCAGGACTGTATCTTAATTTAAGGGCCTGCAATTATCTTCCAGTACCATGCCAGTGCAATGGATGGACACTGTAGACAAAAGGAGGGAGACCACTGGTTGGCAATTTGTTGCCCAGGTGCCAAAAAGGGTCTGACAGCAATAATCTTAGTTGGACAATCAGATTTCTGCTATTATTATTAGTTTATTTATTTATTAATTAATTAATTAATTTATTGTTATTTTGTGACAGATTCCCCTTTTGAGTCCATAAAATCATATAAAAAAATTATATAAATTTTTCTGCGATTATACTTTCTCAAGACTCACCTCTGAGGGATAAGCCCTGCTGAGTCCCAGCGCTTTCAACTATTTCTAAATTACTGATAAACACACAGAAGTCGAATGCCACTGAATTGGACACTCCTATTGGTGTAATTGGGTGAATACGAAACCAACGATGGTGTTTTATTTTTCCTATTTTTTGGCCTATTGTCCCCTTTTACCCTGAACAAAATAAGCATGATGAGAAATTTAGCATAATGACTTAAGATGAGGTATGTCTTGTTTGCTTGAATGCTTGAAAAGTCATTTTCAGACTTTTCAGAGCTTCACCAATAGAGGCTACAAATACCAATAATATGTATCTCCAAGTCTGGTCAGAATTTCACCAAGTTTTCCCCATCAATTTTCTCTCAATAACTAGAAATGATGAATAGAAAGTTCACAAAGATATGATCTCAGTCGCTATAACTGAGGCTGAAAAATGTAACATGCTCTTCAAAAAGTGGTGACAGCGGCCAACTTGATGGGGTTTTAGCTAATTTCATTGGCTGTGATCCAACTGCTTCTTTCTGTTGAGTGTAAATGGTTAGACCCATGAATAGCCGCATGCAGCTATAATTCATTCGACAAATTCATTAAACTTCCAACCAACAGGGCTGCATTTAGCTAGTGATAGTTATGGATTGGAAATACTTTGCCGTCAACTTGATTTAAACTGCACACCTGTAATGTTTTGTGGCTGCGTCTTGCAAGTGGTGACTGCCAGACTGACTATATATATATATAACATGTACACGCCTCTGTGGTCAGCCCCCGCTACACAACCACATCTTGCCATGATGATAGACACAGAGACTCACTAAGTGAAAACACAGACCAGCCATGTTGTTTAGGTTTGTAAAAAAACACACTCTCAGTTTATATCATCCCTGTTATGATGAGCCCGGTAAAAGACCAGCATGGTTCAGTATTTGCTCGTTCTGATGCTGGGTTGCTATTGATCTCGGCTACAGCCCCTTCCTGTGTCATAACAAGCTCTTTGAATTCAGCCCTCTGCACCTCTGCACGCACTGCCTGACCTCAAATTATCTCCTCCTTGAAATCGCTCACAATACCACTTTGTTGTGCATTTTTCCCTCCGTACTGGTCTTTTTTTCCCATCTCCACCTCATTCTATCATTCTGCTGTTTTTAACTTCTTCAGGGCTCTACATCGCTGCTCTCCCCCTCTCATTCCCTATAATGAATGGCTACCATTTATCTGAGTGTCAGCCGGAAGGCCTGATGAGGTGTGTGTCTCCCTAATCAATATCTTATTTGGTTAAGAAACCCTGCCTCTCTCTCTCTCTCTCTCTCTCTCTCTCTCGCTCTCTGATTCTCTCTCTGTACTGCACCCTGGGATTTTGGCAGAGACAAGACTTTGTGAAATTCCTAGAGCTTTTCTGTGTGACTTTTTTGTACAGTAGTTATTGGTACATGTTGACAGTGCAGTTCGGTGTGTGCTTAGTGTTTGTTTTGACAGATAGCAAGTGGTGTTTCTCCTCATATGCAGGGTTTAAAGTCAGCTTCATTAAATATGAATGGGGGCAGAGATGGACAGAAAAGTGCCTTAATAATAGGAGTAATCAAATAGAAAAGACACAATATATACCCCCCCCAAAAAAAAAAAAAATAAAATAAAATAAAAATAAATAAATAAACAAGCAGTTATAGAACAAATAAAAAAGACTGGGGCTTATGGTGGAGAGGGCAGCAGGTGCATAGTCATAGGGCCAAATTTTAGTGCAGCATTTTATTTTCTTCTACTTTAAACATTAAATTCAGGACAGAGATGGTTAAAGCCAAAGACTTTATTGTGAAAGCTGAAAGACTAGCCCAGTTTTATGAATGTTTATGCACCAAACTATGGTCCTGACAAGGATTTTAACATCAAAAGACAGGCTGGAGACTAAAGTTGAGATATTAAGATAGATGAGAATTGGAGTCAAACCTTTATGAAAGACCAGCATGCAGATCGCCAGTGGTTCACAAGTAGATTTATTAAAGTATCATCTTTTTTGTGTTTCAAACTGTCTATGAGTGACCATAAAGGTTACTGGCTAGTTGTGTATATTCAGGGTTTTTTTATATACAAAATCAGCTCTTAACTCAAACCTTGCTGCAGTGTTGTTGAACCTAAAGTAGTTCAACCAAACAATTTGCAACACTGCTGACTCAAAGCAAAGTCTACGTCCATGGTTCAAAGTAGATTTTGCATGTTTACATTTACATGTTTACAATATTTATACTAAGGTCAGGAAGCATACAATATCACGAGAAACAAAATAATATAAATATAACATTATCATATAAATAATAATAAAAATATAATAACAATTAGTCCATGCTAAGTGTCAGATGGAGTTCACTTGTCTGACAACCTCTGGGTAGAGACTTGTTCTGGTCTTAATTCTCTGCTGCAGCATTTTAACAATGGGGAGGGGGGCAAACAGTCCATTGGGTGGGCACGTTCCCCCATGATGCGACCCACACTGCTCCGGCACCGATGGATATCCTCAATGGAATGACGGTTGCGGCAGGCAATCCTTTGGGCTGTCTTCTCAACTCCCTCAGCAGCTTCTTACTGCCAGTATCAGACCAATTCCCATACCAAGTGTTGATGGAGAAGGTGAGTGTTCTCTCCACCACACACCTCTAGAAAGCTGCCAGCGCTGAGGGCAGCCTGCCACAGCTTTCCCGAGGAAATACCTGGCTACTCCTCTTCAAAATCCCTAACCAGCTCCTTTTACTTCTCTACTGTGAGGCAGAGGTCACCCTCCCCACACCCGTCATTATGGGATATAATGGGATATAACCTGACCATGCCAGTTTAGTCTGCCAATTTACCACTATTGATTGCAATTGATTACTCTTCCCATCTTTGTAACCACATTACCATTATTGCCAAAATAGTGTCGCGTTACTATAATTGAAGCAGTTTTTTTCATCAGACCAACTAGATCTCTAAGCTGAGAGGCAAATACTGTTTTTACTGTTCTTTGTTTAGTGGGCATGAGACAATTGCATAAATGACGACGATTGGTAGAGGTAGAGTAAAATTTCATGGTGAGCCAATCAGAGGTAGAGGTGGGCTACTTTAAGGTACTTTAAGTTCCTTTAAAGAGGCATGGAAGTGGGGTTCAAATTCCAACACATTTAAAATTTCCGCATTTAAAAATTTACTGGAAAGTAACGCAATAGTTACTTTCTGCAGTAACTAGTAACTACTGTAATGAATTACTTTTTTAAAGTAACTTGCCCAACACTGCAACCTAATAACTGAAACACAGATAACGGACATGATCATGGACCAGGGGCTAAAGACTGGGTGAATAAGAAGAGAATAGAGTGAAATTCGAAGACAACAGTCAGTGGTCACAACTGGCAAAAGCTGAGTTGGAGTTGATCACATTTAACACATATGAACACTGTTCTTGTCAGCTTTACAGCATGACCATTGAGTCTCGTCTGTACAAATTTCAAAACAAGCTGAGGCACCTTTTGGCTTTTTGTGTCACCGCACGCTGATGATGTGAACACACGTTAACACAACACGTTAACGGTGCCTTCACTAATGTAAAGTGCAATGCAACTGTGACAGAGGTCTTGAAGTCTGTTTGTTAAAAACCTCTTTTGCCTTCTGTGTGAGATGTGGCAGAGAGAGTAAAAGAATAAAAGCAACGATTCACAGGTGACAGCAGGTAGTCCGCAACTTAGGAACATAAGCTGGCACAGTCACTGTCACTTAGAGTTTAGTAGGTGAGGCAGCAAATATAATTCATGCCCCATATAAAAGCCCATTTCTCTGGGCTTCTCCTGGCTCAACATGGACATTCAAGTGGCACTTCCTGCTGAGACAGTGGTTTATCCAATAATCCACAGAGCACAAACATAAACATTATATCCCTTAAGGAAACAGTGTTGTGCCTTTTACTTTCTATTTTCTTTTATATTGTTATCGCTCCCTCTATCCTTACTGAGTATTTTTTTTGTTGTTGTTGTTTTGTTTTGTATTTTTGCTTGTTTGTTTTTGTGTTTTTCCAGCTTGCATTTATCATGACTTTTTCTCATCCTTTTCCTCTCTGGTCTTTTCCACCACTCCTCTCCAGTGTTGTAGCCACTAGCCATAACTCTTTATGAATGATTAAGGCTACTTATGGCAGGCTTGCCGAGTGCAGACATAAAGCACTCAAAGGGGCTTTGTTGGAAGCCACAACAAAGAATGTATTGATAGTCCTCCTGCTTTAGAGGTTTATCCAGTCCACTCCAGCCTGAGAGAAGGAGAGAGAAAGGGAGCGTGAAAGAGAGTTACTACAGAAAAAAGAATAGAATATAAGCAAAATCAAATGCCCTCCTGACCAGGTACAGAACTGTACCTTATTAATGAGAGACCTTAGTGTTAAGAGGACTATCAGTGATCGTCAATGTCAGACAGGTGTAAAAAGTTAGTTTTTTTTTCCCCCTCCACTTTTTCTAGGTCAATAATGAAAGCCAGGTTTCCCCTTGAGGACCCACTGAATTTACACAAAGGGTCCCAGATATCCACAATAATAACGATGGTAAATGTACTGCATTCACAGTGCATTGCGCTTTTCCAGTCTTAATGACCACTCAAAGCCCTTTACAGCACAAGTCCCGTTCACCCACTCACCCATTTCCACATGCATTTATACAATGTTCAGAAGCAAGGGATCAAACCTCCAACCTTACATTTTGTGAATGACCTCCTCCACCTCCTTAGCCACAGACGGCTCTGGAAAAAGATTGATAAACTAATTAGCCAAACTGATTTTGATTCATAGCTCGTGGGAGTTTTTACTTCGCAGGTGTAGTCTGGCCATTTCATAAAGAATATGCTCACATTTTCCTTACTCTCCCTGGTATTTGCTCAAATGCAATATCTATCTAATACCTAATATCTAATATATTGTATCTGTGAAGCCTGACAGTCTCATTTCAGCCTTCAGAAACAGCTTCATGTCATCTCTGGTTGGTTCTTCAGGTAAAGGCAACTGGACTTCTTCCAGTTGCTTTCAACACTATTCCCTTTAAAGACAATCAGTGCTATTTTTTAGGGTACTTTGCCCCGGTGAGATGATGAACTGTACCACACACTGTGCATAAAATTGGAAATACAAAAAAGTGGAAGGGTATGGAAAGTAAAGTCAACGACCATCGGGGGGCAACTCCAAGCTGGCGCCGTTCAAAATTACACAAACTATGAGTTGTTTACCACTTGGTCTAAACATTTGGTGTGAAACACACCCTTGTAGCTACAAGGCTTCAGAGACAAAGCTATTGATGTGGATATACTATCTGGATTTACCTTGAATCTGCGTAACTAACATGAAAGTAATCTGTATGGCTTTAATTAAAATGGAAGGGAATAATTAGTGTATATCTTTTAATGCAGATCACTTATCTGTAAACAGCGAATGCAAAGTGAGATGATTATTCATTCACTCATATTTATCGTCAGCGTTAATGTTTATAATCATAGTTGTAATCATATATAATCATAGTCATAATCATAGTTGTGAATGTTTCTCTGTAAGCACCCGAATGAATGAATCATGGAACTCTTGGTGTTCACCGTGAAAATCCTATCCACCAACCACACACGTGCACGAGCACACACACGGAACCACTTCCATGTAAAAATGTTTAACTTGAATCTTGATGCAGTGGCTATATTGCCTTGTAAATCCATGCTGGCAAATCACATTGAATTGAATCAAACTGAACTGAGTGAGAGAGAGTCATACACACAGACATCCCTACAGTAGCTGCAAACTCTGCTGTTCTCTGCAGAAACGGTAATGTAGGATTCTCCAGGGAAACAGGGCCTTTATGTTTTATTTACAATGAGCAAGCAATACTCTCTAGCCAAGGTGTTTGTCTTTGTGTGTTTGCGTGTCCACGGAGTCAGTACTAGCTATACAAGTGATACTTCCACCTAATGCTTTTACACATGAGCGCTGGAAACAGACACACAGACATATGAATGCAAGGACACAAACAAACCCAAATGCACATAAAAAAGAGAGAAAAGAAGTACTGAAGTACTTTTTTGTTGTTTTTACAAGAATAATATTCACAATGTATATTAGCTATATTAACAGTAATTATCCTGCATAACTGTGTTCAACCCCCATCCCCCACCCCACACACACACACACACACACACACACACACACACTCAATATACAGTCCGGGTTCTGCCCAAAAGCAGAAGAGCAGCAGCCCATTCTAAGAATTAAACCTGCTCTTCATGAGCACAGTGCACCAGCGGATGCCTCGGCACAACACTCCATCCAGTGTTTATGTGTGTTCTGGAGCTGGAGTAAGTTTGCCACGCAGGACAGGAAAAAAAAGGATAATGGCATGATGTCTTCTTCACACAGCAAATAACAAAAAGGGCTTTAAGATAAAATAGACACACCCAGGATTGGACAAACCTGAAAGATGTTTATTTGGCCAGTGAGCTGATGCCATGTGCTGGCCAGCCTTATGGCCTTAACTCATGCAAAGAATTGGATAATGTGCACTGCTGATGAGTTTCATGCTGACAGTTTTCATTTGTTAAGTTGTTTCATCTGTGCTAATGCTGTTCAATTGTAACCACCACAATGCATCTACGGTATGCTCCATATACAACTCTATACATTTCCTCATTTCATTATCAGGAAAATAATTTTCTTTTTCCTTTGCTTTTCTACATCTATATCTCACTGCTTGCTTAAAGGTATAAATTGGGATGGAATGTTTTGCTTGTTGAAGTGTGTTGCTAAGACTAGAACAGGAGTCACAAACATGGACTGGATTTAAAAATGGACGGAAAATCTGAGTCTCTTTTAGAGGAAACAAGATCATAGAGCAATGAATGCTTTAGGGGCATGGTAATTTTTTTGTTCAGCTCAACTGATGCAGTAAAATTCCCTGGGTCATGTCATGTCACACTCTTCATGTGTCTGATTGTGCGCTCTCATATAAACTGAACAAACAGCATTGTTTTACACAGTTTTCTGTCCGCAATGAGTTGCTGACTCATTTTCCCATCCCTGATCTGAACAATCATGGATTTTTTTCTTGTTGTAACACAGTGCAAAAGCCTCAGATGAGAGGAGCACCTTTCCGAGCTTCACACTGCTAACTGAATTCTAAGAAAAATAACGAAAAGACAGTTTACATGGTTGTCAGTGACGAGACTTCAGTTACAGTATTTCTGTCCTACATGTTTTAAAAATAACTACAGCAGCTTCTCAGCACTCCCTCAAGATTGACAATTCGGACCGAATTGTATTCTAGAGTGGTTTGAATACAAACACTATTAGAAAAAAAAAAGGTAATAATAAAAAAATAAATAAAAAATCACACAGCCTTTTCACTTCAGTTTCTGATCTAATTTGACTGTCTGCTTCAGTAATGACAGACAAAACAAAAGTGGCAGCAAGTATTTTTGCCAAAAGTCTACTTAAACCTATATGTATGTGTCAACCTGTCTAGACTTTTGTGTCTTTTTGCTGTTATGTTTGCTGTGTCTATCCAAAGGTAACTGTCTACATTTGAAAGCAGCGTTTAAATGGTAACTGGTCCAAAAGTAACATTTGAACAGTGATGGATTTTATCTAACTGGCCAATACACTACTCTAATCATGAATTAATGATTTATTTTTAATCATTGGAATTTTGTAACATTTCTGAGAATAAATTAATGTGTGTGATTATTTTTAAAATTATGGTCCCATTGAGAGGAAAAGTTTTTGGCAGTAATTATAAAATTCTATAAATTCTGCATTTTAATTCTACCAATGTTCTTTGATTTTTATGTGGCTAATCACCTGCAGGCTAGCCTACTTTTTCCCCGACTTGCACATGCTCTGTTTATGAATGGTCATTTGAATTTCCTTGTGTGTTAGTCTGGAGATTATTTTTGTTTTGCTTTGTTTTTTTTTTTTTATGTAAATATATTATTCTTAGCAGACAAAAGATCGGGCTGAAAGTCCACACTGCTGATGATCCCTGAAGTCATGAAGATTATGTCTAAGAGGGACCAGAAATATAAATCATGCCATTACATACTGGAGTTCATCATGTGCTTGCTCTCAATGTTAAATCTTGAAAATATGGAGTGTATCACTCTGAGATGTTTTTGGTTTTTTTTTCGTACAAATTCACTAGAAGAAGGAAAACAAGTCTGATGGCACTTTCGACAAACATCACCAATTATTGCAGTCACTTTCAGGACAGCATTTTGACACTAACAGTTTTAGTTTATAACTGAGAAGGGGGGTCTCTGACATGCTGGCATGTATGTGATTATCAGTTATTATTAAAATCTAACAAATTATGTGTTAAGTAAAAAGCAGACTGAACAGTGACAGACTACATTTGACCAAAGAGAGTTTCTGAAAACCAGTTCTGTTAGCTTCATGGATGTTATTTCAATAGTCGCACCAATTACTGAATGAAGCAGAGGTTCATTGTAATTTCAGCATAATGTTTGTAAAATAATTGCCAGCACCACAAAGCACTGGATTAAATGGTGAGTAACTTGGTGTTACTTATCAAACACATTGCGATACTAATTTTCGCTGTGGCTGTGGCTGAAAACTAGGGTTTGTTGGAGATTCAAGATCATAGACCTACACAATACAACACAGTCCATTTTGGCTAGTGACCGGCTATTCCTTCCTTTTTGTCAATATTTATCATCCACCTCTTTTTGGCAGGTTTGCTCATGTAGCCTGAGCTGAGGAATACTGTATGTCATCAGTACAGGCAAATATTTGATTGTGTTTGCGGGTGAACGAGCTGTCGTATATAGTTTGAACAGCTTCAGGCTCAGACCCAAGTCTTAGGAGGCACCTGCATTTATAGTTTGTTCAGTATCACATAAAATAAATTCCATTACATTCATTTGGCAGATGCTTTAGTTGAGAGTGTTTTACAATAGTATTCGAGTGAACAGAGAAGATTGCTGAGGATAAATAAAGTTGTGTTAATACAAGGAGGGCAGCATTCTGAATTAACTGTGAAGGCCTATGGCAGATATAAAAGCAGAGGAAGGCGTGAACTCCAGTTCATGCTGGAGATGAACATTTGGGGTGTCTTCCTTGTAAGGAAGGACCTCAATGGGGAAAATTGACAGGAGTGGGCTGCTGCTGTTTTTTGTTTTGTTTTTTTTTTTTCTCTGAATTTGTCACTCATGTCCAGAAAGAGCTTTAAGTTGCTCAAGGTTGCCAAGAAGATAAGAATGAACCCACCAGAGTCTCAAATGGCGGAATGAGCAGAACAGTGTTGTGCAAAGGGAGGAAAGAAGCAGGCCCGAGAAAGAGCCTTTTTGAACTCCTGTTATCATGCATTAATTCTCTGTGACATGCTAGTAGTGAATGTGGTGGTTCACAGTGCAACAGACAAATGTTGAGGTTTGTGAGGGAATGGAATTTTTGATCTTTTTCACTAAAGTATACAAAGGGCTATTAGGCTTAAAAAAAATATATGAATATCAGTACCATTTCTTTTGTGTAGTTATTTCTTGGCCCTGAAATAGACTGGTGACCTGTCCAGGGTGTACCCTGCCCTTGCTCAATGTGAGCTGGGATTGGTTCCAACACCCCAAACGACCGGAAACAGATAAGCAGTGGAAGACGAATGAATGAAAGAATGAGATTGCTTTTTCTTTAATTATTCTTTTTAAGATGATTTCCATTTCTTCAACATTCTTTGCAATACGTTACGTCTTAGAGTAAGGATGGCTTCATATTTCATGACGTTTCCTAATGTGATAGAGACAACTGACTTAACATGAAATTTCCACAATGATATGCTTTCAATGTCCTTTACACATTTTGTATGCATTGGTGCTCTTTGGAGTCAATTTCACTCCAGGACTTTTAAGTTGTTCAAAAATGAAAAAAAAAAAAAAAACTTCAGCTATAGGACCTTCATCCAACAAAACCATAGTATTATGAGAACCACTGATAGTTCACACAACATGGGGGAAAGGAAAATGTAAATCCCCATGAGAACTATGATATTTCCCATGCTGGTGAAATGTAAATATAAAAATATAAAGTCATTAAAGCATAAAAAACACATTTGCTTCCAATCTTAGGTCAATTGTGAGATTTTATGGTGATAGCGTATTTTTCATTAGCACCATAATAGGTATTCTGGATCTATAAGTGGGTGGTGTTGTTTTTTTACAGGGTTATTTGGGCAGTCAACAAAAAACATAAAGTACCTGAAATATAATCTTGGGTAAAATTTTTGTAATTATTATAATTTTCTGGAATGTTAAAATTGCTGGAGTCAAACTGAGACCACGGACAAAAGATGTTAGTAAATTTGAAGATTAAAGAAGGGTTAGGTGTCATAAACCTATATTCTATGCGATCAGGGCGGGATTAGTTTCAAGTCCTCTTCAATGAACACGAACTTGTTACCATTTAGACGGAAGTACAAAATGGCTACTTGGCTACTGTATGATTGAGAGACTGTACCACACAATCAGGATGAAGAAAATGAGGATGAAGAGATCAATCAAGAGATCAATCATTTAATGATTTCTTCTGGTGTGAAAATAACAAAACAGCCACAGCCAAGTTAAAACCAACAGCCTCACAACCAAATGAGTATTGTCATGGTGGGTAAGTACTTCCTGGTAACACTTGGTTGAGGTAATACAGTATATACCAGATGATCACCTACCACACACTCCTGTCATCTGAAACAGGTTAACAGGAAAGCCTAGGGGTCATCACAGTCAGGTATCTCCTCTTGAAGATGAGGGGTATGATCTGAGATTATAGAGAAACAACAGCCCCTTTGCAAAACTTTGTTTTGCACATATTTGCACCGAGGATGTCAGTGTTTTATTCTCATTATTACTTTTGCCAATCATTTAATATGAATGGGAAAACATAAACAGGTCAGAAAGGAGTCAATGTCAGTGTAATAAGCAACCACCCATATTGTCAGTGGATGATGTAAACAATCTTTGATTTCTCATATTTCTTCTTTTTCTTTTTCAAAATGTGTGCAACATTTTGAGCAAAAACCTTGACTCGTGACTGAACCTATTCACTTCTGGAATAAAAGTCCAATCCTGACCTCGTAAATCAGCCCCTCCCTGCAGTGTTTACAGTGGCATGTCTCTGGAGCAGATTTATTGTCCGGTAGCAGTCAAAACCCTCTCTGTAATGACTCTGTGTGCCGGGTGAGCTGATGGACCTACCACTGTTGCTCATTTGGCCCGACTGGAGAAAGTAATTATGATAAACCAAATTACATTAATCATTTAGCTAAAAGTCTGCTGATGTGTGAACAATTTAGCAGCGAGAGCTTTCTGTTTGGGGACAAGAGATGAATTCAGTCATCACTGAACAGTAAACAGATTCCTCACCCACAAAATGCTCTTCAGTTGTTCATAAATATCGAGGGGTATGCCATCTGAAATTACTTTTATTTTATTTTTATTAATTAAAATGGTGAGATTATACAATTGGGGAGCTCATAAGTGTTTCTGTGTAGCTGCGGGCAACCATACACACTCGCACACTGCTTCATGCAGATATTCTTACACACACAGTCTCACACAGATCCTCAAGCGTGTCTCTTTCTCTCTATGTCTCTGTGCCTCTTTCTCTCCAGATATAATGAAACAGAGACAGCAGAGTGGTCACAGCAGATCCATGACAGCGACTCTGGTGTCATTTAAGAATCAATAAAGCGACAGCAGCAGGATGAGCAAGTAGAGGAGGAGGGGTGTGAAAGTTTGTGTGTGTGTGTGTCCCCACTCTCCGTGTATTTTCTGCGACTGTCAGCAGAATGGGGCTTTTTATGCATAGCAATCATGTCACACAGAGAGAGCC
This sequence comes from Echeneis naucrates, assembly GCF_900963305.1. Lineage (NCBI taxonomy): Eukaryota > Metazoa > Chordata > Actinopteri > Carangiformes > Echeneidae > Echeneis > Echeneis naucrates. Next base: position 15,908,419 of record NC_042529.1, on the reverse strand, counting down.
CTCTCTCTGTTACTGACACACACACACACACACACACTGCCCCTGAGAGTCTGGCATGACCACCTAATGGGTTATTTGTTCTCAGTTGCTTTGTGTCTGTCTCAGTTCACACATTCAAACCCACACACACACACTATCACACCCACCCATAGTTTTTTAACGCAAACACACAGACATACACAGACAGACACATGCCACTACTCTCACTCTATCTTGCGATCTCTCTCATTTTCTTGCTCGCCATCAGCAACAGCACTTGCCGTTAATACCAGTGCATTCATACACACAGCACATGCAGGCACACACACAAACTTACAACATTTGGAAATGATTTACACATGAGGTCAATGCTGTGTGTGTGCGCGTATGTCTTTGTCTGTGATGATGCTTGAACTGGGAAAGCTCCATGTTTAGTACACATATGTTCCAGGTCCTTAGTTCTCTCTCACTACCTATAACTACCTTCACATTTAGTACATGTAAGTGTTATATACTTGATAAACTTACTATTAAATAATCTAAAATGTAGTGAATTTAATGTTTTATTCCAAAAAGATCACGTTTGTTTTAATAAAAAACTTGTGCTTAAATCAAAGCATCAAAACATCTCCTACACAATAGTTAAGTCTGTGGTGCCAACATCAACCATTCACTATGTAAAAAAAGTAGTATGTAAACATTCCTTCAGTCCAGACAGGATCATCTTAGGCCATGCTAAGACCAGGAAGCGGTGATGGCGCGCCTGCAAAATAATGACGGAAGGAACAGCCTATTCCTATAAAAATGGCTGATTCAGTGCATTAAAAATGGCACAGGAAATGGCAAAGACATATGTCAACTGTAGTTCAGCAGGTTGTTATTACTTGCTAGAGGAAAAGAAGATTTTTAAACAGTAAGAGGCAGGCAGAGTGTAGAAAAAGAATGCCACCTGGAACAGGCACCGAATGACAGGTTTTATACCCACAGTCACTAATCGAATTTACCTAAAGGAGTTTCAGTTTGTGAGGACTAGGTTTATCTGCTTTGACGAAAACAGGATTGAACTGTTTGATCATTGTAATGAAATAATTTGTTTAGAAAAATCCTATTTGCCCAATCAATATTTAAACCTTTGCCAAAGGAAAAGGGCTGCTTTAGCTTTCACTACAGCTTGAGAATAAATTCATGCTTTTCAGTTGGTACATTATTTGTACAGCTGTCATAATATTCTATAAATTAATCAACTGATCTATACTCAGTCTACCATGCCACTTTCAATAGATCTTGCCCTTTATCCTGAGAAAAAAAAGCTCTTTGCTGCAGTAATTGTTGCCATGTTTTGTGCTGTGGGCTTCTAACAACAGGGTAACAAAGTGTACACAGTACATTAAAGCTGAGTTGACAATGACATGTTCAGTCATCAGTGATGGAGGCACCACTGTGAAGCTACTCATTTAGTCGGTGAATAATGATTAAGGCAATGCTTTGCAGCTTTAAAATTTGGGTGTAAAGATCCTATAATAATGTCATATGTAGGATGACAAAGCAGGTGCTGTATCAGTCTCTGTGTAATCTGAGCCTTAAAAGGCATCGTCAAGACTTCTGTAATATTGTGATGTCACGCAGTCGGCTTTTGCTGTGTGTCAGCTGGCTGTCTGTCAGTCATGGTCACTATCAGCCTACACGATGATGATCTGGCAGTAGGTATAGACGAGACAAGCAAGTTGCATGACATTAAAGTAATATATTGGGACTGCAAAATATTCATTTAAGGTAACGCAGCAGAGTATAGAACAAAGCAAGGATGTATCCCTCCCTCCTGGGTCTGAGTGCCTCTGCTGGCCACAGGAGTCCATTGTGATGATGATTAATGATAATTAATCTGGATATTAAAGCAATGCTGTAGCTGGAGAATAAGACAAGTTATCAAGTGACTTTCCTTTCAGGGATATGTCTCTGTGTACTTTACATTCATCAACAGCGATCTCCCTTTATGGCCTGCCATATGCTAGCAAGCTAGCACTTTAGCCTGAGTTAGCAGAAGCTGCACACCAAGCCCCTCCGAAGGTGCATTAATCCTAAGTATGCTGAATATATTAGCCTGAGTTGGCATCAAGGTAACAACCTCTGGATGACTGTTGTTCACACATACACAACCACACAAAGACACATATATTTTCGCACACACACAAACACACATACTCACTTATTCTACCAGCTGCCCATTAGTCTTGCATTGTTTCCCTCCACCACTGACACAAGCTGATAATGCTAGCTTAGATTATTCTCAGCTCAGCAGTTTTAACACTCTTGGAAGTCATGTGGAAAGCTCTGAAGGTGTTTGTAAAAAGTCCAGTGCCTTGGGACCGGTGGTATGAGATGGTATGCGCCGAAAAAGGCACCTCTTTGTACTGCTCCACAAACCCTGGTCATTTAGTACTGATTGATCTATTTTACATGCAATACCTCTTCATTGGCCTAATTTAGAAGAGCATACATTGAGAGACTACCTGTTAGTCGTTATAAATGAAGGATAATCTATTTAAGGTCAGTGCTTTTGCTTGTGTGATTTTGAATTTTTGAAAACAATTGAGTGCTTGAAGCAAAAAAAGGATCATACCAACCTCCTGTTATTTTTGACATTACTGAAGGAACAAAGGTTGGTTTACTTCTACTGAAATACTTTGATGAATTTGTTGCTGGTTAGGCAGTATTACACTCTGATCAAGTTTTTTTTTTTTTTTCTCCTTTGTTTCCTTCTGGAAACTGCCATTTTTGTTCCTTTGTTTTCCTTCCTCGGTTTGCATTACAAGTCTGTGGGGCATTGGAAGGTCCAGGTAGACACAGTAGGTGCAGACCTTCAGGTCGGGCCAGTGGTTCTCTGGTTGTCATCCCACAAAAGCTTCATCTGGCTTGCAAGCTCCTTGGAGACGATACCCTTGTGGCCTGAAGCTGTGGCTTTTCCCAGAGATAGTGGCGTCGGGATGGAACTAAAAATGGACAAACAGTATTTGTGAGATGGAGCAGGAGCGGTTACTGTGCTTTATGAAGCCGAGAGGCAAGATGCTGTTGTTGTTCACTGTAGCACTAACCCGTGAAATAGAGTTCACCCTCCCAGAGATGGCAGTTTACCACTTGCCCATCGGACATGCAGCCAGTCGGATGTTTAGAAAGAGAGAGAGGTGTAGTCAAATTCAATACAGATCCTCAGATGCAGACACGGATACATATACACACAGATAAACACCTGCCTTTCCAAAGCGGCATATGCTTTGTTCCATATAACCATACTTGGTTGGACTCATTATATTAAACGTTACACTCGTTCATATCAGCTCTTTTGCTTTTCTTCCTTTTTTCCATCACAAGTGTTTACAGCACATCTGATCTGATCCCTGAATTATTCCAGAGGTTAATTGTGTCTGACACCTACAACCTCACCCTCCCCCCTTGTCACTCTCCGTCTCCATAGCCCCACCCTCTCTTTCTTTCTTTTCCTCCATTTCACTTTCAATTACCAAACTGCCACTGCCAGGCGGGTAGAAGGAAGAATAAAACACATGCAACCAGGAAAACACATACGGGGCCTTGCGTATGACATGAGAGGGGCTTCATCCATTTATGCATGCCTCATTTAAGTGTTCCTATTGTATGCATCCCTCGGGAGAATGTATGCAGATGGACTGGTGGTGGTGGTGGTAGTAAGAGAGTTCCATTACATATGCATACTATCTCTCACACATACACACACACTCACACACACACACACACTACAAGCATGAATGCCTATGCAGCCGATGTTTTGCTGAGGTTGGGGTCTTCCTCCTGTGAGGAGCAACATAAAGATCAGTGGCCATAACACACAACCAAGCATACTGCAGTATATGGCTACAATCAAGCTTTTATGTGGACCTGGCACAATAAAGGAGGGTGAGAAGTGAAACGGCAATTCTGCATACTTTGGGTCTTCAAAAAGTAAAGACGGTCAACCATAAAGATGGAGATATATGGGACTGTGTAAATCAGCAACAGCAAAAGATCCTGAGAAAAAAATACACTAGGACACTGAATATTTCCTGTCCTGAAAATATTTCTCTTCTCCTTAGAAACCACAAAGGAGGGCACTTTGAGAGCATTTAGGGGCATCTATATTAGCAGGGTAGCATCAATTACAAAGATGATCTTGTGTAAAACGCTTCCAGACGGGTCTGTTGAGCTTCTGCCAGAAAGAGGCAGACGCGCAACAGGCAAATTCTTTGGACACATGCCACTTCAGGTACAGGCAGTTGAACGGAAGACGAATGTGTCTCAATACAATAAGCATGCCGAGCAGCTGCTGAATCTTTGTTCATGTTGTACTTGTGGCATATATTTGAAGTTTTTGTTCCTGTAAGGTTTGAGAGTTTGAAAATGTTAACAGCTTGTCTCAACTACCTGGCAGCATGTCGGCAGCTGGTGCAGCCTGATGTGTTGAGCTACTGTAGAGTGCTCAGAAGCATTTGGCAAAATCCCAAAATGCAATCTTGTACTAGAAAACGATATACAACAGATTACGACCATGTCTCACGTGGTCCCACTAAGTGACTGTCATAGAAGGCTCCTAGATAGGTTGATGATGAATCACTTTACCAGCATAGGATAGAAGTTACAATAATCCATTACTAAACTGCATTAACCTGACATTGGATAAAATTTCAGTTTCTACATATACAAGGAGGAATAGCTTGGTCATTTAAGTAAGTAATTTAGTAAATATGAAGTATAGTAAAATGTTGAAATGTGCACACACAAAACATGTCTCTTTTTGCAGAACAAACACACCTGAAGGAATTTATGGTTCTTGTTTTACTCTCACAGAACCTTCTACAGGTTCTCTGGTGTGACACTCTTACATTTTGTTTGCTGGCCATCCACACAAATTACCTCCTACTAGCAAGAATATATATCTTTTCCCACAAAACCCATTTGCAGTTGCAGTTTACTTTTATAGAAACATAATTTCTAGGAGACTGAACATTCCTGTCTGACAGAAGAGTTCTTCCCCTTTGTTCCTGGGAAACAGTGCAGATGTTTTCAGTTATTTGAATGGAACCAATCTGTCACTGCATGGTTACTGAAGGGCTGTTAGGCAAAGATGTTGAGGCAGGATCAATTTGTGCTGCAAGGCCACTCAGCATCTTCCCTCAAGCTATTACCTTTGCTGGTGATATACATGCAAGTGTCTATTCCTGATACATTAATATGTAACATGAATTTTATATTCCTGCCAAGATTAAAAATTTATCAAATTTACCTTTTGCAAATCGCAAAATACAGGAAAAACCAGCATGTTGTGTCTTGGTAAGGAATTTGACCACTTTGTGCCACCAAAACAGCGCCAATGCCACTTGGTATCCATTCTCCAATCTCTAAACCTAACAGCTTTCTTCTATTTTCATTTGGTCTTTTATTGTTTATGTTTATTTATTTAAAAAGATTAATCAGATGGTCGAGACACAGGTGTCAGATGATCTCTTTATTCACATCGGCCCTACTAACAATGTACAACAATGTACAAAAAGACCAACCATACAATATGTGACATGCCTTCTTATACCTAAGACAGGCTATGTGTGCGGACATTGTGGTTATGTAACACAATGTGTGTGTGTGTGTGTGTGTGTGTGTGTGTGGTGTAGTTCTCTATCCCGACACCCCAGATGTCTTATGTCTTATTTTTTTGGCTTCTTCGGCACCATTGCAGGTCCCTGTGACCTGACTCTCATATTGACACATGAACAGAGACAAGGCCTCTGGACCCTGTCCTTCCCCTACATTGAGAAGGATGGTTATCAAACTGGTCAGTAGTAGTTATAAATTAGTCTTGGTAGGATAGATACACGTACCTCAACATCATCATATATAGTACATGCCAGTTCAATCGATGGGTTCCTCAAATTCGGTTTTGAGTCTGCATGTAGTCTAACGCTTCAATTCAGAGTTGTGTGTTATTCTCTCAAATGACAAAAAAGACCATCACATTGCTTGTGTTTCATACTTCATACTTTCATACTTTCATACTAGACCAAATTAACTTTTTCTGGGAGCACTGAATGAGTTTAGTCAAAATACTGAACACGCCACTCTTCAATGCAGATTTACACAGTGGTGTCCTTGATACCCTACCCATTTATGGCCTCACTATGGAGAAGTACAATGGCATCCCAAGGTTCTAACCGCACTCTGTCCCATCAAATGTCACTTAAGTAAGGGACAAGCCCCTGATCCCTCATCGTGCCCCAGTAGTGGAGCCTCATTTGTCATCTGGTGAACCACATGGATATACCTAGATCAGCAGGAGCAGTCATTTACATGTGGTGCAATCAGAGCCACCTGAAAATTGGTTCTGGTGTTGTACTCATATGACATCTTCATCTTCTTGCAAATGAAATCTAATCAAGGAATGATTGTGGTTAAGCAAAGATGATCCAAAAAGTATATAGAAGCATCATGGTGTCAGTGAAGTGCTCTTGGTGGAAATAAAAAAGAAAGTCAAATAGGGATCTCATCAGTAGCCAGCATTACCCAGCAGCAAGTACACATCTGAAAATAAAAAGGCCCATTACTTCGTGCGAAGGAGCTCCCAATCTACGAGATTATTGCTGGTGAGGAAGCTGGGTTTCCAGCATTAACAGCTGACATCCTCTCAGCTCAGCTCTCATCATTACCGTAAAAACCAGGATTCGTGTCTTCACCACTCCCGTCCCTAACCGCCCACCCATAAGGAACTTTCACAGCATTCTTGCCTGAAGCAAATGGCGATGCCCCCACTTCAACATAACAACCATCCGTCCCCAGCATGAACAGCTAATGACTCTCTCCCAGGCTCCCAGAGCGGGAGTGATTTTTTCCAATGACATGATGGATTTTTATGACGCAGCTTTACATCTTTCTTACCTTTTACGGCTTCCTGCATTTTCTTAAATCAACACAAATTGGAAGTAAAGCATTGTGCTTTTTGTGAATATTTATGCGCCGTTTTGTTGTTTGTGGCGGTGTACGTTTGTTTTGTCTGCATTGTCTCTTATTTTTGAGGCTTTACAGTCAGTCGTTTTTCATTTTTACATCCTTCCCATCAGCAATTTTCTCTCACTTTTTTCTGCGCTTTTATTAGGCTTTCTATCTCCATATACATAATGCACGCACCCTTCACTGCATCTCCTCCCTTCCTTGATTTTACGTTTTTCCTTCATTGTTTCTGTTATTTTGTTTCCCATCCTCATGCACATGTGTATCTTTGCCTTCCAGCTTCTAATCCTTGTTTTTTCTGTTGCTATTCTTACCTACATTTTCCCATTCCCACTGAGATTGCTTTCCACCTTTCTGCACACCTTTGTCTTTCTGTTAGTGCCAGTGATAGTCTCAAAGTTGCACTTGCTGTTATTCATTAGTGATGGTGTTTTTAAAAGGCCGATACTCTATGTGCGCTGGCATTTGGGAGTGCTCATTAACATTTGCCATGTAGTTTAGTAAAAGTGGTGCTAAGATATGTCCAGGATCCCACTATTCATCTTTAGTTTGCCAGGCGGTGGTTCTCAAACACCTGCTGGGGCAAGTGCTGCAAAGTTTTAGAAAGGATGGCAGTTAGAGAGGACAGCGTATGCGGTTTAACTAAAGGTGGGAGAAATAACTTCGACTCGCAGGATATCCAGGAAGTTTCTAAGGTTTTAAAGCTGTCAGCTGACCCAACCGAGAACTTCATGTCTGCCAATTTTTTTATCCTTAAATTTTACAGTTGCATGTGAAAAACAATATGTCCAACCACATGCTTACATAAAGCTTCTTTCTATCTCCACATACATAATGCACATACTCTTCACTGCATCTCATATCTCCGTATGCCCATGTATATGTATGAAAATGTGATTGGTCACATTGTATATTTATATATGTAGAACCTCCTCTTAGCCACCATCTCTAACCCCCAGTCATGGCAACTTCACAAATGAGATGAAAACTACATACAGACTGTTTACTTTTTAAAAGAACCAAAAGAACAAAAGAATGTAAATAAATGTTGATATGTTTATGCTATGAGTTTGATTTAAGTGGAAGAACTTTGTGGGTGTTGAGTCATGGTCTGACCTTTTCTTCCTGATTTCTGTCTGATCATCATTCGCTTATAGAGAGTTGTTGCTGGTTGGATGCTTCAACTCATTGTGTTGTTGCTGATGTGGCTGACATATAGACTTTTTTTCCCGACACAATTTGCATAGAAATGTGAGATTTTCTATGATGGAGTCTGCACTGATTTGTTCATTAAGCCAAGCTCACTGGTTGAACTGGCCGAAGCCCGGAGGACTTATTGCTCCCTTGGTTGCTGTTCAACACTGTTCCCTGGATAGGTTTTTCTTGTTGTTAATGTCACTTTTTGGTTGTGTTACCTCCGCCTGGTGCCTTACCTTTTGTCAGCGAGCCACTCTCATTTACATTTACATTCATATATAATAATAATAATAATAATAATGATAATAATAATAATATATATATTTTTTTTACTTCAGTTCACTTACTCAAGTTTTGCTTCAGTACATATTATTCCATCGTTAAAGCACCAATACTCACACTACCGTTCTTCTACTGACAATAATAATAATACCTTCTTTAGTTCTGACACATTTTTTAATACCATTGGTGACACTATTTGCTGTTGACACTGTAGCACCTCTGTGACTTCCACAAACCACTCAGCGTTGCAACATTAGACATACCATGTAGAACAAAATACTAATTTGTCCAAAACTGTGGACCAGATTAAGCTAATCTGAAAATTCTTGTCAGCATCCCTTTGAGGTACTTTCATTAATGCTCTCTCACACACAATTTCCTGCCTGAGGAATCTACATGTGTACTAGCCTGATAGTCAGCATTTGGCTACATCAAGTCAACCATGTGGGTTAAGGTTGGGGTTGAATGCCAGATGCATAAAGGTGATATCCATCCTCTCTTTTGTCTTCAATCTCTTTTGCACCATTACATTGTCAGTGAAGAGACCTACAGGCAATTCTCCAGTGACTGGGCAAGCTAGGAGAAACCTTGCTCAGGTTTTGTCACCTTTTGTCTCAGCAAATGAGTTATGATTTGCAAAGAATTATCACAGTATGGAATCACATTTATGTAGCTAAGTTCTACTTGAATAAGTCTTTGTGTACCTCAAGCCATCAAACAACAAGTCCCTAGCACCGTTACAGAAGGGATATGTAAGTGAAAAATTGGATTGTACAACCATGTGAAGCACAGATGATTAAATGGGAAACATTTCCCCATACAGCATGTCTTCTATCATACTATTTCTCTCTGCATTTATCTGACAACCTGGGAGCAGCCGCAGGTTGAACCACACCTCAGACCTTTCTCACTCAGGATGTCCTGATTCAGCTGTCTGTGCTCCTACACATTTAAATAGATTTCAAGAGCCACAGCCAATTTGAGTTCTTATTATTGCTTTGCATGTTACATTACCAAATATAATGCACAACTAATCAGTCAGTAATGCCCAATCCTAATATAAAATGCAAAATTAATCCTTTGTTGAGAATTTGCTCGAATGAATGTATACCCAGATTTATTTGTTATGGATATGACAAATCAGTTGTCTGTATACTAGTTTTCCTAATCACTTATACAATGTGATCAACCATATTACAACAGGCAAGAAGCATTTGTAAACAATTTCCAGGCTTGCTTGTTAATCATCCTTTTCTTTTTCAAACTTTTTTTCAGTTGAACATGAATAACTGAAGTAATTTCTCCAAATGGCTGAATACAACACATTCCTGTGCAGAATCTGATAAGGCTTAAAATTATTAATTATAATTTGTATGTAGATGAAGTAAAAATGTATCTGTCTTGCATCTTAAATGAATTAACTGTGATCATGTCCTTACACGATGCTTGTCCGCCCTCCACCGTTTTTTCTTTTTTTTTTTTTTTAATCATTATTTTTATATTCCTTCATTACCATATTTGGGATAATCATGAGTAACCATGAAGGAATCTTGCGTAGGCCAGTGTATATTATTAACAAAAAATTTGCTGAATAATTAATTATGAAACATTTAATGTAATTATATTATTCATTCATTCATTCCTCTTCAACTGCTTCGTTTTTGGGTCGCGGAGTAACTGGAGCCAATTCCAGCTCACTCAGGGTGAGGGTGGGGTACACCCTGGACAGGTCACCAGTCCATCACAGGGCCATGACACAGAGACAGACAGAGACCAACAACCACACACAATCAGCCTACACACAATTTAGAGTCACCAATTAACCCAAACATGATGTCTTTAGACTGTGAAATGAAACCAGAGAAACCCTGTTTCCATGTCATGGGGGTGCTGAAGCCAATCCCAGTCGGGTGAGGGCAGGGTATACACTGGACAGGGCACACAGAGAGACAAAGAGACAAACAGCCACTCACAGTCACACTCAGACCTACGGACAATTTAGAGTCACTAATTAACCTAAACATAATGTCTTTGGATGGTGGGAGGAAACTGGAATACCTGGAGGAAACCCATGCAAAAGAGAACATGCAAACTCCCCACAAAAAGACCCCAGGAACCAAACAATATTACATTATATTGTTGTATTTTTATGAGAGACACATACCAAGAGTGTATTAGTGTCTGCCCACCAAGATGACATGGTCCTCAGTGTGTTATTCACTGATTAATGGATAATCAGACAAACTGCACGGCATCTGTCATTTTAGAAATCAGCAATACTAATGTTTAATAGAAGAGGCCTGTTTATTGTTTTAATAATCTCCCTCACATACACACACACACACACACACACAGTATAAATGACAGTGCGGAGGAGGGGGTGATTATTTTTGTCTTATTGGTCCTGAGGAGTGCAATCAATTTCCTCTATGGCTCTAGTCTCTCTCCTTCCCTCGCACCCTCTCACTCACTCACACACACACACACACACACACACACAAACACACGTACTGTTCTGTCAAACATGGAGCTCCACCATGAGCCACATCCAATCCCTCCATTCCCTCCATTCTTCCTGACTTGTTCCCTTTCTTCACTCTGTTCCTTCCTTTTCCTACTAAATTTCCCCTCCCTTCATCCTGTGTCTACTTCTCTTGTATTTTCCTTCTGATGAATGCCCCCCCATCCACTCCTGTTCCAACTGTGTGCCATTCCACTTGGTGACCACAGATTTACCACTCCTCTCCAAAAAACCCATTTGGCCCTTTTTGTTGTTCAACTTCCGTGAATGAATTTATTCTGTCTTCCTCCTTCCCTCCATCTATAACTCTATCTCTTTCTCTCTGGCACAGTGTGATGGGACACAGGAGGCTGCTGTAATTTGATTGGAGGTATTAAAGCTGATTTGATTAACCATGGGCCAAATTACTGGCTGCTTAATGGAATCAAGCCCAGTCACCTGCCAGGGGCCCCTAGTAGAGGTACTCAGCCCTGACACACAGACACACACACACACAAACAAAGCAGTTCCTTTCCTCCAGGCCGATCAGTAGCAGATGACAAAGTGCCATTGCTGTGAAAGCTGGGTAGGTCACCACACAGCATACTCCCACTTGTTGATATCTAACATCATTTCCTCTGACCATGTCAGCGTTCAGCGTTCATTCCTCCCAGGCTACCTTTCTAAATGTTATTTATCCTCCAGCTATTCATTAGAGGTAGCAGCAGCATCAACAGGAGGACATGCTTTTAATTAAACTAGTGACAAATGAGGTTTGTCCAGAGAACAGACACTGCGGGAGGTAGTTTTAGACCACAACACTCAGTTGATCTCAGATCTCAGAGACTTAATTTTATTCATTTTATTATTATTACATTGTATTATTATTGTTTTTTTTTATATAATTATTGTTTTTTTCATTATTATTATTATTAGTAGTAGTAGTAGTAGTAGAGTTTCTCTCTCTCCCACTCTCATCTGGCAGATGGCCGCCCCCCCAAGCCTGGTTCTGCCCCGAGGTTTCTGCCTCTTAAAGGAAGTTTTTCCTTGCCACTGTCAGTGCTTGCTCAATGGGAGATCTGTTGGGTCTCTTTAAATCATTTTATAAAGAGTTTGGTCTAGACCTGCTCTATATGTAAAGCTATACATATTGAGCACTATACAAATATATCTGATCTGATTTGATTTGATTTTAGTTTGTAGTAGTAGTACGACAGCCTCAATAGCAAGGGAAACAGTACCAGATGAGACTGTGTTTATGTTTGTGATTCTGCCATCCTGTAAGAAATGAGCCCAGAGGCTATCTGTGCAGCAGGTAATTGAGGCCTTCAGGGTGTGGACGTAAAAGCAAAACACATGACAGGCCTCACTTTTTTAGCAATTAAATGACTTAGAGCTTCTTACACCTCATGGAGGCCGTTCATTGTGAATGGCTACTAGCACGTGAGCAACGTGTGGACCACATCAGCCGCTTGTCTGACTGGTAGCTATAGCACAAAGTGTGTTGTTGGTGTTGCCTTCATTGATTGAACTTTGCTCACCAGTGACATTCCTCCACAATTGGACCAACCTGCTGCACTTTTGATCATGATGATGCTTAGTTTGACTTGATGAGCTGTGACAGTGAATCCATGCAGACCCAGGTAACCCCTATTGGTGCTTTAGGTTTGGTAAAATGCTTGTTCTGTGGCATAACATGCACATTTTTCATTCATTAATATTATATAATATATACCAAGATATAATGACATGGTGATGTTTCTTTTTTTTTTGTATCTCTGTAACACATTTGAAATATTTATCAGGGTTAAGCTGGCACAACTGTGTGTGTTTGTATGTGTCTGTGCGGGCTTTCAGAAGGATAAATACATCTGCTGCAGACATTTTGTCTATATTTGCTAAATAATGTGTAGATATTTCTGCTTTTGTTCAGAGAGGATGGGACGAAAAGATGAAAATCGTATTATACATTCTGTTGACAGCTAATTATCTCTTGCTATTGTTTGCTGAATGAATTCCATCATTGTTGTGAATGGATTCATTACTGTTTCACACTCTGTTCCACATCTAAACATAGTTCATTTTTGTTTTGTTTTGTTTTTTCTTCTTTTCTATTTTCCTATTTATTGTGTATTTTCTGTTTCAGCTCTGATACTTTTTTTTATCACCAAACTTGAAAGTGCAACCAAACCTCAATTTCTTTCATTCAACCTCTCTCTTTCACACACGCACGCAGACACACACACACACACGCACACACACACACACACACACACACACACACACACACACACACATACACACACATACACACACACAAACATTCATCCGCACACAGGAGGGATTAGACCTATAGATCAGATTAATGCCAGCCATTTAAGAGATGCTCACATACACACGGTCGCTGATGTCCCTTGCTTGCAGCATGCATTTTTAAGCAGAATAGGCTTCCCTCCAACATTACAGCCCATTAATTACCATAATACAACATTGAGCAGTCAGAGGTGCTGCTCCCCCCATCTTCCCCACTCTATTCCCACCAACACCACCTAGCACCACTGTAACAGCTGCTGTTTGGCTACAGAAGTAACCCCCCTTAAGAGTCATTTTTCATTTTTCCATCTTTCCTCTCCTGTTTTTTTTTTTTTTTTTAACCACGTCTTGGGAGCATGACTGTGTGTGTGCATGTGTTTAGATGTGTGTAGACATATATCATGACAGTGGTGCAGCAGCTCCAGATGTTAATGTGATTTCAGATAAACTGTATTACACAAGTGTCAATCTCTGTCAGTACACTGAGGCTGAATTAAATCTGTGGCTGTGGTCACTGATAGGCTGCATGAAATATTATTTCCTTTAATAACAGTGTTTTATCTTTGGATTATGAACTCAATGCCACTGTGGCAGTAGATGTATCCTCTAAAGTAAGCAAGTCTTATCTCTGAGCAGGTTTCTATCGAATCAGAGAGAAACGGATCAGCATGTTCTTAATATATTATAATATACTGTATTGAATCGTGAGCTGCTGCCATGAAAGGGGCCTGTTAGCCATTAGCTCATCTCCTGCTGAGCTTCTAAACCTGCTTTAGTTGCAAAGCACAATGATATCAGATAACTGTTTAAAAAAAAAACTAGTCATTTAAACCTTCCAGTGTTAACAATAATGATAATAATAAATAATAATAATAAAAAAAACTGACAGGGGAAATCCTGAACTGTGAAATTAATCAGTAAAGAATAAAACTCACACACAAAATTTAGAATGAGCTATCTGCTGGATAAATTTTATCTTACTTGATGTTCAGCTGCAAAGGAGCCCTTACAACTTATGTTCAAAACAATACCATCATTGACTGTCAATCACAAACCAATGCAAAGTAAACTCACAAAAAAAATGGCTATAGTTTTGCATAGCTTTCACTTCAATAATTCTTTAGTTGTTTAGTTTTTTGTAACGATGCAGAGCTAGCAATCATGCTGCTGTAGATTGAGAAATGTTAATTTTCTTATCTGAAGAGCTCCCGTCTCACAAAATAAAACATGAGCTCATTTGGTTAAATTCAGGATTTTGCAGCATGCCTTACTCTTTAACTTTGCTTATATATGCTTGTGTCTTATTTCCTGTCTAATTTCACACACCTGAAGTCTTTGGTTCTCATGAGCTGAACACTGAACACTGCAGTATAACACCCTGCTGCGGATTCATACCCATATTGACCTATGTTCTCTGTCTGATCTATAACATTCTGCTCATCTATTTGTGACTCTGCGGTGGTTTAAACCATCAGGGCTCTGTCTAATTTCTCTCTGGATCATTTGCCTCAAACAGCCAGTATTTGTCGTTAAAATGTGTCTTTGATGGCTAACTCTCTCACTCTCCGTTCTCTGTTTGTCTTACAGGGCAGCACAAACGTCCCTTCTCTCAGACCAGCCGCCTGTACATGGAGACCCCCAGTTGGGCAGGTCAGTGTTTTTATGTGTACGCGTTGCAAACACTCATCACATCTGTGCGTATGTTTTCACATCCACTGGGTTTTGCTGATACATGGGCTCAGGAATCAGGTACCCAGGAGTGTGTGTGTGTGTGTGTGTGTGTATGTACGCATAGAGAGAGAGAGAGAATGTGCTGACTGCAGTGCTTTGGTTCTGGGCATGCCCATTAGAAGTGGCTATAAATCCTGAGCGCAGTGCTCTCACTGTGTCAGCAGTCCAGCCAATGAATGGATATTAAATGCCACAAAAAAGTCTTTTAATTCTGCTGCTCCTGCTACACCACTGCTCTATCTATCCATCTATCTATCTAGCGAAATGGCATATTCTGCCCAGCATGCCCTTTTGTATCTATTGTTCATCCTTCCATTTTTCAGCATTAGCATCAATGAAAAACTCATAATGTTGGCCTTTTATTTTGAAATGTGTCCCTGAACATGCCTCATCTGATTGTGTTTTTATCATAGGTGGTGGTTGTGAATTATGTGGCTAGAGGTCTCTAGATTGCTCCCGGATGTGTAGCATTTAGTAGCAGCGGTTATTCATGCAGAGGCTCAAATGCCTACTGTTGATGTGTTGACTGATTGGCCAGTGTCGAATGAACTTGTGCGGTAGCTTTTTGGATCCTTAAACACAAAGTGTTTTGCCATTATGTTTCCCAGTTTCCACTGCGTGCATGATGAGTTTTTAGTGGAGGCTCGTAAACGTTGGCTGTAAATGCTCCGGTCCTAATGTTACCCCTGCACATAAGCACACACCCGGATCCCCACCTCCCCCTACCTGCAGCTCACCTCTCACTTCCAAACCTCTGTGCGGCTCGATCATAAAAAAATGTATTATTATTTCGATTAAATTTGAGCTTCTGAAGTGTGACCCTGGCTGTAGGTGTGGCCATCTGTCCTCCTGGCACATCAATACCAATCTAATAGCAGGAGGAAAGATCAATCACAACCAGCTTAGATCTGTGGATGCATACACAGCCTGTGTGACTTCTTTGCCGCCTCTGCACCAGCAACCTGTATGAAATCCATTGTGAGTGTTCACTTCTGACTGCCTCACATGGATACAGAGCCTTGTGTATTACTTTTTTTTTTTTTTTTTTGTTTGGCCAGATCACACTGCACAGACAAAAGAAATGAAGATCAAGAAGTTGTTTTGTGGATTTACATTATAAGCAAGCATTAAATTCTCATTAGAAAAGACAATGAGCTGAACATCAGAGAGCAAATATTTCTGAGCAGAAATCAGTTTCATCAACGTATGCCACGAAGGAGAGACAGGAATTTATAATAAGCATAATAAGCTGAAGACACAGGGGCACACACACACACACACACATGGTTCCTTCTCACTCTCCATAATATCAATTACAGCTTGGCCTTGTTCAGCCTCTATCAGTGTTCGTCAACAGGCCTCCAGGCCCAATCAAGGCTCTGCAGCCCAATTACACTGACACGGCAGCTAATTGGAAAGTTGCGCGTGGCTTAAAGAGAAGATCATTGTTGGAGAGAGTTGCAGTTCCTTTGAAGCTATGTGACAAGATTGGTGTTGGCAGTGTGTGTATACATAGCCAACAATAACGTTTTTATTGATATAGGCTGGTTATTCATCTTTGTTGTTTTTTATGGTATCTAATAAAATGTAAATTCTTCTATTTATAATTTGTGTTTCATTTCTCCTTTTAACCACTTAAAGTGTTTTGTTTTGTTTTTTTACTCTGCAGTTTCATTGCAGACAACAGACTGACTATAAAAGTGGACATGGACTATGAGTGGGTGCCGAGGAGCCTTAAACCTATTCAGTTTAATGACCATCAGAGGTTGGCTCTGTTCGTTGTAAAAATAAGTCTGATTGTATTGAAGTCTATCTGAATATGGTTGTACTTTTCTCTTAATTTATTAGCTCAGTAAATAGTTTCCCGATGTGATATCTCACTCCATTGTTTTTCAATACAACACAATGTTTATTTTTTTAAATGATGGTTGTGTTTCGAGGAAAATAGACGGTAAAACAAAGTATGTATCTGGGTGTGGCTACCTGGTGACCTGCAGGGCAGGTCAAATCCAGCCTGCACTCATCCACAGCTCCACCTTCTCCAAATATGATGTCTTTAAAATTATAAAGTTGAGGCCGCAGAACAGCTGCTCATAGTCACTGGGGGAACAGACACAATGTGACACTGCTTGCCACCACATTGTTCCTAAGACAGTACATCTGACATTTGGAAAATGAGTAAAGAAAAGTAGTAATCTAGAGGAACATTTATAAAAACCATTTCCTTCTTTTTCATAAAGTTAAAATTGCCCGCCCCACACACACACAACTGCCCTTTGTCTCTGGCAACTCTGCAGCAAACATATTATTTTCTCCGTTACTTAGAGGCCTCACCCAGAGGGTGTAGCTTGCCCCTAATCTCGAACAACCACTTCAAGATCCCTCCATCTGTGCAGGTGCCCCGACCACTGAGCTGCAGTTATAAGGGTAATTAGAAAGATTTGGTCCATCACTGACTCTCCACCCGTTAACTCTGAACAGTGTTAAAGATGGCAAAATCTTTTATTCACCCTACCTTCTATAAGTGGGGGAAAAAAAGAGCAGAAAACAGCAGGCGTTCATACACTTTATGTATAATATACTATATTAAGCAATATTACTCAAACAGCTGATGATTTCGATTTTACAGCTGGGAAATAAGAGACATATCAACACACAATCCACAGCAGCAGCAGCAGTAGCTGCAAATCGCCACAGACATGCAAAACACCACATTGCTAGGCAACGCTGTGGTTGTTAATGCTGCACAGTGTCGTACACACCTGTCTGAACGTCACTCTTCATCTCATACGCTGTTTGGTCTGCCGTATGTACAGCTTCTTGCTGTTTTACCATGTTGCATTTTGTTGGATCCTGTGTGTGCCTGTTGGTGACAAAACCGGGCAGGCGCATTTGATTTGGGAACAATGCTGTGGTGCTGAGTGGTGCAGCTGCTGGTTTTGTCTTTTAGGTTGCCCATTTGGAATAACTTACTCAGGACTCGAAAAGAAAACTTTTATTTTTACGCTGTATCAGCTGACAAAACCTTGATAATGTGTTTTCTGAGAAGTCCGGTTTGACAGTGTCACAACTGCTTATTTGCATTAGTAAACTAGTGAACAAAGTTGTGTTGGTTTAAATGAGTCTGACCCTTTAGGTGGAGCATTGTTGCTCGACTGGTTCATTCATCCAACAGTTCTCATCCTCCATCTTTCCTAGTGATGTTTAGCGTCATTTCTTTACATTGAACCTTTCTATAGGCTCTAGTGGGTGATGTCACAGCCAATCAGGGTGTCTCATTCAGAGACCTAGCTGTCAGCTACTCGTACAGTCATCATGCTCAATCCTGTATTTTTCTGTTTCAGAGTGAGGAGAAGTTGCTCTACATTGATTGTTTGGACAGAATAAAGACAGAGATGCACGGGCAATAAGATATTCAGAGCATTAGGTGCTTTTGAACTGATTTTACATCAATACCGATCAAAAGAATGAGCATATTTTTACCTGATGACTCTTCATCAGGTAAAAATATAGATGAGCTATAGAACAACTCGTGTACAACTTTCTGTGTTGAATTTTTATCATAAAATAAAGAAAGTCAAGATATTTTGTTTTGTTTTTTTAGTTTAGTTTTTTAGTTTAGCATTTGAAGGCTGAGGTTGTACTGATTCTGAGCATGTGGGTTGTTGCACATGGTGAAATCATGTTTAACGGCATAAAAAAAACTGAAAAGTCTTAATGTGGGTTGAAAAGGATTAAAAGAAGTAACATAAAAAGCAAAGGAATAATTAAGAGAAGAAATGTGTGTGGGTCTTTTGGTGAGTTCAGATGACATTTTTCAAAACTCTGAAAAACAGTTATATTCTTTCTTGCCATGAGGAACATAAAGCTGTGGATATTTTGATCTTTTTTCTTTCTTTTTTTTTAACTTTTTCTTTTCAGCCTTGAGTGTGGGCAAAAATATTGAGTATATCTTCAAGGATCAAATTTAAAAACAGAACATATGGTCACGAGGAAAACCAGAAAAGCACAAAATTGAAAAAAGTGACATTTTATGAAAAGAGAAGCTCAGCAGATTGGTCCTCATTTTTAGCTTTTTGGTGAAACTTTGTACTTGTCAAGGTCACATGAAGAAACAAGGAGTCTAGCCTAATTCCAACGGCAGTCAGTCTTCCTGTGATTAATTGTTCAGTTTTTCTATCTGCAGCCTTTGGCACTAGTGAGTTCCCCAAACAAGTGTTCTTCTCTGCCGCCCTGTAAAAGCTTCATGAAACTTGCCTTTGCAAAAATGATCTAATTAAGTCAAGGGTCTTCTGTTGCCCAGAGGTTAATGGAAGCTCGTGTTCCCCTGGTTGTGAAAGCAATCTCACTCCTACAGTTGTTTTACATTTGTGACACATTTGTTATCAGCTGACTCGGGACAGACTGGTCAGTTTCTGCAGCGCAGACTGAAAAACTGAACATGGACAAAGACAAGATAGCGGGCCTGATCCACATAGAAGAGTGTTCAGCACAGTGATTATTGACTGGTGATTGATCCCCACACACAAACTAATTCAAACTGTACTTGTGATGCGGATTGCTCTGTGCTGAGTGGTGGAATTCGACCCCGTAGTCATTTGTTAATGTTAGTGAAGCCATGAAAGTTTGTTTCCTCTTCGTTAAAAATTAAAGCTTGGCCTTAATGGTGATAGCACAAAGCAGCCAATAAACTGTTAAAGCCATGCTTACATTATTAACATAGATACACACCATAGTCCTAAATAGGAAAGATTGCTATGATAGTTTTCTATCTGACACGCACACACACAGACGGCGATGCATGTGCAAATACTCATTGGCAGCAGAGGGTGGAAGGGGCTCAATAAACACAAACTGTGGATTCATTTGCTTCTACACACAAGCAGAAAGAGAACAAGAGCTCAGGGGTGTGAATGACAAAGGTTCTCTTTGTATTTGTTAAAGTGATGTCCAGTGTCTCTGAGCTGCTTTCAACACTCCCAGAAAAGCCATTACAATTAAAGGAGTGCCGGCCAGAATGAAGGGAAATGGAGAAGAGTGTGATGAGAGTGAAAGAGGAATGTCAGCACAAAGACTGGTCGAGATGCTTTTAGCCTCTCTCCACAGGAGTAATGTCCAATTACGGTTCTGTTTGAGCCCGCTGCTTCGTGCCATCATCAGTGCACAAGTGCCAGCTTATGGTCCTTTCAATGGGCCGATTGTCAGCTGTCATGGATCACAATCAACTAGCGAGTCATCTGGGCCATCCGGAGGAGCGCTGCATTTCACATTGAATATTCATGTTGTTTTACTGGTTATAATTGGCTGGAGAACTCTAAGGCAATGAGCAGCAAGCATCATCATGACTAACCCTCATTCCCGCACACACACAGGCACCTTTACAGAGCCCTCTAATAAGCTTGATATTGCTTCTCTACACCTCACATTATGTTTTTGTGCACTGTGGGATCCAGTTCCATATTCTTCTCTGCTGTGTTTTAAAAGAAAAAGAGCCGATGAGTGTGTGTACAGTGGATGTGTTGCAGTTTCATCTTCTCTAACAATGACCAGCAGGGGGTACCAGATATTTAGCTTTCCTGTATTATTCTCTGGTTCGTTGCACCACTTTCTGAAAAGATTGTTGTTGAATCGTTGCGTTGAATCACTTCACAGCAGTGACTGCTTTTTATTTTGGTGCTGTTCACTGAAATCCCTGCAGACTGGCTTTCTGTGTGCTTGAGTAGTCTCCAGGCTATAAATCTCTCCGTAATTTACAAAAAGACACCAAATTAAAAAAAGGCATTTATCTTTATTTTCTTGAATCAGATTTTTCTTCCCATAATTTTCAACTTGAGTTAGAAGTTGCAGCACCAGCAGCAACTTTATCTTTTTTGATCTTAAATTTGAGCATCACATCTTACAGTACTCAGCAGATAATGTGAAAATAACTAGATAGCTGTTATGGCTGAATAGCCTAAAAAGCAGTCTATGCTATACACCATAGTTGTATTTTCATTGTATTTTGATAGATTGTGTTAATAATTCATGTAACAAAACTCTGTAACCTTACTGATACATTGTCCAGTCTGTCAGGAACACAACTGTTCACAGATTTTTTTCCTTTCAAAGTGTCCCAGATTGGATTGTTTAATGACTGGCCCAAATCACATGGAATCTGATCTTTTCAAATCAGATTTTTTCCATTTTCATATGTGATTCTAAATTAGATACAGACCTTTTTTTAAAAAAAATGTGACCTCAGTCTCTGCGGCCATACAACCCGTATTTTGAATTCAATGCAATTTTAACGTCGCTCTAGATCAACAATGGCGCAGGAGGGAGCCACAAAACTAAACAAACATGGTGGACAGAAAATGAAAATAGAATATTAGACCTTACTAAACTATAAATGCTAACATCTGTGGCTCTCCATGTCTGTTATTGCTGACCTCTCCTATTTTACGTCCGTACACAAAGTGCTGTATATGGGGTCTCGCTGCTCTTCTTCTGGTCGCATCAGGGATAGGACCAGTTCATATTTCAATCCAAGGTTTAAAAGACAATGTGAACAAAATCTGAGCAAGAAAGAAATTAGAATTGAGCAGTAAGGTTGGCAGTGTGAACATTACCACTGTCACAGCTCGGTCGGGTCTCGAAGCTACACGGCTTGGTGCAGGTTGTTGTAGTCCAGGTTTAAAGTTCTTTCATGGTTACAATAACAATGTGGTTACATTCTTTTGAACAGTCAAGAATAGAAAGAAAGAACATAAATGGTTTGTTTCACACAACTTTACCGCTTTTTAAACCACACCAACACGGATTACCTCAAATGTCTGTTGTACTGTAAGCTTCAAGGAAGGACTTCATTAAACTTTGTGGGTCAAAGTTCAAGAGAGAGGTCACCAATGTGATAAAACTGATGGTACATTATTCACAACATACGCTATCATCAATGACAGAGAATCAGAGAATTTGAACATTCACCAGGAAGTACTTCCCTAAAGTCTAAGATACAATTAACATCAATCAATTAATAAAATCATGATGTCAGTGGTTTGACAGTGTGTAATCGTGTCTGTGTATCAATTTTCAGATCATGACACACTGACTTACACTCACTCCTGCCCTACCCGTGTGCCAATCACACTGCAGTCCATGTTACATGCTGAGGCTTCTTGTTGCAGGCACTTTTCACCTGTTTAATAATCAGCAGCAAGACGGGGTCATAAATGAGTGTGTGCTTGTTTATGTGTGTCTGTGTGTGCAAGAGCAGTTTGTTTACACACATTTGTAATCAGTTAGAAAATATTACGTTGAAAATGTTCAACAGCTGTTGTCACATCCTCAGGTCAGACAGTTCCATCCTCCCCTCTCCTCTAAAACTCCCTCTCTCCTTTCTTCCTATACCTCTCTCTCTTTTTATTCTCTCATTCATCATGTTGACACCAGCACGGCTACTTTTGTGAAATGGAGAAAAATGTTTAAGTCAGCTTTTCTCTGTCTCTCCCTCCCTTCCTCCCTCCTGCTCTCCATCCCTTTTGGCCATCTAGATATGTGTATGTGACTCTGCATTCGTGCGCGTGCGTGCATGTGTGTGTGTGTGAGGAGGGCAGACGGGAGTAATTTCTGCTCAGTGGAAAGCACTTTACATATGACACCCGTACGGGATTCGGCTGCTTGCAGATGCAGAGTTGCTAGTTATTAGTGAATTGCTTCACATTTGCCCATTTGCCACCTTAAACTTCGCACAGAGAGAAACACACACACAAACACAGGCACACACACATTTACACAGCTTTGCATGTTCCTACAGAAGTAGTTTTTACTCTGCTATCATTTCACAGCTTACAACACAGTGGAACAGAGGGATTTAAAAAGGAAGCTGTGTCTGTCTTTCTCACTCTCTCTCTCTCTCTCTCTTACACGCAGTACAAATAAAATAAGTGTGTTCTTCATCTCCCCATATGTCACATCCACTTAGCCCTGATTTGGTGTGATTCCTGTTCTTGCTTTATGGGAGGATGTGTGTATGTGTGTGTGAGTGTGTGTGTGTGAGTGAGAGAGAGAGAGAGCTTGCCAATATTGCTCTTTTCCACTAATATGCGATATGCAGCAATATGGAAACTTTTTCTTCACAGTGTGTGTGTGTGTGTGTGTGTGTGTGTGTGTGCGTGTGGACACACCTGCTCATATGTGCATGCATGAGTAGCTCATACATGCCTGCTTCATCTGTGGATGTGTGCAATACGGTAATATGACTAATGAAGAAAGCGTGTGGAGTGTGTGGTCCTGTTTTAGTGAAGGCATGATTGTGCCATGGTATTGAATCCAGGAAATCAGTTTGGCTCCTATCCTTCATGATAGACTGACATTTAACAGCACTTATATTAATGGGACGTCTTCTATTACCCGTTGATTTGAGATAGCTCAGGTGTATGTCTGAGGGTATGTGTCGTTATTACATCAAATCAAACATGCACGTTTACTTGCACTGTGTCCCTTGCGTGTAGATCATTTTTGTATGGACTACTTTATATAAGTCTCAACTCTTCAGCTGCTCCTCATATTTGACATTTGTATGACTTTTATTACTTCTGGGAATGATGTTCATTATCATTAAGGGAGTACTATGGCATTGATATACAGCCTTAGTTTAGCCTAAGTTTAGCTTAGGGTGTGACTGGTTCATCTGGCCCAACTTGTGCCTCCACTGGAGCCCAACAGTATTTAAAGGTCCGGTTTCCTGTAATTGTCATGTGGTACCACAGAGGCTGCTGTTGCCATTGTACGCCAAAAGTTACCTTGTCTCACCTTCACCTCACCTATCACCTGCAGGCTTGTGTAGTGTGAGTGTCTGTTATTTTGTAGACATATGAATGTGCTGGCATTCTCACTGACCCTTCAAGTGTATGGATGTGTGTGTGCCCTCATCTTTTTCAATTTTGTTGGCGTATTAAATTCATGCTGTACCTACAAAAATAATGTGTGTGTGTGCTTGCATGCGTGCAAGTGGAGGCTACACCTGATTAGGTCTTTCCTCTCTTCCTCACTCATGGTGATAAGGCTTTTGTTAGCACTCTTTAATCTTCATTAAAGATTGAAGTGCAGGTAGGGGAGAAACTTAGCGAAGTGGAGATGACAATTAAAATTTAAACTGCGAGATAAGGCCCTATCTGTGACTCCCACCATTCTGCTCATAGCTTGTCCACTTGGATGCTGTATAGGTCGTAGTTATTACATAGTCGAAGCTGGTAGAATTACATTGTGGGACGTCAGGCTGAAATACATCGTGGTTCATTTGCAGCAGCCATGATAACAATGAGAGGACCATAAACCTGACAGCACTGTTATCTGTATTGGTGCCTATATTCAATACTTTTTGGATAGCTGAAAACACTGCAGCCAGTCCATTTTGTGCCTTCTTATTCTTAAGGTCTTGTCCATTTATGACCCCGTATATGCTTTGTGTTTTGGCACTGTTGGATAGGGGAGAGCTAGTTGGTGAGAGAGAACATACTTTGCAAATGGGCTTTAGTCAGTTTTAGTCAGTCCCCAACTGTCAATTGGAGGAGCCTTGTTCTTCTATCCAATGAAAAGAAAAGAGACCATAATGATTGTATATCTTCTGGCCTAGGTCTTTAGCCAAACCACCTACATAGACCACACATGATTTATCAAAGGCTAAATGCAAATATGGGGCCAGTTCAGGTGAACGGATGGAAAACAAGAACCAAACTATCTCTTCTTGTTTCAGCCTTGGTCTTCTGCCTACAGTAATTTCTGGCTTTACTTTTCTCTACAGCTCCCTTTGGAGTCCATGTAGTTGAATCAACACCTCCCTAAAACAATTTGGATAAAACATCCAAAGGCAACCTTATTGCCTAAATACAGTTTGATTAGGTGCCAAGTGCTGTCATCATCATTTGCTCATAGATGGCAGAAGTTAATGGCGTTTATTTATTTCTTTATTTTTTCAGTAGACAATAACTTCAGAAACCACAAATGGAATGGATTATCCTCTTAAGAGCAAAATTAGAAGTCTGTCTTTTGAGAAATAAAAAATATATAATATATATATATATATATATATCCCAATTCCAGCCTGCCACAGGAAATGTATATAAACCAAAAATGCTGATAAATCCTACAAAGAAGATGCTTTTTGTTTGTTTCTCTTGCCTCCCGAGTTGAGCTTAGAGGGGATGAACAAACTTCTAGGTTCTGAAGAAGAATGACATGACATTTGGACATGAGAGTAGCATGAGTAATCCAGATGGTGTAATACATTTGTTTGTTAGTTTTTTTATGGAAAATGCAAAAATCTTTTTGGATTTTGAGAATCAGTTTCTGAATCCAAACTGCCAGCGTTTCTATGTGGACTGAGTACTTTGATACTTTCACAAGAGTCAGACAGCACTTAGACCTGCTTTATAATCAAAGAACACATGGGATTATACAATATAAGGCCTTCAATGCTAATATTTCTGTCTGTTAAATCCTATAGTCAAAAAATCTATAGTCACATTTAGCCAGTTACCCATAGGAATTAGTCATAATAGATCCAGAATAAGCCTGTGAGTGGCTTGAAGGGAGGGCATGTAGTACACAATAAAATGATGCGTTTTATATTTACTTTTTATATCCTGTTTATTTCTCCAACCACACTTGTTTTTTTGTTAAATGAGATTTTTCCTAGGAGCTGTATTGGTTAGTCAGGGCTCTCCATTGGGCAGACAAATGTTCACTCTGACCCTCTCTGTTTAAGCCTTGGAGGGGAACATGCCACTGTTGCGTGGCTGTACTATACACCACCAGTCCTTTACTGCTGGACATGTCAGTGGGTGGCTTCAACAAAATTAAAGAACTGCTTAATAAATAATATCCCCCCTCCATCCTTCAATAATTGATGATGACAAATTCCTCCAGGCACTAATTAGATCAACAAGAAATTAGTATTTATTGGAATACAGGCCTTTAGAAAAGGTCATATTGAATATTTGCTCAACCTCTAGTCTTCCATGAAACACTCTTTCATGGTTATCTAAAACGTTTTAATGGAAAGTCTATTGCTCAATACAGTCAACAGTGTTTGAATAGTGTTGAGTGGGGGAGTGGGTAAAAGGGGAGGACAGTGTGGAGGGATGTTTTCTATTCAAACTGCAGTGAGCTCTTCTCTATGCTTCTGGTATGCCTTTTACAGTTGTATAAGTATCAAAATGCTATTTAATTAAAATGGCATCAAGCATGTCACGCTGTTTAATCTGGTGGGAATAAAAGGTTGGTTGTGATAGCTGAGAAACAACTGAGCCGACTAATGGCTGAAGAAGGTGACTTGGGCTAAATATGGAACTAGCAGCCAGAGACGTCAGGGGTGGGACCTGGGCCCTGGGAGGTTTTCAGATGGGACAGGGGGGTAAAATAGGACCTACACTCTGGCTGAGAGAAAAAATCATATTTGGACAAGAAGGTAAAGTTGAGAAGGAATGAGAGGTGGAACTGATGTGCTCTGGATTCTATCCTGCCAATTAAGTTGTATTAAAGAAGTTTTGAAAATTGAGACTGAGACCACAAATTTCATATACAGTCTGCGATGTGCATATAAGCATATATGGCAGAGCAAGACGACAGTAATGATGATCACCCCTCAAGGAGGGATTTTCTGACCTTGAAATCCACATAGTATGGAGCATTTTGATTCAACACAGAGTACCTGGCCAAAGCATGCTGTTGCAAATGTAAACATGATAGACTAAAGCTTTAAAAGTAACTAGACCACTCTTTATGTAATCACCCCACAGACGTGGTTAAAATCAGCACTAAACCATCCATAAATTGTGAGCTTTCCTCTCTTCTTTAGAACCTGTCCACTGACGTACATTATGCTGAGGTTGCTCCTGCCACAAGACTTTGAAACCATTAAGCACAGAAGTAGTCATCACCAACACCTAGAAGGCATTTGTTTTCTTTAATGACAAACATATAGTAAAGAAAATCAATTAAAATCAAAGCTTATTTATATAGAATTTAAATTGTGTTTACATCACGGAAGGCTGAAATTTAAAAGGCATTAATGAGTTACAGCATCTGATTTCTGGGTTCCAAACCTTTGAGGCTCTGATAGGACTGTTGCAAATTTTGACCTCAGGGTGACCAGCAAGGTCAATGCGCTGATCTTAAATCTTAGGTGGGAAAAAACACTGTCATTGAAGCTTTCATATAATTGGAAATGAGGCTATTTAAAGCCTTAAAAGTCAGCAATTAATGCTTGAATCAATGAAAATTCTTACAGGGGCCAAATCTAGGTGGGCAAATGCTAAAGTAATACAATTATACCTTCTATACCTGTCTATATTTGCTGTAGAACTAAGACAAACAGGAGCAGCAGCAGCATTGCTATTTGAGTTGATGAACTACTCAGTTAAGCTCTTAGGAGCTCAAACCAGCTGGGACCACTTTACAATAGGACTGCCCTTATTAAGAATTAAAAGGTTTATAATTAGGATATTACGGTAGCTGTTAACACTTTATATGTTAATATATAAATTATAAACCAGTTATTGAACAGATTCAACCCACTCATGCAGACTCACCATTTGGAAAGATCATGGTGAGCATTAAGTCAACCCCTGTGATTATAGTGAGGATGACTAGTGATAATGCATTATGGTAGCAACACTGTCTTTATGGTCTTTATGGATTTGGTCCATTGATAAGCATTGTTGCTCTTTTATTTTTTATATGGCAAGTCATATTAGCAGATTTAAAACTGTTTATCAAGTGTTTTAAAACTATTCATTCATTAATTCTTTCATTTATCTTCTACCACTTATCCATTTCTGGGTCACTGGAGGTGCTGGAGCTAATCCCAGCTCACATTGGGTGAAGGTGGGGTACACCCTGGACAAGTCACCAGTTCATTGGATGGTGGGAGGAAACCCATGTAGGCACAGGGAGAACATGCAGAAAGGCCCCAGGCTGGGAACCAAATCTGCTGCCTTCATTTTGTGGGGCAACAGCGCTAACCACTATGAGGCTGCGCTGCCATTTAGAGACTGATTAATATAAAATAATAAAACCTGTATAGAACCTTCATAAGGCTGCTGTTATAGTGTAATTTAAAGATGTTTCCACAATGGTGATACTCATCTCTTGAAACCTCTCATTCTTTTTCTAAAACTGCAAATGCAAAACTCAACAAACTCCTTTAATCTGAGCTCAGAACCAAACTCAGTTTTCAGTTCCTGCACAAAGCCAATTAAAATAAAAATGCTACTGATCACTCCTTACATGCTGAATAACATTGCACAAGACAGAGCAGAGCAACATATTCACATAAACTGTGAATAATTTTATGTTGTGTCTAAACATTGACATTGTGTGTAACCTATGCTTATTGGGTCGCTAT
Source organism: Echeneis naucrates (assembly GCF_900963305.1). Lineage (NCBI taxonomy): Eukaryota > Metazoa > Chordata > Actinopteri > Carangiformes > Echeneidae > Echeneis > Echeneis naucrates. Next base: position 15,880,025 of record NC_042529.1, on the reverse strand, counting down.
TATGCTTCAGAATGTGTTGTATTTAGAGTGATAAAATTTGTTTCTAAATATCTAAATGTTAATTTGAATGATGGGTTCAGGCCACTGAGCTTTGGCACAGAGGATCAAATTAAAAAACTAGTCTATAGGCTTGTCAAAATGAAAAACAACGGTTTAACACAGTTGTTAATGACAATGCATTTTAACTGACATACAAATTCATCACACGTCCTCATTGAAAGCTTGTAGGACTTAAAAATTCAGATATATAAATGCAATAATTGCTGTGAAAACAGATAACATATTTTTATTTAAAAATGCAGTAAGGCAGTGGTAAATAGATGATTTTCCATTTTTTCTTTGTATTTTGTACTGTTAATTTTGGAGGAACCTTTAGGCTGCTGGATGTCTCATCTGAAAACTAAGCTGAAGGTTCAGTTCCTACAGTAGATGCCTGAGGACAGACCTCAGATTGTGGCTGAGTTAGTAAATCATTTACAGATGATGATAATATTGTTAGTGGAAATGCATTTTTTCCAGAAGTCATCTTTTGCAGTTTTCCCTTCAAGATTAATTTGATTCACTAGCACGTCCCATTAAGTGCATTTTTTTTTCATTAAAAAGTCTCATCAGAGTTCAGATATGTTCTAAAATCTATTAAAACTATGCGCTCCTCAGACAGACTTTGAAAAAAACCTGCAGCACATCCATATCATGTATACATAACATAATATATATGTGTGTGTGTCATCTGTCATTTAATAATTCAACCTGTTTTATGGTAGATTACATTTTGATATGAAATGTGTTTAGGCAGCATGGCAGCAGTGGTTAACCCTGTTGCCCCACAATAAGCAGGTTGCGGGTTCAGTTCCCGGCCTGGGGTCTTTCTGTGTAGAGTTTCCATGTTCACCCTGTGCTTCTGTGGGTTTCCTCAGGGTACTCTGGTTTTCTCCCACCGTTCAAAGACATGCATATTTAGGTTAACTGATCATTCTTAATTGGCCATAGGTCGGCGTGTGAGTGGTTGTTTGTCTGTCTGTGTATATTCTCATTCATCCAGGTCATAGCCAATAGTCCGTCCAACAATTGACTCAAATGCAACTGGACTTAGGACTTAGGTTTCTCAAAGACGTTTCACCTCCTTATCCCAGGGGCTCCATCAGTTTGTAACGCATAGGTCTGGCTAGTCTTCACTAGTCTGACAAAACAGTGGCGTTATACCCAAGTTTTTTACACTTCGTGGAGTTTCACTGACCATTGTTAGTCCTGTGAGGCCTCACAGGAGGCTCATCATTAGGAGTCGGAACGGTCATCATTAGGAGTCATGTGAACCCGCTGGTGAATGACTGTTGTTAAGATAGTACAGTTGCACTCAATTCAATTGTTGGTCTTTGTCTGTCTCTGTGTGTTTGCCCTGCAATGGACTGGGGACCTGTCCAGGGTGTACCCTGCCCTCAGCCAATGTGAGAAGGGATTTGCTCCTGCACTGGCTGTGACAGATAAGCTATGGAAGATGAATGAATGTGTGTTTTAGTATATAGATCCATTACGATTCATTCATTCACAATGGATTATCTACTAATAAAAACAGAAATACTTAATTGTGAGTGCAGATTTTTTACATTTCAAATACAAACCCAATTTATCATCAAAGAACTCAAAATAACAAACAGCCATTGGAAGTAACAGCAATCCTCTATCTCTGACTATCAGCCGGAGTTTTTAGCTCACCTGAGCCTGGAGAAATGGGGAGGGTTGCAGCAGCAAGGGCATGCTTTGCATTGCTTTGTTTTGCATACAAAGGCCCTGAGTTCAAACCCCAGCCACAAGGCAAACCAGTGGTAAGATTGTGCGGGTCCTCAGACCGGATAAAAGGTTGTGACAGGAAGGCGTTAAAACTATGGCCAAATCAATCATTCAAGTCACAGAGCAGACTTGCTATGGCTGCCTCAAAAAGCCAAAAGAGAAAATGTGTGTGTGACTACTCAAATCGTACTTGGAGGTACAATTCTGGCACACATTAATTACTTCGCCTGATGTGCAAGCATCATGGGCCCATTTGTTGCATCTCACACGCTGCACCTAAATCTCCTTTAGGCGACTGTCTGATGCTTCAGTTAAAATTGAAACTCAAACATTGAAACTCATTAATTATCATTTCTCTTATTCTGTTCTCTCCTTCCTTACTTAAATTCATTCTTTAATCCTCCCCTCCAAGCTGTCACATGTGGCTTCTTGCCCCAAAATCATTGAGACAACTTGCCCAAAAATGTGTGCTAATATTGATTAAATCTCAAGGTTAGCTCAACATGGAGCTGCAGCTTAAGTTTCAAAAGACCCTTTAAGAGTAAATTCATATCTAATAGAGTTTTAACACATAAAGTGTAAAGAGTAATTACTTCTCTTTTGAAGGTGAAAAATAAGAACACTGTGCTCGTCTCAGAATAAAGTGACATTGACAAACTGTGAACAGAAAGTATACCATAGAAAACTAAAACAAAGTAGTTTGGGTATTTTTTTTAGAGAGACTGCTAGTGGAGGTACGAAGAATGTGACAACCCAGTGCACCCTCGTGCTCCCTTTTCATTGGCTGACTGTTTTCTGTGCGATCAAAGAAAAATATAGCAGATTTCAAAGAATTGCACAGGAAAACTGAATCCTGTAAGACTATACTGTGTGTCTGAGTGGGCTGAGCTCAGGTTACAGCTAAGAGTTGAGTCTGCTTAGTTGTGACATCACAAAGTTCAAGAAGTCCTGACAGCTGATGGTAAGGATCAGTTTCTGAAAAGAGCTTGTGTAAATTTCTCAGTTTCTGCTTATCAGACATAAGCATTTACTTTCCTTTATATTTTATTGGGACCTTCATTTTAAAACATTGGTTTTATCATGTGCCATATAGTCTTTACTTACTCATATTGTTGTGCATAGAGTTATGAATCATAAAAAAATGTTAAAAGTGGGGAATGATGTCGAATTGGCTGATTGTATAACTACCTCCACAAGTGTTTGTTGTAAAAAGGCTAACTTCTCTTCAGGTCAAAGGTAATGAGGAGTTTTCAGCTATGAGTTTGACTTTACAGCATGAAAGTGGCTTCAGTCATATCACGTTTATGCATCACATTCAAATGGAGACTGTGTGATTATTTGTGTTTCTCTCTGATATCATTCTCTCTTACACACACACACACACACACACACATCCACATAGACACACAGCAAGAATATTAGGACACATAAGCTAGTCTATTTCATATGGTCTGACACACACACGAGAAGTTACTAAATGTGTTGTGTGTATTTCTGCATGTCACATGAGAAGTTGTGAGTTAACCTGACACTAGCTTGTTGGATGTTTGCTCATTGTCTTCACACTGTCCTTGAGTTGAGCTAAACAAGAATTCTTCATACAGCTTTCAGTCCCGCTTCAGGCCCTCCTTTAATCAGCAGCCTTCTAATTAGCTCTTGGCATGGTAATGCACCCTGTGCTTTTCTTTCTCCCACTTGTTATACTAACCTATTAGCGCGTATTAACATCAGGGCTGATTAGCTGTGGCTCAGCCCCTATGGGGCGCCCAAGCCAGATTCACTTGTAGTTTTATCCAGCGTAACATGTTTCACTTGGGGTGGAGAAACTTCTCTGAGAGGAATATAATTCCTTTTACACCTATTTGATGATGTTTAGCCAGTTAATAAAAGTCAGGGGATCTATTATTTCAGCAATTCACCATGTTGTCATAGCCAGTCAATACCTAGGGGAAAGAGGAGAAGAAAGGGAAAGGAAATAAATTCTTCAACCCCCTACCGCTGTCTCTCTGCCGTGTGATATAGTGAACATAAAACATGATGAAGCTGTGTGATCAGACAGAAGAGGCCAATGACTGACCAAGGCTTTGATGGGCTTATTATTTTAACTTTGATTTATGATAATTGACCTCTAAGTGTAGACGGTCATAATTAATGATGAGGGGGAAAAGGCCATCTCACTCTTGCTCTAGTCTTGCTCTTTCTCTCTCTCTTGCTCTCTCTGTCTGGTTTTACTTTGTCAGTTAAGTGTCTTTGGCTTCACAATAATAAGAATGATCTTATTAGCAGATATCAGATCTCAATAGAAAAGGGCATGATCTCCATCCCAACAGCCCAGCACAGTTTTCTTTATGATAATGTCAAGAATGCATCACAATTTAACTAGCTTGATTTGGATTTGAAAAAAAAAAATCAACAACAACAACTGTCTACTACCATCTCTTACTCTCAGTTTCCACACCTCATTTAGATCGGCCCCACCCCATATATGGCAATAAAGTTAAGTGGATAGCTAGTGGCCTCCACCCTCTTCTGTGATTGAGCATCAGTCAATACAGTTGATCAAACATCAGCACTGTTGTCATTAGTCTGGATTCATGTTCATGTTGTCAGACTGGCCACATGGCAGCACCATGGGAGTGACTGCTGGGCCATTACTAAATAACTAAGTCATACCTAACCAGTTGCCTGACAACACTAACAGAAAAATACATACCAGAGTAACTTGAAGTGGGTTAGGGTGCAAACTGATGGAGTATTTCATCACTGGCTTGCTTTGCCTGTAAGTGTTGGGGTCTCTGTGACACTTTGATCAAAGATTTTGTGTTTTGGAAACTTTAGCAGCTGCTCAACCTTTCGCTTTGTGTAACTGTGGCGTTTCTGTATTGAAGTTTACGGGCTCCAGTAACCATTTCATTTATCACCTTATTACCCTAAATGTTTTCCCAACGAGTTTATGGTCTCAGCCTTTATTTTCTTCAACAAAAGTCTTCAACAAAAACTTGTGACATGGGGAAAATAACCCATATTTTATGCATTGTGCCTATCATGTGTTTGACCAATTCTCACAGGGTCAAATGACATCCCTCACTCCAGCTCCACATTCTCCTCTAAATATGGTTTCTTCTGATTCAATAAAAAAACAACAACAACAACAACAAAAGTATAAGCAAAATGACCAAGAACTCACAAACTTGAGGCCTCAAAACGGCAATTTACAAAACAATCTGTGGCTCATGGTGATTTTCCACTGGTCCATAACTCATGATTTTTTTTAAAAACATTGTGTCAGTTAGAGCCATAGCCAGCAAGGCAAAGGTCCGTTGCATTGGCATCATCCCGCCTAATTACTTCTGCCAGCAAGCCAGTGAACATGAATGATTCTGATGCTAGTCTTGTCTGTTTCACTCACCCTTTAATTTCCCCCATCTACTTCTTCTCCATCCTCCTCCTCCCATCCTTCCGATGGGAACGGGAACAGTGAGAGATTTGGAGGGAGAGATGACAAGATGAAGATGCTGTGCTGCTTTTGTGTCTTTGGTTGGGTTGGAAGACTGTTAGACTTGTGGAGGGCTGAGAAGAAACAATGAGGAGACTGATTTGAATCCATGATGAATGTGCTTTTCATCTTACTGCTTCCTTGCTTCTCATTCCTTTTGAGCTTTCGGTCTCCTTTTGTCTCTCCTCCATCTTGCATTTTTTCCCTTCCCCCTCGGCTTTCTATATTTTTTAAACTTCTGTCTTTTCTCTGTTTCTTGAGCTAATGATGTGTCGTTTGTGAATGATCCAGCTCTGAAAATAGTTAACAGTTTATAAATGATATACAGTACAGGCCAAAAGTTTGGACACATCTTCTCATTCAAATGAATAGGAAAGTGTGTCCAAACTTTTGGCCTGTACAGTACAGTCAATCAGAGATTGGCCCTTTTTTTTATAAATTGAGTTGGATATTTAGGTTTTTGTACTTTGGGACTTATTATCTGTAGCATAATGCTCCAAGTTATGCTTGTTAAATTGCCAAAAAAAAAAAAAAAAAGCCATATAAATAACAAAGAAATGTTATAATGTAGAGGCAGCACGGTGGCCTAGTGTGTCGCCCCACTACAAGAAGGTTGTGGGTTGGGAACTGGCCCCAGTCAGTTCTCCCAATGTCTGCATGGGTTTCCTCCAGGTACTCCGGTTTCCTCCCACTGTCCAAAGACATGCATGTCTAGGTTAAATGGTGACTCTAAATTATCTGTAGCTCTGAATATGTCATACAATTGACTGGCGAGCTGTCCAGGGTGTACCCCGTCCTCACCCGGAACGTTGGCTGGGATTGGCTCCAGTACCCCCCCATCCTGAACCTGGACACAGAGAAAGTGGTAGAAGATGGATTGATTAATGTTATAATGTATGTTATTTACATGTGGAATCAATTTTGCTTACAATTTTATTTTATTTTTTGGTACAAATTAAATGTAAGCAACAAAATAAATTTGGGAGGTGAAAGAGCCAGCACTATTTTCAGCACACATTCTTCTCTGCTTCTTAACATTCTTCCCCAGAGAAGTGTGTATGCTTGAAAAGACCTTTCAGAGTGCTATTGTCCCACGATTGTTTGAGCTAGAGGTGTGTTGAACTAGAGAATCAGCTCTCTATAACAAACCCTGATTTTTTGTGTAACACTGACTTCAGCTGCTGGAGTTGTGAAGAATGTTTTCCATGTTTATCTGTCAATTCTCATCCACTGTCTTTGCTCGTGACTTCTTGTCCCGTTCTCTCATCTGATGCTCCTATTGCCTCCAGGGGGTGATGTCACAGCCAATCATTGTCTCATTAGGAGACCTAGACTTCAGCTACTTCTATAGCCAAAGTAAATAAAATCATGTTCTTCTGATTTCTCAATGAGAAGTTGGTATGAGTTTATTTTGTTGGCAGAATAAAGACAGAACGAAATGGAAACTTTGAGCATTTAGAGGCTGGAGCTGATTTTGATCGAAAGAATAAGCCGAGCTCCTGACCAGATAAAGATTGAAGCTTTAAATCAGGCCTAGAACAAAAAGCATGTGTGGAAATTTCTGTGTTGAATTCTTTTTAGGTTATTATGTTTTTTTTTAATTTAATTACAAAACAAAGACAAATTCAAAGTCTGTTATGTTAGTTTTTTCTTGTTTTATGAGCTACTATCCCATATTACAGCGGAGAGAAAACTTTGTAAAGTGACATCTATGATTAAGGGCAGCACGGTGGCATAGTGGTTAGTGCTGTTACCCCACAATAAGAAGGTTCTGGCTTCGGGTCCCGGGCCTGAGGCCTTTCTGAGTTTGTATGTTCTCAGTAGCGTGGGTTTCCTCCGGGTGCTCTAGTTTTCTCCCACCATCCAAAAACATCATGTTTTGTGTGAATGTAAGTGGTTGTCTCTCTCTTGTCTCTGTGTGTTGGTCCTGTGATGGACAGGCAACCTGTCCAGGGTGACCCCGCCCTCACCCAATGTGAGCTGGGATTGGCGACGTGACCTGGAAACTGATAAGTGGTTGAAGATTAATGAATTAATTCAACAATAATTAGCTGAGGTTGTCTGATTCTGGAAAATTGGAGACTTGGTGGCATTTCTGAAAATTACAACTTTATAACGAATACCACAAAGGGATAAAAAAACAGAGAGAAACCTGAAAGAGCTAAGCTCCAGTAGTTCCCTCCCTGCTTCTTCCCCTCGTTCCTCCCTTTCTTTCTCTCCGACATATCCCATTTGCCCCTCCTCTCTTTTTCCCTCTACTTTCATCTCTTGTTGCATCCTGTTCTCCAGTCTGCTCCTTTTTGCATGTTGCCTCTCTCCTGTCTTCCACTGATATACATTCCACTCCACTCTTTTCTCTCCGTTTCACAAGGCACCCCCTCTCTTTTTCAGACTTCTTCAATTTCCCTCTGTTCATTCCTTCCTTTCCCCTCCGGCTTAAATTCAATGCTACCACATACCCATCAACATCATCTATCTCCCTCTCCCTCTGTGTCTCTGTCTGAGTGTCTCTCAGCCTCCCTGTGGTGGTGACAGTGTGACAGCTGTGTGCCAGCCTGATCACACCCGGCCTTTGATCACTCTCCCAGATCACCACTGTGGCTAATGAGGGGAGCAGGAGGGCTCCGGGGCTCGCATGCTGCAGCTCCCACAATGCCCTCTTTATCCCCACCACTCCTTCATCACCCGATCCCTCACCTCGCTATCTCGCTCTCTCTCCAGCCTCTCTTCCTCTTTCTTTCATCCTTCTATCTTCCTTTATTCAGCTTTCTTCCTCTCCTCAGCTATTTGTGACACTGCTCTCAATTTTGCCCTGGAAGAGGATTTGAACTAGATTTGTGAAGTATTCCAGATTCTGTATTAATAGGTCGATGACAACAAAAACGGGCAGCACGACTCCCGGTCTCTCTGTGTGTTGGCACTGCAATGGACTGGCGACCTGTGCATTGTGTACCCCGCCCAATGTGAGCTGGGATTGCCCCCCAACCTGGAAATGGATAAGCAGTAAAAGATGAATGATTGAATGGACAACAAAAACAACAAAAACACAAATTTTTTTTATCATCATTTTTATGCCCACAGGATGGAAAATCACTCACTCACTCACTCCTCTTCATCCGCTTTATCCATGTCTGGGTCACAGGGCTGCTGGAGCCAATCCCAGCTCACATTGGGCGAGGGGCGGGGTACACCCTGGACAGGTATCCAGAGTTTGTGGATGAGTACAGTGCTGGAGACTCTTGCATGAAAAGCAAAGAACATCCTGGCAAAGGAGTGAGTGTGGAAACGATGAACATATGCTGGGCTGATAGCAGTAGATGAGGAGCTGCTGTGTTCATAGGTGAGTAGATTTGACTTCATGGGGGGGGGGGGGGGGGGGGGGTGTAGCTTGTTAGGCAGCTGGGAGTGGAAAAGTACTGACAGAACTGTGACAAGAAGTCCACCAGTGCTGGGTGTGACCCCTTCCTACTCCCAACACTGGACCATGCTGGGCTGTGCTGCACTTTTGCCATGGGACTACCACCATTGTAGTTTAGTTTCTTCTTTGTTACAATAGTAGACCTAGTAACTGCAGGAGAGTGAAGCTATTTGTGTTCATAAACCTTTTTCTCTTGTTTCCTTGTTAACCTGTTAAGCCCTGACCGTATTTTCAGGAAAAAAAATCCTGAAAAGATGTCCCCAAAGCAAACGAAGAATCATTCCACAATAACAAGGTCCATATGCATGTTCTTGGTTTCTAGGGACATCTAGAACCTTAGAGAATCTATTCCCAGCAACAAATATTTTACTATGCCCAAAGAAATTGGATAAACCTAAGGAGAAATGTGAAGTTTCTATCACTGCCTGTATCCTTTCCCCTATTAGACAGAGGATAACACCATGCTAACAATGATTCCAGGCACACGGATGCCTTTGATCCCCTTTAGCCACTTGTTGCCTGCACATTTACCAAATGTAATTGAATTTTAGCAAATAGTAAAGACTCCTCAAAGGTTGTAGTAAGGATAGTGCAAGGCGGATACTCAGTTTGCAACAATTTGGCACAGAATCTGTGCCAATGGGCCAAATTTGTGCCAAGTGTCCCAAACGGGTTACTTTCCACTTCCAGTGGAAACAGCAACTTTAAAACTATAACAACCATAATTATATCAACTTTAACTATCGTAATAACACAAATTACAGCTATTAAAACTCCAAACCTCGCTACTACTACTTACTAACTCACGCACCCTACGCTACATGCACCAGCACCTTATCCTCCAGAGGTCAGGATATTTACAGAGGGATTTGACCTCAACGGGGTGGTGTAGTTTTGCTGTTGTTTGGTATCATTCAATGCAGTAGCTTTTCTCCTTTCATAAGACTACAAACATGTCCGTGCTGAAGTTGGAGTTATGATTATACAAAGCATTTCGTTTCCACGTTTTCAATGTTATGTATTTCTAAACATAAACGTTCACACCAAAATACACATTTGGTCTTGTTTTGTGGACATTAGGGCCTAAAACTTAAGAAAAAGCACCATTGTCATGTTTCAGTGCATTTTATGGTGTTTGAATTTTTTTTTTTTTTTTTTTTTTGCTGTTGTTTATTTTTCGGCTGGCCGATCAGCTGTAACAGACAAAGGAGGTAAGCTGCTGGTGTTTATTTTTCCTTTTTATGTCAGGTTAGACTTCAAACTTAGTTGATTATTTTTGTTATCTTGGCTGTCCCCTCCCTGACCTCTTTTCTATCTATTCACTTATTTAAATAAAAGCACTTTTTGGACTGCAGCATTTCTGACGTGGGTCTACCTTGGGAAAGAGGGGAGTCACACATTTGCCCTGGTTTTCCCTGGGCATAACACATATTTGCATAAAACTTTGCATGCTCCTTTCCTTGATGGTTCCTTTCCATGTACTCAGACTTACTGCCAAAGTCCAACGACATGTACAGTAGGTTGAATGGTGACTTGCAATGTCCGTATTGCCATTGTGAATGGTTAAAGCATGACAGATTATGAACCAACAGAAAAAACTATTTGACAATTCATGAACAGAAATAATGGCTTTTGTTCGCTAAAACTGTCATTTAGTATTGCTTAACACTACTTCCTCATTATGCAGAATGCATTATACCAAAATAAACATTTCAAATATTAATATGTATCAAATTATAATAATAATAATAATAATCAACACGATTTAACAGTTGGAGTTGTTGTACTAATGTATACTGAAGACCATTCTTTTCTCAGCCAATTTGTGATACAGATAATGATACTGTTTAAAAACTGACAGATTAAAAGAGAGACTTCATCTAGGTCTGGCTCATTATGGGAGTGGAAATTAAGATTATCCAATGAGTAACATTTATAAAACAAAATCATGTTTATGTTGTTAAGAAGGTTGAAGGTTGTTTTTTTTCTGGTTTTTGTACCTTTACATAGTTTTAATCATGAAATTATACAAAGTCCATAAGAGCTGGCCACTGAAGTCTGCTTTTCTCAACTGGACTGCAGAGCGATGGGTGAAGGCTGTCTTTTCTGATAAATCAGGTTTTCTTTCACATCTTGTGGATGGCTGGGTGCATTTCTCTTATCTAGGGAAGACATGGCACCAGAATGCATTATGGGAAGAAGACTAGCTGGTGGAGGCAATGCGATCCTCACTGTCGTTACTTTTATACCTAAAATTGACCTGAACTTGGTTCAGAACAAGTCCAGCTCTTCATGGAAAAAGTATTTCCTTATGTCAGCTGCCTCTTTTAGCAGGATAACACTCCCTGCCACACTGCAACAATGTTCAGGAACCACAAACAGTTCAAGGTGTCATTTGGCTCCAAATTTCTCAGATTCAATCCAATCCAAGAAGGCCCCATGCCAGAACTTCCTAGAACTGAAGGATCTGATATTAGCTTTTGGTCCAGTCTGGCACTTAAGAGGAAAGATTATGAAAAATTATAGTTGTTTTTTTTTCTTAAAGAAAGTAAGACTAGAAAGTAAAAACTAGAAAGTAAATTACTTTATTTTTTCAAAAAAGTTAATAATTAAATAAAAAAAAAAATGCAATTTTAAGAAAAAAACTAAAAATTCATGTCACTTTTTAACAGTCTCTCACTACATCCTATTCATTCGTGGGGGTGCTGGAGCCAAGCCCAGCTCACAGTGGGTGAGGGCAGGGTACTCCCCTGGACAGGTCACCAGTCCAGGGAAGTCCAGGGTCTCTGTCCAGACAGACAGAGACCAACAACCACTGACACTCACCATCAGACCTACGGACAATTTAGAATCACCACCTAAACATGTATGATGGAGGATGGTGGGAGAAAGTACCTGGAGGAAACCCATGCAGGCATGAGGAGAACATGCAAACTCCACACAGAAAGACCCTGGGCTGGGAACTGAACCTGGAATCTTTTTGTTGTGGGACAACTCTAACCGCTGTGCCTTTTAAATACCTTAACATTTTAATAATTGATTATTTTATTAATTTATCTATTTTTTTCTTTGCCTAGCTCTGACATCCACTAGTTATCATTCACTGAAAGCCAGTCTCCAAGCAAACATCAATCTACTCTTACTTAACTTTCACTATGTAAGAGGGAGGGTTAAGGTTAGATGATGGCATCTTTACCAGCATTCATTTCCCTGCCATCACACCCAAGCAGCTGTTGGACTCAGATGAACTCCAGCTGTCGAAAGACAAGTGCGGTGAATACGTGACCATGTAGGCTGCTGAAGAATAGCCCAGCGCTCCCTGTCTGGCTTCATGCCGACAGCCTGTTTGCCCTTAAACACCATCAAGCTGTTGAATCAGTTACCAGTATTTGCTTTTGTATATTGAAGGCATCTGCATGTGGCAAAAAAAATAAGAAAAGAGACATTTACCGACCGAGCCCTTAATGCTTGATTCCTATCTCCACTTCTATTTGCAGCCCCTATTTTCTTCCACTTCCTTCTGTTTGCTCTTATAATTTCTTGTAATTTCTCTTTTTTTGTGTTGATCACTGCCTTTCTTTCCTCCATTTCATTTTCTTTCTATCCAGTCTTTCCCTACTTTATATACTTCATGACCCCTATCACCCTGCTCACCACCTCTTTTATGGAAGTATCACTGGGCTGGAAAAATAAATTTCCCCCTTCCACTCAAATGCAGGTATGGAAAATTATAGGAGAGCAGAGAGGGAGGGGTAGAGAAAGATGGTGTTAATATTGATCTTTGTTAATTAGATTCCTATTGGAGTCCTTTGGGGGGATCGAATTTGAGTCCAGGCGGAAGAAAGCAAAGCCAAAAGTAGAAGGAATTAAATTTTAAACAACAGCTTGTTTGGACACAGTGTGACGAAATCAGTGCTTCTCATATCTGATATATTCATATCACTGCTTAGTCTGATCCCTCTCTCTCTCTCTCTCTCTCCCCCCTTTGTCTGTTGTTGCTTTTTTTTTTTTCAAACGTTTGGATGCATTTATGTTTTTGGAATTGATTTGCATTTGTTTTCTCTCTTTCTCTGTGCTCGTCCGTGTGGGCTTATTGGGACTTCCTGGATCAGACACAGCGCACAGTGCTGCACATAGATGACTGTATATGGTCTGGCCTTCATTCTATGTACCTGAATTATTTCATTCTTTTCTCTGGGCACTCTGGGAATTCACAGCAACAGAGTGAGATACCCCTCTTCATTCAGCATAGTATAGTTGCAAAAATGTTGTACTATAGTATCTGCATCAGCTTCTAAAAACCTTTAATTGTGTTTGTGTTGTAGAAGAACCTGCTGCTGGGGTTTTTACTCAGAACAGAGATGAAAATAGAAAAACTCTGTGTTGATGAGAGAGGTTAGAGGTCAGAGAAGAGACAGACTGGTTGGACAGAATGTCTATGGTCACTCAACTGTGGTTCAAGTAAAGCTTCAGAAGGCGCAACATGTCCAGCTTTGAGGTGAATGAGCCACAACACCAGAAACCATGTCAGGTTACACTTGCCATCAGAGAAGAACAGGAACCTGAAGTGAACGAGCATGTGACAGTTAAATTCAGAAAAAACACAGTCTGCTCTGATGGTTTTGGATTTGTGTTCAGGCAGCAGCATGAATCCATAGACTCATGTCAACAGTCCAGGCTGAATTTGTTGTAAATGTGTGGGGGGAGTTTTCTTTTTTTCTTGGCACACTTTGGATGTCTCTGTTTTTGGCTTTATTCTATTACTTCATAGGTGTCAAGGTCCGTGGGATGCAAGATCAGACCCAGGAGCAAGAAGAAGTCCACGACACAGTCCAATGTTCAAACTTCGGTTTTTACTTAAAAAAATGAAAAATGCCCAGAAAAACAATAAGCTTGAAACACAGAAAACCTCCAAACATATATATAAAAGAAAACACCAAGATGTCAAAGCCAGAGTACAAGGACCAGAAGGAGTCAAAACCAAGATACAGTATGCAAAAGTGGAATGCGACCCTTGTCTCTAATGGCTTTCAGGATATACTGGCACAGAACAACTGCCAGGGATACAATGAAGTCTCAACTCCACACAAACCTCACGACTTTGCTCAATTTAGGATTTTGTGGGAGACAGAAATCTCTGGGTTACTCCACAGAGTCTACCTCCATCATTATTTATAGCCTGTAATGAAAATCCCAGAACACTGGCAACAAAAATCATCGTGAGATTTAATTTATTCTATATCCTGATGTTTGCCTTAAACATTACCTGAGGCTCCTGTGGTGGATCTTCAGGATTATAATTGACTCCACTGCTTCTCAGCTGTTCAGCTGAGCATTGGTTTGGTTGCTAAATATGTGGTCAGTGACTGTATCCCTTTGTCCTCTCCATTTTTCACTGTAAATCAAATAAATCAGCGTAATAACACTGTCAGTATCCTTATCCATTAGTCTCTCCCACATTATTTGTATGCAACATGATAGGTTAATATTGTGTATGTAAGCAATTATTTACCATCCTGTTGTGCAAACACACTGAATTTGAAACGTACATTGCAGACAGCAATCTTTCTGATGTGTTCCTGTGTATTTGACAGCTGAGAAGAGCTGAAACACTGTTGTAGTTCATGCTTTTTTTTTTTTTTTTCAGATAAATAGCTGAGAAAAAGGCACAATTTTAATTTCTCCTGCAAGTCACAGTAAAAACACATGGTTTGAATAGGTGATGAACTTTTAAATTAAATTTCCAAATGTTTGAGGTGTCCAACATCTCGTAGCATAGCGGCCATTATCTTTGTGAAAAGTGTTGTGTTGTTATAGCAGGCTATGGAGACCTTGTCTCATCGCTGCTGCCAAAAATCTGCTTATTGTACCATTTGTCAGTGAGGCTCATTTGGTTCAGTGAGTGATTGATTGGGTGATTGATAACGCCTCCTTAGCCTCCTCTTCCGCTTCCTCCACCCTTCCCTGTCGCCAACCACCTTTTCTTTTTACCTACTGGTTCCAGCAGCACACCTGTCCCAATATTTGACACTCGTCTCTCCATCTGTGTGCAGCGGAGCTGGTCTGACTGGCAGCCGACCTACACCCATCCATCCATTCATTCAGCTCCCTCCCTTCTTCCTGCCATCACTCTGCATTCTTAATTGAATCTTTTCAATATATTCCCTGTGGCTTGATGGGAAGGGTCACTTGCTTCTGATTGCTTCACCACACTTTGAGCGTTAAGGACTTTCTTTATCAAGCAGCCAAGCGGTCAGAGTGTAATATAATGTGTGTCTTGTGTGCATGTGTGTGTGTGGTGTGAGACAGTACTGTCTTCCTGCCTGTCCATCTTCCTGGCCTTCCCCCACCTCGTTCTATTCATCTCTGTGCCTGGCAGCGAGGAGAGTGAAGCCTCGGTGGCAGATGTGCGCAAAGAAGCTCTTTTCTTAACATTGAACTTCATCTGCTTAGTCTGCAAAGTGGTGTTGGATCAATAGATGAGCCTACCACCACTCGCTTATTATTAAAAATCTGATATTGCCTAGTAAGTGTGGTCAAGCAGGCAAGTACAATAAAGTTTCCACTGCTGTATGTTTTTATAGGCTGAGGGATCGATGCTGATCTGGTTGTGGGATTTACATTTTTAATTCTAAATAAATATAAAACAGGCATATTTATGCATATAACATGCATATAAACATATATATTGTAATTTTAATATAAAAAAATTAAATCATATTTCTCCACCAAGTGAAAGTAAATATTCAAATATTAGTCTGCACACAGCGCCCATGGACAAATGAAAAGCCAGGGTAAAAGACATTTAGGGGTACAATGTATAGTTTAAATAATAGATTCTATATAATTACCTTTTTCAGGCTTTGCTCACTGATTGAAGGCTATTTAAACTATCACATTTTACTGACAGTGTCTCAATAATGACTAAACAGAAAAAAAGAAGCACTTGAATTTAATGAAAACATTAGAAAGAGTGGCAAACTTAAATTTAGGGGGGCAGAGGCCCACTGGAGAAACCCCTGTGCATGCTTACTACCCTATGGACAGACCATAAAATGGATGTAGATGGTGGATGGTGGCAGGCAGAGCATGCCTGCACTCTAACTCATCACCATCCGGGAAGAAGTCAAATTGTATTAATGTCTATCCAACCCAATTTTTTTAATTTTTAATGATTTCATCTTGTTTGCCAGACGGTTAGGGCCAACCATTTGGCAAAGGGGTTTGACCCCGATTGCATTTTTGTAAATAAGAGAAAATTCATTACATAGACTAAAAGCTCTACTTCAAAGCAATAAGGGAGAAGCATTTGTATTTTCAGTGGAGTGGAGCTAAAGTCCTAAATTTCCATATCGATACTGTAAAATATATTAAAGTAAATGTATTTTTAGTAGGGAGCCTTTTAAAATGTCCAACTGTAGGCGTCAGTGAGTATAATTGAGATATATGTGGTGCAGATGGTGAATCCATATTCAGGATCCAGTATAAAAAGAGCCACCAGTTTGTTCACCTGCTTCCCAGCAAATTTTCTTTGCATTTCTGAAATTATAGCACCATCCAAATTACAAACTATCAGCTCTCAGACAAATTAGTAACCTCACGGCCGGTTGCCACTTGGGGTAGACACCAATTGCAGCACACACCATCACTGGCCCTGCTTATGATGGCCATCGTTTAAACTTTTTGACCTCGCTCGGTTTGTGCCTCCTGAGGGTGAACCCTTGACAGCAGGAAATATGAGTAATTCTGCAATTTCATGAGTCATTCAATGTACATTCTGGCAATTGTATCAAGAGAGCATCTAAACATGGTAGAGCTGAGAATTCCATCCATTACGTTTACTGCTTATTCGAGCGAAGTTGCAGGGGGCCCTGAGGTAATCTCAGCTCAGATAGTCTAATACAGGGATGACAGATAGAGACAGAAAACTACTAATAATTATTTGTACTGGACTGTGGGGGTGCAGTGGGAGGGTACACACAGATACAGGGCCATGTAAACTCCACATAGAAATCCAGAACCCTCCTGTGAGGCCACAGTGTAACCACTGCATCAATGTGCTGTCTGTAAGTGTGGAGGGAATTGGCGAAATGCAAGACGTCAGAAGTAAAGATTGTCTGTAATGTGATGATGTAAATTAGGTTCTAGGGGATCTTACTCTCCCCAAGTTCTCCATGAAATGCAGCATTGGAACTGACCATTTGTTCCGTTGTTCCGCACATCAATGAGCCACACACTTAAAATGGGCCGGCCTTTCCCAGTCCTCCAACTGGTATTTTACTGACTTTGAAATTAGCTTTACTCATCCATTTCATGATGTACAGGTGGTAAGTGGTCCCAAATTAACGAATCACTGTGTCCATGGGCGGTGGCATTTAAGTGCCACATGATAATGAAGAAGAACCTCAATAAGTTCTACAGAACCACTGCAGGACATCCAGGGAAAGAGACGAAAAAACAAATGCAGTTGCAAAGTACATTCTCCAAAATAATGACACATTTTGCAGAGCTATCAATGAAAAAATTCCAGATTTTTTTGGTCATCAGCACAGTTTTGTTTTGTTTTTTTTAAGAATAACAACCTGCCACTCTGACAGTTTGAGACAGGCAAGGTTCAAAACTATGACTGAGAGAATTTTTTCCTCATTCCTTTATTCTTGAGAGCCAAATCATTTCTACAGAGTTGCAAAGATGACATTGATAGAGTAAATGCTTTTGAACTTGTGTCTTGTAGTTATGTGCAGCACAACCATTGTTACAAGCTGCTGTGCCCCCAGCCCCCTGTACTAACTGCTCATGTTTACTGAAGCTGAAGAAAAGTCAGACTAAACATCAGATTAACCCCACATTAGCTGTGCTGTACAGGACATTGGCCTTTCCAAGACATCTTATCACTTCCTGCAGTGGCAGGACAGCAGTGGACAGGTTCATGTAAAGAGAGTAGGAGGGTTTGCATGTACTGTGGAGAATGTGACAATCACATCGGTCCCTGGTCTGAAATTAATTTGCTAAATATACTCAAAAGCCAAATTGTGCAAAATAAAATTTAAAAAATAGATAAACTATTTCAGTTGAAAACCTAACTGCCAGCGGATGTTTTTAAGTAAAAACAAACAAACAAACAAACAAAAACCAATGTTCACTTTGGATAAAGTGGAAATATGGGTGAGTTAATGTGAGGAGATTTTTTACAGCATCTGCGTGAAAAGCTTGTACTTCACTTGATTAAATCTCTGCCCTCATATAGAGGCAGTGGGACACACGTACTGATATATCTACAGAGTCAGGCTGGAGAAATGCTGTGTCAGAGTGCTGCACCATTATGCACGGCTGTCCACTGTGTTACTTTGATTAAATCACATGGAAACGACACCAGACTGTTTAAAAATAACCACACATGCACTAAACAGATCAGACTGCTCAGGTCTAAGTCGGCATACTGCCTGTTTATGCATTAGAGATTGGATTACAACATTTTATTATTACTGTACATTATCCTCTGTTGTGAAAGGTTAAAAAAAATGCTGGACTTTCATGTTTTATTCTAGGAATTTACAATGATTTGAAGGTTTATGTGTCACATTTTAACAAAGCATGACTTGTTGCAATGTTAGACAGAAAAATTCAGACTGACATTAATGTTTTGTTTTGTTTTGTTAACGAATTCACTCCAAAAAATCTGTATACTACAGGCTTCCAGATGTGTGAAGCTGTGTGATCAGCCAACTGATCTGTGAGTGCTTGTTCCACAGAATTTGCAGAATTTCTCCAGCCCACTCATTGGCTCAGTCGTGCCATCACAATAAGAGCACTAATGCTAAATATTGACCACGGACTAGTTACACGGGTTTATGAAATGTCAATTTATTCAATATCAAACAAATAAATAAATGCATGAAAATTTTGTACGGGATAAATTGAGATCTGAAATTGTGAGATAACCAGAAGAAAAGGGTAAGAAATAGAATTGAAAAACTTAATTACCCTGACAAATCAAATCAAATCAGATTTATTTGTGTAGCACCAAATCATAACAGAGTTGCATCAAGGCAATTTACATATAGAGCAGGTCTAGACCAAACTCTTTGTAAAATTATTTAAAGAGACCCAACAGATCCCCCGATGAGCAAGCACTTGGCGACAGTGGCAAGGAAAAACTTCCTTAAAATACATAGCAAATTATCTAAATATAATATTTTTATTAAGACATTTATTTATCAACTCATTTATATATGCATATTTACATTTGTTTATATAATTCTACATGTTTTATACATTGTATTTATTTCAGGATCAATTTTATAGTTGTATAGTTTTTTGTTTTTGTTTTTGTTTTTTTTTGTCGTTTTTCAATATTCAATGAAATGTCATTGCAAAGCACCCAATGGTGCTTGATGGACTACCCTACTCCTGTTATCATTAATAGGGGCAGGCTTGGGGACGGGGATGAGTTTCAGCTTACCGGAGGGGTTTAACTCAACAATAAACAGACAGGGTAGAGAGGTCAGAACTTTGCTGGGTTTCTTTCATGTGACAAACTGACAACAAGAGAATGTCAATGTCTGAAATCCACAAAAACACTAAAGCTTTTTATAAATCGGCCACTGGGAGTACTTTTTTTTTTTTAAATACAAACACAAACACACACACAGATGTCATTCAAATGTTTACCAACTTTTCGTTCTTGATGTTTTTGTGTGTATGGTGTGTGTTTGTGTTCATGAGCTGCACACCACTGCGTTGTTCCCCTCTGATAGTTCTCTGATTGACTTCATCTGTCTCTCATCAAGCTTCTGTTAACCCTGCTGCTATGGATTCACATACACCACGAAGCTGTGTGTGTGGTTGTAGGTATGGGTGTGTTTATGTGTGTGCATCCACCAGCCTCATTAAATCATCAGACAACAAACCTCCACATCCCAAATCGCATGCATGCCTCTGTGCTGAGCTGTTATCAGCTAACTAACACACCTCCTCATCTTCGGTTACATTTGGAGTCTGACTGTGATCGCTGACAGCTCCTTCTGATTTATGAGACAACGAGGATTATTAAGTTTACATCCTCACAGCTAAGAGTTCAAAGTCAGATACCTTCCACTGAGCCTTAGTTAGCAATGCCAATGAAGATATTTTATCTTTATTCATCTCCCGCCTTTTCTTTCTTTCTTTCTCCTTTATTTTCATCCTTGCTGGGGCAAGGCAAACAAAAGTAACCACACACACGATTAATATCATCATTAGCATCATTATCCTCATCATCAAATCTGATCTACACATTTTTACTGCTCAGATTAAGGTAATTATGTTAGAATGAAAAGCTTCTTCTCCAGTATTTATTTCAAAAGTTCAAGTTTTGTCTTGGTTTCTTTTGAGTTTCACATAATTATGGAATCCAAAATTAAAGAAAGGTTCTTTGAAGGGCACAGAAGTAGCTCACCTTGGTGTCCTGAGTCCTTACTAAATAGGCTTGGGAGAAAATCTGACATAGGTCCTTTTGTTGGTTTTCAGTCTCTTTCCCCCTAACATGTCTATCATGTCTATTTTGACAATCACAGAGAAGAATTGCCAAAACAAATATCTTTGAAAGGAAAAGGGTCCAAAGTTGTTCACTAAATTTGTTCTACACTTACATTTATATACATTTAGATACAGTGTATAGCTGTTTTATTACTCCGGTGGAAATTCTTATAATTTCCTGGCGGGAAAACAAGCATGGGTCAAGCCTTACTACAAAATTACATCAGGCAATAACAATAACAGGCAACAAAGTCTTCTTCTGACATCATGATTGTCTTGACAGTAAGCTGAGCGATACTGAAGTTTGATTAAACAATAAAGTCCAAATGTCTCTCAAAGAACAGCACTTATACAACCAAAAGTAATGATCTGAGCTACATTCATGTGTCTTGTTTCTTTCAGTGAATATATTAGCATTTAATATTCATTTTGAATGATATTTATCATAACAATCTCATATCACCTTTTGACCTTCCACTTAGGGGAAACAATAATATAAACAGACGCCAATGCCTGGACTAATGCAGCTGGTGCTGATCCCCCAGCAGTGGACTGATTATTAAATCACAGAATATGCAAAGAGCTCTGCTGCAGATATTTTCCCGAGTGGCAACAAACCAAATGAATTCTACACAGCTCTATCTCTGCATTTTGGTGTCAGTACCTCTGGTCTCTGCCCTGACTGCCCCCCACCCCCGGTGCCCCCTCCTTTTCTGTTGGTGGTGTTGAAGGTAAAATCAGGGGATCCCATGGGGACCATGATAAATGTACAATCCTTAATAGCAATTTATCCTATAGCTGTAGGAATATTCAATTCTCGTCTACACCTGAGATGAAGAAGCATTAAACTGTCAAACTTGCAGACCAGCAGTAAGAGCTTTCAAGCTATGACAAGCTGTGTTTTTGTTTCCCCTTTTAGAATTCTGTATCAAGGTTGTGAGCTGCCATGCTTAGTCTTTAACAGTACACAGCAATGCAGCCAAATGTTATTTGAATAACTACAACACACACACATACGCACACAGTCCTTTGGATAACGCAGTGAATCAGATGGTAATCAGCGGCCATGGCGGTTTCCTTTTAAAACCAGCATCTGATTATATGTCAACTTGCCCATGAAAAGAATCCTCATTAATCGACGTACCAGTTAATGAAACTTACAATTAATTGATTTGCCAGAATGCAGATTTGGCTGCTGCGGCTCAGGATTAGAGTCATGGGTGAATAACAATAAACCAACCCCCACCTCTTTGTACGTATCAGCCAACAAAGGGACCAAGGGAAAATAAAAGAAAATTAAAAAAAGGAAGCTGTGATGTAGCAGAACAGCTATTAGCACCAGATTAGTTATGTGTGAAGAGGTAAACCATTGAGTCTGTCTGTGCCATGTGCAGATTATCTGACGACAGCCTCTCAACATAGACACACATACTTAGAACAACTCCATCCACACATACACAAGCATGAGGGCAACGGGGGAAAGCTGCTGAAACAGCTGTTTCTCTGCTCCCTGGGGAATCTGTTACAGAAAGCCATTTTAGAAACTAAATAAACAGGTCTGTTAATGGCCCCGACTGCCTTACCATATTTCTACAGTCAATTGCCTTGAATGTCCTGGGGGTTAAAGGTCATGGGTACAAGTGGGGGAGGAAGAGGCAGGTTGTGGTTTCTCTTGTAACAATTTGGATATTGGCTTAAGGCAATCTGGCCAAATATTCAGTCATTGTGATGCACTACTGGACTGTTCATATGTGAGTTTCACCCTCCAGAGATTAAAGCGGTTTTTCTGAAGCAGGTAGCAGAGGAAAAGTTTGCTGACAAAATATATAACCAAAATAATAGCTGTACAAATGAGCATGGAGAAAATGGATGGATTGGTAACACTTTTATCTCACAGCTTTTTTTTTTTAGCCTTCACTATATTGGAATAATGAAAATATAAAAACATAGTAATAAAATAATAACTAGCACCAGTAAATAGAAACCTCAAAAAAATCCAATATGATGAATTTACCTGTATTACCTGTATCCCTTACACCCAAAATCTGTACCTTACACATACTCATGATAAGTTCAGATGGACCAACAGTCAGCATAACTTGCATTACTGACAGTCTGTGTGAAACATTGCTGATGTGGGAGAGCCTCGAGCAGAGTCATAACCAGAAACAGCACTGCAGCAAAAAAATGCTGATTGTTTCACTGAGACCACCATGTTGGCACAGCCCCCCACCCCCCCACAGGAGACAAGGAGCACAAAATTTGAACTTGGCACAACTTCTGCTGTGCAACAATATCTCACGCCACACAGCACTGACCAATCAAATGCATGCCAGGGTACCATCTGGGACAATAACCTGTAAATTCCAGGTCGTAATTGTGCTGTCTACATTTTGACCATTGCAGACAACTTTCCTGAGTTTTAAAATCCAGACTCATACCTTTTTGGTGTCTGACAAGCTTTCAAAACTTGTGGATGTATTACTGAGATGGAACCTGTATTCTATTTTATCTCACCAGTGCCGGTCACAACATGCCCTCACTAATGTAGACCATTCATTCTTTGGTCTGAACCTTCTGAGCTCACCCTCTGGGTGAACTTCACTTGTTTTCTTGAAATACAGCTCATAAAGTTGTTCCACCAAAAGTTAAGTCTAAAGAAAACGTATGTTAAACCAGCGATTTAGAAATAACTTCTCTACTGAAGATGCATCCAACATTACCTGAACCTCTGTGACAGAATTTAGATTTAGCCCATAATTTACATAGCTGTATGTGTTACCCACCTGTATGTGGATCAAATGATAGTCCAACACCACTTTTTAAAAAAATTTGCTTTCACCCACCTCCCCCCTCTAGTCCGTCAGTCTATCCAATCCTGTTTTCAGAGCGCTGTCAGTGCTTCATCAGCAACTCCACTCCACTTCAAACTCATAATACACATAATGTACAAGGTATTTTTAACTTTTAATACAGTAACCATCAAAGTTTTTGCACCTCTACTGTTAAAAGGCATAAAAAGTACTTTGCCAAAGTTTTTTTTATGCTATCGTAGCTCAGACTGCTGTAATTTTTGGCTGACAGCTTCTTGGTTTGATATATTTGCACCGCCAGAGAATGTGGACATTAGGTGGATTCTTTAAAAGAAGAGAATCCTTGTTGGAAGCAGTTAGTTAACTTCAGCTAAATACATTATTACAGTTGGCAATTAGTCATAATTAGTCATCAAATTTCTGTAATTATAACATGTATCCACAATTTTTCTTTCAGTGCAGTTAGATCAAAGTGTCAAAACACCTGTTAAGAGATACCAGAATACAGGAAATGACATCTATTGTTAAAGGTTTTCAAGGAGGAATTCCACCACCCCTCTAAGATTGTTCCACCTACACTTTAAATGCTTCCTACGCCCATGATGGCAAGGTATATGGGCCAGACTTGGGCCATGAAAGTGAGATGTGCACTGGGATGTTTCAGTTTGCTCTGTGGGTATATCTGGGTTGCTGGTAAATGCATCATAGTGTTCAGATGTGTTTGCGGAGCCAAATTTGAGATATTCGGTTGGCAGAATGTCAGAGTCCGTTGTGTGGGTCTGGTTGCATTGAGATGAAGATAATAGTTTGTTAGTGACAGAACAATCACAGACACACACAGACAGTGTGTGTCAGAGAGTCTATCTCAGCTAAAACGATGATTAAGGGGTCTTGCCCTTTAAATAGACAATCCTGTTGACCCTATTTAGAGTTGCAATCAATCCAGCACTAGCCACATTCATTGAGACGCCAAGCATTGATTTTATCTTTTCTGCAGACCCTGACTGCCTGAGCACAGCAAGGAGGGAGGTGGGGTCAGAGGGAAGCCATTCGGTCTACCAATACATGCACATCCATCCGTACATGCATTTATATGGAGATTTCATGGTATATAGGTAACATTTTGGTCATGTGAAATGATAAAAAGTAACAGCAATAAAGGAGCCCTCATTGTTGATATAGGAGAAATTTAGATCCAGAGATTGAAAGTTAAAATGTTAAAGTATGCACGGCTGCAGAAGGTTGCAGCTTCAGTTCCTAGCCTGGGGCCTTTCTGTGCAGAGTTTGCGTGTTCTCCTCGTGCCTGTGTGGGTTTCCTCCGGGTACTCCAGTTTCCTCCCACCTTCCAAAGACATCATATCTAGGTTAACTGGTGACTCTAAATTATCCATAGGTCTGAGTGTGCGTATGAGTGTCTGTTGGTCTCTGTCTGTCTCTGTGTGTTGGCCCTGTGATGGACTGGCGACCTGTACAGGGTGTATCCCGCCCCTCGCCCAATGTGAGCTGGGATTGGTTCCAGCAGAGATGAATGAATTAATGTTATTGTACGATTTTAAGCCATTCATGCTGCAAGCATTTGACATTTGGATTTATCTTTTATATTTTATATGTGATTACAATCATTCCTCATCTCATGAGAATACATTTAAAAAACTCAACAGCTGTTCCACATATTTCTCAAAACACAGCATTCTCCTGAGTATCATATCACAATAGCAGAATAGATGCACAATTGCAGATTTCTGTTGTTAGATAAGGCTTTAATATAACTAGGCTTGTATCAGTGCTCACTCTAGTCCAGACATTAAAACAGGCAACAGATTCTGTACCAAACTGTAAACCCTGCTGCATGGCTTCCATCCAAAAGCATTCTTAGTGGTTGTTGTTGTGGCTTAAAAGTCTATTCACTCACTAAAGTACTGTGGTGATGTCAACTGACAGCGAACATCATTTAAGATATTAACCAAATTCCATTGCAGAAATCTATTGATTTTGCAAAGCGTCTTGCTAGTTCCACTTAATCTGCTCTGCCGACTGTACTTATGTTTATATTCTGAGCAGCTTCTTGCTCAGCTGTCTCGTTGGGTAAGTGATTCCAAATTTACCTCATCTTGTGTTAGATACAACAAATGTTTGGGGTTTCCTGAGGGAAGTTTTGTCGCCAATCAAACTTTTTTCTGTTCGTCTTCTTCTTTTTTTTTTTGGATTATTTACACATTGACAGTGAAACCTCCAAAAAAAGCACATCTTTCCAGTATTAGCTAAGCTAGTTGTAGCTGTGTTCCAATTCAAGGGCTGCAGAGAACCCAACCTATGAGCATGAGACCTCAAAGGCTGAAATACAATGAGACACTCTGGAAAATTTGAGCATTACCTGTTGACTTTGGGGGAGTAGGGCCACAAGAATCCACTAATTTCCAGGAAAAGGTCATATTTGGCAGCCACATATGAAGAAAACTTGGGACATTATAGCTGTACTGACTTCCCATCCTGAAATCCAAGCACTTAAGTTTGTGGTCTCTGAATGGGAGCCCTTTCAAAAGTTTAAAAAGTATAAGTTTAAAATGCATTCTGATGTGTTTCAGTCACACATCAGTGTACGTCGGTGATGTCACTGACAGCAGTTATGGATGCTCATAAACCTATTCCGAACAATCTAAACAATCTTTAAGTTGCACAGTGGCGGTAAAGTAGAATCAATGCAATCTATTAATACGGTCAATCACAGATGTCTTCTCCAATGTGAAAAGTGATTTATTTCAAATGTTGATGCAACAATAATAAATCAATAAAAATAATACTACTTTATTCACATTTTTAAACAGTGTGTAGCTCTCTACATCTGTCTAGAATAATGTACAAAAAAGGTTTTTAACAGTCCAGCCAACACCCACAACAGTAGCCACCAGTTACCAGAAGGGAAGCGCTTATCTCAAATACAGCAAAAACTGTTTTCTAGGTTTGAAACCATGAAACCAATCAAGATGTCTCCCTTTGTCGCTTGTCTTATATTCAAAATTCTGACAGCACTATAAAATCCTCATAATGCATCAGTGGGTGTAATAAAAGACACAGTTTGTTCCAGTGCTGCCTTTGTGTGGACTTTGTGTTTATGAGTCATCAAGTTGTAGGTATTGTTTGTATAACTTTCTACATTTAGTTCCATTGCTGCACAAGAGAGGGAAGTTTGCCAACTTCTAATCCATGAAAAAGGCCAGTTTTGCATGATAATCACATGATATCGAGTGTTCAGTTATGTGCTTGTTATTTTATTTACTTTAGGCATTTTCCTTCTGACCTTTGTCTCATTTAAAGGTAGCAATGAAAAACAGCGCAAATGATGATGTTGTAAAACTTTTGACCAGTAGCTCTTTGATGTCAGTTTCAGCTGGCATATCAGACTTTAAAAATCAGAGTAGACAAATAAGATAATGATCATACGAATGTATCTGGAAGCCTTATGAGTAGCTGATGCAGTGGTGGAGGATGACATGTAGGTTTGTTGCGCTGCATTTAGCTGTTGCTCAGTGTTTATTAAATATGGAGGTCAGGTCATTTTATCATATGCCCACACAAGTTGCATGCATGATGGATTACACATGGTGGAGCTGAGTGGTTCATTTGAATTTTGCCCCGAGGGATCGTTTACACCTACAAAAGGTCTCTCTACTCACCTTGCTCCCTTTCTCTCTCACACAACCTCACACATCTATACACACCCACACTGCTGTCACACTAAATGGCTTTTCATCAGCAGTGATGGTTTCATACGTAAAATCAATAACACAGTTCTTTTGGGGATATTTAAGAAGAGGCATTGAGCTAGTTTTTTATATCACGCACACACACACAGGCCAGTACTGCTGTCAAAGCTTTCGCCATTAAACATTATGGATGTGTATTTCACACTCCTCTTTACATGGTTGAGGTGTTATCTGATGGTCATGGTATCTATTGAGCGTACGTTGTCTGCATGTGCGTGCCAGGCCCCCTCCATGCAACATAGTGTTTTCTCAATAAAGAGGGAGTGAACTCCATCAAATCTCCCTCTCCTGGTGTGTGAGATGTCTTTTTCCAGACACAGGAATGGAGGGAGGGAGGGAAGGTATCAAAACCTGTTGAATATTTTACAAGCCTATATTCCACTATCCCACAACAAGTTCCCAATGGTGTGGATGTATGTGGATGTGGATGTGTATGTGTGTGTGTGCCAAGAAGAGAGAGTCAAGTCTGACAGGTACTACTGTATAGTGGGTATCCCAGGACTTCACATCTTGGGTCTTCAGCTGCGTGTCATGACCGTTTCATGCCAGCTACTCACACACACACATACACTGAGTAAGAAAGTGAAAAACATGAGCCAGAAAAGAATGTTCCTCCCTTCTCCTGCAGCAGCAAGCACAGACCCTGGAAACTGAATTTTCAGTTTTCTTTGGATATGCACTAAAAACGTGCACGTCTGCGCTGTGGCTGGTTAAATGTGACTACCTCACTGCATCCTGTAAAATCAACTCTAAAACAGACATTGGTTTGTAAATTTTAATTTTAAATCACAAATATTCATAAGTCAATGACACAGTACCAGATGCTTTTTAAAAATCTTTAAAGTCAGGTTTGTCTAACAAAGAAAAAATACTACGGCACACAGAGCATGTCAGTTTATGATTATCAAAAAATGAATTTTGGGATGCTTTATATTAAAGAGGTGTATCTAGTCATCATGACAACATTTCATAAGAAAGTATACTGTTATCCTTTGTTATGCGAAAGTCTGCGAAACATTAAAGTTTCTATTTTGATGCTCATGCCTCTCTTACAATATACAGAAATTAGTAACTGTTGCAAGCTTGGAACCAGAACAGTTGTTACTTTGACGTCAAATAGTGTAATAAATAGCAATACAAGAAAGTGATGCGCAACCAACCAACGATAAGTCAGGTGAAACATTACAATTCAGCATCGGGAGGTCCTTTTTTTTGGGCTTTTGTGAGTTGCATCACATCATGACACTTCACATGGGCATCCTTGGCACATAAATGAGGCCACAGAGGAGCGTTCTGTCTTCTTTCTTGGTAAATCTACCGATGCTTCCCATTTAATGCAAAGTTTATATTTGTCACGGACGTTGTGATTAGTGTCGTTGTGGAGTGGGCTCACAGGTCAGTCATAATATATAATAAACTCTCCATAAATAGACTCCATATTCTGTGTGACACACTGCGTCTTGATAAAACCAACCCAGCAAGGGGTGAGCTCAACCGGGATTTAAAATGGCTTTCAAATATGAGATGGCAGTCTGATTGTTTTACTACCTGTACACCAGCGCTAATAGACTGTTAGTTCAGTATCTAAGCTATTGAGATAGTGTTGGATTTGCTCAGATTAAAAGGCATTTCCATCAAGTGAGATCATTCCTCTCACCGTAGCCCTTTGTGATGTTTGAATCTTTGAGTGGTGGAGGACATTTTGCGATGCAGTTCGCAATGAATGGCAAGAGACTGAATCAATCACAGAGACGACTCGACAAAATCAGTTGAGGGCTCAAACTGTTCAGTTTTCTGAAATTCTAATTTTCAATTCAGCCCTCTTAGGTGACAATATATCATGTGTTTTATGGCAAAAAAGGAAGTGCTCAAGTTTCTCTTAAACCCTTTTGCTCACCAGTTACCCAGTTTGTACTGGCTGCAATTTTACTGAGTTTTACAAAAGTGGTTAGCACTGTCACCCCACAATAAGACGGTTGCAGCTTCGGTTCCTTGCCTGAGTCCTTTCTGTGCAGAGTTTGCATGTTCATGGTTTCCTCCGGATACTCTGATTTCTTCCCACCATCCAAAGACATGCATGTATAGGTTAACTGGCAACGTTAAATTGACCGTATGAGTGGGAGTGTGAGTGGTTGTTTGTCTCTGTTTGTCCTTTTGTTTTGGACTGGCAACCTGTCCAGGGTGTACACCTCCCCTTGCCTAGTGTGTGCTCAGATTGGCTCCAGCAGCCCCGCAACCCGGAATCGGATAAAGTGGATGAAGATGAGTGAGTGAGTGAGTTACTTCAGCCGCATGTGTGCAATATAGTTATTGTTATTTAAATGTTTAAGCAACCCAACAACCAACAAATAGATTTTTTAGTCTGGTTTTATTGTTGATTTCAACTGTCTGTTTGAATCTAGGTCTATTTATGACGGATTTATGTCTGCCCCTCTCTCTTTCTCTCTTTATTTTCTCATTTTCCCACCTCCTCAACCCACAATAAACACAAACACACACACACCCACTAAAAAACAGTGACATTTCAACATTTTTGCATCAACATTCTAACCCTTCCTTTTTTGAAAGGCAGCTGTGTATATGAAGTGGCTGGTGCTGCTCAACGTGATGTGAAAGGCTGAAGACATGATCAGAAATTTCATAATTTTAAAGCTCTTCATCAGTCAGGTAGCCACGTTCATTAATCAGCTCAGCAGACCTGGAAACGGCATGCATGCGGGCAAACAAACACACACAGCTCCTGCTCAACACGTGAGCAAAATCAGTGCCATGGCTACACATGCACACAAAAACACACACACACACACACACACACAGAGAGTCATCACTCACTCTACGATAGAGACAACACCCCTCTCTTTTATCAATCCATCCCCATTATCCCTCACTCAGTATCTGTGGCCGCATCTGTGGGTGTCATGTATCACTCGTCCTCCATGCTGACAGACCATCCCTCTGTCCACTGTGATGGAAGAGGCTTTAGTGGACAGCCGGATTTCCAAGCAGACACGCAGCGTTCTGATTTGTTCAGCTGCAGATTTCGGTGCCATGGATCCGCGTTGTGGTTTCTCTGTCGAAACCTCCAGTAGAGATGCAGTTTCTATTAACACATACAGTATACCAAACAAGGAGGGACCTCTGGACCCCACCGAGCAGCAATTAGAGAGCACAGAGAATGCATTAATTTCCTGGAGCTCCATCCATTCATCCATTCATCTTCTACCACTTTTATGTTTCCGGGTCACGGTGGCTGCTGGAGCCGCTGGAGCCAATCCTAGCCAACATTTCAGGTGAGGGCGGGGTACAGCCTGAACAGGTCTCCAGTCCATGACAGGGCCAACACACAATGACAAACAGAGAAGAATAGCCACTCATGCTCGCTTTCAGACCTACGGACAATTTAGAGTCACCAGTTAACCTAAACATGATGTCACAGGGAGAACACGCAAACTCCGCACAGAAAGGATCTGAAGCCACAACCTTCTTACTGTGGGGCTTCTTATGTCATAAAATTAACAGCATGAGTTTCCATATTGGAAAGAGGTGCCAAAATGTGGCATTGCTTTATCCGATTTGATTCCAGCAACAATGTGGTTATATATTATTGATGACATAGCTCTGCATCTTCCTCTAAGTCACGGGAGGAATTGGCAAATCTGACTACATTTTTAAGATTATGCCTTAAAACTAAGGTCACATAGGTTGATTTCATTGAAGGCTCCATATTGAAAAAAGGTTGTTGTCAATGTGTTCTTTGATTACACATCAGGTCTAGGAACTATATTAATACTGTTAAAGTATCAGAGGTCTTTCAATTCAGAAACTGAACATTAAAACCAGCTGTCAGGACCTCTGGATCTTAGTGATGTCACAACAAATCTGCCACGCCACCTGGACTCATCATCCAACCTTGAAGGATTTGGTTTCTAACAGTGTTCACTGAAATCTGATGTATTTTTACTGGATCAGTCACAAAAGAGTCAGATGACAGGGCCAAAGCTTCACTTCCCAGTTGTTACAAGAGCTTCAGAGTGAAGCCAGAGAGAAGACATATAAAACTCTCTCAGAGCTGCTTTTATTCTAAAAACTGCAAACATGCCTTTCTTTTGATTCCATCACTTAAAACAAAAATTTGCAAAATATGGCAATTTTAGATTTCACACTCCAGGTAAGAAAGCAAGAATTTTGTATCTCTGCATTGTGTCAGTTTCGCACAATTTATGAAATGAAACAATGTACAACAAAGGGTGGTTATAATTTAGAGTCTTTTTAACACACACACACACCACTTGTCCATGTCTGACCAAGGCATTATTCCACTGAACAAAAAAATGAACTGCTAAAAAAACTGAGCTGTTCGGGCTTTAAAGTGTTTCAAATTAGCTCCATGTGTCTGCATGTTTGAATAAAAATGTCAGTGTATCAATAACGTATCACATTAAGGAAGTCATTCAATAAATTGATATATCAATATTTTATCTGACCCTTGAATCGTAGTAATTTAAGTCTTTTGAATTGGAAACCTTTTGAAACTAATTAAGGCATGTCTTGTGTTACAGTGCAAGTTGGCGACCTTGAAAGCAAAAAGCATTATCATATCCCTGTCTTGCATATTTAGTAGGCGTTTTAGCTGTGAAAAGCACTTTTAGAATGTCTGGATGTTTGACTATTGAGGTCTGATTGTCTGGAGTCTGAACATCATTTGCCTCTCATACATGCATACTAACATTAAACTTAACGACATGACCAGCAGTCTAAC
Organism: Echeneis naucrates; assembly: GCF_900963305.1. Taxonomy (NCBI): domain Eukaryota; kingdom Metazoa; phylum Chordata; class Actinopteri; order Carangiformes; family Echeneidae; genus Echeneis; species Echeneis naucrates. Next base: position 15,848,470 of record NC_042529.1, on the reverse strand, counting down.
AGGAGGTTCGTAGTTTGCCTACTTCTGACATGGTCGGAGCAGCATTGTCATGTAAGAATTCATCTGTGGCCGCTGGTGGTGTAAACAGAACGCGTATATTCTATACAGTCAAATTTCTCCCTGTCAGCGTGCTGCTGCAGAGCGGTGTGATCCATTACAGGCCCATTGACAAACAGGATGAGCTATGAGATGTGGATCTCTGTGAAGACTGATCGCTCCCGAATCCCTGCTCAATATCAGAAATGGAAAGGTGATTTTTAAGCCCTGTCAGGACACCGCAGGGTATAATTCCTTGTGATTTCATCAAAACAGGACAAAGCAATGTTTGTGTAATTAGATATGGTGGGGACTAATATTATGTAGCATGCGCAGGGAGGTGGTTTGAAGGTGATTTGCTGTCAGGCACTTTTGATCAAGACGTGACACATCGCCTGCAGACACACGCCTATTACACAGTCACTACTTTATTAATCTGATTGTCATGCAATTAGATCTCAACCTTTAGGCAAAGTTTATGGATAGCACGCTTTAAATGGCTTAACCCTCCTTACTTTGAAATTTCCAAAGAACACTGAAGTCATAACCCCAAGATTTTTTTTTTATCAAACCCCAAATTTGATCCCTTGTATCAGATATTTTCAGCAGTAGAACTTTTCAATCCATTTAAGTTGCATCTGCTGGGCAGCAGGGTGGTGCCTCACAGGAGTTCCTGGCTTCAGAGTTGCTACATTCAATTTCTTGGAGGTTTCCTTCCAGTAGTCTAAAGTCACCACTGAGGTGTAAATTTGCAACCATTTTATCAGAAAAGAATATATACACTGGACTGTGTTGGGGATTCACCACCAAGAGATTCTACATGACTCCCTACAGTGTGCATTCATCCCCTCATATTAGCTATGATTCAGAAATGAAAAAAGAGCACCCTTTTCAAACCCCAGCTCTGTTTTTTTTTTTTAAGAAAACATACATTTTCATCAGAAAAAGAGAGAAACATTAAATAAAGACCATATGCAAACCTTTGACGTTTTGCCTTTGAAAGAGCATATAGATGAAAAACAATTGAAACAGTCGTCTCTATCGGCTTCGGAGGATGATAAATAGAGGTTTTTGACAAAGTGTTGAACGAGTGTTTACCAAACTGCATCCTCCCCCCTGTCTTCCACTTCATTCAGTCTCAAATAGCTGGTTTACAACTTAGTAGGTTGAAATCAAAAGAGTTTTGTATCTTTTTTCGTGATTAAATACTGACACGACTGCAAGGATCAGTAGCATAAGATGTGCATTCATTCACAGCTGCAGGTGTTGGAAAGTGTGCTTGCAGCCACGTCAGTGTGTGTGAATGTGCAAACTGATTTGTCTTACCTCTTGGTTGTTTCCTTGCTCCAAGTCTTGGATACTCAGAGAGAAATTTTTCGATCGTCCATTGTGTGGATTTTTTATTTTTTTAATTTTTTAGTTTTGAAGCTTAGGTTTCCTCTCTGATGTGTTTTCTGGTTTAACAGCACCATTCTGATCAGGTGGCAAGTATGTACGTGTTTGGAGAGAAGTTACAGCAGGAAAAGAAACTAAAATTAAAGGCTCCAACCAGATGCTGAGTGTGGATCAATGGTGATCACAGCCAGAGTCAATGAATACCTGCGTCCACTGCAGAGTCATTTGACCTGGATGTGAATGGTGATTGTAGCGTTTCCCATTCCTAACAAATCCCCGATGTTAATGGTTCTTGGCAGCTTCTTGACCTGTGTTAAAGGGGGTGATGTTGTTGTTGTTTGTTGTTGTTGCTTGTTATGGTAACTGCTGAAATCTCCTCCATTATGGTTGGCAGCCATTGTCCAGAGACCAAGGTAAAAACTATCTGGCAGCTGAAACCTCTGAAAAATAAAGAAAATGCATTTCCCATACTGGGCTTTGGCTTCCTGCACCAGATTTCAGTAACACCTCTTAGATCAACTGAATCCTCTCATCTGACTTTAATGGGTTGGAAAACATTCATTTCAGTCTCAGGATGGGACACTGACTATGCTGTGATCAAGGGACTAAGGGAATCGATGCACTTGTTACAGTGAAATAAGGTTTTCTTCATTAAAAACACAAAAGTAATTTTGGTTCATTGTGAAACTGTGTTGGGACTAATTAGTCAGCTGAGAAGGCTTTTCAACATGGCCCACAACGCACTGGGGGGCTCGATTCCCCTGGGGCTTTACTCGCCTCCTCAGGTGCGTCGGTACCTCCTAAAAGACAGGCATATTAGGTTAATAAGTGGCTTTAAATTGGCTGTCTCTGTGTGTGAATGGATATCGTCTATATGGTTGTTTGTGTAGGTGCTGTATGACAGCCCTGAGATACACTGGCAACCTGTTGAGGATGTACATCGCACATGTACATTGGTGATGATTAGACAATGTTGCATTTGTAAAAGCATCTTTCATACAGAGAGTGTGTCGACAGCTGAATGTAGTTGTGATGACATCAGCTGTTTTGCACCAGTTTTCAACTGCATGCCCTCAGATTCGCATGCTGATCACATGCCGTACAAACACATTTTTGGTTTTGATTTAACCTTGCTATCAAGACAAATCTAATAACTTGAAAAATAAATACATCAGGCAAAACATGAGTAAAAATTTAAAGAGGTTTAAAAAAAACTAGACCAATCCCAGCTTGGAATTTTCATCTCAAGACTAAGACTAAAGAAAACACTTGTGGCAGAGAAGAGCGGGAAGTTTTCAACTGTCTCTGAACTGGCGAGTGAACAGAGGGAGAAAGTCATGTAATTCTCAGAAACCTGCTGCTAACATTTCTGCCTACACTTTCTCCCTCCACCTCCTCCTCCTGCCACATTTGTTTTTCTGTTGCATGATTTCCTTCCCTCACTCCACACTTTTTTTTTTTTAAGTTTCTTCTTCAATCCCCCATCGCCATTCATCCATCTCCCCTCTCATTCCCTTTCTGTCCTGCAGCTACAATAGCAATGAGATATTTTGCATTAAGGCCCTGACTGGCTGGGCTAAATAGGGCAGTCTGCAATTAGTTTTGCGACTACTTATCTCATTAAACTAAATGAATTATTGATTTAACGACACTCATGCTTTTAGAGGCAGGCATGCTGCTATTATGACTCTCTCTGTTGTTTGAAAGGACACTGTCCATCTCCGAATGAAAAAATCCCTCCTCTCTTCTAAACTGTCTGTCTTTACTGCTCTTATATGCCATTTTCCCATCTACCCTTTCTTATCACTTGCCACATCACATCACCTCCTCTAGATACACTGTTTTCATCGTTCCATCATCACCATTGTCGTCATTAGCACATTTTTTTTGCTGCTTGTGATGTAAAAAGGGAAAAGTTCAGTCTACAGTGTGAAAAGTAATAATCATCAGCACTTCTGGTGTGGTGCTACAACAAGATGGACACATAATAGCGAGCTCCTGTAAGTCGGATTGAATAAAGTACCTCCTGGAAGGATGGAGAAAGTCAAGGAGTCAGATTATGAATAAGAATGTGAGTTACACACAACAAAACGGAGCTGAGTTTACTGAGCAAGAGGGAAACTGCAACAACAGAGAAGCAATGCCAGGCGAAGTTAATAATGCAGCAGCTAGCACTGACCAGAATGATCTGATTCAAGCTCTCACATTACTTCATAGAGAGTTAAAAGACTTAAAACAAGGAATGAGACAGGACATGGATGAATTTAAATATGACATAAAGAAAGTTTTGAAAGACAACCTTGTGGAGTTTAAAGGTGAAGTTTTCCAGGAGCTGCAGAGCCAAAAGTAACATAGCTGAGGCACAAACTTGGATATGGAGTTAACCTGCTTGGAGATGAAAGAAACACTACTGGCGCTGGTGAAAGAATACACGGAGATGTGGGACAATGTCATCGATATGGAGAGCTGTTCGAGAAGAAAAAATATCCAAATTTACAGGGTGCCAGAAGAAAAAGAGGGAAGATCTGTCATTGATTTTGCTAACATGTTTAACCGCCACTTGGGCCTGCTGGGGAGGAGTCGAGATCCGTGTCCAGCGGGCACATAGAGCATTGATCCCAGAGCCAGCTGCTGCTTCTTCTTCAAGATCAAATATTGTAGAGTTTCACGTAAAAGAGTTGGTCCTTAGGAAAGCATGGCAACAGAAGACAAGAATGGCAAATGACTTTACTTTGACAACGACTATGCTACAGACGTCATGGAGAGGCACAAGACATGCAGGCTCATTAAAGCAGCTCTGAAAGAGAAGGGGCTCTGGTACCAGACACCCTACATGAAGATGCAGGTGCACTGGGACTCCAGACTGATGATCTACAGCACAGAGGAGGAGGCAGCACATTACCTGAATCTATGCATAATCAGGGTGAAGGTAAATGACCAAGGCGAACGCCACAGTGGCTGAATGCAGTGTTGCCATGGAAACACACTAACACTTCAGACAGCGCAGCTCAGCGCGCAAAGGAGAGGCTGACAGAATTTAGACAAGACACAGTCTAAGGGAACTGCAGTGGATAAAAAATATTGGCTCTGTCGCCAGGTCAATCCAAGTATCATTACTGTTTCTTACTTTAAAGAACATTTACTTGTATACTATAGAGTGTAAGTCTAATCAAATCAAATTAGATGCATTTGTATAGCGACAAATCATAACAAAGTTACATCAAGGCACTTTGCATATAGACCCGGTCTAGACTCTTTAAAATTATTTAAAGAGACCCATCATATCCCCCAATGAGCAAGCACTTGGTGACAGTGGCAATGTAAAACTTTCTTTAAGAGGCAGAAACCTTGGGCAGAACTGATTGGGTTAGGAGACCGAGCGAGGGAGAGAGAGACAGAGCGAGAGCAAGAGAGGTTCAGCAGGGGCAGAGGTAGTGTAGGGTGAAAATGAGAGCAGGAGAAGGGGATATTCAAAACAGGTGTATGATGCTGCATGAAGTTCATGGAGATGATGCTGTAATGTGGAATTCATGAGATAAGGGAGCAGCAGACATTGCAGGAACATGGGATGGCGCTGAGTCACCACCTTCAGGATTGAGGACAGGTAGAGAGAGGAGAGGAGCTGAGAGAGACAGAGACTTTGGTCTTTTCACTTCAGAAAAGCTTTAAGCCTGGTCTTGAAAATTGCTAAGGAGTCCACCCACCGGACCGACACTGGAAGCTGGTTCCATAGAAGAAGAGCCTGATAACTGAAAGATCTGCCTCCAGATTTACTCTTGGAGACTCTAGGAACCACAAGTAAACCTCCATCTAGAGAGCGGAGTGGCCTGCTAGGACAATAAGGAACTATGAGCTCTCTGAGATATGATGGAGCTTGGCCATTAAGAGGTATATATGTTAACAGGATTTTAAACTCTACTCTGTATTTTACCAGCAGGCAATGAAGAGCAGCTAACACAGGGGAGATATGATCCCTGTTCCTAGTTCCTGTTAATATTCATGTAGCAGCGTCAATCAACTGGAGGCTTTTGGTCTGCTGAATCTGCAACGGCTGGTTGTGAAGTCTGAAAGCTGCAGGAAGGAAGGACCTTCACACACTTTGGGTGAAGGTCCCCAGTGTTGTTAAGAAGTCCTGCAAGGGGTGGGAATCATTGCCCAACATGGATGACAGCTTATCCAGCATCCTCCTCTCTCCTACCACCCCCACTGAGTCAAGGGGACATTCCAGGACAAAGCAGGCCTTCTTGACCAGTTTGTCAAGTCTCTTTCAGGCGAGATGCTGTTCCCCCAATAGGGGTGCCCCCTGCACCCCAAAAGACCTCAGTCTCCTGAGTAGATAAAGTCTCTGGCCTTTCTTGTAAAGTGTGGTTTTGTTCAAAGTTCAGTCGAGTTTGTTATGAAGGTGAAAGCCCAGGTACTTATAGGATGTCACCATCTCTATGTCTGTTCCCTGGATATTCACCGGTGTCGGAGGGCAAGGTGCTCGTCTGAGGACCACCACCACCAGTTCTAGTTCTAGACTGGTTTTTCTGCATCCTCTTGAGACATGATGTTTCTGATTTTCCTAAAGGTTTCTCTGGTGGAGGTGGTGGAAGAAGGCTGCCCTACTGACTTGTTTTATGTGAGAGACAAAGGAGACGTCATGGTCAAAAGTTACTTAAGTTTAAAAGTTACAAAGGTTTCTTAGAGTGGAGCTGGAAGCCAAAGTAATGTCATGCAGACTGGTTAGATGATTAGATAGTGTTTCTCTGAGGTGCTTAGGGCCGAGAACAATAACTTCAGTTTTGTCAGAGTTAAGGAGTAAAAAATTTGGGGTCATCCAGACTTTTATGTCTTCAAGACATATCTGCAGTTTGACTATCTGTCTGACTTCATTTGGCTTCATTGATAAGTACAGCTGAGTGTCATCTGCATAACGGTGAAACTTGATGCTGTGTTTCCTGATAATGTTGCCTAGAGGAAGCAGATAAAGAGTGAAGAGGATTGGTCAAAGTACCGAACCCTGTGGGACTCCAGAACTGACATGAGGAGGAGCTATTGTTAACATGAACAAACTGATGTCTATCTGATAAATAGGATTGGAACCACCTCAGTGCAGTTCCTTTAATGCCAATTTCACGTTCCAGTCTCTAATAAAATATTATGATCTATGGCGTTAAATGCAGCACTAAGATCTAAGAGGAGAAGTATGGAGGCTCGGGATGTATATCTCCACCACTAAGGTCGATTCGATATGCATCTTGATACACAGCCACTGATACAATATAATTCCGATACACAGAAACCCCGTCAATACCATGCGATACAAATCACTCCTGTTCACAATAATTAAAAAAATATTTGATAACAATATGACTTAATTACAAGAGGATTTGGTTTGATATGTGATCATTCGATGCAGTTAGTTGGGGTTTGATAATGTATTAGCCTAACCAATCAGGTTTCTTATCTCAATAGCACAATTCTGCTTTACTCTCTTAACAATTTGAGGGATGTATGTACTATTGGGTTGTTTTCATGGAGCAAAACCAATAAATAATATTTTTTTAAAAACACATAATTCAGTATCTTCAGACAGAGCATTCAAATTTATTCAGCTGAATTGTCACCAGGTTCGTCGTGCTACTTGTGTACTTGATAGTCCCAAGGCATTGTTTGCATGCGTCTAGTCAAGTTGACCTCCTCACTTGAAAAACCTGAAGTATTGCCACACATTTGATATATGTGAATTTTTCGGTGCATTAAACATCTTGTCGTTGCTAATGTGGCTCTCATTTCCCTCCATCTTTGTTGTGTACAACTTCTGCGTGCTTGTGTCAGTAAACGAGGACGCGATGGTGCACTTACGTTGCCTAGGAAAAGACGCTAGAATAGGGAACAGAGAGTGGAAAACAAAACAACTGACTTAACCATTGTTTCTGCCAATGCAAATAGGCTGGAGGAGATGCACCGTAAATTCACCTTCAAATTAAATCCGATGTACCTTGAATCTACCAGGTGCATTCGCAGTCGCATCCTATATATTTGTATCAGACCACCGAACCGGCTGACCACTGTGAATTGATGAATCTCCTCTTCCCTAGTTTATAGTTGGCCAAAACATGTGGCTCAAGATTAAGCCTTTTAAGCCTCGGTTTGATGACTGCTGTCTTAAGAGTATGAGGTACATAACCCAAAGATAAGGTCAAATTAATCAGATATAAGATGAACGGCTCAATTAAGTAAAAAATCTCTTTAAAGAGGCTAGTTCGTAAAGGGACTAATAGACAGGTTGACGGTCTGGATGATGAGACTATAGAAGCTCACTCTGAAAGATTCAGAGGTGAGAATGAATGATGTGCAATAGGCTATGCAGTTGATTCAGGAGTTGTTGTATTCAGTAAAAGATTATTGTCTAATGTAGGTAAGAGCTGATTCTTTCTCCGATTGTGAGAATTTTAAAATGTATTAAAATCTAAAATGTATTTGTTTTAAAAAAAAGCTAATAAAATCATCACTGCTGGGAGCTAAGGGGATCACTGGTTCAAGTGAGCTATGACTCTTTGTCAGCCTGGCTACAGTGCTGAAGAGAAACCTGGGGTTGTTCTTGTTTTCTTCTATTAGTGCTGAGTAATACGAGCTTCTAGCACTGCAAATAGCGTTTTTATATATTTTTAAGCTAAGCTTCTAATTTCCTTCATGTCTGCTTTAAGGCACAGATTCAGGAATTTTACCAGGGAGCCAGCCTCCTCTGTTTGGTACTTTCTTTTTGAAAGGGGCGGCATCATCAAGATTTGAACACAGTGTGGCCATAGTGCTAGTCACATGGTCATCAATCTGTGTATGGGAGAAATCCTCATTTTAATTTAGGAATGGCATTGCTGGAAATGTTGACTGAATGTTTTCTTTAGCCACAGCATCTTCACAAACATCTTTTATAGCTGAATTTATTCCTCAATGGTAAAAAGTAAACTCAAATGTAATGAGGTATTGGTCCGTCAAAAGAGAGTTTTGAGGAAACATTGTCAACTTGTCAATTTCAATGCCATGTTAGAACAAGGTCAAGGAAATTATTGTAGCAGTGAGTGGGTTCATTCACATGCTGGGAATAGCCAATTAAGTCTAGTCAGGAAAGAAACCCAGAACAAAGGCTGTCACTTTCTACATCTACATCAACATTGAAATCTCCCAGTATAATGATTTTATCTGTACTGAGTATTAACTCTGATATAGATTTGGAAAACTCTGATAGGAATTCTGAGTACGGACCAGGTGGATGGTATACAGTAACTAACAAAACAGGTTTTTCACCTTTCACCTTCCACCAGTTTGAGTGGGAGAGACTAAGAGTGAGGCTTTCAAAAGACCTACAGCCAGATTTTGATCTAAGGTTGATTAATAAGTTTGATTGAAATATCGCAGCCACCCCCCCTCCTCGACCTGTGGTACGAGGGACATGAAAATTAACATGAGTCGGGGGTGTAGCTTAGTTAAGACTAAGACTGACATAATTTTGGAAAACTTGCACACCGATTCCACATTAATCTTTGTGACTTCCAACTGGCGAAGTCAGGTGTCATTACTGCTGACGAGAATAACAATTTTACCATATTTGCATTTATCCTTAGCCAGCAGTTTAATGTATGACTGCATGTCACCTGCTCTGACCCCCAGGATGCATTTAACTATGGCTGCCGGTGTCGCTTAATACACACAAATCTGGGCCATATATGACCATATAATGACTCATGACTTAAGTTAATAGATCAGTAAGACCGATAAGAGGGAGTGTTTGGTAGCAAGCACTGAATGTTGAACTTTTCTCATTTTTTTCTCACAACTAGGGAGGACCCCTACCACAGTGAGGCACTAAATCCTCCTCCCACCAGCTGGGACCACAAGGGATGGTTAAATACATCTCCTTTTTGGAGGCCACGTTGTTCTGTGTTCAACTGTTGTTCTATGGATATGTTTTCTATGTTCGGAGTTAGATTGCCTCAAAAACTCACTAGCAATGATAAAGTATAATACTAACATACTGTCGTTGAATATTAATGGCGTAAATAAACCTGTGAAACATCAGAAGATAATTACCAAATTAAAGAGGGATGAATCGCAGATTATCTTTCTACAAGAAACCCACCTGTCTAGCCAGGAAAATGAAAAACCTAAAAGGTGTGGCTATGCCAACTCATTTCCTAGTTCATTCTGCCATGGATGTAGAAGAGGTGTGATCATACATATCCACAACTCATTGAAATTTGAATGTATCAAAAGAATCAGTGATGAAGGGAGAGTTATTATTGTGAAAGGAAAACTGGAAAACGAAATGGTGACTCTGGTTAATGTATATGCCCCACCTAATAGTGCAAAACAATTCTTCTTGGATATGGAAATTAGGAGTGATTTGGACAGTTGGGGTATCTTTCCATGAGACCTTGGTTCACAAATAGAAACCATATCAATATGTGTTCTACCCTGGCTTCTTTACCTGTTTCAGTCACTACCCATTGAGATACCTGAAAAACTATTCAGACTGTGGGACAAAATAATTTCAAGGTTTATATGGAATGGTCACAGACCAAGAATCAAATTTAAAACATTACAGATTGGAAAGGATAAGGCGAGTATGGCACTACTAAACCTTAAGGGATATTTTCATGCTGCACAATTTAGATATGTAATTTGCTGATGTGACAAAGATTATGTAGCCAAATGGAAAAATTTTTAAACATTGGTACAAATAGGAGAAATTCAAATTCTTATTGGAGACAGAGAAGAAACAATGGGTATAATTAAACAGGTGAATACAGTCACTCAGTTTATGCTAAAATTATGGTTTAACCTATGAAAATAAAAACTGGAGAAAGAGCTCAGACTGCTTCGGTGGATAGCTTGTGACAAGTGTTTTATCCCTGGTTCTCTTGACCAAAGATTTAAACAATGGATTCCTAATGAGCTAACAGCAATATCCACAGCAATTAACCCTCCTGTCGTTTTTGGGTCAAATCTGACCGATTTACAACTTAAAGCACTCATAGATATTGTGTTTTACATCTCAAAGCCTTATGATATCCTCTGCACTTGAACATATAAAAGTGATGATCACCTCTTTCATTGAATTCTGAGTGTTTTAATCATCCTTGTTACACCTGTTGTGTTCCTGGTCAAAAGTGACCGCCATAGGAAATGAATGGGTATCCAGACTATATTCATCCATCAGACAGAAAACATCCCTATACACACCACCCCAACTCACTCACTCACTCACACACACATTTCAGACTGCACAATGTCTTTTGTGGGTACACATCTCTTGTGAACCCCATCTTCTGGACTCATCAATGTATCATCTTAACACAGACCCCATATATATATAGCATGATGTTTGCCTTGCACTCCTTTTACTCTGAGCACAATGAGTAGGCCACTGACCAAGCGGTTCTCTTTCGAAGAGGTTCTGGTCCAGCTTTTTGGACATGATGAAAAGGGGGAATGAAATTGAACCAGAGATAGAGGAGGATGTCTCGGAAGTGGAAGACAACCTAGATTTTGATCCAGACTTTGGGGAGACTGACCAGTCAAGAGATGGAGAGGGAGAGGCACCTGAAGAACAGGCACCTGAGGAGACATTCCAGTCCAAGAGTGGACACTTGCTCTGGTCTTCATCCCCCCAGGACAGAGAAAGTAGAGCAAGAGTGGATAACATAAAGATGTGACATCTCGTGTGGATGACACCAAGTCCAGCTTCCAACTCTTTTTACCAGAGTCCATTAAGGGAATTATACTTGAGATGACAAACCTGGAGGGGAAGCGTGTGTTTGGGGACACCTGGAGTGAAATCGACCTGGTAGACCTCCAAGCCAAGTAGGTCTGTTGATTTTAGCTGGAGTTTGGAGCCTCAAACAATGAGGCTACAAAAAGTCTGTGGGATGGAGAGTCTTGGAGGCCTATATTCCGGGCAACTATGTCCTTACAACAGTTTCATGTCCTTTCAAGAATTATTCAATTTGATAACAGAGATACACGACCCGTCTGCTGGCGATATGACAAACTGGCTGCCATCAGGAACATTTGGGACAGGTGGGTGGAGCGCCTACCACTTATGTACAATCCAGGCCCTGATGTGACAGTTGATGAGCGCCTGGTTCCTTTCAAAGGTCGCTGTTCCTTCAAGGTGTACATTCCAAGCAAACCTGAGAAATATGGAATAAAGACCTGGGTAGCATGTGACGCCAGGAGCAGCTATGCCTGGAAAATGCAGGTATACATAGGGAAACCCAGTGCAAAGGGCCCAAAAAAAAAAAAAAAAAAAAAACAACACAGGGCATGCATGTTGTGCTGGACATGACAACCGGTCTCCAAAGGCATAATATCACACATGAAAACTTCTTCACATCATTGTCAGGCCGGAACTCTGACCGGATTCAGATGCAGAGGCTTTGCAAGACAGACTTTATTCTTGGCAACAATGATCTCAGAAGTGATAAAAGTGATAAAAGGAAACAGGACAATGAAACAAACTTAAAAAGGTATGTCACTAGGTTCTAAATCGCTAGAAAACAAGATCACTCCCAAAGGAGGTGTTTAAAAAAAAAAAAAAAAGCCTACACTAACGGAACCAAAAGGGGAAAACAAAAAACACCCCATAGGTAGGAAAAATCTGACTAAGAAAACAAAAGAAACTCACTCACGCTACTAAGTGGAGGATCAAAGGTAATTCTATAAAACGTTACTAGATCTCAAAATCACTTGTAACGAGGAAAACACAAACGCTATGGACATTAATCTATCCAAAAAGAATCTACAAACAAAAAGTCACTCATACAAAGGATACACAAAAGGCTATGGAAAAAGAGCTGAACTCAGGTATGTAAATTACAAACAAAAATCCACTCAATTGCAGATCAAAAGCTTGCACAAAGAATTGAGGACTGTGGCATGGCCATAGCGCAGGTGTGGGATGTGAATCAACGACACACTGGCACAAGACAAGGGGAAGTCAGACTATTTAAGATGTGGGGGAAATGGGGAACAGGTGGAAACAATGGTAATCAGGAAGATGCACAGGATACATGAGGAAGGGCAAGTGTTCTGAAACGAGAGGAGAGTTAGGAATTTCAAAATAAAACAGGAAATGGCAAGACAAAATAAAACCAAGACGAGACATCCTCACCACGGTGTGGCAATCATATGCTCTTGGTCAGGAACTGCTGAAAAGAAATCTCATCATGGAAGGGACAGTGAGAAAGAACAAGCCTGAACTTCCCCCTGCACTGGTATCGACCAGAGGAAGAGAGGCACGCTCATCAAAATTTGCTTTCATGGTCACACACACTCTTGTGTCATATGTTCCCAAGAAGAATAGAAATGTCATCCTGATGAGCTCGCTACACAAAGACGCTGCTGTCAGCACCACAGAGGACAGGAAGCCCCTTCTGATCCAGGACTACAACAAGAACAAAGGAGGTGTTGACTGCCTTGATAAGGTAATGTAAAGTTTCATCCATCATGCATTTTATTTTATTTTTATTTATGTGAATCATAGCATTTTGTGTACGACAGATTCAATATTGTTCCCAATCTCTTATTTATCGTTCCTTTTATTGCAGCTTACTGGGACATACATCTGCAAGGAAATGACAGCCCGCTGGCCTGTGGCACTGTTCCACAGAATCCTTGATGTGTCTGCTTTCAACGCATATGTGGTGTGGACAGCCATCGACCCAACCTGGAATCAGGGGAAAAGTTTCAAGAGAAGACTTTTCCTAGCATGGCTGGGGCAAGCTTTGGTGACTCCTCTTATTCAAAGGCACCAGCACATTCCCCGCACACCAGCCTCTGCCAGTCTGGTTAGGAGTGTGCAAGCCCCAGCCCCAGCCAATGCCCTAGCTGCTCTCCCCCAACAAGAACATGGGCAGAAAAGGAAGTGCTGTGATCTCTATGCCCCTAGAGACAACAAAACAAGCCTGAGATGCTGCAAATGTGATGCCTATGTTTGCAAGGCCCACTCTGACCTTAGTGTCACATGCCACTCATGTGCATGAATTCACATGCACACACACACACACACATGACTTCATGTTGAGTTTGGTCTTTGGTTTTCCATTTAGTTTTTACATTACGTGTTCATTTTGTAATACATTTTCAGTGCCTATTTGTATTTGCACTGCAGTTATTTTATGTCTAATTCTATAAATTCATGTTAAACACTACTTTTAGACATTGTTCGCAGATAAAGAATGTTGAATAAAAATTTGGTGGTGAAAATTGGTTTTTGTGCTAATTTAAGAGCAGTTAAAACAGACCAGTCAATTTTGACCGTGAACACTAAAGTAAGGGGCACGAGGTGAACACGACCAGAGGGTTAAAAATGGAAATTTCATGAACTTCCAGGAAATTAAACAAAAATATGATTTAAGTAACTATGACCATTTCAAATATTTGCAGATAAGTGACTTTTCTAACAAAGAAATAAATCAGTGTAAATTTGGACAATAATGCAATAATCAGAACCATAACTGAAGCCTACAACGCAAAGAAAAACAGAATAATCTCTACAATATATTGGCAACTAATGAAGGCAAGACGGAATACTATGTCATATGTAAAAGTGAAGTGGGAGAGAGAGCTGGGTGTGAACATCTCGGAAGACGAATGGTGACATGTTTGGAAAACACAGCAGTCAACCACATCATCACGTGTTAGGAGATTACATTACTGGAGAAACTTAATTCTTTATAACCCCCAAAATTAGGAACCAATATACCACAGATACCACAGCCATGTTGGAGAGGCTGTGGAGATATAAATGTGGACCATTCACATGTTCTGGCTCTCTCCTCACATCACAAAATTTTGAGAAGATGTTCATCTAGTTATAGGCAGAATTTTGGGTTATGGTGTATCTAAGCCATGTACATTATTATATCTTGGAATCATGGTGAGGAATGTTGTGTTAAAAGATGGCAGATGTATACTGAAAAAATTGTTAGTAGCCTGCAAAGTAGGCAATTATGAGAAAGTTGTACAAGCCAGACCCACCAGCAAAAGAAGATTGGATGAAAATTATGGAGGAAATACATATTATGCAACAACTGACTGATGAGTCAGTTGAACCAGTTAAGAGTCTGAGAACCATCACCTTATTGTGGTAGGGAGGTTTGTGTGCCCCTGTGACCCTGGGGGCTGTGTTGTCTGGGGCCAAGTGCCCTTGGTAGGGTTCTCCCAGGGTAAATTGGTCCCAGGTAAGGGGCCAGACAGGGGGGAACTCTGAAATACTTCAGAGTATTTGGAGACCCTGAATCAGGTCCCATATGTGGCTCCAGTAAGGACTCCAAAGTCCGATTGGGGGACTTCAATGTGCATGTGGGCAATGATGGAGACACCTGGAGGGGCGTGATTGGGAGGAACGGTCTTCCTGATCTGAACCCAAGCGGTGGTTTTTTGTTGGATTTCTGTGCTGGCCATGGATTGTCCATAATGAACACCATGTTCAAGCATAAGGATGCTCATAAGTGTACTTGGCACCAGAACACCCTAGGTTGAAGGTCAATGATCAATTTTGTGATCATGTGAGCACTTGGGTGAAGAGAGGGGCGGAGCTGTCAACTGATCACCACCTGGTAGTGAATTGGGTTAAGTGGTGGGGGTAGACTCAGGACAGACCTGGGAAGCCCAAAAGTGTAGTGTGGGTGAACTGGGAATGTCTCGAGGAGGCTGTGTGTTCTTGGCAATAAGTCGGACTTGTTTCAGGTGGGGGTTGGCCTCTGCCAGGACTGTGCTTTGTCACCACCTTCAGTGTGAAGCAGCTGGGATGAGGATCAGCACCTCTAAAACGGAGGCCATGGTTCTTAGCAGGAAACCAGTGGCATGTGTACTCCAGATAGGAAATGGGTCCTTACCCCAAGTGAAGGAGTTTAAGTATCTCGGAGTCTTGTTCACGAGTGAGGCTAAGATGGAGCATGAGATTGGCTGGAGAATCGGAGCAGAAGAGGTGGTGTTGCGTTCGCTATACCACACTGTTGTGATGAAGATGGAGCTGAGCCAGAAGGCAAAGCTCTCTATCTACTGGTCAGTCTTTGTTCCTTCCCTCACCTATGGTCAAGAGCGATGGGCCATCAATGAAAGAACAAGATTGTGGATACAAGCAGCCGAAATGGGTTTCCTGAGGATGGTGGGTGGAGTCTCCCTTAGAGATGGTGTACGAAGTTCAGCCATCCGGGAGGGACTCGGAGTAGAGCCGCTGCTCCTTTGCATGGAAAGGAGCCAGTTGAGGTGGTTTGGGCATCTGATAAGGATACCACTGGGACAGCTCCCAAGGGAGGTGTTCCTGGCATGTCCAGCTGGGAGGAGGCCACGGGGCAGGCTGAGGACAAGGTAGGGAGATTATATCTCCACACTGGCCTGGGAGCACCTTGGGATCCCCCAGTCAGAGCTGGCCAATGTGGCTGGTGAAAAGGAAGTTTGGGGTCGTCTGCTTGCGCTGCTACCCCCACGGCCCAGCCCTGGATAAGCGGATGAAGATGATGATGATGATGACTCATAAGCTACGGACTCAAGAGGATGAATGCTGCCGGATGTGGGAGAAATGGACTGAGCGACAGGAAAAGGACCCCCCCCCACCTTTCCCCCCCATGTATAATGTTTATATTCTGCCAAAGAAGAAAACAATAAAAAGAAAGTATCAAAATAATAATCATCATTACATCATTTAAGTTATGATTTCCTGCAGATGTTGCTGGGTACACATTGAGCACACTTTACTGTGTATCAGTGAAATGTTCAAAATGGAATAGCGAGTATCTTCTGCCACTAACCTGGCATGAAGACTTTCCTGGACAGTGGCTGCAGTTACCATATTTACAGGCTACTGTGAAATAAGTAGTTTCTGGTATTAATGCACTCAATCAGTCTGTAAAGGTCAGAGGGAAATGTAGAGAACCTATACTGACCAATGGAACACAGAGGTGAGCTGAATACAAAAACACAGACCAATGTTCATATCATGGCTTTGAATCCATAAAAGTTCCCTCTTCAAAAACATTTATACACAACACACCCTTGAGATCGCCTTAAACAGTTAGTGTAATCAATTGGTTATTTTAGCTTTCAGGTGGAATGAACATCGGATGTAGTTTGGGTGTGAGGGTTGGATCTGAGCCGCATTTGTCCAGCAAGTCACCATTTCTGGCACAGTCCGTCAATCACATGGTGATCACGCCCCAATTCATACACAGCAACAAATAAGCATCATGTAGAATTAAGAAGACTTGAAACTAGTGACTGGGACCATTAATGTATGAGGAAAATATTCATTAAGGTGTTGAAGTAGAGTGATTTTCACATATAAATCAAAGAGTGCTCTTACTATCGGGGGAGTTGCCCCCTGATGGTCATCAGACAGAATGCAATATTAAGGTTCTTCATCAGTGGTTTCACTTTTCAGTCTTGGTATGAATTTGAGTATCATATTATCCACACAGTTGTTTGGAAACCTTTGTTTTGTGTGACATGTTAATTCTTTGAACAATGAAGCTGTCAGCTTTTTGGTAAATGAATGGATTCAGATGAAATATCTGACACTGCTTTGACCACACTGCTGATTATTGTTCACCCCCCTCCTCCTCCTGCTCCAACTACCCTCTATTCATGGTGCTTTTTGAGGAGATAGAGGGGTGACGGGAGGTTGATCCAATTTGCACCTGGGAGTGGTTAGAGATTGGGAGTGGGGGGCTAGCACTGAGCTCTCGAGCAGCCCTTCATCCCCCTCAGAGGGTCCTTCACAAGCCCAGCTCCTGGGCTGCTCTGTACCTACACTAATCACTCTTGCTGGAGATGATAACCTGTAATCAGCACTTTCCCTGTCAGCCAGTCAGTCCGTCACGCTTTAAGAGACTGCAGGGACCAGGGAGAGGAGGTGAGGGCGCAGGCGGCTTAGAGGACGAAACCACTACACAGTTGTTAGGAATTTGGAACTGGAAGACAAAGCAGCAGAGGAAGACCCTTCTAATCTTTGATTCCAATTACTTAAATAATTGTAACCCAAAAAAAGTGTTTCAAAGTGGCCTGATGAGATTCTGAGTAACAGTTGAGTAATGCTGGAAATGGGTGCGATCAGGTTAAGCGATGATTATCCTGCAAGTGCGGCTATTCTGAGAGAAAACAAACATTTTGTGTGTGAACATTTTACTGATTCATCTCAAGTAATGTATTTCTAACATGAAAGCATGTCAATTGACAAGGTACCCCCTCAGGTTATGTGGTCGCAGTTAAATTTCCTTTAAAACTTGGCTGTTGGAGAAATAGGTTCTTCACCAGACGTAAAGCAAACGGAAATGCACCAATTAAAGACTCCAAATTCTGCAAAAAGGGTGGAAGATTCATTTATTTTTTTTGTTTCAGGATATTATCTTTGGACCTATTATGAAGGTAATAAAATCTGTACACTGACATTAAGGACAGGAAAATGCTGCAAGTGTTGCATGTTGTTGAATCTTGGTTTTTGTTTCAGTAGTGAGTCTAGAGTGACCTTGAGAGTCTGAATCGCACCTGTTTTCCCACATGACCCACATGGATGTAAAAAAACATAAACAGTGAAAAGACCTGTTGACATCATTGTGACTTTGTGACACTGAGAACTTCCACAAAAGTCTGTGCCCCATATATTGTGAATTGGTAAAATATTTTCTTTCCAGACTATATCAGAATTTAATCAAAAATGAATACAAATCAACACAGAATTTGAAAGAGTGTGAGACTGTTAGGCCAACAGTGGAACTCACAGGGGTAAGCTGTCAGCCTCTCTCTGTGCTAACTGCTAATGTAAATTGCTGCAATGGCTGCTGTGGAAAAGTCATACATTGCTCCACTGTGTTGAGCTGTCCACAACATTGGCTTTTCCGACGCCTGGTAAAGAAATCATCATCCCTCACTACTAAAGGCACAAGCAGACAGGCTCATGTAAAATGAGACTGAGTTTTTAGCCCCATGTGATGCTTGTTCCCCTCCTGCTCTGGGCCCTCTAAAGGTGTTGGGCCCTGTGCAGTTGCCCAAATAGTTATTGCACCCTTGCAGTCAGTCAAGGTGGACAAGATATATTGTACATACAGACATGTACATTTTTATTAATATTTATGACCATCTCAGCCTTGACCATTTTTTACATTCCATTTTATAACTCCCGAGTGTGTGTGTGTGTGTGTGTGTGTGTTTGTGTGTTTCCTCAGATGCTCAGCTGAATTGCTCCAATGTGTGTTTCATCCTCAGGAGCATATAAACACTCAGCCTTTCCTCACAATGCGGCACTGTCAGCCAGCATTTATTTAGAGGCAGATTGAAATGGACAGGTGTTGGTGTTTTGTCTCTGTGACTCTTCCACAGGGGCTACAGTAGATATTCTGTTTGTTTCACAGTCTGATTTAACGTGACATGCTTTTTTCTTTTTGTCCTGGTAAAGTGGCTTTAGCTGTTTTAGCCCAGTGGGCAGATACATGATCCACTGACCAAGAAAAAGAAATGTTGAGAAGAAGGACAGACAGGACAAACTGAGAGAGAGGGAATGTATCACAGCACTCTCCATCTGTCACAACAGCATGTAACGCTGTAAGAACAATAAATACTTACCTTTGGAGACTGCACCTGCAACAGGATGACAGAGGGAGCAGAGGATGAATACATGGAGACTGACACTGGTCATCAGACTTTATTATTAGAAAAAACTTGATATGATGAACTCAACTGAAGACATTACACAGCACAGTATTGAACAGTTCTCCTCTCATGCAAAGCTGAACTGGATTTTAAAGCTGTTCTTACTCCACCACAGTGTGCTTGTAAAGAATCACATGGCCCTTGAGGCCGATAAATTATCATTCAGCCAAGATCAAATAAGTCAAAAAAACTATTGCAATTGCAAATTTAAGTTTTGGCCGTGTGCCTCCCGTTCGGGGCCTCCCCTTCCATGTGCTTCGAATTGAAAGCATAAAGCAGGAACAGCAGCACCTTCCTGCCCTTTCATGAGCTGCCATGGAAAACCTGAGCCAAAAGAGCAACAGGAAAATCTTGAAGAGGTTGAGAGGAGGCAGCATATGCAAGTAGGCAGGAAATAGAGCAAATAGAGCACCCATTTGAATACGTAGGAAGTGATCGGTCAGCTGGTGAAGGTCTGGGCTGATCTTTTTTTTCAGCTTTAGTCACAGTTATTTACAAATTTTACAAGTCATAAATAAATTAAATATTTAGTGGCAATATGGCTGACAACAAGTCTGTAATGCACTTAAAACCAACTCAGACACCTGCAATAGTAAAATAACTTCATGATATAATAGCAACAGCTTTGAGGAAATGTATAGAATTATGAGCAGCCTTTTTCTGATATTGCTTTTGAAACCTGCATTCAGGACACAACTCAGCTGGTTGTTAAAATAATTCAGATTGTATTGAGAAATAGAAAATTCACAACCTTTTCCTTCAGGCAGCCCTTCTCAGTCATGGAACAAATGTGAGCTACATTAATGAACTCATCCTGATGTGGCAAATAACTAGAGACCCCCTCACCCCACCCTTTTTTTAGGCATAAGATAGGTGTGACAACTAGGAGAACCTGAATAAACCCCTTATCGAAGGATGAAAATATCATCTGATATGTGTGTTGCAGTTGGAAAGGGAGAGGAAAAAAGTGAATTTTAATAGTGCACTTTTTAATTTGACTTCTAAATAGCACGTTTCTTCCATTTTTCACTTCAATTTCTTCAAACAAAGCAGGTCAAGTCAATACAGTGAGGTTGCTTTCTGGTCTTTCTCTGAACCTTTTCATGTCAAGCAATGGTTCAACTGCTCATTTGTTTCACAAGAATGCTAATTTCCAGGGCTGCACAAGGTGCACTGAGAAATGTGAGTCGCACCACTCGTCCTGATAATTCACACACCAACAGGGCAGCAGCTCCGCCAAGGAGCAGTTTCACAACACACTTGTGATTGAAACACAAGCTAATTGTAGCTACAGTGAAAAAGTGGGCTCATGATAAACAGGCCCACAACAGGACAGAGGTCCAGCAGGCATCGGCGAGTGAAATGCATTGCTGCTCAGTCTCTTTGCTGTGGTTTTATTAACATGATTTACTGTTAACTGTATGGACCTGGACTTGCAGTTGTTAGTTTTACCATAGGCAACAAACAAAATGCAGGAAAAGAACAGGGTTTGAAAAGCTTGTGTAGCACTGTTCCTATCGTTTTTTGCACAAGGCAATGTGTTTTCACTTTTTTAAAGCAAAGCAGAAAATTATTGACTTTGTCTTGGAAAAATGTTGACATTCTGCAACATTTTCAGTCTGTAAATGGTGGAAATGATTTACAATAGAACCTAAAAGTAGTAAAGGTTTTAGCAACACAAACCAGATCAGTTGGTGATGCTGACTCTCTCTCACTCACTCACGTTTCACTCTAAACCACAGACAGTGGTCATTAGTTGGGTTGAATCATCCTTTTTTGTCCAGGTAACTGCTGGAATCAGCTTCAGTACCGCCATTCTCTCAGTGCTGCATTAACGTATATATCTGGTCCTAAAGTGAGAAACACGTGTCAAATCCAGTCCTAATCAAGTATTCACTGATCAAATGTATCACTGGCATTCAGTGGGAATATGTTGTCAACAGACTTTTCAGGAGATGGTACAGGAAATGGCTTTGTTTTTTTCCCATGTGTACGGTTCTCACTCAAAAGTTAACACAAGGCCACTAGTGGTAAATACTCACATTTTACAATTCTTTGTTTATACATAAACATGCCCCATGAAAGACGATCTGTGTTTTGGCTCAGCTGTTGACCTGTAAAGGAATAGACTGTGTATAATAACAGTCTTAAACCTGAATTCTATCTAATAACCAGGAGAGTAAAAAAAAAGAAAAAAAGGAAGGTTGTTGATTCCATTGAATTCTATGTAAAATGGCCCTATTTCACTCTTTATTTATTATCTCTGAAATTGTATTCTTGTGAGTGTATGGTTGTAGTCTCTAGTTTCAAGTCTTCTTCAATAGAGCATAATGTTTACAGTAGCTTTTAAATGATGGTCCCATTCAGGATAAAGTATAAGATAAGGAAGGAAGGAAGGATATTTATTAGGACATTGCTAATGTGTGAGTGAGATGTGAGAGAAAGAACAGAGAGAGCAGGTCAGGTCCACCTTTCACCCCTCCTCAGCTCATCCTCTAGAGCTTATCCTCTAAACAATGGATAAATAGATATAAGATAGATAGATTGATTGATATTTTATTCATCCATAAGGAAATTTAAGGCATCCAGTAACTTACACAGACACGTGCAGAGTACCCACACGTAGCAGACACAAAACCCACATATCAAACATACGTCAAGACATAGACAACCAATAATCACCCACATATGACCCACATAAAAATTATAAAGAAATAATGGAATATACCAGAAAAAAAAAGAACTCAGGTTGGGTGGAATTTGCTAATGTAGCCTGTAAGGACAGGCCGAACAGTCCTTAGCACACATTACATTGTGATGAGGGATTGGGCGAGAGAGAGGATGGCGTCATGGTGGGCTGATACTTGATTAAATCATCTATAACATCTGTGAGTAAATCAGTCAATGATTTGTCAGAAGCAAATAGTTCTTTGTTCAATTCTCCAGTAAGCAACCTTATTAAGCAGTAATTTAGCCAGAAGGGTAAATTGAGCTAATGTGTGGGTGTGTGTTTGAGTTTGCATGCTCATATGCAGACTGTAACACTGTCTAGTAGAGTGTAAGTAGCAGCAGGCAAAATAGAGCATTGCTAACAAGAGAAAGTGACAAGAGGTGAGGACCTCGAGGGCCATGAACAACTACAAGGACTCAGTGAGGATGGGTAATATAACACTATCAAAAAGGTCATTTTCATAGACATCTTCAATGGGAGCACACACAGCTGTGTTACTTTTGTAATTAGTGTGTTTGTGTGTGTGAACTCTCTCCCCTGACCCTGATTCTGAAAATGATTTACAGTAGAAATTGCCCCTGAGCAGGTCTCTGACATTTGACCCACTCTCTCTTGCTTCCTTCCTTTCTCACCGCCCCTCATCTTCCCAACACCGCCACCGCTCTCTGGGACCCCTGCTGGAATCCAAGGCCTTCTTACTTGCAATTAACCTCACCCACAGGGCAGACTCATACACACACCTGTGGTGATTAGCCAGCGCTAATGGCTCTCTAGTACCCACTAAATACTCTCATAACTCACGAAAAGACTTTATGACCCCGTACTGACTCGCTGCCTGCAGATCATGAATCAAACAGAAGTGTGAAAATAAGCAGCTCTGCCTTGATTGTTAATCAGGGTGGAGCTCTGCAGTAGCCAGCAAACAGAAGATGATAACCAAAGCAGCTCTAAACATGCTAGAGGTGTGCTTGTGTGTGAAATTGTTGTGATGCAATATACGCAAAAGTTATGTTATTTTTAATTATTATTTTTTGCTTTTTATGCCTTTGTTTCAATCAGTGAGTGGTAGGGAGGCTGGCAGCAAACACTGAGGGAGAGGAATGACCTGCTGCATCAATCCAGTGCTGGAATCGAATCCAGGATGCTGCTGCACAGGAGCTTTCCTTTTTGCTTTACTGTGATGGCCCAGTAAGGGGAGGAGATGAGAACACAGGATGCTTGTGCAGAAATATAGGGTTGTTTACCCAAAACAGAAAAATGGGGATAACAAATCAAGTGATTTACAATGAAAATTCTAAATGTGATATAAAGCATGCATAGTAGTTAGTTGCCTCTATTCAAGATGGTCGTGGATTTGGTTCCCGGCCTGGGGCCTTTCTGTGTGGATTTTGCAAGCCCCTCCGTGTCTGTGTGGGTTTCCTCCAGGTACTCCGGTATCCTCCCACCATCCAAAGACATGGATGTCGAGGTTTAATGGTGACTCTAAATTGCCCGTAGGTTGGAGTGTGAGTGGTTGTTTGTCTTTGAGCTGGGATTGGCTCCAGCTCCAGTGGTGGCAAACCGTAAATGGATAATGGCTAGAAGACGAATGAATGAGATATAAACAGGCCCAAAAGAAAGCACAAGGCAGACAGACTCTGAACTGAACAGCTCAAGCTATATAAAGACATGGCCAGGTACATTATAACAATAAAGGATAAGTAGTTAATTGACATTAAACAAAATTAAAAGTTATTGTTAACATTTTTAACATTTTAACAAAATAACATTTGAATAAATATACTATTGCTGTCAGGCCCCGTTGAGTTGCTTATTCTCTGTTACATTCTGTTTTGTACCATTATCCACGCACTTCCTGTTTTATTTTGGCAGCCTGTCTTCTTCATCCCCCACTTTTGTCAAGTTTCCCTCCGTTGTGATTACCCTCATGTGTTTCACCTGTGTGCTGCTGTTTCCCCATCTTTCCGTGATAAAAGTCATGCCCTCTTTCCTTTCTGTGCCAGGTTGTCCTGTCTGTTTTCCATGAGAGGTCCAGCATTATTTTCTGTGCATAGCCCCTCGTGTTCTCACCCTTTGCTGTATTTTTTGGATTCCCTGAGCAAGTCTAGCAGTTTTCCTACCTCTGTCTGTGTCTTGTGGACTTCTAGTTTTGGCCCTGGCCTGTATTGAACAGATTTGCCTTTAACTCCAGCCTGTCTCTGACTGCACACTTTGAGTCCTCTGTTTCCTAGTCAGTTCGTTACATTTATGAGCCAACAAATCTTTGCTCTCGCTGCCAATCTCCTTGGAGATGGAACAGTACAACACGTCTTTTTGTTATGTTGTCCAGCTGTTTTTACCTCTTTACCTGTGCAACAAGGTGGAAGACAGCTCCAAGTGAGCAGACCAACAGGAGGAAAGACACAAGGTGAAAGCAACAATAAAGCAAATAACACACAACTTTATGATGGTATTTAAAAGGTGTGCATGCAACTAAAAAATCATGTAAATTATCTCAGAATTACTAATAAAGAGGGAAATATGTTTGTGTCATTCTCATGTGTATTTGGGAATTTAAATATGATATGTTAATGTTGGATATGTTAACAAAAGCTTAGGCTGTGTGCGAGATGAAGGGCTTCTCCTGTCAGGCAGAGTGGCGATTCCTGGTGCCGTAACACTAACTTCACATCCAAGACATAGTAAGAGGTCACAGTCAGCCCCAGTAAAACAAGTCACACCTGTTTAAAATCAACATCCTTAATCAGTTTTGTTTTTTGGAAACACGTGTATACCAATTAAAAATGGCTGTTGGACATCTGACAGGTCTGCTGTCAGCATGTGAGTCCTATGGAGGTGTAAATGTTATGAATGTGTTTATGTCAATGTTACTCGGACCAAATAAGGACTGCAGAGTCATGTGACCCAGGACCCTTTTTAGCTTACTTTATTTATTTGTTCCTTACATTAAAATGGACAACAAAATTTGTACGTAAGTGCACACTTCATTTTCCAATCATCACCTCCATGATTGGAAAGGAGCAGCAAGAAGAAAATAATTCTTATATTTCTCTGTCCCCTACTTGAACCATTACCAAAAAAGCTTACCTAAGTATCTACTATTAATTTCCTACTCAAGGTTTATTCTATCTTCTTTTCTCAATAAAGGAATATTGACACGCATCATCTCTTCCCACATGTTTTATTTGATGTGATCTGGTAGCCATTATCTTGACCATGGCTGCTCTTCCACTGGTAAGAGTGAACACACATCTGTATTTATGGTCAGTTTGAGATTGAAGGTCACCTCATCACTTCTTGCTGCAAATGCAATAAGTACAAAATCACTTTTCCTCAGTCTCTTCATCTCTTTTGTGACATAAAATTTACATAAAACTTTTATTTAGACATTAAATGTACCAATAGATAAGGAGACGTTTTTTAATCGACCTTTTTTGCTTGTTGTCTTTATTATCCTATCTATTATTATAATTATATTCTGTTATTGTATTCATCAAATCAGAGCTCTACAGAAGCCTATTGTGATGAAAAATAAAAAGTGAAATGGTCAATAGCAGCATGAATAGACACTATTAGCTTTTATAATTTCAGTATGACAAAAGGCAGGAGTTAAGAGAGTAGCTATGATGATTGATAGACTAGTAGTGTACAATAATAAACATATTAGCATTGACACAGCGGGAAAATTTACACCCTGTCAGACTACAGGAGTTTTCAATTTATTGCATGATCCTTCAAACCAGGACCTTGATTGGTCCCACTGATTAGATGATGATCCCAGATCATCTAATAAAGTCAGTAGTATGCAGATCCATTTCCTTTCACATTCCATTAATTGGGCAGATCCAAAGTGATATTTTGAGGGATATCAGTAAATCTTTAGTGCAGTTGAAGGCCTCGATACCAATATTAAATTCTACATCTCTTAAACAAGTACAGGAGATCAGATAAGACAGTGCAGCACAAGTGACAAATGCAGAGTTGGAGATGGAAAAGATGAGTTTACAGAGAGGCAGAGAGGAACGCCCCTGCTCTGATAGGAATCAAGAGCTTTTTCTGCCTTCTGAGCCCACAGACCTAAACACTCTGGACTGAGATTGCCTTGTTTGGAGGGATGGTGACGCCAAATGACATTCCTCAGTGTAGGGTGAGAACACCTGTAGATGGTTCAGATCCAGAAGTCCCTGTGAAGGCAGCATTAATGACATGATCTTTTTGGGTGAAAATAGGAACCAGTGCAGGCCAATGAGTGATTGAGTGGCATATGCCCTTTTGAGCTGATGTAAGACTGGCTGCAGCATTCTGGACCATCTGTAAGGGTTTCACTCAGCACAAAGGTATGCTTGCCAGAAGAGAACTGACATAGTGAAGACAAGAAATCATCGAGGCAAGGAGGATGATGGCTAGATGGTGTCTTGAGTCAGGTCCAACATTCCACAGCTTTAACAACAGCCAGTCAGAGCGATACATAGCTAACTGATAGATGAGGTAGATACAAATTTAGTGACCTTTCTAACACTTGCTCATGGCTTTTACAGCCATATACACCGAGTGTCCAGCTGTTGAATACAGATACTACATTTCCTGCCGCTGTATTGGAGCACGTCAATGCAAGATAATGTATATTCTTGCATATTTGATGGAGTTTGATCTGTGCTTATTTCCAAACATTTTTCCTTAAGTTAGAGTGAAGAGGAACTGAGACATTTCTCCTTACGTGAATGATGCTACCTGATTTAAAACCGCTCACTGTCAGCACAGTTCTTCAATGATTCAACGTTTGACCATTGCTCTAAATCAGGGCTCTTAATATAAGTTACAAGCTCTGCTTACATGTTATGGTCTAACAGTGTAAAAACTCTGTAGCTGTAGCTTCAGCCATTATTATGAGTCACAAGGTGGGGGCTACAGTGAGATGACAAAGTGCCAGCAGACATTGGATCACCAGACCACCAAAGTGAGCAATTATTTTGGCAAGTTTAGTGTTGACTTAACTGATGGAAATGACGGATAAATACATAAATAAGACACAAAATGCAATAAACTGGAATTATTTTTTAATTCAGCAATCCTTTGCTGTATTCAAAAATAGAGACAAGTTACAACTCAGCTGTATTTCATTAGTATATATATCTGAGTATGTATGTGTGTGTGTGCATTCTTGCCACATCGCAGCGTGTGCTGAAGAATCTTTTATTCAATTAATTCCTGGGTGGCTGCTAATGTGTTTTCCAAGTACTGTCGAATGGTTGCAGTTTTAATATGAGGGCAGCACAGCGGAAAACACTGCCTCCTACAAGGAAAGGTAAAGAGCGGCCATAAACAACCGCTGTGGCACAGGTCAAAACACATTTTGCATCTGCTCCTATTTCCCACTCCAAAAAACTTCTTTCATTTACTGTGTATTCAAGGATAAGTAGTAGCACACAGTCTATCCTACCTACAAAGATTGCTAATGCTTTTCTATGGGAGGTATGAGGCATTCAGTCATCATGGCCACATCCTTTCCACATCGAGCATCACTATCACTAAATATGTTTTACCTTTCCACCTCCATGCTGTACAATAGCTGCAGATGTAATTCAGTAGAAAAAATATTTAACTTCTAAATACAGAATATTCATGTCATACACAGTAGCTTCATTCAACATTAACACATAGCCTAGTTTAATTTTCAACAGTCAGAGCCTGCTTTCTATGCACTGCTCTTAGCAGCACTCCTGTTTCACATCGTTTGGAGTTTCAAGCTGTGCACACATTTCTGAAGTAGATCATTTTATACAGATGTGGTGATGATGATGATGCCAATGAAAATGTTGAAGGGAGGATGGAGCCTCACAGTCTATCTTTAGGGTTCTATATTGTAAGTGGATGTTGAATCTGGGGGTGTAAAGTGAACCCAATTCTGAAGTAACTTTCTGTCTAATGGCCATCAAAGGGAACTCAACTGGTTCTAAAAAAAAAAAAAAAAAAAAGATCTGTAAATATTGTACATTGTAGATGTTATAATACAGATATATTATGAAAATGCAAAATACTTACTTCTCAAAATGTTTTCCTTAAGAGTTTAGAGTCAATCTCTAGTTTCAGTTCTTCTTCAATACAGCATAATGCTAACTTTTTAGATGATGTCATCTTGATTTAAAAAAACCCAAAATGGCAACAGTCAACTTTCATTTGGCGGTAATCACTTGGCAACCAGGATACCCAAGATATTTTAAAACATAATAAAAAGTCAATTTTAAAATGCTCACCGGCAGGTGTTACCAGGTGTTATCGATGAGGTTAGTGCAGGTGCAGGATCCAATATAAAAAGAGCCAGCAGTTTGATCAGCTTATCCAGCCTAACTCTCTTGAACATATGAGGATTACGAAGGCCAGAGAAGATGTGATGCTTTTACATGTCCAAACTTTAGCGCTCTAAAAACTTTTTTCCTTTTCAAAAATCTCCCCGGCCCCAGAACCTTACACTTCATAATTTAAAACCTTCTCACTTTATGAAACCTCACCTGACAAAAGAAAAACAAATCCCAGACTTCATTTTTGTCTGATATTGGTTACCTCCACAGTGGAATATTCTGCATTTACATTTCTGCTAGCTTCACAATTTTGGTTTGATTTTCTTCTCTGTCCAAGCTGCTACTGTATAGAGAGAGCTCCACAGAACAACCACCATCATTTCCATCCTATTTGGAGAAGCTCTATTCCTCTGTTGCTTTCTTTCCTCCTCTCTCTCCTAGCCTCTGATGGCATGCTAAATGAGTATTTGCACTGTATTTTTTGCTGACTCCATGCTTTGCGTCCTATAGCCGTGCTAATAATTGGCCATAAGCTGGGGATCGAAACAGAGTAAATGGCTGCAATGTTGAGCACGCAGGCCTGGGGAGACAGCAGTGCAAAGAATGGAGTAGGTGAGGATGAAGTCCTCAGCGAGTGTTTAAAGCAGCACATAAAACTGTTTGGTGCAGTGTTTTTCTCCTCTGTCTGCATCACTCAATTGGACCGGCGAAGTGGTGGTAGTGCGGTGATCGAGAGGAAGTGCTGCTTCCTGTGTAGAGGTGTACAAAGTCATATGCAAGGGCAGCAACTTGTTTGTGATCAAAGTGGCCCAATACTCCCCTGAGATATCAACTCTCCCGAACTCAACAGACCTCAGCAGCACAATTGTGATACTTTGATACATTGTTGTGATACTTTTCAAAAAGACTCCTCTATACCAGCCCTTTTTAGCACTTCTATAACCTGTAACCAATAAACCTGGCTTAGATTTATACACTGTACTGGACTCATTCAGTCCACCTTTACCCAGACGATAAATTAGCCACCCCAGCAAAAGTCAATAACTACTTAAATGTTGTTATTATTCTTTAAAGGTACATCTGTTTGATATTTTAAGTGTTGAGCAGTTTAATTTAACAACTCTTGATTTAATATAATTACCATGGTCAACATTAAGTACAACATCTTAAAATACAATTACACTAAGGCCTCCTTTTCAGAATACTACACCTGAACACAGAGAGGTTCCATGTTTGCCTTAATTTATTTCATCGTGCCAAATCAGCAATCCTTGAACCCAAACTTCTTTTCTAACTATGCAAGGATCGTGTGCTATCATAAATATAAATGCATATTTTCACAGGGTTTTTAAACATAAAAATGGAGAGAAAAAATGGAAAAGCAGATCAATGCATATTTCCTCATGGTGAAGTCCAGATCAGACCTTAGAAGCCATATCAAAATACATAGTGTATTTAGCTTTTTTTTTTTTTTTTAATTATTCTGTTTATTCCAGTATCTGACAAAATCTGACACATTATTAGTGGTCGTACTAATACAAACACGCTCTTTAACAGCCAAGTTTCAGGTAGATTTAGCCCCAACCCCTCAAAAATTGATAGGATTGGGCCCTTAGGTTTATTACTGGCTGTCTGAATCTGTCTACTATGCCTTTATTATTTACTGTATAAGTACAATATATCTACAATGCGTCATTTCACACATGATACGTCTTGTGTAATATTAAGAACAGCACATTTGGATGTGAACAAAATCAAGAACTTTTCTTTGGAAGCTGTCTTGAAGGATAGAGATAAATAATGATATATTCTGGGTTGATTACTTACCAAGCATCACCATAAACATTCCACACAAAAAGCAGGAATTCATTCTGAATGATATTCACAACATTCTTACATGTAACCAGAAAACAAATCAACAACAACAACAACATACAGAGACAGACAGAGACCAACAACCACTCACAGTCACACTCAGAACTATGGACAATTTAGAGTCTCCAGTTAACATGCATGTTTTTGGATGGTGGGAGGAAACCAGAGTACCTGGAGGAAACCCAGGAAGGCATGGGTATAGAACCCGCAGCCTTCTTGTTGTGGGGCACCAGTGTTAACCACGATGCTGTCGTGCTGCAGCTCATTATTGTTGCCATTTAAATTGTCATATACAGTGTAGGACTAACAAATTGGACATTAACGCTATGAGTCAAACCGATTTGTCACTGTCTTTCAATTACCCTCATCTAGCATTTGAATTTCAGCTTAGTTGCTCTGTTAAAACGCACAATGCTGCATTAATGTACTTAAACACAGGTTTCAAGCACAGCTACAGCATGGCTATGTTTCTGCTGAGTCATCACTAGGAGGTTATGCAGAGGCCAAAGAAGCAGCAGGAAGAAGCCTTCATTAATTTATCTCTCTGTTCTGTATTTAACAAGCGCTACATGTGCTGAGGAGGCATGCGCCCAACACAAAGGTTTGGCACAATCATTAAAGGCATGCAGGCATAGCAAGGCTAATCATTTGACCTTTGCTTTTTCTTGTTCTAGGCATTGGGAAGAGCAACACTATCTGGAGAGCATAAGTCCATTTGTTATATTGCCTGATTTATGATAGGCCCGTTAATGTGGAGAATGCTAAAACAGTCCATCTGAGACAGTGTGGAACAAATAGCTCCTGGGTCCAAAATTAGCTGGGAGGTGAGACCTGAAATCCGCAAGTCTTTGACTCTGAATATGCTTCTTCTCGTGCGTCTGTCTCCAAAAAACACAGAGCAGCACTTTTAGGTGCTGGTTTGGTTGGAAGCTCCTCGTCAGCAAACTTTAAGCTGCTCCTCGCAAACCCTGCTGCCAAGCTTTTTTTTTTTTTTTTTCACTTTTTATTATAACTTTTTTTTTTTATACATTGTAATGTTGCTGACAGCACAGAGAGTCTGATGAGATTTTCAGAAGGAACTACATATATTGATTGAAGCCAATCAAACATCAGTTAACAACTCTGCATGGAGTAAAAGTGAGAGAAAAAAAACTCCAAGTGAAGATTTGAATTAAAACCCAGCTACGGTGGCTGAGCTCATTCCCATCATTCAGCTCCTCTGGGGTAATCCTGCATGTTTTTTTGAGGGTCCACCAAATAAAGAACACCAGAGCTAAACACCTGTGCAGCTGAAATTTGGCACCATCGATTCTGGCTCTGGGCAGGAGCTGCTGCAGTCGATGTTGTGTCAAATGGCTTTGAGGAGGTGGAGGTTGGAGGCCTGGCCGGTGCTGGAGCCTCCCCAGGTCTTTGCCTGAGGCGCCAGCATTTCAGCAGTCTCACTGCCTCCAGTGCAAACATCTCTCACTCAGTGGACCAGAGTCTTTCTCCAACTCCACTCTTACTTTTTTTTTTTTTTTTTTTAAATCTTTGCGTTGTCATTTCGGTGTCTTTTACTGATGCTACAGTGTGCTGCTTTTCACACCTCTACTCGTGTGCATTCATGCATTAACTCCCTATTTGTCAGTTGTCTTCTTCTGGGAGCGCTGCTTTGCATTTCCTGAATCAATTTTCTATAGTGTCCCACAATGGATGTTGTCTTGATATCACCAGGACAAATTTACCAGGCCTTAGTGGGACTGCCATCAAGGGAATATGGGATGTAGAATATGAAGACATAGAACTTGCTGCCTAATAAATGGCTCTCTTTCCAAGCCGAGGCCGAGCCAAACAACACATTCTAATTGCGGCATTATGATTATTGCTATTGAGTGAAAGTGCAGATGAAAGCCCAGAACAGCAACAACAGTGAACATGACTCACTTTTGCAGGACAGAGGGGGGTTTGGAGGCAGGGAGGAGAGAGGGAACAGCTCAAAGAGAAAAGAGAGAATAGGATATACTGCAGTGAGGCGGATGTCAAGAGTGTTTGCTAAGAAGGAAGCAATACTGACAGAGCGTGGGGAAATCAGTCAGTGTGAGCTGATATGTGCCATAAGAGAGTGAGAGGTAAGAAAGAGTTAAGGCAGAGAGATTGTGATGAATATGATATTGGAGTTTGGGCCCTTCAGCTGCAGATTTGGAATGAGAGTGTGTGTTATTTATTTATTTTTTTTTTCTTTTTCTTTTCTTGCTCTTCATGAGGAGAAGTCTGACCTGCTGCTACTGTACTTCCTCACACTCACATGAGGAATAGAGACATTTTCCTTGTTAGAGTGTGTACATCCAGAATATGTTTCTGTATGAAAGGAACGTGTTCCTGTCTGTGTGTGTGAGGACTGTGGTTCTGGTGGATTTACCTCACAGGGTTGGAGTGGAAAATTCATTATTGTCTGGTGGAGCACATGCAGCTCTGCTGCCCTCTGACCTCTAAACCCCAAAACTGTTAGCTAGACCATATCCACTGTGAATGAGCGCTACCAGATCTCATGAGGATACACAGACTGTTTGTTCAAGCTAATCGCTTCAGTCTAATAGCAAAACTGCTCCTCTACAATATATTAATGATACTCTATTTCAGACAGTAGTTAGACAGTGGTGCCTTTGAAACATAATTGACATAATTTTTAGCACTGTTGCCCCACAATCGCTGGTTTAATTTTCACCCCTGAGTGTGAGCGGTTGTTGGTCTCTGTCTGTCTCTGTGTGTTGGCCCTGTGACAGGGTGTCCAGGGTGTACCCCACCCTCACCCAGAGTGAGCTGGGATTGGATACAGCATGAATGAATGATTTTATTGAGCATATTTATGGCACACAGTCTGTGTCAGAGTCTACACACTACCCACATGTCACACGCAGTGTGTGGGTGTGGGGTTTGTTCATAAGGAAAATCATAATCATTATAATAAAAGACAGCAAGACCCCAAAATGAAACTTATATAGTAGTGGCAAAAACTGCAGTCCTTAAATGGCTACATGAGTAAATGTCCAACTTTACAGCAGAAATATTTACTTCTACAGCCTGGAAAAAAAATACTGTTTTGGTCTTTACAAATTAAGGCTGGGGGGGCAGGGGGCTCAGTGCCTCACATGGTAGAGCACATTAGGTTTTATCCCAACCTTTGCTACATATCCTCCCCTATCTCGCTCGCTTCATACTTTATGTCGCTCTTTTTGAGGCTTTAAGTTCTACATAATTGAGTGTGGCTACTTTGAGTGACCACTTTGCCCAATTTTGAATTAGCCATGATGGGCTCTAGAAATAACAGTTTTAATATAATCATAATGATAATATAACTAGTTAAATTACATATATCACACTTGTGCTGAGGAGTAAATTAAAGCTTAAGTTTTGTACGACAGCCTACTTATAGATAGATTTTTCTTTTTTTTTTTTTTTTTTTTTGCATAAAATCATCAAGTTTAAAATTTAGATTGAGTGTTGAGAAGTGTTGAGAAAATTCCACATTGACTTGTGGATAGGCACTGAGAAACATGTATACGAGAGAATTAAGAAAAAAATATTTTTCACGTGCAACTGTGCAAGTACACTAGTACTGAAAAGTATTGCAACAAACACTACAGTGCAAAGTTGTTTGCCGTGCAGTCTGTTTTTGGAGGTCATTAAAAAGGGTTTAATGATTTAGCATACATCTTTCCCGCCCATCCAATGCCCCATTCCACATGCACATGCCTGCACATCTTCCCCCATAGAGAAGAATCTCTAGTAGTGTCAGCCTATAAGACAGCTGTGCTCAGACACACACTCCTGCTGTACTTTTTCCTCCCTTTAGTTGATAAAAGCTGAGTGCAGTGTTTGCTCTGTAAGCACTCAGCGAATTGCCCCAGCTTTCAACTCATAATGCCTCTCCACTTCCAGATAAAAGCTCTTGCAGCCATCACATTTAACAAGACAGAGAAGAGAAGAAACCGGCGTGGGGCTGAGCTCCATGTATTTCCTCTTCCTCTCCCACACTCTCTTTCAGGTGTGAATCCTTCTCTTGTGTGTGTGTGTGGGATTCTCATGTGTGCATCAAGTGTGTATGCACAGACTGCAGAGTATTTGAGGCACTTGTCACAGTGGGGAATGCTCGATAATTGATTTCAAAGTCTACTTCTAGCTGAGGTAATTCTCTTTACCTTTTTTTTTGCTCCCTCTTTTTCACTTTGTTTTTTAACAACCCTACACACACACTCACACACATACACACGCTCCATCCTCATTTCTCTGCCAACAACAATAACAACAATGCCTACTTATGCCATAATAAATGGCTGAGTCGCACAGCCTTTGTTTACTCATTTGTGACTGTCAGCCAGCTGTTGTCTCCTGTACTGTAAGCCCTCACCTCCACCCTCCAACTTCCTGTTTCCCCCAAGCTATGGCAGCCATCTTAGTTGTCAATGCTACACGGCATAAGAGCAGCTGTTACTGTTATTACAGGGCGTGTTTTTGTTGCTGCGGGACATTTAGCACTGACAAACACAGTGCATCATGCCACATATTGTGCTGGAGATGAATGGTGAGCTATTTACACACAATACTCTCACACTATGAAGTAATTCATCAGGAGGGCAATTCAAGTTTGGATGGGTGCTTTTATCACTCTGCCGAGAGGCAAAGAATAAAGAAAAACAGAGAGAAGAATAACACTCATCCCCTGTTACTGTTACAATGCATACGGCCTTTTTTGGTTTATATACATGTGTATAAGAGCTCTTTCACTCTACACTGTGTTCTTGTATTTTGAATACATAAAACTCAAAGAGGGCAGCGCAGCGGCATAGTGGTAAGCACCGTTGCCCCACAACAAGAAGGTCATGGGTTTGGTTCCCAGCTTGGGGCATTTCTGTGTTGAGTTTGCGTGTTCTCCCTGTGCATGCATGGGTTTCCTCCAGGTACTCTGGTTTCCTACCACCATTGCCACCAAAGCAGTCATGTTTGGGTTAAATGGTGACTCTGAAATACTCATAGGCCAGAGTGTGTGTGTGAGTGGTTGTTTGCCTCTGTCTGTCTCTATGTGTTGGCCCTGTGATGAACTGGCAATCTGTTCAGGGTGTATCCCACCCTCACCCAGTGTGAGCTGGGATTGGCTCTAACACCCTTGTGACCCAGAAACAGATAAGCAGTTGAAGATGAATGAATGAACTCAAAGAGGTGTTTTTTGTTTGTTTGTTTTTCACGTTAAACACAATCTAGAATTTCTGCCATTTGGGATCTTACAATCAAAAGAGGGCAATGGGTGACAATAATGGGAGTTGACATTGTCCAAAGTTAATCCTGATCCGGATTCCCTGAGCATCAATTCTTCTGGAGGTTTTTAGAAGATGAATTATCCACAGATTCCTCCTCTCCACGACAAAGAGACCAGCTAATAATAACCAGTAAAAACACTGACTGAAGCAACATATTTAAAGTCAGTCTTTTGCTGATAGTGCAGGTCATACTACAGTCAACCTACCTAATCTTTGGCCCAATGTATGACCCAGACTTTCAGGAGCTTTTTGTCCAGAGGAATTATCCACAGAGATATCAAGAACAAAACGGTGAATTAAAACTGAAAAAAACACTGAATAAAGCAGCTTCACTTTTCAAATCAGTGATTCAATGAGGCCGTTTGACACAGACAAAATGTCGTGAAGTGGATGAGAGCTGAGCTGTCAAACATTTACTTAGCTTTTTTCCCTGATAACTTCAGATTCAGGACGTTTGATGACTAAAGTCCTCTGCCTAGGTAAAATTTGCAGTTAAAAAGGTATCAGAAAAAATGTGGCTTAAAATTCGATTGCTAACAGTTTATACCAGGCACAATGACAACATTGAAAAATCATCTTTGACAAGTGAAAAAGACAATGAATAGATTTTTCTGGGTTTGTAAAATTAGGAGGAACATTTTGATTAGTGCAAGTGGCCACCCTCAGTGAAATCAAATGAGCTGCCATTTTAAAACTTTGAGTTTGTGATTTGTTTTGGTTTTGTAGAACAAGATGAGATCATTTGGAGAAGTTGGAGCTGAGAAGAATGAGACTGACCTGTACTGTACTCTCAAGGCTGATTTCAAGGCTTTGTCAATCGGGACAGATGCCCTAATCCATAGCCCATTAAATGGTGAATTTCCTCTAAATGGGACCATCATTTAAAAAATTTAACACAGTGTTGTATTGAAAAAAAAAAAACTTTAAGCAATACCCTGAAAAACTCATCAGTAAAATGTTTAGCGAGGTATTAAATCAAATGAGAGGAAGAAACATTTTACACAGATGTCAATACAATCTGGCTTCCTTTTATAACCAACGCCTGGTGGTCATTGGACAGAATGCATGTTTGAGGCAATGCAGCACCGACCCAGAGTCTTCTCTTTTATACAAAATATTTGCATTAATGGAAATACACAACTCAACGAAACAGGTCCAATCCTTTTTAAACAACACAATTAAGAAAAATTACATATGACACCAACCTTATGAAATGAATTTCAATTGCACAATATAATAGTTACAGACAAATGATGCTGTTGGTATTTAGATTGCTGTCTTTTTTACTATGTGGTTCAATCCGTCTCCAGAGAGGAAACCTTCTGCTTCCCAAATCGAAGGTTTGATTGACAGAGGAAGCACTCCTGCCATTGCACAAACAGAACAGTACCTTTTTTTTTTTTTTTTTTTTTGAGCAAGGAAATGGCTGACAGGGATAAAAATGGGCTAACTGTGGAAACCACCGGCCAAAAGGAAAACTAAAATTGAAGATGGAGAGATAGAAATTGAGGTAAAACAAAAGTGAAGCTCAGACAGCACTCAATGGAGAGAGTCCAGGTACTGCGACGGTTCAAATACCACATTTTTTGGCAAAACCACTGTATTATTATTCAGCGGTACAACCTGCCAAATAATAAACACAACTGGCTCCTGATCTGAGATCAGGGTTGTTTGTTTGGGTTTTGTGCCTTAGACAGCATTCAAGGTGGTAGCCGTAGCTATGTTGATAATACATATAATATGACAGCTCATAAATTAGCATGCTCGTCTCTTTTCCCTGTAATTCCCAAAGTGGCCTGTGTTGTTGGGAGGTTTTTTTTTTTTTGTTTTTTTGCTCTGAAAAAGGGATCCAGTCTTTGCAACACTAATGAATATTTTGTCTCCTGCTTTGCCAATTTGTTGTTGTAGAATTAGACAGAGAAAAGAGAAAGAGGAAAGGGAGAATGAAAGTGGAATAGACTATCTCTCTCTCTCACACACACGCACACACAGACGCACTCAAATTTCTATACCCTGCAGAAACAAAGCGTCTGTCTCTTAATTGATGAATTCAATTATGTCCTCTAACAGCTCCCGTATTAGCAAAGCAGAAGCTCGGCAGGGCATGGATCTGAGAGTGTGGTCGGCAAGTAGGAGGTTCCCAGCTGGGGGTGTAATGGGAAAACAGCAGTCAGCCACTGGGGGAATTTCCCTGGGTCCTGTTCCCAGAACTCTGCCAGTCCCTCGCTGAGACAGAGTACTATTTTCCAGTATACATGGCAATGGAAAATAACCATCAGATTTCTTTAATGGTTTTATTGTATAACAGTCATAAAACTTGTTATTAATCACACCACATAATCTGTATCATGATGTTAAACTATTTGATTATAAATTTTTTTTGAGAATACTGACACTTTCCGACTCTGGAGTCCTGTGATGTATTATATTTTAATATATTAGATTCGATTTGATATGATAAGGTCCAGGTGGCCAGGTACCCACATGGTGCATACATACACAGCACATTTTCTACACTTTCATTATAACTTTCATTATAACCCCAACTGGATAGAGGAACAGTCTGTGTCAAAAAATGTAGAAATCTTTCTTGGAAGCTTCTAAGCGGACCCTGCTCTATGGATTGTCACTGTCCATTCAGATTTGGGTTTAAAATTCATACTTGTAACTTCTGTCATCCACAGGTTGGGAAAAATAAGGTTTTTTCACTTCTTTTTCAGTGTCTTTAATGGTGGCATGACTGCTATAATTCATTAACGGTCTCATTTAATGGTTTGTACATACCAACAAATATTTTCTGACTGAGCGCAAAGTTGCAGAGAAATTAAAAGATGAAGGGCTTTAAACCTTTAATGCTTAGTGGGAATACAACATAATCATGTTGTGAATGTGGGATTGACTCAAGCACCCCCCACGACCCGTAAACAGATAACTGGTAGAAGATGAATTAATGCTTTGTATAATGGAAATACATGAGATCTACCATTGCCCTTTCCTTTCATACTCCATTTTCTCCTGTTTTTCAATTAGGAGTTAGGCAAATTTCTTGTCTTTTAGTTTTTCTTTTTATTTATCAAGAAGGTAATTTTCACCTAAGTTGTGTCTTTTTTTTTTTTTTTCGTCTGTTTTGGGCTTTACTCCTGTCCGAGTCTTAAAAATAACTCTGTTACATATGGATTGTGCTTCTGTCTGGCTCAGCATCCTTGGAAGTGGGAAGATCAGGGGCTTAAAACATGTTGAGGCTTCCGCATGACCAGGATAAGAAACATAAATCGAATGGGAACATATTTTAGCCATGTTCTGTGTCCTCTTCAAGGATGAAAACACTTGAGATGTACTAGATGAGAAAAGCTGTTCATTCCAAATTTCCAAATTGTTTTTGTGATTCTTTTCTTTTTTTGATTACATTTTGTGGTCACACTGCTAGTTGGTCAAGCTGCCATCACTGAGGTGTTGGAAGTATCAGGTAATGTCCCTGCTGATGTACCTCTCTGTAAGATTATGAAAAGTGGATAGGAAACTGGCCTATGGTTGCTTGTGAGTGAATTTTCTCCTTGTGTGCACTTGGCTTGCTGAATAACTAAGTAGCCTCACTCTCCTCCCCCTCCCTCTCTCCCTGCTCTCCCAAGCCTTCCACTGCCTATTTTTCTCTCTATGAGGGAGTTGGTGATGACGTGCTCGGAGATGGAGACAGAGTTCCTAACCAGACCAGTTATGAGGCAGTAAGTCCACTATTGATTACCTGTCCACATCGCTGCCTGGCCTCCTTTGTTTTCTCCTGCACATTGTGGCACATATACAACAGTGGGGAGGCCATATGGGGGTGACCTTTCAACACCTTTTCCTTTGGTTCCTATCACTACACTGAGCACTTGCTTAGAGCAGTTATTAGCAGGTGAGGCCTTTTACAAGAACAGTAGAATAGACACCAGAATTATGGCAAAGGCTTTCATTTGTAGCATATGTTACATTGCAGCAGCTGCTGGAATAAAGGATATCATTAAATACAAAATCTAATTATTGGCTGCGAAAAAGGTTTACTTTGGAACAACAGAGTAACTTTCAAAAAAGGCCAAATACAGACTTTGACAGGAAAAGAAGAGTTACCAAAAAGAAAAGGCAGTGTATGCTCATCAAACATGGCAATCAAGTCGAATCAAAACCGTATTTCTCTGAACTTCCAGGTTAGTAATGAACCTTTGTAGGGTTCTGCAAAATAAGCCAAAACCTTGACTTGGGTCAAAGAGATTTAATCTCCCCAGTACAATTTGTAATAAAAATAAATAAATAAATAAATTAATTAATTAATTAATACTAGTTCAGGTTCTGGGCTGAAGTACCCAAGCTGTACATTAATTTACATACTATCTCTTACTCCTCCAGTTGTGACCTAGTAGTCTGTGGCCAGGTAATCCTTAACTGACCTCCCTACCACCATGCTTTTGTTTCTTTGGTGACATTTTGGTCAAAGTTACTAACGTCTCATACTCTTAGCTGGAAGGATAAAGATATATGTGGAAAAGGGTTTGTTATCATGCATTCTAGTGTTACCTGGAGCACACCTAGGGCTCCAAAAGATGAACTTTTAACTTAAACACAGCAAAAACTGATAATTATACTTGGCAAGGCCAAGGGTCTAGGGTGTACCCAGCTGTCACCCAGTGTCATCTGGGATCAGGACCAGCCCCCACCAGCAAGCCTCTAAAGATCAGCAGTGTGGATGGACGGCTGGATGATATTACTCATCTAACATGTAGGCCAAAAAAAACTTTAATTTTGGAATAATTCACAATCCAGTGCTGTGCCTAGGTTGTAAACTGTGCAGTTTTTATTGCCACAACCATTGTCACTCAGTGTTAAAGAGGCAGTAACTGTGTTGCTCCCAGAACGTATTTGGCAAAATCAATTATTATACTAACATATTTTGTAATGGAGTACTATGACCCAGCCATGGCTTGACTTTTGTTTTGGACGTCTCCGTGTCAGAGCATGCTGCAGTCAAAGAAGAAAGGAAAAACACAACAAGCAAATAACACAGCAATATTCATAAACTTTCGATTTGTTTTCTTTTCACTTGGCACAGCATAATAACTATAGCCAGTGCTGTACATTTTTCTGTGTGCCAGCCAACACCTAATTACAGCTGATTACTGGTGGCTGGCATGTGTGATATGATGTGTCTTCTCTCTGAGAGCCATTCCCAGTAATTACACATATATCATGTCATCCAGTAAATCATTATTGCATAAAGGGTCCCCTAGTGGCTCTTTTTCTATTGGACAGATGAGAGAAATGGCCCACATCCACCTGGACTACTGATGTAAAGGCCAAACCAATCCACCCCATTCGGGCCAGACCAGTCCAGGACTGGACGCAGACTGACATATGGGGGCCGGCAGTGCCTGCCAGGACTTTGCCAAGACTCAGAGGGATGAGTGATTGTGGGACATTGAACCCTTAACCCAAGACAAAAGCCACTTTAATCTTTACCTTCATTAGAAAGATAAAAGAGGAAGAGAGGAAGGAAGAGATGGAAAAACGAAATGGAAAGTTCTAGAAAATATAGAGAGGGAAAACATGATTTGCATATTCCATATACCCTAACCCTGGACATGCCTCCTTTCATGTTGGAAAGGGAGAAAATAGAATACACAAAAGAATGGATTATAAAATTGAAATAAAGACCAGAAAAGGTAAAAGATCCATGTCCAACAAAATAAATGGTCTAGACTGATGGAAGGTTTGGAAAAGATGAGAATTACGGTTAAAAGTAACCAGAGGTGGAAGTTGAATGTCAACTTAAACCAAATGATCTTGATGGTTTTTAGCATAGGATTTTCTTGAATAATATTGCGATGTGATTTTGTCAGGTTCTGTACCAAGCAGACAAAATATTTTACACATGTAAGTTATGATTGGTAGCCGAGGAGATCTCTATGCTACAATAATGCTAATGTTGCTCACAATGAACAATTATGTGGTAACAAGTATAATTTTATCAAAAACATTGGGGATTTTTGAAGAAGCTGTAACGTGGGCATTGCACTTACCTATATTGATTAACTGTAGAGCCCTAGTTGATAGAGGGCAAAGGTCAACTGTTGAATTCGCCTGTCACTTTATGCAATTAACGATCTACTGACAGCTTATTCTGGAGAGTTTTGCGCAGGGTCTTAATCTATTTGATTGAGAAAATATGCTTTGATTTAAAAAGTCCATCGGTACACTGCCTGCTGGATCAGTCCAAATGCCACCTGAACTGGCCAAAGGCCTGATTATAAAGTTATGAATTGGTCTTTTGTTGTTGCTGTGATACTGAATCCTCCATCTGCTGATTGTCAGCAGCTGTCGCTCTTTCTCAAACACACACACCTATAAAAGTCTTGTGAGATTTGTCAAACTAATGTTAAATCGCACACCGTTTGCAAGGAAAAGACAAAATGTCCTTCTATAAAAAATACTGTAATAGTCTGACACAATTCACATCATCCTATTAAGTTGGTTTTCATTGTCAGAGGTCCTTTGTAAAGTTTTTAAAACGCAACATATTTAAACTATTAACCATGATATGATTCTGAATTCACATGTCAAAAGAAACAAAATCCTTGTTCCTGGTCTAAGATTAAGCTATTTGAATTTGAGCAGTTTCATATTTGTAGTATTGACTTATCTCTATTCATAATTCAGAATGACTATTATTTTCAACTAGGAACAGTATCATATGTCATCAAATTGCATCAAATCCTACTGAATCGAATGAAAATGAATGGTTCCATTTAAAAAAGATATCGTCCCTGAATGCATCATACACCACGTATCTAGATATGGATGAAATCATCTTTTTTGGAGAGATGCACACCCCTAGTACTTTTATACAGTGTGTGTGTGTGTATATATATATAGTTGTTGTATCAACTGTAGTCCAAATAGATTAGTTCACCCACTATAATAAAGAAGGAGCATTTTTGGAAGCGAAAACAACTGGCAAGTCTCATGTTGTAGGTTAGAATGGAAAAAGCTGTGTAAAATTGTATGTAAATAGGAATAGGGTTAAGGAATGAAGTGTGTGGAAAAAAAGTCAAGAATACCACTTTGACATCATGGGTCATCATTTGCCTCCTCTACTCCTATTTACTCACCCCCCCCTCCCTGTGGTCCTGCACAGTATGTTAGTTATATGGTGTAGACTGGTAGCAACAGCCTGGCAGGTGGTGCATTATACCAGGAGGGAGAAAGAGAGAGAGAATTTATAGACATGGAACAGAGGCAGAAGCACATAAAGCCAGTTTTGTGTAACAGGAAGAGAATGAAGTTATATCGCTGGTGTGTGTATTTGTGACCCTGTACAGAAAAATTTCTTTCTGTATGTGTGCATGCATGTGAAGTTTTGGAGAAATGCTAAAAAAAAGAAGAGCACTCCAGATGGAGAAAAAGACCTGATGATAAGAAAAAAAGGCCAACAAAGAAAACAGTTAAAGAAATGCTGGGAATAATAAGGTGGAAAAACGTGAAAAAACTGTGATGGAGAAGGAAATAAGTGAAATTAATAGTAAAAGGAAGAGAGTGTTGGCTATATGTCAGTACATTCAACTTGTCCACCGATATTCCAATTTTTTTCCAAGAATGATAATCTGATATGGGTTGTGTTAAAAGCAAATTTCTGTAGATTCTTAATTTAGCATTTTCCAGTTCAAACTGGGAGAATGTACCAATGTTATTGCAGTTGATGGACTGCACTTTTTGAAAAGGATGTCTTTTAAGGGCAATAAGGGAAAACCATTAACATTTTGAAAGCTTTGGATACCAACCAGTTTTTAGACACCAACCTTTTGCATCTGTCCAGCTACATGTAAACAGAAATATTTCATTTTCATTTTCAAACAATAAGCCTATTCTTTTTTTTTTTTTGAAAAAGGCAAATATTATTGATCTCATTACTAATGCGTCATGAGTTAACTTCAGAGCTTAGGGAGATCAAGTGGTCCAGCGCTTGTATAACACTCTCAAAACAGGGCCATCAGTATCAGCTGTAGTCCAGTTCAGTTGGTACCAGAGAGCAGGAGTGAACTTGAGGAATGTCCAAAATATCATAAGAGCATAAGATCTGAAACTGGCCCCTTACAAAGATACAAATTCAGTGACAGGATGAGCTAGCTGAAGGCCAGGACTGCCACACATAACCATTTGCATATAGTAGTCCTCAATTACTGTGAACTTCCAGCAATGGGACAGTGTTACAGAGGCAGTCTGTGTGTGTGTGTGTGAGCTGGTTTTTATATTCTAGTGGGGACTACACACTACCCCAGGGACCAACTGTCACTGTAGGGAGGATAAGATTGAGACCTACACTGATACAGTGAACAACTTCAGGGTTGAAATGTGGTTATTGGAGTCAGGGTCACGCATTATTACAATAAGAGATTATGAAACAAGTTTGGATGTTTGTGTATATGTGTTTTGCATGAGAGAATTACTTAAGTGTGGTGCGCTTTTAAAACCAAAGTGAGAATTACAAAATGCATTTTCTTTACCCTCAACTGTAAAATTAAGCTCATTTATAATACATTACTCATGTCTATCCCTTATTTCTCTTCCACCCCTCTCTGCTACATCCCTCCTTCTTTGCATTCCTTTAGCCATGCATCCTTCCAAGGTTGATTTTCTCTT
Organism: Echeneis naucrates; assembly: GCF_900963305.1. Lineage (NCBI taxonomy): Eukaryota > Metazoa > Chordata > Actinopteri > Carangiformes > Echeneidae > Echeneis > Echeneis naucrates. The sequence goes on along the minus strand of NC_042529.1, from coordinate 15,804,482 downwards.
CCTTTAAGACCAATGGGATGAGCATTTCATGCATGAAATAACTATTCTGGGTCTCTTGGTACCTGTGCACTGCACACACACACACACACACACACACACTCACACACACACACACACACACACACATACAGAATCCGGTGATGTACATACATCTGGTGTTATGGAGTTAATGATTTCCCTGGAGTGTGCATTAGACAGACTACACATATGTTTCACCAACTAGATCAACTACAGCTCCCTTGACCTTGCAGATTATTGCTCTCCTTGTCAGTGTGGAGAGATTTTGTGCGTGTATCCGTGTCTCTATTCTTTAAGTATATGCACACAATCCATTCTATTAGCGCTGATATTTTCATACTGACCTGTATCATCGGAGAAACCCAGTTTGAATCACATTTAGTGTCCCCACACAAATGCACACACGTAGCTGAGGCACAGGCTCTGTAGCAAGAGGTCTGCCAACATCTGTAACCACAGACAACAATCAGACATTCTTGCCATGACAGAGATATTGTATGACTCTCTTCGGTATCAAAAAGTTGCTGACATATTTGCAGGCCCAGCTGATTTTGACAAAAACAATTGCAGGATGCAATAATGTATAATTACAATGAAGTCAAATATTAAGGTTGGAAAATTTTACCAGATCCTTAACATTGTACTCCAGGACACGTGATAATTCTCCACATGGGACAACCTCCCATTGTGTCTTTTTGAAAGTTATTTCTGGGCTGTATTTAGTCACCGGTTTTCACCCAATTGTTTCCTCATGGACAGATTAACCAGTAACTAACTGGGCAGTTGACCTATGGGTCCCAGGGTTGTGAGGAACGACCAATAATTCAAATAAGAGCTCATTCTCTCTGTATGGGACACTGTCTGCTGCTGCCATAGCAGTGACTGATGACATTTATTTATCAGGCTTTGGAAAAACTAAAAAGCTGGGCAACCCAGCAAGCATTCAGTTGGACTTTCTTCAGCAGCTGTTGAAACAACTAGCATTAGCAGTTATAATAGCACAAAGGAGCCATCCTTTGTCACCATTGGTTTCAGAACCTCCATTCTGCACAAAACCAGAACTGTCAGTTAACCATGTACTTTCAAAATTAGTATTAAATGTTATTAATTTTACTATATCGTGCAGGTATTTATTCTTATTGCTGAATGTCCTCTGTTCTGCTTGATAGAAATCATTTAGCTCTTGAGAGAAACAGACTGGGGAAACTACAGCGCCCCTATTCTCAGCTGATAACGTCATCGATCCCAAAGTGCGAGAATGACTGTTTTTTTCTGCTCAAAATAGTTCAGCTACCTGTCACTAGATACAAGTGGCTCATGCTAATTATTTATAGTCATTTGAAGTAGCATTTATTTTCTTTCTTCTTTTTTTGTCAGTGCCCTATGTAGGCATAAAGATTTATGAACCTGCTTTTCTTTGTCACAGGGCATTGAAACATTGGTAGCAGGGGCGGACTGATGTGTTAATGTGGCATTGCCAAACAGAGTCATTGCAGGTTTATTCAGCTATTGACCAGTGTGCTGTTTTTCAGGCTTTCGTTGACTTATGTAAAAAGCTCTGAAGACCGCAGTAAAAATCAAAGCGGGTAGTGATGATTGACACAAAATAATGCTGTAAATTTAACAGAATTGTAAAGATTGAACATGGGCTGAGCCAGAGCTATCAGAACAGGTGAGCATTATTTCACTGAGTTGTTTTATGTTGGAGCTGAATAAGACTGAGAGTGCCATCATCAGGCTCCTGTTAACTGTTTACAAGCTTTCCTTTCTGTGTGCATATTCATATTTCCTCTAACCCTGTGGCACTCAGTCAGTAAACATGGTAAAATATGTTTAACAAATGTGGACCGGGGCATATGGTACACTCCCAGGCCACTGTGAAATAATGAAGTCATATTTGCTTCCTGTTGTTTCGATCTGATTTAACTAATATTTGTACAGTCTGAATAATTCAGTCAGTTCTCTCCCTGATGCAAAAGGCGCTGGGCCTTAAATCTGCATGTATAATTGAACATATTTATGCTAATCTAATTGTTTTACAGTTAGCTGGCTTTGTAGTGCTTAGTCTCCAGAATAAACAGGCGACATGAGGAGAAGCCAGCACAAAGCTTCAGCGGCCCCAGTAGTCCCATGGGAATCCTCACATAGCAGCTGTTGACATAGCCGAGTGAGTTGAGGTGGTTCGAGGGGAGGGGACATTATATTATTTGTGATAATTCGAGTTAAGGACTTAATGCCACCAGCTCAATGCCAACTTGATTCTCTTGCACGGGATCTGGTCGGATTGTGAATGATTGCTCAAAAGCCTCTTACTACAAAGAACAGCTTTTATCTGTGTGTGTCAGCCTGTGTCTCAGAGCCTCTCCTTGGCTCACCCTCTCTCTTGTACAATTGTGAGAACATTACCATTTGTTTCTAAACTTGGGAGATTGTGTTTCATATCTCAATTTAAAATCTGGCATCTTCATCACAAGCGGGACTCTCTGGGGGTTTCCCGCTAATTTGCTGGATCATCAGCAGAGAGTGATGATCCGAGCTGATGTAACCCCTTCCAATTCCAACCTCAGACCAATGCACAACCATATATACACAGCTACTCTCCCTCCATCAGTCTGTCTCCCTCCTTTACCTCTGCCTGTCTCTTGGCGAATTCCAGCCTGACATACTCCATGGGTAAGGGAGACAGCGACTTCATGCCGCTCACTGTCTGTGATGGCATGGTAGGAAGGAGGTTGATTGCTCAAGGCACCCTGGTCTGGCACGGCAGTGGACCTTGAGGCAGTTGGCAGCGCATCAAAGTCCTGCTGGCCCAGGCAGCCATGCCGGTTAAACTGACAGGAGCAGGCAGACCCACCTAACCAGCTGTCCCCGGTGGAGAGCCAAGGGAGGGGATGATGGAGGATGGGAAGCTAGAAAGGAAGGCTGGGATGGTGGAAATTTGCAGGACGAGATGAAAGGATGGAAGAAGTCACAAAGCGACTGAGATGAGACAGTGAGAACAGTAAGGAAGTGAGGAAGAGAAGAAAGAAAGGCCAAAAAGCTGGAAAAGACTTAAGCATAAGATATAGAAGGTAAAGAGGTGGAACAAAGCAGTAATGGGCAAAGAACAGAACAGTGAAGGTGGAGTGGCACAAAGTTAGTAGAAATGGAGGAAAAGTGTGAATGAGGAGCAGAGAAGGTTGGAATGATTTGTAAAGAAGAACAAGCCAAATCCAAGCAAAGAAAGAGAGGGCATAAGAGCAGGAATGCAAGAAAGAAAATGAGCAAACAGCAGAAATAGCAGTCAGGTGAGCTGGAGGCCCGAAGGTAAACTGCAGTAAAGTGATTTAAGGATGTGAAATGATACCAAGGCCAGCTTTTGTTTGAAGGATTGTTCACACACCAACTCTCGTGTAGTCTTGTCCGTAGGGGGAATCAAGAGCAGTCCCAGGTAGCTGTTATTATGTTTTAATACGTGCCCTGGAGCCAGGGGGATTGGATCATAATCAACAGGCACAGCATGAAGAGGGACACGCATGCACCTAGGATATCACTGGTGCGAGGCCTGTTTCACTAGTTGTTCTAGTCACTGGTGTTATTTAGCTTCAGGCTGGGAACACACCGGCTGCATGGCACGTGGCCTGCTTGTTAATGTGTGAGAGCGGACATACTGCATCTCACGCCTCACGGCAGCGTTACGTGATCTAGAGATTCTGTGACATGCCAATTTATCATGTGGCTCTCAGCAAAACTATGCAATAATTGATAACCATATTGATTTGGTGACACCTTCTGCTGTAGAGTCGGTGTCTTGGCTGACTCCAAATATGTTGCAGCGTTTTTATTTAGTGACATATATAACTAGCTAAGGTTGTGCTGATTCTGAATACTTTATAAGTCAATGGTATGAACAAATAGATAAGCCTCAATCTGGCTCGAAAACGGTTGAATGTTTTGTGTACTGGGTGAGTGAGCGACCAAGTCAACCTGTTTGAGATCAAGAAAGATGGCTGGAGCTCAGAGTAGCAACAGTGAATGAAGCCTTAATGAAGCCTTTAAGCTGCAGTAGCCAAATATATTTGACAGTCAGTGTGTTTTCCCTTAAGAGTTGAATAAAAAATCTACTGTGGGAACAGCACATGAAGCTCTGGTGTTATTTTTGTCATTCAGTTCAATGTATGGGCCATTCTCTTTACATGGAGAAGGTCATGCATGCTACAAATATGCAATGTCCTTCAATAACCAGTTAGTTGTTTTACTTTTTTATAAGTGCAGCACTATGTTAAATAAACATGTAGTCAGCCTCACTGGTCTATGTGCCAATTAAGAGCTGTTTTATTAGGCTGCTCTTCACAGCAGTATGTGTGGGCGTGTGCACGTATGGGTTTTTATACTGGAGGGAAGGTTAGAGAGCGTAATTGAATCATATTACTTCCTTCACATGACTTGTCAAGGTCCTTTTTATGATTTGAAGCTAATCTATAAGGATGCTAATCATTGATTTAGCCATGCATTGGTAAGTTACACTGGGATTCAGCCTAGAAAAACAGCTCCCAGAATAGCAATGTTTCCAAACAAACATTTGGTCATGAAAAGAAGCCTAGGAGGAGCCATTGACTTTTACCAACCTCTACCATTTTGATGTTATCTAATAAATGTCACACAAATCGAGAAAAAAACGAAACAAAACAGCAGCTCAGCAGCTCCTGTCCATCTCCTGCTGACTGAGTCTCTCCTTAACTTTGCTCTTTGTCTAAGAATGCACCATACAACACGGGGTAGAGATACATTTCTTGCAGCTTGTCTACTTGAACATCCCTGAAACACACTAATCACACCACGCATGACATGAGTTCATACTAGATCAGTCACTTCCTGAGTTTATCCTTTTATTATAGCGAGACAGCATCTTTTTAAGTCGGCGGATTCTGCAGAAGTGTGGCATTAATCTCCACTGTAGTTAGCTAAGATGCTGTCCTAGACACATTAGTCTCCAGATGACTGGCTGGTAATAGGAAACCATAGCAGCTCATCCATGGGTTTTTATTGGCCGTTATGATTTTCATCAGCAGTTATTAGTAACATTGCTGACCAATCCACTGCTCGGCTTGATGGGCTGTGAAGTCTTTATTGGCTCTTTTGGATTGTTTGATGAGAAGCACAAGAAGTTTCTGTTTCCACTCTGCGTAGTTCAATAAATGGCTCTGGATGAAGTGTACTTTTTAATATTTTAGGCTTTTAGCTGACACAGTTATCGCGAGGTGCTGCCAACGGTGTGTGAGAAAGTAGAAGAAACATCAGCATGTCATCCTAAAGCAGCCACCTCTAAGGAGGACAATGTGTGAACCTATAGGTTTTCACCTTGTTGCTATGGTCTATATGCCATTTGGGAAAAGTTTCCTCATTGTCAGGGGTTTTTTATGTTGAGAAATGTGTTCAAATGTGTGACATATTGTGATAATGAGCAATAAAGCTGGAAGTTTGATGGTGATATAGACTGGTTGTAGACTCCAAGGCTGAAAAATGAAGTCAGTGATGGAAACCTGTGCTTTGTCTTAATGATTATCTGAGGGCGACAGGAAAAATTTCTCAATTTCTCCATTGGTTTATTAGCTCAATAAACATTTTCCTAATGAGTGTATGATCTTAGTCTCTAGTTTCAAATGTCCTTCAATACAATACGATGCCCATTTTTAAAATGGCTCCATTTCAAGAAAAATACAAAATAAAGGGTATTAATTAGGGCGTTGCTATGCAGTGATTAAGAAGCATGTCAACTTGTGAGCACAGAGCAGGTCAGATCTTCCCCTTACTCCTCATCAGCTCCACCTTCTCCTCCAAACATGGTTTCTGAAGGTTTGAAGCTGGCTGAGGTAACCAACAGACAGATTAATAACAGAAGGGTTCAAAATGGCCTTTTACAAAACAATAGGGGCAACATCACTGTGACTTGCCAACTTGGGTGGAAAAGTGCAAGAGACCTCTCATAAGACTGTAATTTATACACACATTGTATTGATACTGTAGAAGTAACAGTTTAGTGAGCCTATTTGACTGGCCTGGTTATCTACATTAATTGTTCACAAATATGTTCATAAAATGATCTGATATCATCAAAGCCACAAGTTTAAGCAAACCTCAACTGCTAAAATGCCACAGCAATCATGTTTTGTTGGAGATGGAATCACTGGCTGGATTATTTTCAGATGCTACACATCGAATGTATGAAGCCTTAAATTATTAAAGAGCAGAGGAATTTGTGGGTGGTTGGTGGGGCAGAGGCACTTTGTTTAAGGTTAGAGAAAGATCCTGTTTTTCTGTTTAAATTAGAACCACACTAAGACTTTTTCTGTTGTCACCCAGTGCGCTGCATATTCCAAGTCGGCACAACTCAGCTATTTATATATGTCACTAAATATAAGTAAGAAAGGGACAGTGAATTTTCCTTATTTTCCAGATAAAAAAATCTGTAAGCCACTTTCACCAAAGTAAAATTCTACAAAGAAAGTTACTTGCACATGTTTAATTTGTTGTAGAGGTGATTTGAAGTTTCTATCACAAAACAATAAATAAATGAATCAGCTCTAGTGCTTAAAATAATTTATTGTCCATATCTCTCTATGCGTAATCATTGCAATAAGCTCAAACAAACTTCTCCTCACTCTGCCATCAGATCTCTGAGACTTTGGATGCACAAGCAGCTCACAGCCAGGACTCTGAATGAGACAAGTGTGTCCACAGTCATGTTGTCCTGTATTGCCCTGTCATGGACACAGTGCTCCATGATATGAAAGTGTAGACTCATGGACAGTGAGATTTCTCTTTGCTCCCCAGTGTTATTTCAGGACTTATTTTAACTTCGAGATCATTCTGCTGAGCACCCACCTTATTTACAGACAGTGTGCCTTAATGTGGCCGTTACTGTTGCGTATGTTGCTTGAAGCATTGGCAAAATGCGGCTTCACTTTCACTGAAACTTTGACCCTTCTTTTCAACAACTAAAGCTGAGACCCAATAATTACATTTGAAAGCGTATCTCTCTGTTGGTGTTGTTTACTTTCATTACCGACGTGCAAGTAATTCTGCGATAAGTTGGGCAACAAAAGATCCCCACTTCGGATCCTTTATTGTTCGGGAGAATTTTGCACTCGAATGAGCATTGAAATGGGGCAGCCTAGTGATGCAGCTGTGATACAATGGGACGAAAGTGCAGCTCACCTGAATTAGAACACAACTAAGGTGTCTCAAATCCAATCCCTCCACCCTGGTTCCAGTGACTGCCTTCTTTGATAACTCCTGACTCCCGTTAAGCTCGGTCGCCACTGTTAGCTGTGTACTGTTTGTACTGATGCGATGGACAAACAATGCAAGGCTTTGTAGATACACAGTTAATAACCAAATGATTAAAAAATATTCATATTTTAAATGATTAGAAAGTTTAATTCATTGTACAGACATTATGAATTAAAGTCCCTATGAAGACATTATATTATAATTCACAGGAATTAGTAATCCACTAACTGAGCTGGTGCTTCTTTATTTTTATAACTACATTCTGCTCTTGATCAGTTACACACATAATTCACATTTCACATTTTCTAAATGTCATTACTATATATAGAAATTGACATAGCAATGCATCCATCCATTTATCCGCCTTCTACCTCTTTTCCGTTTCTGGGTCACGGGGTCCTGGAGCCACTTAGTTGCACCTCTGCTTTAACTGCAATGACAGGTCAACATAACCACACTGAAAAAAAAAAAAAATCAAAAGATTACTGACACCACTATAAGTCTCTATGTTTTGCTGTGGGTCTTATGCTTCCCTTTCTCTTACATCCACATACACACACGTACACACTCTTGTTGAATTACCTTTGGTGGGAGAATGGAGAGTTATAAACACTAGGAAATGAGCTAATGCTTGGAGAGAGAGTGGTGCTGAACGCAAGAGGAAAGGAGGTGATAAAGTGGTCTCGAGTTGGGGTGTATTGGCCACATCCAACTCTTTAAAAATGACAGAGGGTAAATGTGTGTATATGAGTGTGTATGAGAGAGAGCGTGCGTGAAAGGCCTATGCAAAAGACCTCAGGCGTCCTAACACCTTCATATGCCCAAATCATATTTTCTTTTCCTCCTCTCCTTTTATTCTTGCCATCAGCATCAGGTGAGCCAAGTTAGGAAGCAGACTGAGCAGTAATCTCTCTCTCAAACACACACACACACACACACACATGCACACACCCATGGGGTCTTGACTGGGATGCCAGCCTAGCAGATACACACTTGCCAAAGAACCAGGCCATACCAAGCCAACAGGCCATAACCGTGTGTGTGTGTGTGTGTGTGCGTGCTTATGCCAAACTACTTAGAGTGATGGAATGTAAGATAGGCTCATTCTTAGCAGAGCCAGGAGAATCCAGCCAAGTCCAGACTGTGGAACAGAGGGGGAAGAACTGGTGCAGTGAGAAAGGAGTGTGAGCTGGCCCGTGTTTCTTTCACAAACCCAAGAGCAGAGCTTCATTTACCTGCTCTCCTTATTTAGATGTCATAATTCATTGCTGGACACTGCAATCACATTTAGTATTAATGGTTGTGCTGTAATTACATCTGCCCACTGACACTTTACATCCATTCAGGCAGTGGCCTGCTCATCTCTCACAGTTGCCTAAATAAAGGCCTGTACTCATGCCAGGGTGTTTGAAGAGATTTATTGGGACTCAGATTGGTTTATTTGAACTCACTGAAACAATTAGTCCAGAAAAACATTGCCATTAAAACTCAGGCACCAACATCAGACCAAACATGTGCATAGTGTGTAACAATATATAATAAGTACATTTTAAGTAATTTGTACTGTTGGGTAGAAAGTAAAATGTGACACTATCACTTCCCAAATGCTGAAGAACCTTAAATTGCATTTTGGGGAGGCCTATGTGATTTCTGTGTGTGTGTGTGTGTGTGTGTTGTGTGTGTGTTTTTCCCTCCTGTAAAATCGATATCTGTTTTTTGGTCCTTTCCTGATTTGAGTCCTTACTATCGAGATTTCTCTGTTTTGTATAGGTTTTTTGTGAGTTGTTTTTTTTTTTTATTATTATTCTTATATCCAGTGCCTATAAGAAGTATTCACCCCCTTTGATGCCTTCCCCTTTTATTAATTTTACAAATGGACTCGTTTTCCTTCTTGTTTATCCTTCTCTTTCTTTCTATTTACACATTTTTACAAAAAAATTATGAAGCCAAAATAAATACTTATTTCTAAAAGTAATGTCATATTTTGTCATATCAAAATAAATTATATAAAATAAGCAATCAAATAAATACCAACCCCCTTCAACTCAGTATACATAGGTCTAAATCTGGCTTGCAGGGATTGAACAGATCTTGTTTTCTCTTTCATCAGATGTAAAGCTATCTAAGACCCTTGCTTGCCTCTTTATGGTATCAATGGCTTCAAATAAATTTTTGCAGAGAAAAGCTGCTGCTCACTTCCCCACACACAAAGTGTTTTAAGTCACTCCACATCATCAAAAAGAGATTAGCTCTTATTGGCTCATGCAGATGAAAAAAAAAAGCTCTGATTGGCTTTCTTTCCAAGTCAACATCTGGCTATTCTTTTATGTAAAACGTCACTTACATTTTAATTAGTTTTTGTCATATTCACTTTGTTCTTGGTTCTCGCTTCATTTTTGTCATTTGCTGACGACTGTTTTGACCAAAAGGTTTTGATGATGAACTCAGTTTATGAGGATGGCCTGCTCCAGGCAGATTTACATGTGCCATACTCCTTGCATTTTTTAATGATGGATTTAATGGAACCCCAAGGGATGTTCAGTGTCTTGGAATTTGTTTGTATCCATCCCCTGACTTAAACTTCTTGATAATCTTTTTTTTCAGAGTTGCTTGGAGTGTTATTTTGTCTTCATGGTGTAATTGTTGCCAGGAAGACTTATTAACCAGTGACTGACCCTCCAAGATCACAAAAATCACTGAAGAATGTATTCATCCACTGCACTTTCTATTTCACTGACTGGGAGACAATTAGTACCAATTGGCTAGACCAGTAGTTCCCAAATGGGCTGAAGCCCCCCTAAAATATTCTTAAGTCTACTAAATAATTTGGTATTTTTTAAAAATAAAGAATAATATAAACCTGTTACTATTCACTTAAATAGACTGACGGTGATAGTGTCAGTGCTTCGTTATCCAATATGTTCCAGTTGTTCATAGGGAACACCCACAATATTTGAAATCCAGTCCATGTTTTCACTGCTACTTTACACCTTACCTACTAGCATACATGCTGCACGCAACCAGATAGAGAGCAGCATTAAGGGAACTACAAGCATGGATATATGCAATTTTCAAGAAAGTAAGTCTTAATCACTGCTGGTAGTAACAGTTAGTTAGCTCCAGCCTCCAGCTAACAGCACAGTCCCATGTAAATAATGAACCATCTGCTCCACATTTTGATAAATAAAAACCTGGCCAGCACACTAAGTTAAATTGTTAGCATAAAGTTGATTTCTGTCACTTGTTTTAGCTCTGAAAAATCGAGCTGAGCTCAATCAGATATGGTTATAATTAGTGGAAATAATAATAACACAATAATATTAATAATAATTGTTTGTCAAGTTTTATTTAGTATAAGTAAATTAAGATAGTGGTGACAGTGATAACATGTGTTATCAGAGCTAGTGTGTATATAGGTGTGCCTTGGGCAAAAACACTGAGTTAGACCTTCGCTGCAGTCGGTCAGTCACTATGCACATGGGTGAAGATCTAAGCTCTATTTCTATTTTAAATTAACCACTTTTATTTAACATCAATTGACATTTCTTGGTAGAAATCTGTTTTCACTTTGGCATGAAAGATTTGTGTGTGTTTGTGTTTAACTGTTTGTCATAAAACCCAAATTATAGTGACAGTGATTCCATTTATAAAGGCAGTAAAGGGAAAAAATCAAATTGATAAATGTTCCTTATGGACATTGTATCAGCTTAAGGTTATATATTGGTACTGTATGGTATCAAACTTTACAATCCACACCTGACTTCTATAACTTTGTCATGTCCCAGCAACCAATGTGTTGCATTTTCCAGCCGATAAGGAGAGTTGTTGCTAGAGCTCCATTAAAAAATCTTAAAGTAATTTAAGTACACAGATATACATTTGCAAGAAATTTTAACCCCCCTCATCTCAAAACACATTATAGTGACTTGTGTGAAGAAGAATGCAAATTCCTGCCTCAGAAAATCAGCCCAGCATCATCAATGACCCACCTCTGTGTTTGATTGTCAAGATGGTATTCTTCTGGTCATAAGCGTGACCTTAAGCACCTCAGACATACCGCTGGTCCATATGTCTGGACTGGTCAGTAGAACTGTCTCCCAAATCTCTGCAGTCTCATCCCAGTTCCTCCTTGCATGTTCTCCTTGACTTTTAATGTTTCTTGTGATCAAGATTATTATACGTATTCTTGTTGCCAATGAAACATGTTACAATCTTTGTCAGTTCATATTGTAGGTGTTTTGCTTTAACATGGGGGGGTTTATTAGTTGTCCCTTGATGAAAGAAGGCCCCTTGATGAAATGTTGGTCTTTCTTCCACAGACAGGCAGGTTAGCAGCTGTTCCATAAATTTTAATCTTTGTATAACGCTCCCAGTGGCGTCTCTTGGAATGTAATTTTTTGGAAGCCTTCTTATAATCAAGGCCCTTAAAGTGATGAAATAATCTCCTCTCTCAGCTTTTGTGGAAGCTCCTTTGTCTGTCCCATGATTGCAACTCGCCTTGAATACCTTCATGTGTGGGGTTTATATATGCATCACAGCTCAAGCAAATGAAAGACCATTATAGAGTTCCCAAAACCTTTACTATGTTTCCACTTTAGGGCATAAAACTGCCAGAGGGCTTTAAAAAAACTCTTATATTGGGGTTGAATAATTGTGACATGGCTATCTTAACAACGTATGCCGGTACACACAAATACTACATCATGCATTCACTGTGTTGATTTTGTAAATCAACTCATAAAGAAGTCATCAAAGCAGAATTTTGTGGTTTGATAGATTTTTAATAGATAAATCCCTAAAATATTTAGGAGCTAGAATATTTCTGATTGCGACACTATCATATTATTTATATCAAATGTATATAAAGTCAGACCAGCAATGCTCTTTGCATGACTGATATTTAATCAGCGTTTATGTAAATGTTAAATATGCATCTCATACACTGGAGTGTATGGAGTAGTCCACACGAATATGGTGGTCCACATTCAGAGATAGCACACAAATGGCTGCAGGATGGGCTTTATTCTGTCCTTCCATCACATTATTCACTGAATTAAAGTGAATTAATGACAACTGATATCATGTACTGTTGGCATTGTTGATGCAGCAGAGTTTTTGTAGTTTATGATACCATTGGAATTAAGTTTGACGGAGATTGCGTGTAATTTTCTCAGTTTCCTGACTCTAACCTGTAACAAAAACTCTAATATGAACCGCAGGCTGGATTTATGTGTCAAGGTGTAGCCTATAATCCAGTAAACTTTGACACTTTGACTGTCAGGTTTCAAATATCTGATCTGATAAAACTGTTGAATTTGAATCACCAAAGAAAATAAGCAAACAACAACACAACTTAATGTCACTGTTTATTTCTGAGAAAATACACTTTGTAAAATGTAAACAGTATTGTATTGGGATGAAATGGACCCCTTTTGATCTAATAAGAGTGTTTCTGGAAAATAAGAACAGCCTGAAAATAGACAGAATTACAAGCTTTTGCTCACGTGTTTGCATCATCTTGTGAAGATCATATGACCTGAAGAACAGAATGGTTTTGCAGAAAACCCTGCGTCGGTTGGTGGTCCTGTTTAGTGGACGATACACCTGAAGCACAGTATGCACCGAGCTGTGGGTATGAATATGAAATACAATACTGTGGACAATAATCGATTTATTTTGTGAAAAACCTCTCACTTGTGACAATTTTTATTTACACCCTGCTTAAAAATGACTGTTGATTTTGCAGAATCCAAGCCAGGAAGTGGTCTGTGCAAACCAGGAAGCATTGCTCTGTTTGGAAACGTGGTGTACAGCGGGCTCCTCAACGAGCACTTCTGGCACTTTGGGGTTCCCCTCGTCACCAGACTGGTGAGTTTTATATTTTCCCTTTTCTTCACTAATACTACTGAGTCTCTCCATCTGCTGCCTCTGAGCATAATCTACTGTAGCCACATATGTTGAAAATGAAAAAAAAAAAAAAAATGTATGAGCATTATTTGGGTTGTTTGCCTTATTGGCTTGTTAGCGGATATGATCTGCCCAAGAAACATCTCTTAAACATAATAAGGCCTCACACCAGACATGTGTACCTGGCTCTAGACTGGTGAAATGAATGTTACCTTGACAGAGTAATGCAATCAAGATACATTTCACTGAGATGCCACCATAGTTTCCACTAGAAGCCCCACCTGCAGTACAGACCATGTGTTCCTCCTGGAGATTATGTACTTTTTGAACCAATCAGTTGTGGCAACCAGATTTAAACTCCTGAGGTTCTTGTTTTTAATCCTGCTGTTGGTCATCCAAGGATCTTTAAGGCATGGCAACAGCATACTTCAACTGCTTTGTTTACAAACTTACTCGATGTTGCATTGTATTTGAGTGGGGACTTGCCGTGGTGGTGTTGCATGATGACGTGCAGTGAGTTTAAAAAATTTTGAATGGATATTAAGTCAAATCCAACTGCTTAAACAGCCCATCTGTTTCTTTGATGGTAACACAGAGCATCATTTCCTGTGGATGCTGGAAATTATGAGCAACATGCATCCTTGCTGATGGCAGTTTCCTCCATTAGTCAAAACATTCACTGTGCAGTGTCTTTCTACTTGTGTTGCCTGTGAAGTCTTGACTAGGATATATACATAGTTTGGCAGGCACATGCACAGATAGGCCAGGTAATGCACTTATCTTGGCCTCTGACAAGATCAGTTCCCATTTTGCAAGATAGTTTTTTCTATTTCTGGTTTGCGTTTTATATTTCAATAATTTTTTATCAGAAAAGTAGCTTTACAGTAACGCCCTTAAAGCTTGACACAATATTCTGCTGAAGGTTGAACCCTTAATTCTCTGGCACAAAAATCTATTTGGCTCATTGGTTACAATACTCTCTCAATTTCAGTAAACAGAGCACACAATGCCAAATTGTTGCACCCTGACCTCATCCTACATTTTACAACACACATCTATACATTCTGTTGGGAACCTGATCCTTAAACACATCGACTCACACTGAGCAGGTTCACACCTCTTGATCAAGCAGCCGCTTGATTATATTTCACAATGCACACAAAAACCCTGCTGTCCACTTGCAGGATTCTTTAGGTTTCACACACACACACACACACAAACACTTACTCATTGAGCAAGTGAGCAAGCAAAAGAGTAAGAGAGAGGTTACGGCTGTGAAAGCAGAATGCGTACCACATGGACAAAGACTACAGTCGGCAAAATAAAAGGCTAAAATAACACAACATACTAGACTGAATATTGCAGAGGAAATGTGCAGTAAAAGTTGGTTTTAAGCAGGAAACTATTTAATTTTAACCAAATGAAAAAACAAAATCATACAAAACTGTTATTTGTGTTTACGGAATTACAGCCTCTGAGAAAGCTAACAATGAGAAAAAGGCACTGGCTGCCTGATAGAGCTGTTTATTTACTCCACCAGTCACCCTTCTCTCTTCTCAAGGCCACCACTATGGCCTTAGTTACTAGTTTGCTTGTATATAATACTGTGCATATATAGAGTACTTTAGGGACATCTGGTATACCTGGACTAAAAGGGCGAAAATTGCCTTTTTCTTTTTTTCAAAAAGGTGACACATTTGCTAACAAAAAGTGTGTGATGGGCTGTTATGTTATTTTAGTGGAAACTAGAGCAGCAGAGGCATCAAATAGTCACAAGAAACACACAGGACCTATTTGACTGGAGTGATTTTTTTTTTTTTTTTTTTTCAGTCCAAACACAGTGGAATCAACTTCCTTTCATTGTTAAATTGTCTGATTGTCAAGTTTCATGGCGCTCCCCTTGATCCGCTGATCAATTAGCCCAAAGATGCTGACTTTTCCCAATCACCTACAGAAAGTACGTAGAGCTTTCTTAAGTGCCTTCTAGAGCGGAATAGGTGCTTGCTTTTGGAGGAAACATGACTCAGATGGAAGAAGGAATGTGGACTTTTATCTGACAAAATTAGAAAACAAAAGTGTTGCACAAGTCACATTAGAAATCGTCTAACCCTTTCCTGAATGGTTGAGGTTATTATTTTGTTGTAGAACACTGTTGGTGTAACATTGAATCTCAGATGTGATGCTGTTGTTGGTCAAGCATGAACTATTAATGAATGTAATGCATTTGTTAGTGCACCCTGCAGTCCAATAGCAGCTATCACTGCTCGGAAGAGATGTACAGGCCAGTTTTACAGCAGGTTTGTAATGTCTCACCTGTGACTTTCTGTGGAGGGGCATCATCACGTTTTGCGTTATACAACGCAAAGGCTGCTTGTCTGCCAGTTGTTGTTACTCCTTCAGGATCAGTCAAGTAAATAATAGACTGGGTTCTGGCATTAACACAAACTAATGCAATATTAGTGGTATTTCAATTAACTTTGAATTAGGCTGTAATATCTTACATGTCACTTGGTGATTGCGCTGCTCTGTTTTATTGAACTGCTAATAAATGTTATATTTGATAGATATCGATGTTGTCTCCCTGTCAGGATACTACAGAGGATATTTGCTGTCACAGTCTGATCACTTGCCTGTGAGACAGTCACACAGCCGCATTTGTCTGATGCTTAGTGCCCTGATAAAAGACAAACTATTTTGCTTTATGGCAAAAGGATCATTGCCTTTAATTTGTTTGTTTTTTTTCCATTATATTGTAAATGATTGCTTATCATTTGGAAACCAGTTGTTCTGTCAAATTTGTTAGCAGTGAAAGCTACACTATATATCATCAGCATTTCATAATTTAACTGTGAATTCCTGTACAACAGCTGATACCATCAAAAATTATTATTAGATATATCAGTCATGTTTTATTTAAAGTGATGTGCTAATGGCACACACAGACACACACACAGTAATTTCAATCATTAAATAAATGATTCAGTGCATTGCAGATGTTGAGTGTCAGTTGAGCTCCCTAACAAAGATACCAGCTGGTCTCACTCAACTTCTCATTCACTTCTCATTCTTCCCTTCATTAATTCAGAGGCAGCACAAAAAGAAATCATCCTGACTTTATAGTATCAGCTTTTTTCATGACAAACATGTTTGTTTTTTGCTTGTTGTAACTGATGATGATGATGATGATGGCATTCACTATTTATTGCTTGATTATTTATATGATGTAATAAACATATCCTTCATCATCATGCAATTCCCTGTGCTTCACTATGGGCCCATATAAAACTGAATTTTCTAGTAATTTACAGACTAAAGTGTTTTGTGATTCGTGTGCTGCCAATGTTCAGTGTTTTTAAGCCTCTACTGTTTTAATTACAAAGGAAACTTTAGAAGAAGTCTGAGCTTCGATGGAAAAATATATCAGAAACAAAATTGTGAAATAAGCTGCCATAATGTCAGGACTCAAACTGGCTGCATTGCTGCTGCCCCTCTGTCTATTTATATTGAGGGTTCCATGATACTTGAGTTTGCTCATTAGTTTAAATTAATGCCTGACCCTTTTTTGACAGAAAGTTCCTCTAAATTCTTTAAGACAATTTTTTTTTTTTTTTTCAATTTTAGCATTTTTTCATTTCATTTCATTTCTCACATATATCAATTTCATACACTGACATAAAAGTGGAAAGCTTCAGTTTTGTGCTGGTATAATATAGTAGTATTGTGCCAATAGTATAATGACAATAGTTTTTTTGCAAGCACAGCAGGTCATCTGAAAAATAGGCATGATGCTGAATCTCTTGATGGCCTGATGTGTTACACATTTGTCCTCTCTAACATATGCCACACACACATGTATCACTGTTATGCCTCAGTATTACACATTACACATTACTAGGTTTATCTGATGACTCCTGTCAGTCGATATGTACAAAATATGGTCAACAAATGAAGTTGGATGTATTCTTGAAATTACAATTTTTTCTAGAAGATATGAAAATGTTTGCTAATGGGTACCATCTAAATGTATAAAAGCTTATATATCAGGGCAATCCCACAAAGCGAGCCCTACATCAAATAAGGACAAAGCTTTTGAAACAGAAGAAGAATAAACAATTTCTGCACAAATAAATAAATAAAAATAAATTCTGTTAAAAATAAATCAATTGTCATGAAGAAAAAATTACATTCAAGTATCCAGAAAGATCTTTGTAGAGAGATACAGCAACCACACATACAGCTGGATTGAACACGTACATGTTTTCAGCACACACACACACACACACACACACACACCATTAATGCTTAATGCATCCAGTATGTCTCGTGTTTAAGTATGGGACTACGTTTGTGTGACAACCTCTGTCAGCTGATACTTAACAACATGGAAAAAAAAAACGTTTGATCTATGATGAACATTAGTAGCATTTAGCAAGTCTTACAACCATCCAAAGCAGACCTTAAAATCCTCTGAGGCTTTTGGATCAACCTACCAATTCAAGCGTGGATCTGTAACTAAAACTGGACAAGAACAAGAGCATGCAGATATCTCAGTCTTCAGACTTCAAGCAATCTGTGAGGAAGACTGGATGAAAGCCCCTGAATAAAGACCAGGGAAACTCCCAGTGACAAAATCACTTTTTAAAGGGCAATAACAATTCAGTTCATTAATCAACCAAATACTCCCTTTGCCCAGGGCTGCTGAGTTCCACAGAGCTACATGTGCATATATGCAAAGTACAAATCTTATCTGATAGTTATACTGTATTGCAGGATGGAGTCAGCAGCTTTATCTAAAGGACACACACACTTGTGCTAATTGAGATAATTGAAAATGAACAGAGACAGACCACTGACTTTATTGTGCACCCAGAACTGATGACGAAGGCAACCACTTTAAAAGCTGAGGTGTGTGTGTGTGCAATACTGTGAACCTGTCGGTGGATCTGTGTGTGAGATCCTGAGCTGGACCTGTGATTTCTGCTAAAAGAAAAACAGGCTCCTTGACACTCATTATAGGATCAACCTTTAGGGGAGATCTTTGAAACTATATTTCTAATGAGGTGCTGTGGTGACTTTTTACATTGAAGTAAACTTGTAAAAACTTTAATTTCAGTTTTTTAAGAAGTTTGAGCCTGGTGATATTTTATATTTTTGTTGTAATAGAAAAAAAAAAAAAAAAAACATTCATAAAAAAACCAAGACAACAATCCTGATAGATCTTGTTCTGTGTACCACAGAGCTCTCTGTGATGTGTTCATGGTTTCTTTTCCGCTGTGTGGATGGTCTGGTGTGTGTGCATCCCTTACCTGGGGAAGACATGGCTCCAGGATGCATTAGAGAAAAAAAGACAAGCTTGTAGGGGCAATGAAACGCTTTGGACAATGTTCTAACAGGAAGCCTTTGTTATGATTATAAATAAACAGAGGAGGCAGCAAATAACCTGAGGCCAATAAACTACAATGGCTATTTTATTGGAGTTAGGTCACAGCATGTGTCTACTTGAGTAGTCCTTTTCCACAGCAGTGTTCCAAATATCTTAGTGCCCCCTTTAGGTAAATACTGAGCACAACATAGTACCCCAAAACAACAAAGTCTATGGAAATAGTATTCTCTCAATATTAGTGGCCTCTTTCAGCAGCATAATGCTCCCTGCCACACTGCAACAATGTTCAGAAACAATAACCAGTTAAGGCTGACTTGGCTCCAAATTTCCCAGATCTCAATGCAATCCAGCATCTGTGGGATGACCTGGCCAAACAAGTCAAATTCATGAAGGTTCCAACTCACAACTTCCAGGACCTAAAGCATCTGCTGCTAATGTGTTTCCACCAGATACTGTAAATCCATTATCTATATCGCTTATCCACCAGGGTTGTCAGGGGTGCTAGAGCCAGTCCCATGTCTACACCATCACCTCAGGTGATGGTACACTCAAATACAGACTTTCACAATTATGTGTTTTTATTAAAAGGACTATGCTGCAATGATAGATCACCGCCTGTGTTTCTTTCTTGATAAAGTTCAGTGTAATACGATCTAAATCTTCAGAGGATGGTTAGGTAACACTCATTCAAGGTGCTTAGTGGAGACTATAAAGATAGCTAAATAAGCAGGAGGTCAATCATATGACAGAACTGACAGAAAGGGGACTGCTAATACATACCAAGTATAGTTTGCCAGTAATCACAGAATACTGCAGCAGTTCTCTCGCTTACCTTCCTTGTCTTTCCATGTGAGTGTGGCCGCATTTCACCATTTTTCTTCCCCTCCATTAAGTAGGAAAGTACGTGTTAGGTTTACTGAGTGGCTACACAGACGGACTGCTGGACTACTGGTCATCTTGTGGAATAGGTCAGCTATGCAGAGGCTGCAGCAAAGCCTTGAGTAGTGCCGATCAGATCACTTTGCTTAAAGGAAGTCTTTGGTCTCAGTGTGCGTGCACCACTGCTGGATATTTGCAATGAAAATTCACATGGGATTTTGGGGACTTTTGGGGAAGAGCAGAGACTAAGTTTCCAATATTTCCTGCTCATTTCAATGGACATGTCAGGAGGATCCAGATAAGGGTGCTTGTTTCTGTGAGTGAAAGATATTGTAATAGTACTTGAATAGACTACGAAATGGACAGCAACAGTATACTTACATGTAAGTATGTACAGTGAGAGACTGAGAGAAAAATCTCTCCAGTGGCCACAGGTCTCAATTCTCATCCAGGAACCATTGAAATCACAGTTTACACCCTTTTTCTTTCTCTCTTCTTTAACCTGGATGCCGTGAACAAAGACATCCCTCCTCCACGGCTTCTTCTCCTCTGCCTAACAGGTACATTGAGCTGCTAGATGGTTTCAGCTAGTAGAAAAAAAAAACATATGAGTGAAAACGCCAATATCTACCATTAGCAGTAATAAGAAATATCTCAAATGTCCTGGAGAGGGAATTGTGAGTGGTGCTGGAGCTGAAGCAGCCTGCTGAGTTCCTCCTTAGCTTCCTTGGTGGGAGATTTCTCAGTGTACCTGACAGCAGATATCGAGTTAGAAACAAGGAGTCCTGCAGGACAGCTGAGATCAGGTGGAGCTATTTTCTGTAGGTGGGTTAGGCAGCGGCGGAAACCCAACCACGGTTCAAGTCACCCACTCCATGGGACTTTCAACAAGTCAACAAACCAAACAGACAGCTGAATTAGCCAAATGATGAAGATCTAGTACCTTTCAACCCAACATTAAATCCACAAGTTCAAAAGTGATATTCTCATCTTCGGTTGTGTAAAACATTGAAACACATGTTGAAATGATAATTACAAGATGAGCATACAGTGAGAAAAGTAAAGCGTAAATGTAATAAAGGGAGGATGAGCAGGGACCAAAAAAGAGAAATCTAAATCAAATTTAATCTAATCTATTTTCATAATTTCATAAATCAAGGCAATTTTTCCTCGGGATACTTCCTCTTACCCAGCAGATTTTCAACTTGAGAAAATCATTTTTTTAACTCTATTTCCACTTGCTTTGAAAAATATTGGCAGATTAATTTTGTCTTACTTAAATTTTATTTTATTCTTAGTAAAATTTTCATAATTTCATTGCTTTTTTTCTCCAAGCAGTGCCCGGGATAGCATAAGCATTATGTCCCTGAAGCGAGCTTATGCTCTTGGAGTATTTTTCCCGGCATTCCTTTGGGTTATTGCGTCTCACTAAATGAAAACAACAGCACACATTTGTGCAACAGCAATGTGTGTATTTGTTAGTAAATGTCCTGGGTGCAGCACAGCATCACAGTGTTGTGACCTTTTAACAAGAGGATATTCAGTTGTTAATAAGACATTTACTGATGCTTATGCTGCAGGTAAAGTGTTCATTTGAAGAAAAAAAACTTCCTCAGAGCAACCACCTCCCTCGAGGTTTGCATCACCTCCAGCAGACTTGGGCTGATGGAGTGCACACATCATAGAGACATTTTGCCTGTGCTCACTCTGTACATTTAGTCCATACCGCACATCTGTGTTGACCAACCCAACGTCGCTCCTTCCCTCCTAGACCCTGACAACACCCACGCACCGTCATTCTGTCGTCTTTTATATATATATATATATATATTTTTTATTTTTTTTTGCATTAGCTCACTCATATTCAGGGTCTGGAGTAACTTATTCATGACCCAAACCTGAAATAGCGTGACACCAAGATTTGATAGGGAAATGTTAGCTTTTGCAAGGTAGTTGCTGGGGAAAAAAAGAACGAACCCAGCCCACCTCTGAGCTCTTGGCCGTCTCAGAGGGAGAAATGAAGGAGAGTGAGAGCTGAGGCTGCACACCAGGCATGCATACATGTATGTAAATGGCCTCATTTCAAGCAAGTCCAAAATACCAATTTCAGCACAAATGGCTGCATATGAGTTGGTATTCATAATCTGTCTTAACTATGAATTAGCTCATTATTTTTTTACATTGGTAAATGTTAATATGCCTGTAAGTGAAGTTAACACATTTGCAGTGTGTTCCACTGCTTCCTTTTATGAAGAAGATGTGGGAGCAGTGCAGGTGTTGTAGAGCAATCAATGTTTGTGCCCTAAATCAATGAATTGCCTTTGCTGTTAAATCTAGACCAGTTAGCATGAAATGTGGAAATGTGTGCAATGTTAGTTTGCAGCAATTATGCCAATGTTTTAAAATTAACATGGTAACATTTTATTAATGATGATTTGATGCACATAATCCTCTAAAAACTGGCCTGAACCAGAAAAACAAAAAAAAAAAAAACAAACCAAAAAAAAAAGCACACACTCAACACTGAAAGTGTTCGATGCAACTTTAATACAGAATGGGTTGTGTATTCCCCCGTGCAAATCTCAAAATAAGTTCCTCCACATTTCCAACGGTTGAGTGAAAAAAAGAGTTCATGTGTATGAATCTTCTCTCTGAACCAGTCCTGTCAACTTCCAAATGCACCGACGGACATGAATGGCATATCTATTCTGACTCTCCATGCTAATTGTGATTAATATGAATTACTGGGAAATGGCCTACAAAAAGCCTGCAGGCTGAAGATTTAAAGGCTTTCTAAGTAATTTCTGAATTCAAACATATTCTTTTTCTTTATTATACATTATTGGACTGACTGTTGTACACTTAGCAAAGAATTTTCCCCCACCTGGAGATACTTACCATAGTTTCATCAATGCTGACAGTGAACTGTTAATACAGGCCATCATAACTTCGGCTGTACTGTAGTCAACAGCATCTGGTGCTAAAGTAGAGCTTCATCATGGTAGCAGCGATGATGCACAGAGCAAATTAATCTCTAGCAATTTTGTTTAAAAAATAGTAGCGCAAGAGTTTTATTTTATTCATTTATTTGTTTGCTTGTTTTTTTTTTCGTTTGACAGATGTCTGTAAATCAGTCATATGTAGATGAGGCTGTGGACAATCGCACCACACATACATCAGCAGCTGTTATGCTGTGTTCCTTGCTGTGCTATATTGTTTTCGTTCATCCTTTAAACAATGTAGCAAATACTCCTGGGCCTAGTTCTGGGTAGGTCATAGTTTTGGAGAATTTTCAGAAGCATTGGTGTCTCAACTGATGCAAAGCTATGGTTCCTTGATCAGATAATATAAGCTATTATTGATATCCAATGGAGAATTAACAACCTGTTAGTACATTTTTTTTGGGGGGACTCCAAGGCATAGATCACACTTACCATGCACTTTATGAGAGACACCATGAGTACAGTGGTTATTTCATGGGAATAGCAAATCATGCAGTAGCATTCTCTGGAGCCTTCAAAAACAAAGTACATTCAGTGTTCAGCAGCTCCTTGAAGGAAACACTGAGGTCAGAGGAGAATGGACAGACTGTTTGGAGCCAAACAGCAACTGCTGAGGCTGAAAAATGTCTCCAAGTCAGAGTTGGACTGAGTTCCCATTTGTATTCTTGCTACAAAATAGAATCCACCATAAGTCTCAGCCCAATACAGGACCCACTTATTTGCCAATTTTTGGGTTATCCAGGAGTTGGCCAATGCACAGTTCAAAACTGCTCTTCAGAAACCTATGGGCAACATCCCAGTGGCTTAATTTCTACCTTTTTAAATGTCTATGGTTCGACAGAAAGGCTACAGGGAGCAGAGAAGCTTCAACATGTCAAACCCTGTGGTTGTATGAGCTACAACAGCAGAGGACTGGTCTGATGATTCTAGATCTGGAGAGAGCAGACGTGAGGGTCAGGATTAGGTGTCAATGAACATGCCCATTCTTTCGTGGCCACAGTTATCATTATTAGTGACTCGGGCTCCGCACAGTCACTATTGTTATCCTGCGTGTTTATTATTCTTTTTCGTATTATTACTCTTACGTAAGAATTTTGATTGCAAACTCTTTGGGGGGCTTGGAATTAACCCCCATGGACCAAACCCCATCATCTGGGGCCTGTCTGGGATCGGTGTGCTAGTGTTTTTCTGGGTAGAATACGATATTTTGGCGCCGTAAATGGTGAAAACGTGCCCAAAAAACTCCATTCATTTCTAATGAGAGACGGCGACAATCCCCAAAAATTTTCAGCTTTTTCAAACCTCTGATACTTTGGCATACTTCCATTTAACCTTTCAAACGGAGGAAAAATTATTTACTACGACACAGTATTTTCTATCTCTTTCTGATATCTTTTATCAGCAATTGTTCAAGTCTCATGCTTGTCTCATTTCTGCTGAAAATTTTAGTTTCCCGTCTGTGTATTGCATTGAATGTTGGTGGCTCAGAGTGGAAGAATCTTCAGTTAGAGTGCAACGGTGAGGCGGTGATCATGAAAAAAAAAAAAAATAATTAAATCGCCCTCATGGGCACATAGTTTGAGGTACACACATAATTTTCTCCAAAGTAGTAGAGATTCTTGTCCTCTCTTGAAAAATGTCTTGAAAAATGTCCAAATTTGAACTGTGCCCCCTTAAGGACATGCTCACCCCTCATCTCTCCTATTACTCCCCATGTATTTTTCTCTGGCGGGAAGGAGAGGAGTTTTCATATGTTTTATGTCCACATTTTACATCCTAGAAACACTAATACACACATAGCTTCAGACAGTTGTTGTGGTGCTCAGCGTCTGCTCAGTTTTCAAAGAGAAGTCTCTGTTTTGTCACAAATTGTCCCAGAGTGAGATGCTCGCCTAAAGAAATTAACCTAATGGGCTTTCTGAGAAGGATGAAGCAATCCAAGCTCAGACACACAGCTGCAGTCAATGATGTCATCAGCTGTTACTGCTGTTAGACTGTGTTAGGACACACAGACTAATATACAGATGCATACACATACATACAGACACGCATATGCAGACGTACAGAGACACACACACTCACACATATAGACAGACGGGCACGCAAAATCACAGCCAGACAAAGAGACACAAATATACAGACTGACAGCCCTATATAAGCACATACATACATACATAAAGAAACACATATACAGACACACACAGACACACGCACACACACACACAAAGACACAAATGTACAGACAGACTGCACAATACATGAGCACATACATACACACACACAAACACATGAACACCTCTAGACACACAAAAAAACAGAGACACAAGCACACAGCTGACGAACAGTATGACTATGGCCATCAGTTTGAATGATTTCTTCTCCGACTCTGACAAATCAATGTACTCATCCCTGACTCCTCTGATATGAGAGCAGCTGATCAACTGTGACAACTGACATTTCTGTTAGACTACAAAACACGCAGAGACACAAATATAGAGACACACACACACACACACACACACACACACACACACACACACACACAAGTGACACACACATATAAACAAATACAGACACAAAAAAAAAAAAAAAAACAGACACAAACACACAGCTGACAAACACTATGACTATGGCCATCAGTTTGAATGGTTTCTTCTCCAACTGACAAATCAATGATGTCATCAGACTCCTCTGATATGAGAGCAGCAGATCAACTGTTACTACTGACATTTGTGTTAGACTGCACAACACACAGAGACTGATATACAGACGCACTCACACACATATACAGACATGCACACACACAAATAGAGACAAATATACAGATACACTCACATACATACAGATACGCATATGCAGACATACACAGACACACACACAGACATATAAAAAGACAGGAACACTAAAACACAGCCAGACACAAATATACAGACAGACAACCCTATACATAGGCATATACATATATACAGAAACACATACAGACAGACACAGACACACAAATACACATTCAGAAACACAAATATACAGACAGACAGCCCTATACATAGGCACATACATACATACATACATACATACAGAAACAAATATACGAACATACACAAACACACACACGCATGTAGACAGATGAGCACACAAAAACACAGCCAGACACACTACGAACACACATGCAAACAGACAGCCAAATATGCAGATGCAGAAGCACAGATACAGAATACACACATACAGTAAACAGATACACAAACACACATACAGACACACAGCTGACACACACATATTAACACATACAGACACAAAAATACAGAGACACAAACACACAGCTGACGAACACTATGACTATGACCATCAGTTTGAATAATTTATTTTCCATCTCCGACAAATCAATAATCAAAGATGTTTTGCCTCTTATCCAAAGGGCTTCATCACCTTCTAATGCCTCAGCCTGACTGGTCAAGTCGACATCCCTGTCCTGGGAGCAGCCCCCCGACTCACTCTCAAAATTTCTGCCAAGGAATTTTCTAGTTGTAATTGCTCCTTCCTAAAAAAAAAAAAATTAAATAGTGTCATGAAGATGACAGCTGGCTCAATGAACTACATTAACCTCCACTTCAGTTGACATTTGATTGACAGCATGAATCTGCACAAATGATGTGATGCAATCCTGTTAACAAGGAGTGGTGTCTTGAGAACTGAAGTTGTTTGAGGAACTTTCCTGTGTCATGTTCAGTGAGTGTCTATGAGGCTTTGACACACATAATAAAACCTGTTGCTGTAGATTCCTGGTTTGATGTTGACAGTGCAAAAAATATACTGAGACTTCTATCTGTCAACAAAGAAAAAACAAGACACTGTCTTTAGATTTTTTTACTTGCTGGTGGTCAATTTAATTTAATGAATCTTATTTTGTTTCAAATGTAAATTTTAATGATGCTGTGTTTTCATATGCTGCTAGCATGAATTAAACTAGATTAAAGTCTTGAGGACATACAGTTTTTACGATTTCCCAACAACCTGGACTTTTTTTCCTATTTCTCAGCCATGAAGAAGAAGAAAATAAGTCAGACTTTAATCACAATGGGACTCTTGCATGTTGAGAGTGGGACTCTCCCTCCCACTCCAGTATTTCCAGTGTTCCTGATGTGTGCAGTGCAGTATTCAGGCAGTGAAGGGGTTAATACGGCAGCTTGCCTCAGTGGTGTATTGAATGTAGTTATGGTGGTGGGTGGGTGGGGGTGTGAGGGGGTAAATGTGCTGAGGCAGGCTACAACATCCAACCCTCATCCACTTCTCTCTCCATCTCTTTCTCTCTCTCTGCCTGCCTGCCTGCCTTGTAGAGCCACATTGCAAACACACTCGTTAAATGTATCCTGGTACAAACACACAATAACACAAGTGTATGATGATGCAGACGCAATGTTGGCACTAAAATATATAAAACATATTTGCAATCAGACTCTGCACACACAAACACACACATGCACACAACACACAGAGGCATGTGCAAACAGTTTTCAGCACAATATTCCCTCTACACAATTGTGGGCCAGACTAGCACAGCCAACTCAGACAGTACACTGCCCCCCCATACACACACACACACACACACATACACATCTACACAAAAACACTAGTCCACACCACCCATCGTTCCCTCTGCAGACAAGGAAAAACAGAGAGCACAAATGAACAACAAGACGGCAGCAGCTCCAGTTTAGCTGTTTTCATTTCTTTCACTCATCTTCCTCCTCTCCCTCCTCTCTCCTTAGGTTACACAATCGCTCTAAATTGAATTTTGTTTTGACGGCTCTGTTGCCTGTTACTTCCCACATGCACCAGCACCGAAACCTTCAGTCCTCCTCCTCCTCCTCCTCCCAGTGCAACTTAATGAAACCGGTTGGCTCTTTAGCATAAGCAACAACAAGCACAAGCTTTCTCTCTTTTCCTGCCAGCTCAGTGCATCCTCTTTCCCTGCCTCCTTCATCTAGTCTTGCCTTGCCTCCCCTCGTTCCGGCTCCTTGTTCGGCTTTCCCACAAGTTCTATGCAGCCTGTCCCCCGGCGTCCCTCCAGCAACTCTTCTCTCCATCCCTCCTCCCTCCATCTCTCCTCTTTCTCTTTCTCTCTCTCTCTCTCTCTCTTTATTGTGCCCCTTCACATCACCCTCCCTCCTTTCCTTCACGCCATCCCTTCTGCACTTGTCTCTCTCCGGATGAAAGCTTCTGTGCTACTGTACCGTGTGTTGATCTTCAGCTTTTCCTACCCCCCCCCCAAGCCTCTCCAGCGCTCTTCACCCAGGAACACTGTCGAAGAAAGTCCGTTTTAGTCTTGCCCCCCTCCTCAAATCAGAGCTCCAGGACTGACGCTACCCCGAACGCGAGAGGAAGGAAAGCAAAGAGAGTGCGCTCAGGTTTCAGTATGTATCACAGAGAGTAGAATAGTTGACAGCAAGAAAAAAAGAGGAGGCAAGAAGAGCTGAGTGGGCAGGAAAGGGTGACAAGTTGGAGAGGAGGAGTGAGGAAAAGCAGAAGAAGAAGTGAAGTAAAGAACAAAAAGAAAAGGGAGGTACAGTAACAACGCCCCTCAGCACTTTCTCCCCTTGTGGGTCTATCCCTTCATTCCTTCTCTCTTTCTTTCTTTCTTTCTCTTTCTCCCCTTCAGCAAAGAAGAGGAAGACTTTTTTTTTTTTTTGAAAGGTTCAAGGGGAGGAAAAGCAACATCTCTGAGAAGCGAAGTCACGCTTCAGAAGAGTCCGCTGGAGAGGAAAACCGACTTTCTTCCGGGGGCAGAGGGACACATAAAAGGACTTTATAACTGACCATACACAGGGGCAATTAGCTGGCCAGCAGATTACACTGAGCAGACAGGAGGTGAAAAAAAAACTTCCCTGCGGAAACAAACCAAAACAAAAAAGAAAAAAACTGAAGTGACTGAAGAAGACCGTTCAGAGCAGGACAGACGGTGTCCCTCAATACCCCAATCTTCCACCACCCCGGTCTCTCATCCCCTCTCAGCCGAGATGATGATGTATTTCTGGGTGAGTACCGAGGCCTTGTGGTGGGGGCAGTTACACACCAAAGAGTAAAACAATTACTCTGCAATGTGTGTTGCTTAGTTTGTATGGTTGTTTGTGAAATTTCTTTTTTTGCAGTTGTTATCGGTCTGTTTGTTCTAATGATCTTTTAGTTCTCTGAACTGTCACCTGTGTGTGAGTAAGCAAAGCGACAAGACACAAAGGTTTATATCATTTCCCACTCCCACGGCCCTGTGCTAATGATCTGGCGTTTTTATTGGCCCAGATAAAGCACACCTCTGTTACAATGATTCTCCCCTCTCTGCTGCTACATTGAGCCTGAGCTTGATGTTTTGCTTCGCAATTCTGATGTTTCCTGCAGCAGAAACTGCATTTATCTCTAGTAATAGAGGTCATGTGTGAGAATGCAATGTTTGGAAATTAAGCACAGTTATTAGGTCTAACCTAGTATCAGAACCAGTTTATGTTTCTTCATGACAGGGTTTAGTTTTTTTAGTTTTTTATTTTTTATATGTGTGTGTGTGGGGGGGGGGGGTTGTTTTAGCCAACAGGTTGGCTTATTTACCCATCTGTAGAAAAGTGTGCTATCTTTGTCTCGGGTGTGATGCAGGGCTGCATGAGATGTGATGCTGTTGTGGCTTTGCAGTGGTCACACTCACGCCAAGGAAGTTTGTGTTTGTGTGTGGAATTTCAAAAAATAGCTATCAAATAATTTATGTACGTATTGCCTGTCTACTTGTCCGGCCCTGATGGGATTTGTAGATCATAATACCACATATTTATTATATAACAACCATGTAACTACAGAAAGACAAACACTACCTGCACAGCTAAAAATCTCTTGTTGTTTGCAGGATCAGCTAGTTTGTATTGCTATCATGAAAGAACTGTATTTGTGATCATTTCTCATTACAAATTGCTTTAAAGGATTTAGTCTAAAACCTCTTGACTAAAGCTTTCTCAACATTGTGACTTCTGTTATTTTCCAGTATCAGATCACTGCCTGCTCCTCTATCACTGACATGATGAGAAGGATAAATCCCACAGCTGTAGGCTGTTGGGTAAAATCCAGATTGTGTTGTGTTATGCTGTGGCATTTTAAATCCCCCACAGAGAGAAATATGTGGAGTTATAGTCAGCATCAGACAAGACCTACACCTCATATCTCTTCATTCCTTTAACCAGGAGCTCCAGAGGGTCAGACTCTTTCAGATTTTCAACAAGAAAAAAATATTAATTTAGAAAACAGGGGGCTGTAATAAGAACTGTCAGGTTGCAGCCGGACAGTCCGTAACTCTTCAACATACAATCAAAAACAAGCTAATTAAGAAGATGTTACGGGAAGATGTGACATAACAGTAACAGTGATTAATTGCTTTTTTAGAGCATGTCAGCTTTTCAAAGTGAAACTTTTAAGAACATTTTAAACCATGTTATTACGGGGGCCATGTGCATTTGAGGTGAGACATTCACATTTTAGTGACAAATATGAAAAACTGCTGGCCTCGACTTAAAAGTGATAGTGACTTCAGCAATAGGTTTGTACTGTTTTTTTGTTGTTGTTGTTGTTGTTGCTGTTGTTGTTGTTTGTTTTGTTTTTTGTTTTTTTCAGACGTGTCAGTATCCTCTAATATTTCTGACCTGGAATGTCACCAATGAAGAAAGTCACAATATGAAGGAAATGGATGGTTTACAGTTCTCTGAGACTCTGGATCAATGATGGATGTGAAGCTAAATCAGTGACTCATTCATTTCTACTTCCTCATTAATCATTTTGCTGGATATTTATAATTATAATTAAATAATATAGAATTGAAATTGTTCTCTTTTTGGCCTTTGGGAGTTTGTGAGGAAGTGTAATTCTAGCTCTTTACAAAAGCCAAACTATTCACAAAATCTTTCATATAATCATGAAACAAGTCAGAGTAAAATGGGATGGACTTGCTGCATTCAAAAATTGGATTCACAGTCTGCACATACACACACACACACACACACACACACACACACACACACACACACACCGCATCTCCTTTGAGGTAAATACAACGTCAAAAATACTTTTTTCTGTTCTTTTTTGAATCCTAAAGTCAGTACAGAAAGCAATACACACATACTCTTGAAGTACACATCTGTCATTTATCTGGCATCGGGCATGCTTGAGCTCTATCCCATTATCGGGGTTAATATCATGTGGATTAGCAGCTCCATCAGTGTGTGAGTGTGTGTGTTTCTGCAGTGCCTGTCATGCAAATTGGGCCTAGATGGGAGATTCAGGAGATTTAGCTGAAAGTGCGTAAAGGAGGCTTTTTTTTTTTTTTTTAATTGATGTGCAGTTAAACTAGAAATGCGAGCAATGCAGCGTGTGCTAACCTTCGCCTGAAGAAGCCCAGCTACACTGTTGGCCTACAGGAGGAAGCTTCAAGCTCCTTCTCCTTGGCATGCCCAGGAATGCGTGCCTTCACTGATCTGTGTTTGTGGTCTGATTGCTGAGGCCAGGTAGTGTATTGTTTAACAACAAAACTTAAGGGTTTGCTGTTAAACATATCGATTTCAGCACTTGCTTTGCATCGTGATTCAATACAGCCCAAGCTTTCATGAGTTCCACAACTTAAAACTCAACACTATGCATTATGGGAAGCAACACTGAATGGAAATTCTGCTCCCCTCAGGCTTAGTTTACCCTACTTAGTGTGAGACTCCTGGGTTCAGTATGCAGTGATTGCTTTAAGAGTTCTAATTGTAAGCAAGCAGCCATCAGAGGGCGAAGCTGCAGAAACATTCCTCAGATTGCATCCTTTAAAAGATGCAAAAAACAAAAAACAAACAAACAAACAAATAAACAAAAAAAACCCTGTTATTCGAGCAACCGTCCTCCTCCCTCCTGATCCACCCACACTGCGCTGCCTTTATCTGGCTTTTGGCAAAAGAACATCTGCTTTACTGTAACTGTGGTTGATTTTCTGAAGATTTGTGCGCCCCCCCACCAAACACACACAAATACATACATGTAGACACTCCTGACAGCAGGGATTGAATTTTTGGAAATTTCTTCACTAATAAGTCAAGAAAAAAAGGAAAGTAAACAAGTGAGAAAGCAAAAGTGTGAGGAGTGAAAGGACAGAGATAATGTTACTACACCGTAGTCGTTTGGGCGTCCTTTTTCTCTTTATCCTGTTTTCCTCCTGTTGTCTCAGCGCCTCCTTCTTCCTCCCTGTCTTGGTCCAGTAGGTTGTACAGTAGTTAATGATGGGGGAGTCTGTTGCTGGTGGCTGTCTGCAGATATGAAGCAAGCACGAGGCTTTGATTCCAAGGCAGCAGCCAGTGGAGCTGACATTAGCTATTCCTCTTCATCATTGCTGCTTACTGACACTCTCCCCCTTTCTCTTTCTCTCTCTCTTTCTCTGTAACATAAATACACTGTAAATAAGCATATACCTGCATGGGCACTGTGTGCTTGTGAATACACACAACTGCAGGCTCGGATTATACAGGCTCACACACTTGTACATGCACATTTAGACCCACTTACAACAAATTTGACAAGCAGGATGATTGCAGATTATTTCCAAATTCAATGTTTTACTAAACTAAAAAAGGTGTTAAATGTTCTGACGAACATATTAACTGGCTGTGCTGCAGTAGTTTTACGTGTGCATACAAACACACGCACACAATTATGAGGTTGCAGTGATCTCCTTGATGCTGTTCACACAAGAGTAACAAAGTTAAAGTACTTCTACCTGTCCCTTTGGAGCGTCACGGCAAGAACAAAGACCTCCGTTGCGAGGGATGTATAGTAAGAGCGATAACGAGGGCAGGAAGGAGAGGAAACAAAGCAAGTAGCCAGAACTAATGAAACAGGTACATTGAAAGGTGGAGGTGGAAGGAGGTTTGGAGTGGGAGGGAGGGATTTGGGTGGGAGAGGGGACTGTGAGAGGAAGAGAGTCGCTGTGCTGGAGGGTAGGTCAGGATTCAGGTGCTTACCACAGACACAGAAAGGGAGGAAGGTAAAAGGTGATGACCAGCGTTTTTATGCCCCTCTCATTTGTGCCTGTGAGGTCATAAGTGTTAATTATTCATCCTGTACGTGGGAGGATGGAGATGAAGGGATGGTCACTTTTGAAGAAGAGGAGAATGGAAAGACAGCTACAGCAAAGAGCAGAGAGGAGGTCTGCATCTGCCTCCTCCCTCCTCTCTGCTTTCCTCAGTGCATCTGTAAGCTGATGAATAATTGAATGTGCTGAGCAGGGGACTGTGTGGGTTAGAGGAGAGAGAGAGCAAGAGAGAGAGAGAGAGAGAAAGTGAACGAGAGAGCGCAGAGAAAGAGACCTGCCGGAGCACTAGACAGTGAAATGAGGACCTGCTCCAGAATAGAGATCTCTTCCTTAAACAGAAGAAGTTCTTCTGCTGCTTGTTTCTGTTTTGATCCTCCTCAGTTGGTCCCTCCCCAGCTCAGAGGGCCTTATCTAATGAAGCCCTGCTAGATCCTTCTACTGTACATTCGACTAGAGCTGGGCTCAGGCTAAGATTTACTGTGGCAAGGTTAGCCCACCAACTCTGGTGTTTTTTGGTGAAGAGCAGGTAGACTATCTACCACTGAATTATAACAGCTTCACAAAGGACCACGCTGGAGCGATACAGAGTAATTTAGCCAGGGGGATACAGAATTTCTGTGACTAGCTGGACTAGACTAACCTCTACTGACATGACAATGCACTGTTGGAGAGAGCAGCAGTGGTTGGGCAGGAGGAGAGCTCATCTCAAAACTCCTAAACTTCCCGGTATCATGAGCCTGCAGACAGTCAAGCTGAGCTTTATTCTAGGACTATAACATTTTAGTTTCATTCAGGTAAATATTCAGGATTCAGGAGGAATCTGAGTGCAAACATACATAATCATTTCTAAAGTGAAATAATCCTCACATCTCATCAAATAAATCACAATATTTACCAACAGAATTGCAATTTTTATGTCAGTACTCCCAGACAAAAAAAGACATTGTTTACAAACAAAATTAGTTCTTCAGTTTTATTCCACCATAAGGGCGAGAGAACAATTTCTATAAACTGATTAATTTTAGAGCAAAACCATGTCGTAATTATAAGCACTGTGGCTTCTCAGGATTTTAACCCCCGGCCTGGAGTGTTTCTGTGACGAGTCTGCATGCTCCATTAGGTGAACCAGTTTCCTCCACAGTCCAGAAACACAAAGACATATTGACTTGATTGGTTACACTGTGAACAAGTGAGGTGGTGGTCAGTGCTACAACTGAGCACAAACTACCAGTTGAATTCATGTGATCATGTGATTATTTGTACTTGCCGTTGCCTCAACACAAAATATGTCACTTAAACCTAAGGCTAAAGGACAAATTCACAAATCTTTGCAGTCCACTTCTTTTTCATCTTGTATTAGTACTGAAAGACAATACAAAATAAGTCAGCAGCAGCTGGATAATGAATAATATCATGGATTATTATAAAATAGCAAATATGTTCACTTCTAGTTTTTTTCAGTCGAAGTTTCTAATATTTCTTCTGTTTGACAGTAGTGAAACAGAACATAATGTGAATCTTGCAACCATTCAAAATTTCACATTAGAAGTCTATCGCAGCTTATGGCAAATTCTTGATCATGTGTAATCAGCAAACAGCATCAATCATATTAAACTGATTGCACTACTGAACTCTCACTGATCTAAAATAAAGGAGTATAAAGGGTTATTTATTGGAGAGGTCATATATCAGCATTTGGCAGCAGACTGTCAGCTGGGAGCTGTGGCTGCATGGAGGAGCCACATCCACAAACTTTTCCATTCTGCCACCTGATATCACGCAGTAACAGCCTACACACTTCATTTAGCTCACTGACAAGCAGGCAGGTAGGAAAGTGTGGTCATCCCTGTCACTAGTGTTGGAGGAGCTGCAGTGTTTGTCAAACTCTGTGACTGTGAAAAACTGACAGTCACCTCTGCCAAATGGCAAAATGGACAAAGAATAGTTCAGTAATGCTTGTAATGTTGATATGTGGCCTGTGGCATGATATGTCCCTGTAGCTATGGCCAAGGACAGCAACTGGAATACCATCATTAATGTGCACACACAAAATAAATTATGCAATTTTCAACATTTATACTATCCATAGCAAAAGTGCATATAGACTTAAAGGTATCATCTTGTTTAGAGGTAGGCGTGCCCGTGTTCTTTGATTATAGAACAGCTGAGAAACTGAGCTGTTGGAACTTTTACAAAATTGTGATGTCACAACAAAGCAATCACTGCACAGTCTGGAGATCCCATTCAACATTGGATGATTTGGTTTATCTGAGCGTTTACATGAAATCTACTATATTTTTGATGAGTAACTCAGAAAACAGTCAAACAATCCCAAGTGAGGCTTGAAGTGTTGAAGTGTGGCTGACTGACTTGTTGTAACTAGCTGCAGAGAGAAGCCTGAGAGGGGAGGTGTAGAATCACAGCCATATGATTTTTTTGGTTCTTGAAAACGCTAATAAAACGCAGCATAGTTGCCCCACAACAAGAAGGTAGCAGTTTCGGTCCCCAGCCTGGGTCAACTGGTGACTCGAAATGGACCCTTTTTACACTTTCACATTCCACTAACTGGAAGTCGTCTTAGTAGGGATAAACAATTCAAAAACATGATGGTGGGCATGAATTCACTGGTAACAAACACAACTTCTCAGAGTCACAGCAGTTGTACTGTGCCTTTTTGTAGCAACTTGAAGAAAAACCTAGCAGAAATCACCAGTTTCTTAACTATTTGGATCTCAGGAAATGGAGGCTGTGGGCTACAAAATGAAACAAAGGGCTGACATTTATCTTAAAACGAGGTAGCGGATTTAGATTTTTGATTTAATAAAAGAAATTGCCTATAAAATCTGTCTGTCTCTGTGATGGACTGACAACCTGTCCAAGGTGTACTCCAGCACGCCCCTTGATCCGGAAAGAGATAAGCAGTAGAAGATGAATGAAGGAATAAATGAAAAACAGCTAATAAATATTCTTATGGACACCAACACCTTAGATCAAACAGAAGTGTAAGTGTAAAAAATAGAATTCAATCTAAAGTCAAATTAATTTCTCCTTGTTTAAGATCATTTTAGGAATTTGCCTTAATGTGACAGCAGTAGTTGTGAGCAAAGGTCTGTAGATGTGGTAGTTATGTGGGACAAACTTTAAAAATACAAACAGTAATAAACTGTCATAAACAGAAACAGTAATCATTGCAATTTCAACAAGAAGGTTTTAAATCAGTCATTGTATAACTGTATGAGTTCTGATCATGGTGGTTTACAGGAGGATATAGCTGATTCTCAATAATATAAGCACCTTTAAATAATACATCTTATGTGTAAAGAAATCAGACTAGTGTATGTGAGTCCAGCTGCAAAATCCTAGACATATAATGCATATGCACCTGTGGCTTACTAAATGGGACACAAGTAGTGTTTGAGCTTAATTGTTGTTAAGCTCCATCTACTGTATGTTTGGCATTGATTTTCCTCCCCCCTGTGGGATTTCACATGTGACAGTTTTCTAATTATTGAGAGCAGCAAGCTGCATTGACTCACTTTCTGTTTTTCTTTTTTTTTCAGCTCTTATCTACACCGGGTGATGATACACAGTTGGATCTAACTTACCACTTAGACTGAATGTTTTACTGTTGCTATGATAAGCACATTAAAAAAATTCATCTGAGACATCTGCTATAATTACAAACGCTACAGTTCAAGATTCAAGATTCAAAGTGTTATTGTCATATGTACGGTAAACAAACACATTTCCCTCTACAAAGGAATTATATCTTGGTGTCCACAATGAATGTGCACATATATAGAAAATAGATAAATAGAATTAAAAAACAAAAGATTTGGAAAAATAGAATAAAAACAGTGCAATCTCAAACACAGAAATAGAAATATAATACAATAGAAATAGATTAATAGAACAAACTGACATATAGGCTATCCCCTCTATGTGCAACAATAAGTGTGCAAAATGAAGCAGTCGGTGTGCAAAATTAAACATCCAAGATTATGCCATATGCAAATTAAGTGTGCAAAATGTAGTGTAACAGTTAAGCAGGTGACTGTTACACTACATGTTACACTTACTATATGGTAGTTAATGCTAATTATTAACTCCTGTTTAGGAGTCTGATGGTAGTGGGAAAGAAAGAGTTCTTTAGTCTGCTAGTCCTATATTTCACACTTCTGTACCTCCGGCCTGAGGCCAAAAGTGTGAACAGTCTGTGCTGTGGATGGGTGGGGTTCTTGAGGATGGAGTGTGGACTCCTGTGGACTCTGTGGTGGTAGATGCTCTGCAGAGAAGGCAGTGGAGTAGCTGGTGATCCTTTCAGCAGTCCTGACTTCTCTCTGCAGGCGTCTGGCCTTGGCAGTAGTGCTGTCGTACCACACACTGATGCAGCTGGTCAATATACTCTTGACAATGTAGCTGTATAAGTTGCTGAGAATCTTAGGAAACATGCCAAACTTTCACAGCCTTCTCAGGAAATACAGCTGCTGCAGGGCCTTCTTGACCAACTGTACAGTGTTCAGTGTCCAGGTGAGATCCTCAGCCATGTGAATGCCCAATATTTGAAGCTGCACACCCTCTCCACTTCAAGCTCCTGGATGAACAGTGGCTGGTGGGGTCTCCTCTCTTCTCGTGTCCACTATCATCTCCTTTGTCTTGTCCATGGTGAGGGTGAAGTTGTTGTCCCGACACCATGACACCAGACTGGCCATCTCCCTCCTATAAGCAGGTTCGTCCCCGCCAGTGATGCATCCTATCACTGCGGTGTCATCTGTGAACTTCTGGATGATGTTATCCTTTTGGTATGCAACACAGTCATGGGTGAACACGGTGTAGAGGATGTGGCTGAGGACACATCCCTGTGGAGTGCCAATGTTTGTGGTAATGTCTGTCTTAAGTCCTGTTACCAAGCCTGACAGACTGGGGCCTACCAGTCAGAAAGTGTAGGAGCCAGTCACAGAGGGTGGGATGCAGAGTGTAGAGTGGACAGCTTGTGGGTGAGTTTGTGGGGGATGACTGTGTTAAAAGTGGAGCTGTAGTCAATAAAAAGTATCCTGATGTAGGACTCTTTATTTTCCAGGTGGGAGAGAGAGTAGTAAAGGGCAGCAGTGATGGTGTCTGAGGTGGCCCGGTTGGGCTGATAGGTGTACTGAAGAGGGTACAAGGTGTCTGATATGCTGCTCCACTCTCTCAAAACACTTCATAATGATTGGCGTTAGTGCCACTGGCCTGTAGTCATTCAGACAGGTTGGTGGGCTCTTCTTCGGAAGGGGGACAATGGCTGTGGTCTTGAGGCAGGTGGGGACAATGCTCTGGCTGAGGGAAGACCTTGCCACAGCCGCCTGGGGTCAGCAGGTCAGCAGCACTGGATCACTTACCCCTGACCTTACTACTCATACTGTAACAAGCAGGAGTAAGTTGATAACCTCATACATCACCTCACCTGCGTGAGGCTTCCAGATCTACAAAGACTGCAGTGTATGTCCCCAAAGCTTTTGCTCCACCAAGGGGTCATTCTGCTTTTTTTCTTTGGTTTACTTTGATAATGATCATCAATAATAATTATTCATTCATTCATCTTCTCTGACTTATCTGTTTCCGGGTCATGGGGGGTGCTGCAGCCAATCCCAGCTCACCCTGGACAGGGTTTCACAGGGCCAACCCACGGAGACAGACAGACAAACAGCCACTCACACCCTCACTAATTAGCCCAAACATGATGGTTTTGAATGGTGAGAGGAAACCAGAGTACCCGGTGGAAACACACACAGACACAGGAAGACCATGTAAAGGTTGCACAGAAACGTTGCACTGGGAACTGAACCTGCGACCAGTTGTGTGGCCAGAAAATAGAAACAAATGTATTCTTTTTTCTTTTTTTTTACGATTTTACAGAGAAAGAGAGAGAGGGAGAGAGCTTTCTGCCCTTAATTTTCATCTGTTTTCATCTACATAGTATAATTATTTTTTCCAACACAAATGTTTATGTTTTGTAGTCTGGATAAGTTTTGTCCCTGATGAACACAACTGCCAATTCAGCAATAACTAATCTGGTTCCTATGATATAAACGAGTTTTGCCTAAAAAAAGATGGTCAACTGATGATTTACATGAATGCTGCCAAAATTTCCAGTCTGTTTTCAGTTCTGTCCAACTACTCTCATTCAGAAAACAACCCTTGTTGACCAGCATCTGACACCATGACTGTATATCAGTACATATGGTATATGGCTGTTGACAACGTGGGTGGAAAGCAAAGCCGATGTGGTAACCTTCATTCTGTCTAATGACCACAAAACCGCAAACCAATGGGTGACATCACTGTAGATTGGTACAGTCCTGCTAATCAGTAGTTACTGATGCCTCAGGGAGAAACAACTTCAAATTAGACTTAAATCGATGCCTCATTCCTTGACGTTGAGGGTGCCCCCTTTAGTTTGAGTTTTGGACTTCATTTAAGAACAGGAGTAAAAGATCTTTACATGACTATAATCTGTAGTCCTAATATCTACTCTGTAGGAATATGAAGATGCAGAGAAGCTATGAAAATTTTAGTTGGATGAAATTTAAAATACAATCTAACAAAACTCAATATAAATAGTCAGTGAAAACTCTACTGGTCAAACCATCTGACAGGATAATTTTAATTTCAGCTGTTTCATGAGAGTCAAAATTGAGGAAATGATGTATTTTCTTTATTTTTTGTTATTATTATAAACTTTTGGCTTTTTCTGCTGGTAAATTTCATCCAGAATGGTGCTGCTGTTGGTCAGGCCCTCAGGAGAACCTCTGCAGCTATCTCTCACTTGAGATCCTTGTAATCCCTCGAGTCCCACCATATCACAGTAGAGCAGTTTCCACTTGGCGCTCGACACTTTGCTGCTCATTCTTCTATTCACTGTGAGCTGTAATCTCCACACCGATAAGGAGATTAAACAGACGAGCAGTAGAGGGGATTTCTAGGATTTCTCCTGTGAGTACAAAAGGATATCAGTGGGAGGAAGGGATATTACCCAAGGCTTTAACACTGCAGAGGGGGAGAGAGAAGAGGGAACAGGATGGAAGCTGAGAGATGGGGCTGGGGGGAGTGAGTGACAAAGGAAGAAAGGAAGATGGAGCAGAGAGAGCTAGGTGTTATCACCTGGAGCCATCATTAGCACCGTTTACAGAAGAGCCACAAGGGAAAGGTCAGCGACTCGTCACTCTCTTATCTTCTTTATGGCAGTGCGCTATCGCCACAGTAACATTCCTGGATGTCTCTTTTCAGTCTCCAATCAGTGTTTAATGGCACTGATTTCATGAAATGTGGGAGAAGACTGACTTAGATTGTGGTTGCTAGTTCAAATCTTATACTTGAACCTCACAGAGTTCAGCATGGTGAAGACTTCTGCACATGCAGTGAAGCAGAAATAACTGTATGGAGGTCAGAATGATGAGGTCAGCTTTTATGAGGGAGTTTGGAGTTTGTGTTTACTCACCAAAAGTTCATCTTTTTTCCCTCCAACTACAACAATGTTTTTCCTTTACCTTCATTTCATGGCTACAACTGTTCTTTAGATAAAAGGTAGACAACATTAGCAATGACCATTAACTGAATGTGAGGGGGATTATAAGGTTAGGAGTCCTCACAGTTCCCCTGGTAAACAATCTGAGCTGACTCTCTTTGCTCCAGTCAGACAGTGCATTATCATCATCAATGGGAAAATGTGTTCAGCTTCTTCAGGTTAATGTTAGGCAAGTTCTGCACTAATAATAAATGTGGCAATAATGTGGCCCTCAAGCCACATTATTGCATTAACAACAACAAAATTCTCCACCAATATCCAAATTCAGATTTTAATCCCAGAATTCAGGGGGTACTGGCTGTGGAGGAGTGGGGAGGGGTGGGGAGGAGGCTCAGATGTTAGACAATCTGAAGGATCTGAAGAAGCACTGGAGTCATGAGAAAATGCAGCTGATTATGCAGACTTACTGAAATACAATCATTCATTAGAGTGAAGTTAGAATTGTGGTTTAATGCTCCACTCTGACACAGCAGTTCCCCACTCTGCAGCTGTCATTAGATAAATACTGGCAAAAGTACAGTAAAATGAAAGACAATGTAATTAACAGTGAAAATGGAGAGGGTAATTAAAGTGTTCAACTGTGTGAAACCTGCTGGGGGAAACAGATTTAAGCTTTCTCTTGAATTTAAAAAGACATGGTCATGAGCTTCTTATGCACCAACCTGAGATATTTATGTGTGACTGAATCTAATTAAATCCAATTTGAAAGGACTCTTACTAGAATTCCAAATAAAAGATGCCATCATTAACTTAATCATGAATGCTTTGGTTTTATATTTATATATATATATATATATATATATATATATATATAACCATAGCATTCATGATTAAGTTAATATATAGGTCAACAAGTACCATAGAGGCTTAATTCTCTCTGTCTCTAGATGTTCATGTCTCTCGCTTTCTTTCTCACCTACACCCACAGATTGTAGCCAGGGAGAGCTCTGGGCTGAAAGGTAATAAAGTTAGCTATCGATCAGTATCCTGTCACCCTACACCCCCCTTCCCCTCACTGTCACCCCCACTCCCTTTACAGGAGGCAGCACAAAGAGAGTCAAGGGGTCCACATTCTGCACATGGGCTTGCTGCTGTTGAGACAGCTGAGAGGATGAAGTGGGATCAGTGAATGGAGGCTGAGCGTGAGGTGAACAAAAAAAAAAAAAAAAAAAAAAAGGCCAAGCAATGGGCATAATTATTGACTCCATTGATTCCACACTACAGTAATTCACTGTTTAGATTACAATTAAGATTGTTTAGGGGAGCATCAGAAATAAGCAGATGGATTTAAATAAGCGCAACCTTAATATCAATATCAACACTCTTACTTATATTTACAAAATGTACTTTATCAAAATCATAGTAAGTCACATAAATACCATCGTTAGAATCTGAACCAAGCACATTCTCTGGTCCTTTTTTCACAAATATTTTGGTTTTACTCCTGGATAATCAGCACAGGTCAAGACATGTGCAAACAGGACTGCCAAAGTTTCCTTTTCAACAGATGAATGAGAGCAGTACAACAGTATCTCCAACAGAACATTCAATCATAAATACACCCAAGAGGTTGAGAGTGTCAGGTAGCTGGAGATATGTGATATATGTTGACTCTCAGGAGTCCATATGAAATCTAGTATTCGTCCGGGAAGTTTGTTTAGCAGCTAAAGAGGAGACACTAAAACAGAATAACCTGTGTAAACCAGCCATATGCGCCAATCTGTGAAGTCGAGTAGTGTAAGAGGGAATCCTAAACAGATACCTGGTGCTGGACAACCTGTCGTCTTAAATAGCGACAGTGGCTTTTTCAAATATAATTTTGTCTAGTTCAGCATGATTGATACTTGATAGGTCCTAAGATCAAGTTGTCTGACTTATTGAATTATGTTGCATTTGTTGAGTCTTAATAGTAGTACTGATGTTCAAGGAAATTTGTAGGAGTGAGATACACTACACAAATTGACTTGGGAAAAATCATGAATTTATGTGTTCGGTCAGACTTTTAGCCTGAAAAAGATAAAAATAGATTTCTTGATGTCCTCATTTGATGGCGTTGATGGTTTTGTTTAATGGGC
This sequence comes from Echeneis naucrates, assembly GCF_900963305.1. NCBI lineage: Eukaryota > Metazoa > Chordata > Actinopteri > Carangiformes > Echeneidae > Echeneis > Echeneis naucrates. Next base: position 15,762,298 of record NC_042529.1, on the reverse strand, counting down.
TGAGTCTTTTACATCAGTTTAGTGTTTCAGGCCAGTGGTTCTGATTGGAACTTCACCATCAAATCATGTACTCAGACTAAACTGATTCTGTCTTTTTGTTGTACATGTATAAAATGATCAAGCTGAAATGTCAACACATTCAGCATTAAGGAACTTAGAAGACTGGCACTGTGGAGTGAAAATCTACAAATTTTGAAACCTTTACATAGACATTCCCAAATTTAATGTCGTGCATAAGATTTTTCACAAGTGCACAAAATGAAGGAAAATTGTACACCCCATATCCCTTCTGTTGTAAATTGGACTCACTTTAAACTATGTTCCCTCTTTTACATTTGATACATTTGGATCTTTCTGGACATGAACCTGCTTTCATGTCTGTTCTCAGCTTTTTAGCTGCACTCGTTTCTTTTACGAAGTCAGCAGCAGTCCAGTGCTGCTTCAGTGTTTCTAGATAAGAATGAGAGCGATACAAATAAATTAATGTGCAGTAGTTTTCTGGGGAGACAATAGGGAGGTGACGGCCTCATAGAACAACAGTGGACCACGCAGCAGGTTCAACTGGGCTGATCACAACACACAACACCAACAATCTCTCTCCCTCTAGCTCTCACCCCCTCAATGGCCCTGTAGTCTTAAAGTAATGCTGAATAGAAGTCAAAAAACATACTTGCAGTAGTGGTGAGAGTTTAAGAAAGGTGGTAACACTACAGCCTACGCAATCTATTTATAGATTCTGTTTACTAACGCTGTCACAGGCTCTGGTGGCCCAACAATGGGGTCTACTGGGAACCTTTGTCAGCCTTGCAATTAGCCAGACCAAGCCTGCAAGATAACCATGGCCAAGGTCAACAAATCGATCATTTAACTTCATTAAAAGAACTGCATTAAGTTGATGAAATTTTACAGAATAATTTTAGTGGCTAATATTGTGTTAGCGAGATTTGCTCAGCCTAAGCCACATTAGTGGCTCAACAGACTGTCAACGACAACAGCAACAGCAACAAATAATCTTGTGAGGACAGCACAATGAAGCACCTCCAAGTAAGAACACAGAATTTTTCAGACGGTAGAAATTAAAGCCATCAGTCTGATATATCACAGTGAATATGTCATAAAAGATTTGAATGTGATACATGACGTTTGAGTCATGACAGAGGTAGAATAATTAAATTTGGGAGGACTTTAGCTGAGTTGTACCTAAGTTCAGCCGCCCACCAAGAGCCATTTCACCACGGCAAAGACCCATAGGAGACATATTGTGGTCCATGGGGTAAATTGTCTGTTTCCACATGCTGGCATACACACTAAATGACCAGTCCCCCCCATTCCCCATCACAACTGCCCTCATACACACCCACATACACACACAAAAACACACACAAACAGGGGTAGTACCGTAAATGGAACAGGGGCCTCGTGACATTAATGTTATAGGTTATTGAATGATTTTAAAGGATTTATAGGGCAGGGCAAGGGACTGAGGCGAAGAGAGCGCAAGGTAGAAATAAGAGTGTTCAGAAACACATACACATGCACACACTCCTACACCTCACACACACAGCACCACGCAGCACACAGTAGCTACGGCATTGTTCATATAAATTACCAAAGTGTTTTATACCTCTCAACGTGGCCTTTTTCCCTCTGTCGTTTATTTTACTTCTGCCTCTCCCTCTTCCTCTTTTTCTCCCTCTCTCTCCCCCCTTCTTCATCATCCCTATCTCTCTTGCCCTGTGCTGGGTCAGCCTGGGAAAATAGCTGTTTTTTTAAATGATCTGCAGCATTCACATCTCTTCCCTTTGTTCTCCACAGCAACTTGACATCCACGCTGTATGTGCACTTTATAGGAATGTCTATCTGTATGAATGTGTGTGTGTGTGTGTGTGTGTTTAATTCCCGCATCCACGTAGTCTATTGTAAATGTAACAAAAGTCACTATTTCTATCCTTTCACTGATTGAGGAACACGCTGAATTTTCATGTAAAGCAACTAGAATCATCCCTGCACATTTGCATGTTTATTGCATGTGTTTGTAAACTTGTTTAACTGACATGTGGAGCTTCGATTACATTGATGTGCACTTTGCTGTTTCACTTAATTAATCATAAGAGCCTCTTGTGATGCTGCTCGATCATTAATGAAAAGTCCATTGTTCTGGACAGAAGCATGGACACTCTGAGGAATCAAATCATCTTAAGGGCATTGACTGGCAATGCTTTGAGCTGGAGATTTTTTTTCCCCCTTAAACTACAGGATCAGCTCTTTTTGTCCTTGTGTGATACTTAGTTTAGTCACCGTGAACAAAGTCAAGTAGGATTTGGATCAGTCTGGGCATCATTCCTTTACCTCTGTGTGTTTATCCCTCTATTTCATCTTCCATCTTTGTTAGTAACATTGAGTCACTTCTTATGTTACTTTCTATGCTTAACTTTTCTCTCACTATTATGGTTTACATTGGTTTTATCTAGGAAAGGAGTTAGTATTTGTCTTGTTTTACGTTAGTCTTGTTACACAGTAACGTATAATTAGCTGAAGTTGGGCTGATTATGAATATGTGGAGGATTGGTGAAATTTTTAAAACACAATTTTATAATGAAAAATTACAACTCCCTAAAGTGGCTCTAAATGGGTTCATTTATATATTTTTTTTCTGTTGGCAGCATTATAAGAACTGGCTCAGAGTAACAATGCTCACAGACAGTTTTTTTTTTTTGTTTGTTTGTTGTTGTTGTTTTGTTTTTTTTTTACCAGAGATGATAATGACTAGATAATCTCCAAAATTAATCTTCTACGCAATTTAAAATGTATGTTTAGTTAGGTTGATGTTGGAACTTAATTGTAGAAACAATATAGTATACTAAATAAATATGTATGACTATGATTATGATATCACTCCTTGGGCCTGTGATACACTTTCCCTGACTGAAACATTAGGTTTTACTCAGTTGTTGGTTCGCATTCATGTGTTGTAGAGTAGCATATTATCTAGTGTGATGTAAGATCAACCAAACTCACATTCATCACTACCTCTATTTACCTACTGTCATGTTTTTGATGATGCTACCACAAAAAAAAACAAACAAACAAACAGGTTTTGCTTGAGTCTGGTTTATACTTTTACTTTCCTTTTATTATTTTGTTAATTTTTGATTGAGAAGCAGCAGTTCAGACTTTGAGATTCAGCACACCCATGTCATGAGAAGATGTGGGCCTGTGATTGAATGATTGAAAAGAAGAGTTTCTCTCTCTTCTCATGGAGCTTTCACACAGAACATGACAACAGCACCACTGCGCTCTGAAACCCATCATATATATAGAACGTCCTGTGCCATAGTTTGTTGAGCAAGGTGCAGTGTACTGTCTACCCAGCTTTTGTTAGTGTAGCTCAAGCTAGTTAGATGTATGGCCACGACAAACAAAAATTCCAACCAGAATGTAAAGGGGAAGTAGATATTAATCCAGTGTGTGGGAACTCTGTGGAAACAGAGCCCACTCACTCACTCACAGTCCTAAATACCCCAAACTGTTCTGTGAAGGCAGCTACGACCTCTTTTTTGCCACTCCCCTTCTGCTTTGGTGTCTTAGGAAAGATACATCTTTGTTGTTGGCAAAATAGTCTTTCAATCATTGACTGGATAAGAGCCTTGAACCTGCATTTGATCTAATGGCCGTCAGGGGACAACTCTAGTGGTTGCCAAATCCAATTGTATTGGAGTCTATGTGAAAATGGCCCTATATCTTACTGAATTTATTACCTTAGTAAACATTATTCATGTGAGTTTACGCTGTCTAGTTTGAAGTTTTCTTCAATAAACCATGATGTTTATGTTTTTGAATTATAGCCCCTTTAAAAAGGAACATAAAGCAGAAAACACATGTATTGGGGTAGGGTGGGGCTTAGTGTGATTGACAGGCTGTACAAAAAAAAACACTGTAGAAAATACAGAGCAAGTCGCATCTTGCTCTCCTCCTTTACAACTCCACCTTCTCCTCCAAATATGGTTTCATCTGCTTAAAAAAAACTGAAGCCAAATTACAGATTAGAGACCTGTGATATCCCTTGGGGTGGAAATTTGTTATAAACACAGTACATCCCAGTAGGAGTTTGGAAAACTTTGGCAGTGTTTCCCCTGCCTTCTGTGACTATGAGCTATTACATTCTGACCAAAGGCCCACTTAGGAATCAGGTAAGCTACTGCAAAACTATTAGCCTTCAAGACAGAGTAGCAGTAAAACTTCTGAAAAAACTGGTGATGGGAACTTTCAAGATGCTGATATCCTAAACAATCAGGAAGTGATTGAAACTTCATTAATAATTCTCATTACTGGTGGATTTCCTCCTGAGCCCTTTGTGACAGTAGGGAAGTGAACTCATAATGCTGTCTTCAGACAGACAATAGCACTGCTGTTTATTTATTTCAATTTAATTTTGACTCTGTCAGCACACAGCGGCACCCAACACAAAGTTACCCGGTTAAAAAAAAATGCAGACAAGCCATGGAGGTAAAACTTTGCTCAAATTTTGTTGCACCACAATGTGACATCATTTGGCAAGGTGCTGCATTGGCCAATCAAAATGCGCAAGAGCACATTCCTGGTAGAGTACCTTGTTCCTTGAATAGGGTCATTGTATTGTGAAAGTTATTGTTTCCGTGTCTCATTGTGTTATGAACCGCTGTGCAGCATTTTTGGCATCTGATAGGCCTTTAAATTGATGGAAAAAATACTCAGCAGGCTTTCTGGCTCACATTTCATCCTCTAACCTCTACCCGAAACAATACCAGCACAACAGGGTTGCAGCTTTTAATGCAGCATTTTAGGCCTGAATGCCTGATAAGGTGTGTTAAAGCCTCATTGACCAGATGGGAAGAAACCAGATGAGGAGAAAATAGATTTCCGTTTCTACTTCCTCTGAATTATTGTAGTTTACAGGGTCTCTTTTCTGTTTCTTCTAAAGACCTCCCTTTTTTCTTCCTCCTCCCTTCTCTCCGTCTCACACTTACACACACATACACATCAGGCCAACCATACGTGAACCTTGTGTCTGAAGCTGCAGGCTTCCATGAATGTACTCCCAATATGAAGAGACAAACCGGTAGAGTGTTCTAACGACACCACCATTCTCCTATGACTTCCCATGAGGACACAAACATAGACCTCTTCTTAACATGCACACACACACACACACACACACACAGCATGAAAGTTTATTTACCCATGCATCACTTTCTCTATTTAGCCGATTGTACTTATTTATTCTGACCACATGCTCCATTGACATGCAGCATGAGCAGAGGAGCTTTGGCATTGTGTGTGTGTTGTGTGTTTACCCACAATGTGTTGGGGGGGGGGGGCAGCAGGATGCTCCCCCTGTATGTGTGTGTGTTTTTGTTTTTTTTTTTTTAACTACCCTTTCTTTAATGCGAACACACATAACACTGGCAGCATTCCTGTACACTGGAGAATTCCAGCACCTTCAGCCCTACCACTGAGCTGTCGTGGTTTTTAGGTCACAGGTCAAAGTCCATATTGATTGGACGATTGCTCCTCTGGAGGAAAAACGAGCATGTGGCCACTCTGCATTATCATTTTCAGCCTGTTCCTCCGCCTTTATTTGGAGCAAAGATACTTGTCACCGTGTTAATAAAGGGGTCTCTCCAGCAGACTGGGGACTGGTAGCTGATTTTCATGGGCTTGCTGTGCAGCTGGGCACAAAATGGCAGTCACAGGGGGTTCCATGGGGGTTAATCACGGTCAGGTTGGAGCTGATCTCACTGAGTGTGCACCATAAGCAGTGATGTGGCTTGGTTATCCCTTGCTTAGACTGTCTGGAGACAAATACCAAGGGCCTACGCTGATGCTCAGGACTTTTTCCAGTGGAAGACAACACCTGAGATACAAACCATGGAAATCTGTTTATTTTTACAGGAATTAAAGTAAAAGAAACTACGCTCCACTTAATGTTATATGTTTGTTAGTTAAGGTTACGGTTTAGGTTTGTCACAGCTACTTTGAGACTTTATTTTGATGTTAATTGTCTTCATCAGAGATTGCAGCAGAGACATAATTGTTTAAACTGTTCCCATCACAAGTGACTTCTTGCAGGATGAAATTAATATTTCAGTTATGTGGGACCCAACACTCACATGATTTACCTACCTTACTTTACTGTGGCAGCTGACAGCTGATTCATTCAAAATAAGATTTCTTATTAACCTTTTCCATTAATATGCGGATGTTTTATTCTGTCGATTGTGCTTATTTGAAGTTGACATTAACTGGATTTAGGGAGAAAAAAAGTCAGTGATGATTGTGATAAAATCTTGTGCTATGTCTACATTTTAAACACAGTGGCAGCATGAGACACGCAAAATAGCAACCCCGTAGGTTTCTGTCTCTGTACTATATGTGTGTATATCACATATTCAGAGTCAGTATCATGTGCTTATACACCAACTGAGCACATTGCTAAATGTCAGAGAAACATTAAATAATTATTGGTAAATTGTGACATCTGTGTGACACCACTATTCTACTTTGTGATGTGTAATAATTGCTTTTGCAGGATGATGTGATATATTTTACCTTTATCCAGACAATAGCAGCTTTTGAAGTTGCAATGATTGTTGCACTTGCCCATACTGTAACTGCTCATTCTCAGACACAAGGAATGTGCCGTGGTGTTGGTATCGCTCCACATATAACGGCATTGGGGGAGGAGAATGCTGTGTTTTACAAAGCCTCTCCCTTTTGCCAAAAATCTCAACCATGGTGGATTTAATCCCAACACGCTATTTCTCTCCCCTTAAAATCAGTGGTTTGAGTATGAACACATAAAAAAATATATCGCTTTTCGATTAAATACATTTGAAAAATAGAAATCAGAAAACTTAAAGGCTTTTAAAGATCCTGACCTCTTGGTTCAATGAACAATAAACAGTCAGATTTGCACTTAAGCAAGAAAACGTTTCCTACAGCAGATATGATGGCAAAAGTTTCGCATTGTGTTAAGACAGCGCATTGTCCCACACAAAATTAACACTACACTTAATATTGTTGAAAGAATGACCATAGGTGCATTGGCCCATTGTACATGCTATCTTTTTGAGTAGATGATGTGAAGCAGAACTGCCATATGGTTTATCTGATCTTCATAATGATGGTACAGACAGTGTGTATATGACTTAACCTTTCCTAAGCATTATATCCGAGTCAGTCAGTTTCTTTTAACATGGCTTCAGCAAGTGATTCTGGAGGAAATGTGTGAATGAGTCTCTAGTGAAGTATCAATATCACTGCAGGACTACTAAACAATGTGTACTGGCTCTTCCTTTAAATGAGATTAGAAATCATAATAAAAAAAAAATAAAAAATTGCAGCCTCGGGGTGGGATGTCACCTGCCGTTTTTGTTTTTCAAATTATCTGTAAATCTCTCATTACCTAATCTGCTTTATTACCAAGTAGCTGCCTACCCAATTAGCAGTGAAGCTACCTGCTGTTTCCCTCTGCCACAAATAACGCCCGCCATATTCATTCAATAATGGGGTTTTAGTCAAAATTATGACCCAATTAGACCTAGTTTCACATTCATTTGATTTCACAGAGAAGCTGACTAAGTTTCACCTCATATGTAATTACAGCAGAATTAATATCAGCCACAGTAATTAGGTTTCAAGGCAAAGCTAAGTAAGTAATAGCACAGAGAAGAGGCTAGGGGGAAATACTTAAAGTGGAGGAACTGTCACTCACTAAGGAGAAATTGTCATCTTTTTTTCTGCACCAATATTGCAAGGCAAGCACTGCCCTATCGTGCAGAGTTAAAAAGAAGGGATTGTTTTCTATGAGGCATTTACAAGGGACTCTAGTAAACTAATCAGGTTGTCTGTCTTCAAAGGCTGAACAAATAAATTAGGCCAGGAATATTTTTCGAACACAAAATACACTGTGTAGGCACTTTCATGCTGGCATTTATCAACAGGTTTTTAGGCTTGATTTGGTGTGCAGCTTCTGTTACAATACTTCACAATATATGTGTGTGCATGTGGGTGTAGGTTAGTGCATGTGTTTGCCACCCACCCTTCCTCCTCCCCCTTCCCTCACAGCATTTATTCTCCATTCTTCTCTCTTCCCAAATTGAAATTACATGCCTCTAAATTTCTCTGCTCCATCCTTTCATCCCATCATTAATATTTAAACCGAGGCCCTGAGCAAACTCACTTGCTAAAATGGTGGAGAGAGATAGACAGAGAGTGAGTGAAGGGAGGAGAGAGGCAATGAGAGAGAACAAAGTGGGTGAGGGGGATTGTGTTTGCAGGAATCCTTTAATCCAGGGGAATTAGCCATTTAATAGCAAATCGCCATTTGTAGATTACAGGGTTTAGACTCTGGGAGCCAGCAGTCTCTGACACCTGCTTAAACACTTCTAATGTACAAGCTCACGCATGCACACACACACACACACACATATGCAGCTGCACACATCTGTACTGTAGATGTTGGAATTTTCTTCCTTTCAATTCACACACCAACTGAAAGGCTGCTGCATATGTGTAACTCAGAAGAAATGGACTGTGGCCATAAAAGGGCAATAATCTCAGAAAACAACTTATTTGCAAAAAAAGTTAATCAAATCTATCAGTGTATTTAAAGGCTGCATACAGTCTAAAGTGACATGTTCAGGTCCACTATGATTATTGAACAGGCAAAATTTGTATATCAATACTCTTAAAGCAGGGGTGTGAAACTCATTTTCATTGAGGACCACATCAGTATAATAGTTGCCCTGAAAGGGCCACACGTAACTAAATGTAACCAAATTTAATGTATAATTAAAGTATCTACTCCTTAATGTTAAATAACTCTGAATTAATACTTACTCAAATTACAAATATTACATATGCATTTGCATAGATGTAAAATATATATATATATTTTCTAGTTGCTCTGTTATTATAAATAAATCCATTTAATTTGTCAGGTTAATAAACCCACAATACTCCATCAATCAACGATCAAATTATCCAAGTAAATAAAGTATCATCCAACACCAGTTATGGCATGAATTTGGTTCAAATCTTTTTTGTCACAGTAGAGAGGGGCGGAATAATGGTACAACCAGTATTTGTGACAGTTTGTTGTTTTTTCTGGAAGGCTAACTTTGGCATACTTAACTCTGTGTTTGGTGTCAAAATGCCGAGGTAGATTGAACTCTGCCTCATAACACAAAAGACATACTGGTTTTTCTCCTAGAAGCATAGACATGTATTCGCCTTCCCATCTTTCATGAAACAGCCTTCCATCTGCATTAATTTTTCTCTTCCTCTACATTTTGGGATCATTTGTATTTCTCAATTCCAATTGTTGAAAATCACATTGATCTGGATACACTGCAGTCTTGTGGCCGGATGCTGTCACTTCGTTGGTAACATAATCAGTATGTATTGTGGGAAACATAGTGTATGGTCAATGCACGCGTTTGACTTATTTATTTTAACACAATCAGACCTTTTAAGCTCTCGTGGGGCACATAAAATGATGGAACTAGCCACATCTGGCCAGCGGACCTTGAGTTTGACATGTATGTCTTAAATGTCTCAAAGAGCTCAGTCCGTAGAGAAATGTTCACGGTGTAGATTCAGAACCTGAGCCTTAAACCAGCCACCATTTGTTGTTGATGTAACAAAGCAGTCAATGCTCTTTGCCATTCCCAAAGTCCAGTCCACTTGGACCAACTGTCCAACCATACAGGATTTGGCTTATTAGTGTTTAACTGAATTCTGCTGTATTTTTATTGGATCGTGTGAAAACATTACCCAATCAGAGGAGAGGTTCAGAGTCTCTTCTGATTGTCTTATAAGACACAGCAGAAATGTAATATATTAAACCTATTATGCCTTTAAAAAGAATAAAGTTTGCCTATGCCACAACTTGAACTATTGTCTTGTATTGTGTTGTCTCAGGCAGAGATAAGGCCCATACAGGAAACAGTGCTGTGTTTTTTAATATTCAGCAGGCAGTTAGTCATTACTGCTCAGTTCGTAACAAGATGCTATCATCTCTAGTCTCCTTACACACCACTGATGAGTGAACAAATACAAAGAATGAAGGAAGAAAAGAGCGATCTGCTGAACTGCCTGCTCTTTAATAACAATAATGAAAAAACATTTTCTCACTTACCTGTAATGTCTCTTGGAATCATGAATGTGCTTGCAGTTTGCACAAAAAACTACATAGGATGCAGGTAACAGTAAGTGGAGTACCCCCATAAGAAACACACTGTCCCTCCATCTGGTCTGGCACAAATGCTTAAATTGAATGGTCTCTGTTGTTACATGTTGTTGTGGCTTATACAATGTTTGCTATCTCTTTAGCAGCAGCAACAAAAGCCAATCAGAGGATCACAGGGTAGCTAATCCCAGCATGCATCAGGTTACGAGGTTAAGACAGCAGTCCTCAGAGTAAATAACACCAAAGCCTGGTCAATGCTGGTTCAGGTCTTTGAAGAGATCGCCATTGTGGTTCTTAAAAAATGAATGATTCATTAAGATTAATCTGAGGGACAGCCACTGTCTATAATGACATTATTTCACTTCCTCCTGTGCTGCTGTTGTGTTTTTATAGCTACTAGACCGCTTTTTTACTACTTCATTACCACACTGCTAACTACTGTAACCCAGTGGTTTGTTAGCCACTGGCATGTCGAAGTGCCCAATTTTTAATTTGGGTGTCGATGATGCTGGTTTAAAGGGTGAAGCTGCAGAGGAAGAAGGATTGGACCTGACCTGTTCCCTTTCTTCAGCAAGCTGTCAGTCATTCGGTCACAAAGCACACCCTGCTTTATGGTCTATTTTCCTCTAAATGGGATTACAATGAAAACATTTTAAAAAAGAACATCATGTTGTATTGACTTCTTGAAACTCGAAAGACTGAGACCATAAACTCATTAGGAAAACATTTACTAAGATAATAAATCAAGTATGAGGTTGGGACATTTTCCCAGAGACTTCAATTCAATTTGATATTTTTTACAACCAGTGGAGTCATACCCTGATGGTTATCGGATACAACACAGGTTTAAGCACCATCTTTGCTTTTCAGACCCAGATTTTATGTCCATTTTTATAGACGGTCTGTAGTTATTTACAGCCCCACATTGCTGTGGGGCATTTTGAGTTGAGAACAAAGCCTTTTCACAAAGTATCAAATCAGAATTTCTGTGCTTTGAAACAGGAGTTTCACTTTATATTTGTGCTAGTTTTCCCTCTCTGCTGTAGTGCGTGAAGTTTCTTTAATTCATTTGTACTTGTGTATAAGCTTAAATCTGTAAGTTAAATGCCCTGGGTGTTTTGAAAAGTGACTTCCAGCCTACTTCTGTTGTAGACAAACACCTTCACCTTCCTCCCCTCCCTCCCCAAGATGTGCCAGCTGTTCTGTTACTCTTTGACATCTGCAACATGTCTCTTACACATGCTCACAAACAAAAACACACACATGCATGTCTTATGTGTCTTACCAGGACTGTACACGGTTGGACACAAGCAAGTGCTGATCTGCCTGCTGTTCTACATTATTTTTATTAAAGAGATTATGATTACCGTTGGCTATGTGATATTTCACACCACTGGTTGTCATGCAGACTCATGTGCCTCTTGATTATTGTCACTTAATGTGTTTTCACCTAAAATGGTAGCACAGCAAAATCATGGACACACCCTTTAAAATCAACACATTAACCCATTACTGGGCCAAAAAAGAAAAGTTATGGATTTTCTGTTGTTCCAGAGTTACAGTATGAAGCCGTGTCAATGCTGTTGTTGTAATAGTGCACAAAAATTATGGAGGTAACAAGTCGGTAAAAAGTTGCACGGCACATGGCTTGCCCAGGTATCCGCTGATATTAGCAAAATGTAATTTCCACATTAAAGACTAAGACAAAGAGGTACAGCTGAGGTATATGATGTATATTCTACCATTTTGCCAAATTATTAATTTGATCCCACACAATCTGCACTGCGTCAACAGTGCAGAGTATGTGATAACTCAGTGGAGTTGGTTCACATCTATCAGAGGAGGTATGTGGTCGTCTCCACGATCCCTATGGAGACAAACATCAAACAGACAGAGAGAGAGAGCGGAGAAAGAAAATAAAAGAGTGGTTAGCTAGCGAGTGATGATTTATTCAGCCTGGAGATACACGTATTAGGTTTGGTCAATTCACTTAAAATAAGCCCTAGCAAATGCATTAACTTAATTTGTTAGGAGCTGAACGTGTGAATTGCCAGGGGAGACTCACGTGGTGCCTTCTGGGTAATGTAGTGCGCATAGGACTCATACAATTCCATTTGAATCTGGAAATGGAAACTGCACAGTTACTTCATGAAACTGTGCACTGTTACTTTTTCTTCCAAACAGCAACCTGTGAGAAATGCCAGTAACACGTAACGGTACACTAAAGATTAACTGGCATGCTTTGAGAACCGCTCGACAGAATATTTGTGAACAATGAACTTAATCGTTCACTTCCAAAAGTCATCAAAATGAAGTCTGTTTCCTGTTTACCTGTTGAGAGACAGCTGCAGTGCAGTTTATAGCACTCAGATCACCAGTGAGGTTTGTTCCTCCACTTCCCTGCTTTATATTTTCATGTCAGCTCAAACCCTTCAGCTCCACATAAAATGTTTTAGAGGTCTCTCTTGTTCACCACATTGCGGTGTCCTTGTGCCGTGGTTGTGAGTCTTACAACACTGAGAGCAAGGTGAGTCATACACACTGCCATCCAGAAATCTTTTTTTTTTTTGCTGAGGAAGGTTCCTAACTGAGTGAAATGACCCCAGAAGTATCTAAAAGGCAGCTGATAAGAGCCACTCCACCTCTCTAAATGCAGAGGAAAGGCGCTTCAGTGCTTTCTATTTTATCTCCTTTAGCATATGATACACTGGACAAAAAAAAAAAAAAAAAAAAAAAAAACACAATGCTGAGAGAGATAATGCTGTCCCAAAATTCCTTGAGGCAGCAGCAGCCACCTTTAAGGCAATTTGCCATTGTAGTTAAATGTAGAAACCTGTTCAGTGCTTGTGGCACAATGCAAAACTGTCTGTCCATCTGTCCAGTCATAATGGCAAACATATATAATTTTACATATATAGTCATCATCATAATCATGACCAAAAATAAATCAAATTTATTTAATGTCACATTCTCCCATTCTCTCATCTCTGTGATTGTATTACTGTATTGTTTTGTATTGTAATATTATTGTATTATTTTTATATAATATTGCTAATGAGAGTTTCCTAAACTGGCAGTGAGCCATAGAGGGAGACATGCACTTTAAAATATAATGTCAGTGAAAAGACAAAAGCAATATAAAGAGGCAGGTGTCTGTACAGAGTTAATGCTCCATTAAAGATTAACTACAAAGGATCCTCAAATTGAAGCTAAAGTTACAGGTGGTAACTGGCCTGGGTTCACGCCCAGCAGCATTTATACTGCGGGTAGGCAGCAGCAGAGATTACAGATCAAAAATATTATTCTGTTGTTTCACCTTTTTGCTTCTTCTTCTCACCTTTCTGCTGCAGCATTTGGACCATGTGACCCTAATATGTCCAGTATGAATTGAAATATGAACCCTTGTCGAAGGTCATGCTCCTCTTTTCGACACAGTGCTTCACAGCAAGCCCAGTCATCACATACGTCTGATTGTTTACAATTTGACCATAGAAAATCAGAGATAACAGATATTGGTTACCTAATCAACCAGTTTAGGTGTCAGTGATTACTTTGTTTTATCAGTATATTGAAATCAAAGCCTTTTGCTCAAAATATGCTCGAGCATATTTCTCTTTCCCTTCGTCCTCCCATTGTTCCAGAGCAGTATGTGTTGCGGTACAAACTAAATAGTTGTTTGGAGCTGTTTTCTTGAACCTGTCCCATGTTGTCCCATGTCCCATTGTCCTGTAACCTACAGGACACCCCACAATCACTGCCATAAATACAGAGGGGGAGAAAGAGAGAGAGACAAAGAGGGCTACTGACAGGGGTCAGAACTGGGTCACTCAGGTGAGTCTACATCAACTAGCGATTGGCTCCTCTGAGGCCCTAAATGCGAGCTGATTTGCAGATGAGGGCTCTAACTGAACAAGGATCCTGCAGGGCCTCGACAGGCTGCCATGTTTCTTTCATGAGGTGCAGCTACAGAGTTTGACTCTGTTTGGGCTGTGTGGTCCTGCAGACAGTAGAACTGAGTGTTTTGACATCCACTTGATTAAATGTTAAAATGGCCAGAGGTTTTGGAGATTGGTTGACATGGAGCTGTCACCTCCGTCCTTGTCTTGATGTACAATGATCTTGCCTAAAGACATGCTGAAGATGGATAAAGGGCATGCTGTGTGGAAGCAGCAGTTCTTACACAGGTATTGTACTCTTATTGAACATTGTGATTTAATAGCTATATATAGAATTGATATTAGTGGTGCTCCATTGAATAATACTTTTTTAAGACTGGTATGAAGTTTTGGTTGCATTTACACGTTTAAATTTCTACTCTGGCTTCATTGACACTCTAATGTAAATTTGCACTGTTTAAACAGTTTATTAAAATCCACCTTTCACCTTTACTGGACTTGAACAGGACAGGAGTGGAGGAGGAAGCCAGGTAATAAAGGGAGCATAGACTGGATAAAATGACCATCAAGAAGTAACTCCACTGATATAAAACTGATGTAAAAAGAAGCCAGATCGCATTGAAATCTAGGGAGAACCAGCATTAGTCTATGGTTTCACTCTCTTCAAAACACCATGATGCTATTTTTGGTGATGAAATGATGAATGAGGACTACAGGCCATAAAGGCAGGGATGTATTAGTGTACAGTGTGACTGACAGACAGTTCCACCCAATCAGGATAAAGAACAGAGTAGGTTGGTGCAGCCGTCACTCCTCAGCTGCACTGTCTCCTCCGAATATGGTTTCTGATGATGTCTGCAATGGCTGAACAACGACCTGAAGACTTGAAAACAGCAGTTCCCAGTAGGTGATGTTACAACAGGTTGACACTTGGCTGTTGTAGTTCATGGGTGAGAAAGCACAGGACTATAAAATAGGGGCAAAGGACTGACACAAGAGTTTAGGCTGGAGACTTTGCTGCAAATTATTAATATCCATTGTAGTTTGGAAACTTCAACTTGTGAAGATTGTAATGGTTTAAGTGAGGAACAATGTCTGGGGTGGAGAAGCTTTTAAGCTTGAAAGTGAAGTGGCTTGACAGCACTGTAATTCAGATTGATTTTGAAGTAATTAAATTAAACTTTTGAAACCATTTAGTAAATAAACATGTATAATGTGATACTTTGTGCAACATGGTGAATCATGATAAAAATGTATTTGAAGCAAACTCTTTTGACAGGCCAGAAAATGTATCAGATACAGTTTACGGTAATTTAGTTCGCGCACATTATGAAATGTTGACTGGAATCCACCGTCCAGTATTGTTTACAGTGAGTGCATTTATCAGCAAGATTTTGGTTCAAAGCAGAGCAATATTAGAGGAAACAATATTTACTGTCACCATCTTTCTGTCTCTAGCTTTCAGTATTTTAACTCTGCCAACCCACCAGCATTGATGTTGAAGGCTGAAACCGGGATACCTTCAGTAATTCATGCTGAATACTGTTTCACAAAACACCTGTACCAGCAAATAAATGCGTGTTGTCCTTTTTTTCTTTTGTTGCCAGAATAATTCCTTTTCAATCTGTCATCTTTTATTAAGCCCTAAGAGGTACTGACACAAACATGTCTGTTTTTGTCTCAGTTTCTTTACCCAACTTCTCTGTGTTTTTTTGTTAATCTATTTTCACAAAGCATACATATGGTCAATATATATATATATGTGTGTGTGTATATATATATGTATGATGATATATGTATATATATATGTGTGTGTATATATATATATATATATATATATATATATATATATATATATATATACACACATGCATTAATGTGTGTCACAAATTAATTTCTTAAAAGTTTTAGATTTGACTCATAGACATTATTGCAGCCATTCATTTGTATTTTACTTACAGGCTTACAGGTCTACAAGTTTTAGTTAATTTTATGAAGATGGGAATTTTTTACTGAAGAACCGAATGAACTGCAAACAGAACTGCATGACCCCCAAAAGCAAGATTTGATACCTGTGTGTGTGTGAGTGTGAATGTGTCCAGACAAATGTTCTTGGCTGTGGGATGTGGAGGTGTAGTGGGTGGAGTGCAAGGGGTATTTCAGTCCCTGGGGAGGCAGAATTACCCATCTGACTGCGGATAAATCAGCTCGCAGCGCACACAGGAAATTTACGAGTCACACTTGATAGATAATACAGAGAGTGACTCAACGGGGATCCCCCCCCGTCGCCCCCCGCCTCCACCCTCTCTTGTCACTCCTCTTTCCTTCATCCCTCAATCCACTTATGTCCACTAATTTGGCTGTCTGCCTGCAGTATTTTCACTTTTCTGTTTTTTCTTGGCTCTCACTCCGTCCTCCTACTCTGTTAAATCCATCCATTCTGTAATTTCTTCTCTCCAGAATCAGTTTGTTCCCCCACTCATCCCCCTGTCTTATTTACTGAGCAGAGAACAGGAATAGAGGAGTAGTAATGATAGCATGACAAAAAAGGTTTGTTGTTTCTGTATCAGCTCACTACTCTGTATCATCTCCCTCTGGTTTCCTCCTGCCTCTCTTTTCTCATTATTTCCCACTGTCTCTTCCATTTCAATATTGCCTTAGCTCATTGGTTCTTTCTATTTCCTCTTTTTACTATCCTCCTCTCTTTCCTCCACATTCTTCATAAAACAACTTAATCTATTCATTTGGTAAGCAGGCTTTGAGGTTTCAAGGAACAAATCATTCTGCTTGAGGAACCAGCCCCAACTTCCCTCCGCTCAAACCTTGCTTTAACAAAAAGTAAAGAGGGTCTTCTTGAAAATTCATGCTCATACAAAGTTATTTTGCTGCTTGTTCATTTCTCCTGCCCTCCTTCTTCCCTGATTCTCTCCCTCTCTTGTTTGGGTGAAATTCACCAGCACTGCAAAACAACATCTCTGAAATGCCTGCTGCTGACATGGCTAAACCATCCCGCCTCTGGGAAGCGTAGTTTCCATCCACCCGCCTCATTTCCCAAGATGCTTCGGGCCTGTGCTTCTATAAATCAGATGCACCCGTTCCACAGAAATGCAAATGTTGGTGGTGGTGCACTTAAATTCTCCTAGAGATATATTACTGTTCTTGCCTTGTGTTGTGTGTGTGTGTGTGTGTGTGTGTGTGTGCATATGGGTAAGAGATATATTGCGGCCGACCATCGGGAGTGCTAAAGCAGAACGGGTCGGATTGAGAATTGCATTCCTGTGATGTCAAAATATAAAAAGCTACTGGAGTGCGTCCTGAGGACTGGGGAGTTATTTTGTTTCTGAATGCATAAAGATTGAAGCAAATTTCGTCTTTCTCCCTTTCCTCGCCTTGTCCACAGCTATTCATCCTGTTGGTCTGGAGAAGACACAATGGTATTTATGTGCGATTGGTAGCTGTACTTATTGTGCATGTGTGCTGTGGAGAGATAAAAGGATTGATCCTGTACATGAGAGAATGTATCAGTCTGAAAAACAGGAAGAAATAAAAAACAAGTGAGAAGGAAAAGAAGGATGAAGTGTGTGAGTGTGTGACCTGTGTGTGGCCAGCTGGGCAGCCAATGCATTGATGGTGGATATACCTTTAACAGATTTGTTGGACGGTAAAAGCTCCATGCCTTCACTGTCCTCAGGGGAGCTCTTGCTGTCTCACGGCCCCACCAATGGGGCCTCCGTCCCAGGCTGCTCGCTTTGTGTGCTGCCCTGTGTCAGCAACCTGGGGATGAAATACTGCTGTGGATGGAGAGGCAAGGAAAGGAGAGTAGAAGAGAGGGGAGGAATAAAGTGGGGATAATGATGAGTAGAGATTCTCAGCTGTTATTGACCAAGTTGTACTCGGTATCAAAAATTGCATTAAATACATGGAACATATTGATTATTAAAGAAGAAATAAAACTCCTTCCCTTGCATTCAAAACAAAGCTTTTTTAGTCGATTTCTCTTGTATTACAGAAGCAATGCTCCTTCTCTTTTAACACAAATATTGTCATATCCATAACAAGACATGGATCAGCAATTGAATACATGCATTCTCAGATGTTCTCAGATGACTTGTTAAAAAGGTGGTTATTAAGAAAGTCTGAACGACCTGAAATCTCTTTGTGAGATTAAAACAACATTATGCAACGTTATTTGTGTGAATGTGTTTTATGTTATCATTACATCCTGGACAGAAGATGCAGATGGAAAGCCATCAACAGTGGCCACAGTTTTTTTTTTTTTTTTTATGTATAATTCCCTGTTTCTTGCCTGCCTCTTGGTATTATTTCACTATTGAAAATATCCTAACGAAGCAAATGATGCAAGCAAGACTTGATATTTCTTTATGTTATCAATTGATGAAAATAATAAAGATTTTCCTGATGTTAAAGTCACTGAAATGCTTCAGTGATAAAATAAAAATATGACAGATAGGTCATTAAACGTTCAATTATTACATTAAACGTTGTCATAAAGTCAACATTGATTTTATGAAATTGAAAAACCAAAAAGAAAGAGACAAACTGGTTGGCTTGGTTCTATTTCTCATTACAGACTGAAGCATCTATGTGTAAGTAAGTAAGTAAGTAAGTAAGTAAGTAAACAGCCAATAACCAGATGCTTGTCCAAGGAAAGTGTTATGCTGTCTGCCTCACTGACAATGATGCAATATAGTCCCTCACTATCATATGATAAGTCATTTTTAAAATGTCAAAACTATTGAACTCGTTCAGTCAGTCCATAAAAATATCAGCTCCTGCTTATGTGGCAACTGGTGGCCAATAAATAGCTACAAACAGGACCTAAGCGCTACAGGTCATTTTAACAGTTTTTATTTTGACATCTCCTTGTGTTTTAATAATACCTCCCCTTTAAAAATGGGGCCATATGATGAGGGAATAGAAAGGGTTTCGTTGAAAGAACATATCACCTTTCAGAGAAGAAAACGGAAAAAAACATACTGCTTTGGATTCTGCTCTGAGGATCAGGTAACATATTGGGCCCCAGATCAAAAGATTTTAAAGGATCTGTCCCCTTTGGAAACAGACATAAAGAAGCTGAGAGTCTCTGTAACAGCAGCCAGTCCCAGTGGAGGAAGGTGACAGAGCAGCATCTTGTCTCCACATGCAAATATCTCATGTTTGTGCGTCTGCTGCCTTCTACCCTACAAGTTGTTTTTACTGTCACTGTCAACAGGCGTCCTTTTTAGGGAGACATCCCATCCACTGCTCTAATCAGCGCTGGACAAACACCTTCACACTGCACAGTGAGCAATCACACGCTAATTATCATCAAATTAGATTTACTATTATTCCCTAACAGCCTTCCTGCAGCGACATAATCACATCTCGAGTATCTAACGTAATCAGGTCCAGTGTGGGGTCAGATTCAGTGTGTTTTACCACTATAGACAGAATAACCCTTTCCTTCGGTAGTAGACCATTCCAGGCCACATCAGGTTAGAGGAATTCATTTTATGCATAGCTGTCACTCATTTTGTTCTTGCAGCACGCCTCGCCAGTGTGTGTTTCTTTTCCTGTACATCACGTTGTATCACTTTGGCTCAAAAACCTCATTCTGATACAGTGTAATAAAAATGTAGATATTGTAGATGTTAATAGCTATGCTCCATAAATCATTCACTGCCTTTATGAATTAATAATGTACAAGTGAGCGATAATGCACACTGAGGTGCTGTAGTATATTGTAAGCTAAGACCTGTGCAGGTTAACACTCGGCTTTGTGTCCTGTTGTTATTTCCTTATATCAGTCTAGTCACTTATTTATGGAAAAAGAGGTGGCTTTTAAATTATCTCATGCCACTTCATGACCATGAGCACTCACAATTTCTGTTTCCTTCAAATACATTTCATGTCAAGCTCCTTGTTTCTTAAAATACTCTCCAATGCACCAAATGTGAAATACTCCGCCACTAAAAGTGGTCCACAATAAAGGCGTTATTTCCTCCTGCTTATTAGAAACTTAAGTGAGCAGAAGTTGGAGGACAATAATGAATTTATTCTTTATGAAATAATTTAGATATGATTCCCTTGGAGCCAATTGTTTTAGAAGACAGGATATTCCTGTGTGCTCTTTTTTCTGTGATTTTAAAAATCATACATATTAACACATGAAATGTAATGAGAAAAAGAATAGCTTTAATTTCACTTTACTGCTTTTTTTCACTCCACAGTTGTGACAATCTCAACAGACCTTACAAATTGAGCAGCTACATGGATAGTAATAATTGGATGAGCCACACCACATGATCCACACGTGCCATCAAGGTGATGGAAAGTCACCAGCAGTAAATATCTCAAAACTATGTCAAAATGTGACAGTTCAAAATTAGTCTTTCAGATTATTCCAGAAATACTGCAGAATGACCTCTGCAGGTCTCTAGGCATTTGGGAGCAATAAGAGAACAAATCTGAGTTGAGCTTATATGATCAGTGAAGAAAGGTGCTAAATGGCAATCCACAGTGGTCAGCCACTAGGTTTTGGGGTGGTGTTTTGAAGCCTCTTGTTTGGAAGTTATCAACTGGTTGTTTGAAACTAAGAATAACTGTCTATAGAGGAGAACGTGAGCCTGAGGAGGGGTGTGGGCCAGATCTTACCTACCCTGTACTGCTGATTGTAAGAAAGGTCACCATTTGTGGTACAGTCTGTCAATCACATGGTAGCTATGCCCTGCTTTAATTACCTGCTAATTCCACCTAAATTAGACCATAATTTAACAAATTTACATCATGTTGTATTGAAGACTTGAAAAGATATTGAGACTATAAACCCATTAGGAAAACTTTTACCAAGTTATTAAAACAAATAGGCCCATTATTACATAGACATCAATACAATCTGACTTCTTTTTACAACCAGTGGAGATGCCCCATGATAGTCATTAGATGGAATGCAGGTTTAAAGCTCTTCAGATAGGGCTTCATATTATGGTCCCATTGTCTACATATATATATATATATATATATATATATATATATATATATATATATATATATTATATCTATGAGTTGGACTTCTGCTCTGAACAATATATAACTTTAAAGAATGATACAATATAACACATAAATTCAAACTTGCTGTTTTAATCATTGTCTCTCGATAGATTATGATATTATTTTTATTATTCCATTTTACAAATGTTATTATAGTAGATGACGAATGAACTGTACTATATTAAATTTCCCCTGGGGATTTAGGGTTTTGATTTTGATTCAGATTACGAAGTACAGTGCATACAGTATGGACAGAAACATACTTACTTTATGGGAGAATCAATGTTAAGAAATGATCGATTTGATTTTTTTTTTAATCTGTTATTTGAAGATGTGAATAGATAGACTTAAAGGAGAGAGAGGAGCAGACGTAAAAGGAAGAGAAAGGAGGTACAAGGTAGAAGTGTGTGTGTGTGTGTGTGAAAGGGGAAAGGGAAGGATCTTTTTTTTGTTGTTGTTTCTTCCTTGACTTTGCGAGTGTGATTCCACCTTGAGGGGACAAGCACCTTAGGGGATGAAGGGAGGAGAATGCTTAATGTCATCGCCCTGTCAAGTCTCAGGCCGCTTTGATTCCTCTCAACAATACCTCTCTTTCTAAACACTGCCTTGCCTTGCCAGCAGGGACTGGCCACTGGTTTCAAAGTCACTTTTCTTGCAGAGTTGAGCTGTCTGTGCTTTGCATAAGAGGCTCCAGAGAGTCCTACCATGAGCTAACTCTCTGATTTATTGTGATTTTACTCAGTTTCATTGTCTCTTACTGTTTTCATACTGTGTTTTCTATCAGAGTCAGTTTTCAGTCAGCAAGCATGCACTGCTGAACCAAACACCCACCACACACACACACACACACACACACACACACACACAGGCTGACCTCTGGTCCCTCTGTCCCTCACTTCAACATATGCCCCCCATCATATCAATTACCAGCAGATCTTTCGTCCATGAGAATAAAAACAATAAATATTTCAATATGTTCAAACTGGCTTTGATGCTGAACCGAGGCTTTGAAGCCTCAATGTCACTGGCCTTTTAAGTTTTCATCAGGCCCAGGTAACACTCAAGAAAAGAGAGTGTATAAATAAATGAAAAAGACTCAGTTAGAACTTTTAGCTGCCAAACCTCCTTGAGAGGTGTGACTGTGCTAAGAGAGATCAATATCAGATGATAATAGACAACAACGACAGTCGTCAATTGTATTGGTTAACATGAAGTCTTTGCTCTGCTTTATATTTCACAATGGGCTCTAATCAGCATGCCTGAGCTCTCATAAGGCATTTTGCATAACTAATATAGGACATATTGTTTTAGGAAGTATTTGATGACTTTTTATTAACAGCTGAAATAACAATGACTTTTCTGGATGAATGTTAAGGGCCCATATTTGACACTTTTCCAGTTGTTTTATTTGAAGTTTCGAGGTTCGAAGCCTGTCCTCTGATTGACTGACTGTGTTCTATTTTTTTTTTTCGGTGATTTAAGAAAATATTGCAGATTTCAGGTAAACACTGTTTGGTAATCAGACACTAAAACCTAAATTTTTTCACAATGGTTCTATGTGGGCTGGACTTGGTAGTCATTGAAAACATATTATAGTTTTACTTCTCTGTTGTCTCAGTTGTCCCCATTCCATTGAAAAGACATTACATTTGAAGCAAAAAACTGATGCTCAGTATTTACTGAGCAACAATAAACATGGAATGGGGTCAAATTCACCCCACAAATAAAAGGAGGGTCAGTAACCAAAAACAATCTGAATGAAACTGACCTCCTTTTTTAGGGCTCTCTCTCTCTCTCTGGCGCTCAGGTATTGGTTCAGTGATTCTCTTCTGATTACCTATTTTCTGAATGAACCAATAAAAATAAATAATATCTCACGTAAGCAAACACAACAATTAAAACCAAGTCTGGACGTGTCCAGAATGGCATGACTTCAGAAATTGAATACGGTGACTGCTTTATTGTGACTTCAAAAACCTTGAAAGACTCATGAATGCAAGCTGTTTTCATTTCTCTGTGAAGTGACGACTTTGATACTCTCCCAGTGTTTTATTTATTTTCAAGTATTTTTTGAGAGGGGATTTCCTCAGGTTCATGCTGTATGCTTATTCTGTAGCATACAGCTATTGCCCCATGTCATGTAACAGTGCAGAAACTGGAAGTAGTTTGGAAAAAAGTGACTGTAATAGTAGCAGTAGCAAAGGATGATTTCAATCTGATACGTCAGAGCAGTTGGTTCTTGAATTCCAAACACAGGAAGCACACAGACACACAGCTGAGCCTGTCAGTCAGCACCGGCTCACCACAGGGCCCTGTCCTGATGACCCTGCTGTTCACCCTGCTTATGCACAGGTGCACCGTCATGTTCAACTCAAACCACATCATTAAGTTTGCTGATGGTACCCCAGTGGTGGGCATCATCACCGTTGGAGATGAACCAGCATACAGGATGGAGGTGGGGCAACTGACAGCACATTGGAGGAACCACAATCTTGTCCTTGGTATCAATAAAACCACGGAGTGTGTACTGCTGACCGTTGATAGCAAAGGGTCAGCAGCACACAGTTCTTGGGGGGTGTTCCTGGATGAAGACCTAACCTCATCAATCAACCGCATGGCCATTGTTTAGGAAGCTCTGCAGCAGCTCTAACCACCCTGTAGACTGAAGATATCGAGCCTCCCCATCCCTCCCCTCTGTCATCACCCCATTTTTTAGAATCCTGACCTACTGCCCCACCTCATTGTTCTGTTTCTGCAAAGTTTCCAACACCAGTGGAACAGGATGGTGAAGAGGAGGAAGATCGCTGGTTCCTCTCTCCCTTCACTGCTGAGTCACTAGTCCTGCACCCTGTGCTCCCTCCTGCAATCTGACAGAAGGCTCTTGGACTCTTAAAATATGTGCATACATCAGACAATGTAAACATCTGAAATGCAGTTTCAGCACCATGCTCATTTACTTATTTATTCTCAGTCTTGCCCTGAGTCTGGACACAATGTGGACATTTTATCCTGATGCTGTTATTTAATGTATATCTCTAGTGGTTTTCCGCTCAGTGAGCTTTTAGACATATTTATTCCTCTCTTCGCTGTTTTATGGATGGGGAGAAACAAGACTACATTTTTACTCAGGTAAACACAACATTTTGGAGTTTAATCTTAATCAGTCACATTTTATTTTTGGTTTACTCTTGGCTCCATTTTCTTTATTGGTAGATTCCTGCACAATGAAATTCCATTATATACTTTGGGAGCTATACTTGACGTGGTGGTGTCCAATTTCCCTTTCCCTGTCTCTTATTTGAACTTGTAGATGAATATTGATTATTGTTTATCCATTCTGGGCTGTTTCAGTTAGTCGTCTCTTCTAGGGTGATTTCTATGCATCTTCTCAGTAATTTACAGTGTATTTGTAAATGTGTCAAAGAAAAATTCAATTTGCAAGATATTATTATTAATATTAGTACAGTTTAGGATTTCACAGTCATCTACAATGAGGAGGATTTTATTAAGCTTGTTCAGGTCTTTTTCTTTTTTTTTTCTTATTAAAACCTCATTAAAAGTCACTTTTTGATGTCATGCTCCAGTCAATACATTTAGTAGCCTAGCTATAAAATAAAATATATGTAACACACAGGAGCGCAAAGATTCAGGAAACCCCAAACACTGGCTGGTGAACTGTATGGAAAGAAACTAGTCAGAAAATTAAATATGAGATGAAAGAGAGAGGGAAAGAGGGAACGTGTATAAATTTGTGCAACGAGAAGCTTGCGTAATATCATATTCATTTTTTAAAGGACTTTTAAATTCAACCTCAGTGTGTGTCCTTAACTGTGAACTTTAATGAGCCTCCACAGTTTGATATACATCATATTTACAGACCAAACATTTTGCAGTATAAAAAATGCTTTATTTGCTCTCTGTTACCATGCTCACTA
Organism: Echeneis naucrates; assembly: GCF_900963305.1. Taxonomy (NCBI): domain Eukaryota; kingdom Metazoa; phylum Chordata; class Actinopteri; order Carangiformes; family Echeneidae; genus Echeneis; species Echeneis naucrates. Next base: position 15,737,186 of record NC_042529.1, on the reverse strand, counting down.
CCTGCAGGTACAACTTTGAATAGCTGATTGGATTTGAAAAGAAAATCCCTTTTTTAATCTCAGAGCCAACTTCTTAATTTTTTTTTCTTTATTGCTTTTTTCATTTAGACCATCATCCATTGTGATGAAGTGGAGGCCATGAACTCATTATGAGTAAAGACATAATTCATGTTCTAAAATACAGTACTGTTGTATTCATGTCAAGAGAGATTCAGACTTTTGCCGATGTGTACATGCGTGAAAGACAGAGAAAGTGGGAGAGGACAAAACAAGTAGAAAATGGAGTGGTGGAATGAAAAAGCAAAGCTGTTTGCATTCAACATATTCATCTCCCTTCTTCCTGCCCTTCCCTCCTCTTCTGTCCCCTCTTGGTGGAGGAGGTGTATAAACCAACGTGCATCTGCTGGCCTCATATTTAACAGAATCAATAATTTGGTGTTGTTCAGCAAACAAAAGGTATATCGCAATAATATAAATAAACTGCTGCTCCTTCCTCTCCCTGAGACCTCACAGAGGAAGAAAAAGAAAGGGAGGAAAGTGTGTGTGTGAGGGAAAGGGAATGGGTGGGGGGACGGTATTTTGCTGTATCTCATTATTCAGCCATTAGCTCTGTTCTTTCTAGGGAAATGCTACGCTTAAAGAAAATATCCTCCCTACAGCTGAGCTATAAATTGAATTAAGCCGTTGCATCAGCTCTGTGATTTTTTTTAGTATTATTATTATTTCAAAGGCGTTAGACACACCCTAATTGTTCTCATCCTTAATTGTTTCTTAAATAAAATGAAATTGTTTTGTAGAAGTGAGGGGATGGTCAACATTTACACCTTTTACGCCACCAATTCTTTTTTTCCCTCCTAAACCATAAGAGACTAAGATGTATGTGGGGTGAAAGCAAACCAAATAAATAAATCGTCCTTTCCATGTATTTATTTTAAATTTTTTTATTTTTTTTATTTTTTTTATTTTTTTTGGGGGGGGGGGTAGTTAACAAAGCTGTTGCATAGTTGCAATGCTTTCTCTTAATAGCAGGATCATAATGTAAATCCTGGAGTAACACACAGCTAAATTGATTTCGTGGAAGGCTAATGCATGGAGGACAAAATGATGCTGTGTTTTCATTTTTTCCTCTTTCTTGTCTTTTTTTTGCCTAAAATTCGTGTAAGTCTGCAGCTTATGGCTTATGTCAGTTTTCAGTTCGGCAGCAGTGTGACGGCTGTTACTGTTATGAGGCGGCCCTGCACCTCCCTGTAAAGGGTTAATGGATCAGCTGCTCCCATATTGTCATACGTGTGAGTGTACAAACACACTTTTGGTCTCTCTCTCTCTCTCTCTCTCTCTCTCTCTCGCTCTCTTTTCTGCTTCCCCATTTGATGTTGGAATATCCCACAGACTTCCCTCCCCCTCCCTGCTCCTCTCCCAGCCACTCCTCTCTCCTCCAATCCTTCCTTCCCAGCCCTCCTAGCCGCTGTTCTCTTCTCCAATCATACATTCTCTTTTCCTCAAGGACCTCCCGAGCCTCTCTTGCACCGCCCTCTGCTTCCAACACTCTTTTCTTTCACCCTCCTCCCTCCGTCTGTCTCCCCCTCCCTCCATACCCAATCGTGTGCCTTGGTTTCTCCACCTCTTTCTCAAAGTAAACAGAGGAGAGAAGAACAGAAGCAGAAGCATCACTTTGCCTTTCTGCACACATTAGGTCTCCCTCGCACACACATATACACACACACACACAAGATCCATTCGATCGCTTCAGCTGCTTCAGAGTGTGTGTGCTGGCAGCCACGGCGCTGTGTTTGTGTAGTGTGTACATGTGTGTGTCTGCGTGGGCATCCCTCACTCGTATCCACTGAAGTAGTAACTCTGCTCGCTACTGCTGCTGCTGCTGACAGGGGTGAAGAAGCAAGAAGGGAGAGAACGGAAGAGAGAGAGAGAGAGCGCAATTGGTCCAGACAGGTTGAGAGGTGAGAAGATAGACAGAGCGGTGCATCGGTCAATAGAGGTGTAACTGAGTCTCTATGAGTAAGGTGTCCCGTCTCCACATGCTGTGCTCCATGGCGAACTCCGGCTGTGTGCTACTGTCCGGCTCCGGGATGTTACCCCATTCTTTGCAGTGCCCCCCTTCCTTCCTCTATCTGCCCCAGGTAAGAAAGCTGAAATCACACCAACCATCACACTCCTCTTTCTTGCTCTGTCCTCTCTACTTTTTGTCATGGTTTGTGGCCATTTTTCTCCTCTTTCCTCTTTTGGCATCTATTAACTGCTGATTTTTTTTGCTGGTCCTCTCTAAAGCACAGATGACTGCTTCCATCTGAAAACTTCTTTCTGTTTAATCACCGCCGTCTTCGTTACACTTCTTTATATAACTTGTCTGTTGGTAAACTTCATTTTAATCATGTGCCTCTCCGGGCGTGCATGCTCACAGTGGCGATGAACTGATGAACACATGGAGCACCCCCCAGTGGGAGAGTGTGTGCCTGTGTGTCTGTGCGTGCATGTGTGTATGAGTGTGTATTGAGTGGGCAGCATGACAGGGACAGATGTCGGCTCAGGACTGAATTAGACAATAGAACCAAATGACTGCTGGCTCACTTCTTGAAGTGGCGGCCTGCCTATCACTCAGATGGCCATGTCTCTGTTAACTGTGCCTCGTTCCTTCAGTTATCACTCTGTTTGTTTACTGTAAAAGTGCTCAACTGACACGGCGGAGCTCAAGTGGCAAGTTATGCACTGCCACACTTAACCATGGCTGCATAAGCGTGTGTGTGCATGTGGCTGGTTTTACTGCTGGCAGCATGTGTGGTTCCAGGCTGTCCCCCCTCCACCACTCTCTCTCTCTCCCTCTCTCCAGACAGTTTGTTATTGTGGTCATATAAAACATGATAAGACTGGAGAGAGCTGCCATATAAAATATGAGCGGGCTGCAGTGAGCTAACGTGCCACGTCCAGACTCCAAATAGCCACCACACATCACCTTTACAGGGCAACCCAGACCACCTGCCTGATGGCATAACACACACGCACACACACACGGTTCCATGCGATGACACAAACACCACATGTCCTGGGGGAAACAGTCTGTTAGTCACTCAAAGTGCATGTGTGTGTGTGTGTGTGTTCATCTATGCTTTTGTTGCTTATGACACAGCAGGGAAAACCCCAACACATACCTCAAAGTTGTGATACCCTTTTCGTACAAATGTTCTGTAGAGAATGAAGTTTTGCAGAAATGGGCTTAAGGATTGTAGCTTTTTCTACTGCGCAGTGCAGGATTTGGCCTTCGTGTGTTTTGGTCTTTTTAGTGAAACAGTCAAAGGTTGTCATCATGTTTTCTTCAAGAGTGAGGCTTAATATTTCAGATGAGTTTTCATGTTTTTCTCATCCTGGGTTTTTTGGGACTCTCAGACTTTGTGCTGCAGAGGTAGGTGGACTTCACGTCTATTGTTATGCAGAGCTTTCATTTATTCATCAACTACAGTGAAAGACATTGTGATGAGGATGGGCAGGAGGGAGTCATTTCACTGTGAACTTCGAGAATTTTTTTAAGGTTTCTGACATGCTTGAAATTATTTGGGGGTTTTTGTTTGTTTTTTGTTTTTTTATGTTTATTTGTTGTTTGTTGTTTGCATCTGGAATTATAAAAAAATGTAATTTAATTAATTGTTTTCTCTGATGTGTTTGATTTCATGTCATTTCACCGCATTTATTTTGACAGCTTTGGAACATTTCAAAGACAATTTACTGTGGAAACTATGACAGGAAAAAACCTAGAACAACAGCATAAAACCTAGAAATTGTGGGTATGTTGGGGGTAACTCACACACTTTTCGGAGTTGAACACCTTATAAAATGATGATGACCAAATTTTTGAAGGAACAAAAAAAACATGGAAGACACCGAATATCACAAAAAAAAAAAAACCACACACATTGTTGGCTCCAGGACAAAATGTCTGTGACATCACTGGGCCTCACCCAGCCTGCATCAGCTGAGCCTGACTCCTGACTAAGTGCTGTGTGGATTGCTTCTGACTCTGACACTGTGTTTAAACCCTCAATAGTATCCCGCTATTCATCTACCCACTCCTCCTCTCTCAATCTATTTGATCAGACAACATGGACCACAGCTGAACAATCCCCCCACCCTGCCCCACCTCTTCTTTTCCTCCTCCCTCTCTAATACATTCATCTCTTCCATCCCTGTGTATTGGATTTCAATTCTCTCTCCCTCTTTCTATCCTTCCCTTTGTCTCTCTTCCCCTTCTCCCCCTCTCTCTCTTTTTGCGTTGCCTTGGAATAAAAAGTCTTCTTAAGTCAATACCGAGTGCTAAATCTGCTTGTGCAAGCTTCTCTGCTGTCCTCAGGGAGAAAGAGGTTGGAGGGGGGAATCTTTACCAAGGTGCACCCAATAGTTAAACACTTCCTGTCGACTGGTTGGAATACATTGAGGAATGTGAAGAGATTACCCCCCACCTCATTCTTAGCTCCTTCTCTGTTGTATCCCCCTTATTTTCTGTCTCTTTTGTAGAGCAGGTGCAGCAACAGACCATTTTTGTGCAGCAACACTGGATGTGTCTGTTTGTAATGCGGATATCAATTATGTTTCTGTTTTGGTGCAGACAATTCACACCATTTAACCATTTTCCAACCCACAATCCGTTTCCTGATGTTAATGCTTCATATGATACATGTTTGTTATTATTTCTTCCTTATTACATTATACAACAAATCCACATTACCCGTAATTGTTTTCACCCAGGAGTAAGATCAGTTGCCTAATATATATCAAATCAAAACTCCTATTGAGACGCAGTTGGAGCACAACAGACAACACTGCTAGATAAAGAGGGAGCAAAACGAGGAGGAAAAAAGAACAGGAAGAGAGAGAATGGGCAAAGGATCAGAGGTGGAGAACCGAGTGAAAGCATAGCTTTGAAGACCAAAGTGTCTGTTGTCTATGGCAGAACAAAGGCGTTTATCCCTGTGCAAGAATTATTTTAGAACAGATCACATGAAGATCTGCCCCTCTGACACCATTAGCAAACTGTATGTGTGTGCCTGTGTGTGAATTTGTGCGCGGTGTGTTTGTGCGTGTGCATCTCAATCTAATCTATCTATCCTTTTCTGTCTACGTATAAAAGCTTCAGGTGTAGGTACGTTATTTTGTTATCTGGTAGGTTTTCATTAAAGAAACATTTCAGCTGGTGCCAATAAAAGCATTAAGTGTCAGTCTGTAACTTGATAATGATAAGTAGCTATCAATATCTATGAAACAAGGACAAAACAACTGAAACAACTCCCAGAATGTATTGATAAGAAACGAAAGGAGAAGAACAGAAACGAGTGATGCTGATACAGCATTATCACTTCCAGCAGCTGCTCATCTGGATGGGAAGAAATCCGTTTTTTTGCTGAAGCATCAATAGCTCTGTGTTTGATATGTTTGTATTATTTTCATGTGCTCTAAAATGTGCTGCTGTTGGAACTCCTCTGTGTGTTCTCTGCCTCGTGTTATGGCTGCCGTTGATGTGAAAGGCTGAAGTGATGTGGTTGTTACCAAGGGAGGAAACTCTGATCTTTCCATCTGAGCGGCCAACTTCAAAAGGCTCAGTGCCTAATATTATCAACACTGTGTGCAGCAGCAATTTTAGCACTTTTATCAGCTTTTAGACGAGGACAGACACACACCTGTGCTCACACACACATGCTGTTGCACTATTCTACGCTTCACATCTGCTCTTTGTAATATGAACCAGAGGCTTGTCTGCTGATCCTCTGTAAGACAGAAATGAAGCTAATGAGTTCAACAACGGCCAAGAGATACAACAGACAGAGACTCTGCAACGGAGAGATTAAAAAAATGAAAAAGCAAAGAAAAAAAAAGAGGACCACAAGGCTAAAAAGAATTTGATTGACAGGTGATGCTGCACACTGAATTTGATAACAAGCATACGTATAGATAAACTACAAATGAATTTATAACACCTGCTTAACTTCAATTCACTTATAAATATTTGTTCATATTATTGCTCAATCAATGTATAGAATATCCACTGTATTATAGTATGTAAGTAAACAAAGTAAACACTTGTACATGTGGATTTTAGGACTTTTCTGTCTATAAACCTACAATCTTGTGTAGGTCTAACCTGCTGTCATGTTGTCTGTCATGTCTCAACCTCGCCTCCAGCTGCACTCATGCTGCGACTTCTTAATATGAGTCCATTGCGACCTTAGACCCTGGCCACTGAGGATCCAGCTGATCCACTCAAGACTTATTTCCTCTTATCAAGGAAGGTTAAGGTTTAACACCGTTTAACTGGAAGTACATTGACGCCACTGTGCCTCCTCACTGACGAATTCTGGACCTGATTCCATGCCCTAGCCACTGCCGCTGCTGGCACGATGTTGATGAGGTGAAAAAGCAGAAATCAAAAAGGATGGTTAACAGACGAAACATCAGAGAGGGAGCACTTTGGTGACTGATTGTTTAGCTACAATACTGGTGCACTGAGCCCTGTGCAGGAGGTCTGTGGTTCAACTCCCGGCAGACCTGACCATTAATACAATCCGCCACGCTTCTCTTGCTTTTTTTGTCTCTTTCCCATTTTCTTTCCCATTGCCAAAAGACAAAGGCTTTTTTTTTTTTTTTTAAGTGCTTGTAACTGGCAGCGGCTGACACAGTGCTAGTGATTGTGCTAAAGCTAACTCATGCACAGGCTCTTTCTGGATATTGGCAGTACTTGTACTTGTACTGCAAGCAAACTATGTGGTCTTGGTGCTTTGTAACTTAGTTGAAAAGTGGTTGCTTTAGTAGTAAAGCACCATGTATGTTGTTGTAATCTAAACAAACATAGGCCTCAGGATTAACTCTTGTACTTAAATTTAGCCCTCAGAAAAATCACTTATCATGTGAGACTGTCCTGTGAGTACAGCTTATGACCCCCCTTGATGACCTATGGTGAGATTTTGTTGCTAGGTGACATCTAGTGTCCATGCAAATTATGACAGGAGCAAGAGGAACAGTGCAGTGATGATCTATGTTAGCAGAAGTTCGAGTGAATGTATGGCTCAACAAAAAACACGATAGCGATGTTCGATTCCCACATGAACTTACCCATTCTGATTGCTCACGGTTACAAACAAACATCATCCCATGAGTGTTTACTTTAACCCAAATCATTTATTAACCCTAACATAACCAAGCCAGCAGTAATAGTGACCTTAAAAATTACTTTCCTAGTACACGGAGGTAATCTTGGGTGAATCCATGTGTTTATTATTGTAACTATGACTACCGAAGTCTGGTACCCAACGTGACATACTGGCACAGATTCCACTGTGGGTGCATTCAGAATGTTAAAAAAGTTGCATGTGTGTTTGTTGACATTGGAGTTATTGAATTGTGAACAAAATGTATTTCTTATCAAGAAAATGATCACTACATCAATGTGATTACAAGCACTGACCTTTTCTCAAGACCTTAACAGCATTACAGCTGCAGGAACCATAAAAAAATGCTCATCGCAGTCAAGACGCTGTTGGGAACGAAAGTCTGATGTCAGTGAATCTTTTTGCCAGTTCACTGCGTTCAGTTTAAAGCGCCCGTTCTGATAGGCAACAGTTTGCTTAAATGACACGCTGAAATTAAAAAGCGCTTGTTCTTCCTCTGTCTCACTGTCTTTCTACCTATTCATCCTCACCCTCACACCGACACATCTTTTCTTAAGCCTTGATAAGCCTGTCTGCTCCGAGGCCAAGTTCAAGCAGAGCACATTTTACATCTCTCAAAGTTAGAGCTGAATTGTTAATGTCATTCTTTCACCTGTTCTACGCAAACACAGACATGCTTTGTCTGAAACACACACATCTCCTTCACACGGTGTGTTCTGCTTCTCATTAGCTTTTCTTACCCGTGTCCCAATTTATAAAACAAGAACAATGTAATTGGATGGAGCAGAGGCCTTTGTTTCACTTTTCTCTTCATCCCGCCTTCCTTGCTCCGGTCTTTTCCTCAACGCTCTCCTTCAGGCTTTATTTCCATGTCTCCTTTGTCTTCTTCTTCCTGTCTTTTCCTTTTCTTCCTGTGTTCACTCCCACACCGTTGATGATGAGGAAATATATATCTGACCTTGAAGTTGCTCCCTTATAAACAGCAGACAACTAACAATGTGGCATTTAGGATTAGAAGGCCCAGCCTGCGATGGATTATAATACATTGCAAACTGAAGCATCTTGAAAGTTTCCTTGTGCTCCATTTACCTTCCTATTCACTTTGATTTATGTTTAAAAAAAAAGGAAAAAGAAAAAAGAAGTCTGCCAAAGCTGTAAACAAGACGTAGGTATAATAATCAAGCGTAAAACCAAAAACAGTCAACTCTTTGAAATAATTATAAAAGAGAGAACTATCTCTCCTTATCTGTGTGTGTTGGTGTGTGTGAGAGTATCTTTCTCTCTAAGAGTTACAGCGACAGCCTCGGTGTGATGATAGGCTGCTGCAGAGATATTTGTGTCTCATAAATCCTCTATCATTCAGCGGTTATTTGCAATGGTTCGGACAGGTGGGAGGGTGTCCAGAGGCAGAGGGTAAAACAAAAAAAAAAAACATTATCATGACAATACCTGGCCTCCGGCAACCTGCCACCCATCCACCACCCAGCCTGCTAGTTGACTCAATTTGCACCCACTCGTCCTCCCACCTTGTAAATATACCCCACCAATCCCCATCACCAAAAGGATGCCACGTGTGAGTCCCTTCACTTTTGACGAAAATACCACAAGGCATTAAAATGGATGAAATCTCCATTCACCGACTGTGGAGTGTGGTCCATTTCAGGTACACTCTCAGCTCAGCCAGTAATGTGTGTGTCAGTGTGAAACAACACCACTTTTGTTGCAGAGGCAACGTCAAAGTGAAATGTAGCTTGATATTTCAATTTAACCAAGCTTATAATTTAAACACATTCATTATTGCCTAAATAAATTTCTTACTCATCTGCGCTTGAGTGACAAACATACTTCACATGAAATTTGGAAGGGAAAGTGCATGCAATTAACCCCTTTCGTGTCCAAGGACAGTCTACCCTTTTTTTTTTTTTTGCTTCCTCTATTTCCTCTATGTCTACATATTGGACCCAAATTGTGCAAAGTTTTGCATGTGAGCTTTTATGTTAAATAGTCTGGTTGGATTTTGTTTTTTTTGTTTTTTGTTTTTTTTGTTTTTTTGACACAACATACATAGTGGCCCTGCGATGGCCCTGCAATGGACTGGCGACCTGTAGAAGAGTGTGGGTGTGATTCACATTGGTGTGGTGTTTACTGTATGCACTGACTATATATAAATACCTCATGCATAACAATGTCAAATATTCTGAACTATCACATAACATCATCACCTTCTGTTACTCCTTCTTTGAATTTGGCCATTTGGAATAACAAGAAATGCTTTTGCCTTTCAGCTTTATCGCACAACAAATAGGTTTTTGTTCACATCCTCACTATGCTGTACTCTCTGTTTTGGTTGTTTGTTGTGTACGCCTCTCTGAGTGTCATTTGCCTCCTCTCACAGTGCAGCAGGAGGCTTTTTTCACTTAAGTGGAGGTTTTAAAAATTGTATGTGAGCAATAAAAGGAGAGCTGCAGCAACAGATAGGAACAAAATGAGAGTTGAATAAAAAAGAATACAGAATGGAAACAAAAGGAGAAAGAGGAAGAAGATGGACAGAGAGGAGAGGTGGGGCTCAGTGAGGAGCCTGAAGGATGAAAGAGGTCATAGTCTGGGACACCTAAAGGTTTCAGATTGTGTGTTAGCTAAAGGTCTCTGAGCAGTCAGACAGCTGTACAGTTAAAGGTTATTCAGACAAACCAGCTTGTTAGTGCAGCGGTGATATGACAGCGTACAGTGGAGAGAGAGGTCACAGGGTCACAGGTCAGAACCCTGAGGCGTGTGGAGATGACCCTGCTGTCATTTGTTTAAGGTTACACACTTAGTGGAGTCCCAAGGTTTTTTTCAACAGTGCTGATAGGAGGTGATGATAATTACCCCCCCCCCCCCCCCCCCCCCCCCGCCCCAAGTTATCACATGCTTGGTCAGGATCTTTTAGAATGATTCTTCAGTGGTCATGTTGTTTATATAGCGAATGCACTCATGCCCATCTGAGTGCTCAGGGTGTGTGTTGGTCTTGAAATAAGGTAGGGTCAGGAAGGACAATTTACGTATTGCATTTGTGAGAAGGTTGAAAAGCACTGCCCAACAAAAATCTCATCTGAAGTCAGTGGTGCAGGATTTGAGCATATCACTTTCATTTTAAGCGACTGGAAATACCTGCATGGAGACATCCCCACACAGTTGGCACACCCGCCACCCTTTACCGGGTTTTTTACTATTCACATTTCAACTGAAGTTGTGAAAAACCTAAAAAGCAAGTCCCCATTTCAGAATCCTGCACCTGGCCCTTTTTGGCTCTTTAACGCTGTTGTTGCTGGGTTTAATAGTAAATTTTCCAAGTTGCAATTACTATTAAACAATCCAAATATGGAGCAGGAAAAGTAAAAGCAACATATCACTATTTTGTTCACAAAAACATTTATGAACAAAATGAGGAAATTTAAGCCTTGTAAAAGGTACTTTTTCAGCTTACCTAACATAGCTTCAGTTGTGTTACTTACCCATTCTCTGTAGTGTTCTCATATTTCACAGTGTGTTCTGCCTCATAATGGTCTCATAAACTGTAATCCTTCAACACTGTTCTTCGCAAACAAAGCAAGCGGATCAACATCTGACTTCAGTAAATAAATACTTTGAATTCTGTGTTTTGATAAAAGTTTGACATCCTGTAAAATCCTCCTTTTTCAACATATGAAGATGCAAAAGTTGCAAAGTCCATAATACAAGCTTTCAAGGAAATCTCAGATTTTTGTATGTCAACATCCAAAACCATGACTCTTTTAAACCATGTGCATGCAGTGAACATTTTAAAATAGCAGCCGGTGTGTGTGTGTGTGTGTGTGCGTCTATATGCATATGACCACCATTATCAGTGTATTACCAGCAGTAATTTTGCTATTTTGTTTTAATTTCTGTCCATTAATTACATTAGTGAATAGTGAATAGTCAGTCATTTAATTGTGTTGTCAAGTTGTTAGTTTAGTGTCAGTGTCACTCTGAACTCTCTGTTTCTATCACACACACACCCACTGGATATTTACACATGTAAAGCCTAATCAAGCGTGGCTCTGCTCCTCCTTGTCCTCTCCTCTTAATTGTTGTTAATTGTGTCCATTAACACGAAGAACAAGGTGCAAATTGAATCATGGGAGGAAGACAAGTATTGATGGTAATTGACAGGGCTGTTTTTAGGGGGTGTTGTCGCCCCCAAATGAGCCCAGGAGGTTCCTATTAACCCTCATTTGCATAGAATATTCAATGACAATTAAGAATTAAGATGATGCTAAGCAGGCCTCGTTGCCAACTGCTGCTGTAGAAGTGTGTGTCTGTGTCAACGCTGTAGTAGAGCAGCGAAAGTTTGTTACCCACCACACAAACACACGCATGCACACACACAAAGACAGTGAACACTATGGAGTGAAGGTGTGAAGGAGCAGGAAGGTGCATACGTCTGTGTCTTCATGTGTGTGAAATCTGATAAGCCCACTGGTCGTTGCCGGGCAGGGTTTTGAGGAGGCAAATGTACAACTCAGCACTTTAGCCTCAAGAAAAGGACATTAAATCCCTGACTCTGGCAAACCTGCACAGGCCACCTCTCTGATCTAGCAACCCAATGAGACTCGCCTATTGATCTGAGTGCTCAGGCATATTTAAAAGATCACATACTGGAAGAGTTGTGTTGTTGAAAACAGACACAAATTTAACTTTCCACCTGATGATGAGGCAACATGAAAGATCAGGGGATCATAGTTATTATGGTCGATCCGCTGGGGATCATGAATATGTTTTGCCAATGTAAGCGCAATCATCAAATAGTTTTTGAAAAGTTATAACTTCATGATGGTGATAAAGGTAGCGGGTCAGTGGATTTTCAGTAGATTTGACATATATCCATGCCCTCAAACATCACCGGGCCAAATGTAAAGTTTGGCCCGGTGATGTTTGAGGAAAAGTAAGGAGATCATCAGAATCAATCATATCTTCTATGTTTTGTGTGTACAAAATGAACTGCATCTGCCATGCTTTGTGTAGAACATTTTTCATGGTACTGCACTAATGCTAAAATGGCACCTAGTGAATCCAGCTGCGCTGTTGTTAATATGTACACATCTTCTACTTTTCTGCTACTTCATTCTTCCATTAATTCTATAAGTGCCAGACATGTTCGCATTTATGCAGCTCCATATTGCAATATAAAGTCTATGGACGTCCACAGAAGTGGAGTAATTATCAGTTGTATGGATAAGCTGAGTCCCTGATTAGAATTTATTGGTTGCTTTCTGAGCAGTTCTCGCTTGGGAACATATGCGCCTGGCAGCCTAAAGCCACTCTTTAATTTAATAGTTTTATCATATATCATTATAATTATTACCATATAACATTTTTATCCTTCCCCGTCTCCTTTTTAATAATGTAACTCGGAAAGTTTCATATTTTTATGAGTTCTTGCACAAATAATTTGACTTCCTCTTGTAAGTTATAGTACCAGCGTCTTTCTGTTTCCCAAGGTAGTAATCACCAGACACAGCTGGATTTACCCTGTTGGGAGCATTGCAGTCACTGCAAAATGTCAACTATGTCAATCCATTCAGTAGTTGAGATGTTTCATTGACTCTACCAACCACACTCTACCAACCACTACGCAGGCTGCCATTGCCACTGCTAAAGCCATGCCGATAGCAAGGCCTGCAATCTGTGAATACAGGCTCAGAAATTATAGTTAAGAGAGCAAAGAGTGCAGCTGGCAGAGACATTTGAGAAGTCCTCAGTGTGCCACAGGACTGAAAAGTGATCATGGATGAATATAATTCCAAACAGACTGCATGGATATTCTTGCATGCGGGTCTGAGAGGCTGCTGGATGGGGAGGTGGAGGGGTTCCCCAGGGGACTCAACACTCTATGAAATCCCAGCACAGTACAATATAAACATATGCAGTATATATTTGTTATTCAGGAGTCTGATGCCTAACAGCAGCAAACCTCCAACTATCTAAAACATGTATGTCTCCAACCTTTTTGTTTGTTTTGTTGTTGTTGTTGTTTTTGTTGTTGTTTGTTTTTCACTCTCTGTGAGGAGTTTTGTGTTAAGGTCATTGGGTTTGGATGCCAAAGTCTCAAAAACTGCCTCAGCACTTTTGCAAAACTATGGCAAAATCTGCCCAATGAAGCTGGGGACTGTGTGGGAAAAATCTTAAGATTTTGGGTGGATGATGAGAATGTTACAGATTTACACTGAACTAATATATTGTGTTCTCAGTGCCATGTATTTCCCCAAGATATCCACATCCGGAGTCACAAGCAGCAGCACCCCCACTGGGAAGGATTTATCAATTCACACTCCAGAAATGGCTGAAAAGTCACTCCAGGGGTGGAATCAGTAGCCAGCGTTGGGCAGTCCAGTGCCTGACCTCTCTCATGATGACAGTTTCCTGTCCAATCAGTACATGAAGAGACTGGGAGATCAACCTTACTTGTTGACTCATGGCAAAAGATTAGCTAAAGTTCCTAGTCCTGATAAATTTAGCGTCCCCATGTCTGATCGGTGCTAGCACATAACACCATACATGTATTGTTCGCCTACATTTTCAGCACAAATGATGACAGAGGTGGACTCTTGTGGAAAGCAGCATGCATGTCACAGTGCAGTTAAATGCGTTAGTGAGCAGAAACTCCTCCGTTCTGTCCACATGGAAGGATTTTATTGGTTGAGGGGTTCGATCCAGCTCCAGGGACAAAAAAAAGAAATTCTCCTTAACCAAAGTGGCTGATGGAGGCCTGAGAATGACACAGAGGCCGAGGTCCAGTTCATTCATATGTTTCTGTACTCTGCCTGTAGAAGCCATGCAAGTGAAGAGGAGGAGACGTCAAAGAGATCATTACAAACAAAACCTGGATAGAATACTGTTGAGTCAAGCTGTTTTCATATACACACTGCTTACCTTTTAAGGTGTAGATGTAGTCATGCCCTGTAGATATGCTTCATTCATCTGTAAATTGCTGGCTTTTTAATTACCCCGGTGTGTGTGTAAGTGTTTGTTTTCTGTGACAAAAGACTTTCACTTGAGACAAAATCATGCCATTCCTGTGTCAAATGCTTCACATAAGATTGTGTATAACATAAGAAATAACATAAGAGTGTGTATTGCTGTGTGCACACTGTAAAACCTTCTGTATCTTCATTCAGTCATGATCTACTGTGTATCTGTTTTGGGGTCACAGGAATGCTGGAGCCAATCCCAGCTCACATTGGGCGAGGGCGGGTTACATCCTGGATAGGTCACCAGTCCATCACCAGGCCAACACACAGAGACAGACAGAGACCAGCAACCACTCACACCAATTATAGTATAGTCACCAATTAACCCAAATGTATGTCTTTGGGGAGTGGGAGGAAACTGGAGGCAGGCAGGGAGGAACCTGCAAACTGCACACAAAAAGGCCCCAGGCTGGGAACCGAACCCGTGACCTTCTTGTTGTGGGACAACGGCACTAACCACTATGTCACCATGATTCCCCCTTATGTAGCTTAAAAAAAAAAAAAAAACATATTAAGACCCCTTGGCTGAAAAGTTCACAAAAATGCATTCATACTCACACATGCAGCACGGCGGCTGTCCTCCAGCAGTGAGCGAGACCGCTCAGAGCCATTTTCATTAATTCCACACCATTAATGAGCAAGAAAACGAAATGGAGAGGGAAAATATGGCTATCCATCGCTGCTGTTGTTGGCAGGTGTATAATGAAGTATCAGAGCCCAATTGAATTGGCCCTAATTACACCAGCCTCCAGATATTGTTTCATCTGTACCAGTCCTATTAGTATGTGTTCTTTTTATACAAACACATATAGATGCACTAACTCTAACATGCATTCTCTGCTGCACACACACATACACTCTCTGCCATGCTTTGCTAACCAGTGGGTGGGCCCTGCCCTGCATCTTCCCACACTTAATTAGAGGAGCAGCACTTAGGAGGAAATGAGATTATATTAATTGAATTCATCTGATAATATTAGGCCAGTGCTTCACTGGTGGTCCATCGCTGTAACAGCAATCACATCAGACCACAGCACACTGCACAGAGGAAGTGTACATCACTGTGGGTGTGTTCACTGTAAAAAAAAAAAAAAAAACCTTATTATGTTGAATCTACTAATTTTACTTACAACATGAATAAATCTACCAGCAGTCAAGTAATGTTGCTCCTTACCAATTCATATTGATTGTTTCTGCGATTTTATTGAATCGCCTCCAGACAGATTTTCATCATCTCCTTCTCCTGTGCCCTCCCTGCAGAGTCGTTCTTGTACTGTGGTGGCGTAAAGAGCAGAGCAGCTGTGATGATCTAAAGGTTTAATTTCCTCACAGGGACTGTATAGATAAATAGATAGACCCTCATAAAGGGACAGAGGTAAAGCAAGCATTTAAAGTTTCAAGGCAGGAGGCCGAATTTGCTTCAATAGGGGCTGGGAACAACATGAGATGGAGATCATTTGGTTTAAAGCAGAGGGAACTGAGGTTCTCTTTAAATCCAACGCATATGACCAGATGAGGAGCTATTGGTATTTCTCTCTAGTTCATAAAAATATATATATAAATATTGTAGGGCTATTGTACAGACCTGCCAGCTTTCAACAGCAGTTTTCACCACAATGCACAAAATATATGGCTGAGTAATATCACTGATTAAAAATGGGGACGATTTGGGGAGAGTTAGATGTAAAGACGGGCGATATTTTCTCCATATCTACTCATCAAACTGGAAACATCCAAATTGAGAAAACACATTTGTATTCCTTGAAATCACTTTGTGTGTGATTAGGGAGGGAAGAGTTGTAGCAGTTTACCAACATTGTTTGCCTTGAATCAGCAACAGACAATAACAATGACACAAAAAAATAGGCCGGAAGAAAAAATGGATGGAGTCTCTGTGATCTCACCAACAGAAGAGCAGTTTCAAAGTTCAGAGTGGCCTGCTTTGCTGTAACCATTTTGGCAGTGCCTGATTACACCCAACTCCCAGCTAATCTAAAAATCATGAAAGTGGTGAGTCAAGTTCTTGGTGCATGACCATGGGCTGCAGGCACACACACAGCAACCTCTCACCTCCAAGCACCTTTAGTTATGAACAAATTAGTGAAATTCGAACATGTGACCCGTTGGCTTCTTTTTTAACCTCTAATGTTGTTGCTTGCCTTAAAATCAACAGAAATTTCTCTCTCTCATCAATACAGTTCATTTTGAATTAAGTACCATCACTCACAGAAATCACGGGTTCAGTTCCCGGCCTGGGTCCTTTCTGTGCAGAGTTTGCATGCTTTCCCCGTGTCTGTGTGGCTTTCCTGCACGTACTCCGGTTTCCTCACCCCATCTAAAGACATCATGTCATATGACACCATATATATATATATATATATGTGTGTAGGCACTAGGAAGGTCAATAATTTGGATCCACATTTTTCTAGAATTGTTGGCAAATGAAGCTTAGACCTCTGTTGTGTCTGGTGTATTAGGTTGCTGTAGTTTGAACCACATGGACCTGAAGAACTGGATATTGAGTGTATTAAATAGGTAAAAAAGTTATTAATAGAAAGATGAGGAGACTCAAAACAAAGGGCAGACTAAAGAGAGTCACAAAAACATAATGAAAAAGGAGGAAGAAGGTCCACCTCCTCATTTCATGCTGGATAACTGCTGCCCTTAATTTTATGAATCTAATAGCCTTCAAATGGGTTTTTGTTCTCTCACCTTCCTAATGGAAGTTGGGCTGTGATCAATATCTAAGGCTTGGAGGAGTGAGGGATTGCTGTTATGCATCAATATGTCAGGCCAATAAAATTACCAAATTGTGTAGGGAGTGTTTGGTTGGTACCAATTCTAGTTCCACTGCTTGTAACAGTGGCTGAGCATGATGAACTTGTCAGAACGCTTTGCTGTAATTTGCCTTTGTGAGTGCTAAGGACAGACTGTAAAAAGCAGAATTTGACCAGATGTATGGGATATTTTGTTATGCTTTTCAGTAATAGATCGTTATCACATGTAAGCATATGTGTCACGTCATACTTTCTTTCAGCTGGTTCAGAATACAGTAATGAACATCACATGTCCCTTGAAGGAAGACTGATATCTGCATTTTAAGAACCTCTACATTTCGAATATAAAATCTTCTATCCCCTGTTGCTCTCTCTCCCTTCCCTGCCTTTACTTTCTGCCCTTTGTGTTCAGATAATCTTTTATTTCATAACCCACCCCCCCAGTGCGATTCCCTCTCTGGTCCCCTAACCTGTCTTTGCTTCCTTACTTCTCTCCTCCTCCAGGCTGCTTTTTAATCCTTCCCTCTGCTGTTTGTCAGGGTTCGTATTGTGTCTTTTTTTTTTCTCTGAGCTGTGGCCTCCTCTTTCTGATCTCTACCTTGTGACTCTGCCGAATGATGTGAGAAACATGTTATCTGTCTTCTGAAGTGTGCTCTGGCTTGTGCTCCCTTCCCATGCTGCCCCAGATTAATTTTATTCAGTAGTGGTCAGAGGTTTACACACACACAACATGGGCATGAATTTCATATTAATTGTGTGCTTGCAATGATTTATTTTAACTATTCTTTTTCCAGGGTGGAATGATTATACATTGTATAGCGCCAATGATTTTTAAAAACAACCCTAAACCTGGGTGCACAAATTTGAATTTATTTTGAATTTTCTCTAATCCACGCAGGGTCAAAATATACATACAGGCTAAAATATTTACATAGAGCCCCACTAATATTTGGTTAAATGCCCCTTAGCAAGTTTCATGTTGACCAGCCACTTTTTGTAGCCATCAACAAGCTTCTGGCATAACTTTGGATATTTGACCACTCTTTGACCACTCGCCTCCGTGCTGCCCATAATTTTTGTCATAGTGGCCGGATAGCTCAATCTTCTCATGTGGGCAGCTGCCAAATTCAGGTGAGCTTGAAGGTGTTGACTTTGGTGCAGGGGCTTCTTTCTTGGTCAGCACCCTCTCAGTCCGTGGCTATGCAAAGCTCTTCACTGTGGACAATGACACTGGTGTTCCAGCAGTTTCCAGTTCATGGCAGGCTTGAGCCTTAGTGGTTCCTGGGTTGTTCCTGAACATCCTAACCAATTTCCTTTCATTTGAGGGTGACAGTTTGGGTCTTCTTCCAGACCTTAGCATCTAAATAACTTGCACTTACGTACAATTGTTTGAACAGGTGATCTTGGAATCTGCAGTTGTTTAGAAATGGCTCCAAAATACTTTCAAAACTTGTGTAAATCTAAGATTCTCCCTCTTAGTACTTCACTGAGTTCCTTGGAGTGAGTATTGGTCAATCCAATGAGTGTTGCTAAACACATCATTTTATGCTGGCAAAGAGAAACTACCAGCTGCAGTTAATCGTCAATCGATCACTTAAATGAAGTTAACAGGGGTTGGCCTTGTCAAGTTAAAAGACATTCTACAACCTTCAGGACAACTTATTGAAAGATGTAGGCGAATGTATGTAAATATTTGAGCCCGTATGTATAATTTTGACCCCGTGTGGATTAGAGAAAATCCAAAAGAAAATAATATGGCATTCATTCTCATGATAAGTGTATGTAAACTGAGCAGAATTGTATTTAATTACAACATAGAAAGATATATTCTTCCGACTACAGGAGATATCATAATTCCTTTCTCTATCTATGGATGTATAAAGTTTGCGGAATCTGTGTCTCATCTCATGTGCGGCACTTTTCAACATGAAGACTGTCATCCCCTGTTAGATGCATATGAACATATGGGACCATAGCATAAATCATAGCCTGTGCACCACCATGCCCCAGTGGAAAAAACTCTGTGGATGTCTGGAGAAACACTGCTGCTTTTATGAAGTACGATGGCTGGATTTTTAGGGCCATATATAAAATCTTCTTCTTTATATTTATATTGGGCACATCAAAGATTTAGAGCCCTGAGAGTGGCTTTGGCCCTCGAGAGGACAGAATGAAGCCATATACCAAAATACTAGATGAAATAAGCTGTGCCATTGAAGCACACTGTGTCTGAAACTTCTTTGAAACAAAAAAGTTGACAGCAAAGTTATGCAAAGTTAGCTGAAATAGTCAACAGAAAATGCAGATATTTGTTTTCCGTTTAACTAGCATGACGATTAACAGTTGTTAGTTCAAACATTGCTCCCTTACCCACCAAGAGCTGTGGATAATGTAAGGTCACTAGCAGACTAACACTAACCTCTCATCTCTTTGACTCTTTCCCACTCAAGAAATTGAGGGTGTATTATCTCTTGGCTATTAAAACATCCATTTTTGAAGACCAATCACCATAACCAAATCCTGGCAAGAACCCATGTTCAGCAGCAGAGAAAACCAAATTGTCAGTTACTGATAATAATGATAAGAATAATAAACTTTATTCATATTAACAGTGTTGCAAAGTGCTTTATAAGCTGAAAACAAAATATTACTTTGAGTTAATCTTATTTGTTCTGAAATGGGACATTTGATGCTTTGTGTGTAGATAGAAGAATTGTACAATCAATTTGAAAAATAATAGGCAGCAAGCATAAAGTTGTGCATATTGGTTGAAATGCAATGATGTTGTGTGAAGGGCAATAAATGTTGTTGTTTTTAACAGTAAGAAACAGTGGTAGAGTAGTAGTTGGCAGGGTAACCGTTGGAAAGAAACAGCTGTGTGCACTTGCTTGAGCAAAAGAAAAAAAGAAAATCTCGTCTATTCCATGAGCCTCAAAAAGTTGAGACAAAAGTTTGCCATTTAAACGTAGTGAGTGGATTTTACTCATGGAATCTTGAAACAAGGAAGGCAGTTCTTTCAAAATAGGGTCGGGCGCACTTGTGCCCATGAAAATGTACACATGTAGTTGTGAGAGACATGAAAATAGAGCGTTTGATATAGAGGTTCAAACGGCATTCTTGTATGTGCCATTGATATTTTCAGAAATTTGGAGAGACTGAAGGACACAGTCCTAGTCCAGATTCTAAACAATCACTGGCCTCCAACCTCCACACTACCCCTCCCCCTCAATCACCAGCACTGTACAAAGGAAGTGTGTGTCAATAAAATCCATCCTCAGGGTGCTCCTAATGTTAATTTGATCTCTTCTCATGGACATGAGATCCAACCGTTCCCTCACTCGCTCTTCACCCCCAAATCAGAGGTCATGACCACACAAAGGCAGGAGGGGGTGGAGTGGTGGTGCCAGCAGTGTCAAAGGTCACAATGGCTGAGAGCGGAACAATGCACTCAAGGATTAGCTTGAATCTTTGTCTTTGTAAGAAATAGCTCATACAAAGAGATGATGATGAGTGGTTGAGGGAGAATGAAACAGTGACTGAAAAGTTTTTTCTTGTTGTCCTCCAGTTTACCTATGTGGGTAAATTTATTTTTCCCCTACCTTGGATAAACCTTCTCTTTCCTACTTGCTCCCTTTCCTCTCACCGTGATGATCGATTAAACCAACACAACATGACATTACACAGACATTTGAGTGTGTCTGAGAGTGTGCATTCTCATATTGTGTCATAATCGGCACAAAATTGATTTATGACACCTTTTCCAGCTGTCTAAACCACAGCTGAGTGATGAGAAGTGTCACATGCTCACTTAGACACACAAGTGCAAACACACACAACTCTTTATTGTACTTGGTGTATTCTAATCATGCCTATTTTTTCTGTCTCCTCTTGACATGAGGCTGTTTTGGTGAAACTGAACATTCAGACAAACACACACAAAGAAGGCAATTAAAGAACTACTAATCTGCACATTTAGTTTTAATAACTGCTACTAAGAGCCAATCGTTACAGAATAATAATATTATAATAATGCATATAATATAATATTACAATGCACTTAGTACTATCAATAAACCGTACCACTGCTCGTAGTAGTGCTAATGCACCTGTGTGTTTACATCACACTCCAGGAAAATAAAATGTACACTACCAGTCAAAACTATGGACACACTTTCACAGTCAAATGAATAGGAAAGTGTGTCTAAAAATTTGACTGGCAGTGAATATATGCTCAAGCACATGTGAAATTACAAAGATAAAATTCAAATCTAGCCAGTTAAAAAGAATCTGACAACAAAATGCTCCTCCCGCCATATTTTTTTAATCTTTATTCTTTTCACTCATATTTTCCCTCCCTTAGCAAGAGACAAAGGGCCCTGCTGAATGGGCAGAAGCTGTCAACCATGCTATAGCCCCAAATATGACTTAGTATGGCTATTTGTGTGTGTATGTGTTTTTGTGTGTTCAGCCGTGGGTCCAGCCCATCCATTACCACTGCTAGCAGCACTATGTGGGTCTTATTCATAATAGATGCCCTGACCAGTACCTGGAATGTATATCATTTCTTCTATGAAGGGGTCAGGAGTTATGCTCAGATGGAATGACAGCATTAGACAGAGGAGGAGGGGAGACACGAAGGGCTGCTTGTGTTAATCATCAGTATCTGATACCTGAGATCTGACCTGACAAGGTTAATATAACACCAGATTTATTGTCAATAATGTGTCCAGTTCAAGTAGAAACATGCTACATGGTCATTTGTCAGTGGAGTAAGACCGTGGTTGTCTCATTGGTCTTGTCTTTTTTTATGTTATTATTATAGAGATATTTCTGGTAACAATATTAATAGTGACATTATCAATATCATCAATAAATAATGGAATAATCAGTATAATAATGTGTTTTTGTTTTTGTTTAATTGTTTTGTTTGTTTCTTTTACACATATTCAAGTTAAGGTTATATTTAATATTGTTTTTTTAACACACGGAAACACTGGAGATATGATCATGTGATTCATAGAATGACCAACTTCGCATTGGTCGCATATAGCTACAAATACTGTATCAGTTTCAGTTCTGGGGGGGTCTACTCTGGTTTGTTCCTATTTGGTTAAACCAATCAAAGTCATCTTGGGTTACCCAGGTCACAAAATGGTGACATGTGACAGCCAGCACTTGAGATTTAAGATTTGAATGCCATTGAGGAAAGCGCCGAAAAGGAAAGCAAAATGTGTATGTTGATTGTGTGATAGGACGGGCAAGAGTGTAGCACAATGCAGGAAGATGCAGAGGCATTTAAAGGAATATTCTTGTTACAGCAAGTTATCTTGCATTAGTTTACATTACACACAACATTTAATGATGGTGGATTTCACTTGTGCTAATGAGCTGAAACATCCATTCTGCAATTTCAGATCAGCCCTTTTAGCCTTTGTAACTCACTGCCTGGAAGGCATGTGTTGCAGTCATGTTGCCCCACTTCCAATTAGCCCGGCATTTGGCCCTGTCCTAAGGTGACAACATGCTCTGGTTGTATTTGTACACAGCAAGTTTGATCGAAACAGGTTGTACAGGCAGACGTCCGGAGTCAGGACTGGCAGTGAGATTTTCAATGAGTGGGAGAAGAAAAGACAGTGTAGCCTGTAACATTAAGAGAATTATCTTAAAGGGACCGGTGGACCAGACCACTTAAGCTGTGCAGGGGCATGACTTGTTGTATTGAACATTTGTTCCAATTCTGGGATTATTTACACCTCTAATTAAAGAAGATTTAGAGTTGAAGCTCTAGTCTACACAGAGGCGGTGTTGGATGAGTTGAAGTGGTCATGAAATAGGGGGTGGGTTAGTCTGTAATTGTGTAATTGCTGTGTAGAGATGAACAGATGCCTCCCCTCCATTCCGTTTTTTCACACCTCAATTTACTTTAATGGTCTCTTCTCAACATGTCCAAATCAATTACACGGACTGGCCTGGTACAACGATCTCTGCATATGGTATTGTAGAAACACACACACACACACATTCAAGGTTTTAGAACTCACAGTTTTTCTTTCATGAAATGACGAAAGCGTGAAGTTGTAAAGGCAGGATGAGGGCGCACAAGTACATGAGTTATGGCCATAGTGTGTGTGTACATGTGCAGTGTGTCTGGGTTTGTGTGCAGCAGCAGGAAGGAGCCAGCAGCATCTGCAGCAAAATATTATTCAGCCAGATTTTATTTTTATTTATTTATTCCTCTAGCATCTTGGTGCTGCTAGGCTGCCCTGCACTGACTGTCCCTTCCTTGGTCATTTATACACACTTGTATATGTATCAAACTGCAGCAGAGCTGCTGGTGAGAGGCAACTAAAGGATGCAGGAGTAAGTGATTGGAATTTCCTCATTTCATTCACCTTTGGCTGTGAGGTTTCAATTTTACCGGCAAACACATTTCTTAACCTAGATTATTCCCCTAAAAAACTAATTTTCCATCTGTTGTCTAATCGACGAAACAACCAATAATTTCAGGTAAGCCAGGCAAAAAAAATTGGGTTCACCAATTCAGCTGTTGCCGCCAAGAGTTTCAAACTATTAAGAAACAAAAGCCTAACAGTCCATTCACCAGTCAATCACAATGCCCTCGCTTCTGCAGAGAAAGCTCGAGCTTCAGAATGCATTTCAGTGGAATGGAAGATTCCAGCCATAGCTCCTCCATTCAGCAGCTAAATGCCACTTAGGTTGTATATTGTAACAAAAGTCTGGATCTAAATACAGAATTTTGGTGGTCTCTGAGAACCTCACCTGGGTTTAGATGCACATCAAGTTCCTTCATCAAAGGGGAATGACATTGGAGTAGAGCGCAGTGAAGTTGTATCTTGTAATTAATAGTTGCATAATGATGAATTTAATAACAAGATTTGTGCAGGAAGTATCTTCACCCCAACAAAATTTACTGCAGCAGTTTTTTAATTTACTTTTAATAGAGAGATACATAGTTAGAGACAAATACAGACTGAATGTGAACGTGCCATTGCAAAATTCAACAATTTAACACATCTTCCTGTTTTTGAGCACACAGTCCCCATGTATACAGAGCACACACGCTATCATGCACTCACAAAGATGCAACTAACACTGGTTACCTGGAATGTTTTCCTTGCCTGACTTCTTGTTGTGTATTAAAATTTGATGAGGTGCTGTTTTTATTTTCATCTTAATTCACTACAGACCAACACACACACGCACCCAGAAACAACACACCCAGGATCATTTGGATCATTTGGTATCAACACATCCTTAAACTCAAACCCATCTTGTATCAATAACATTTATACACAGCTCATCTGCAATTGTGATTTACTTCCACACACCTTCATGTCCTGTTGTGCTCACTGCTGGAGGCAGTTTAATATTTTTATAACATAGTTAAAGTCAGCGCTGGAACGCCCTATGAGACAACATAAAGAGCTGCATTTCTATCAGTTTTAAAGCCAAATTGGAAAGTTACTCAGCTCTGTCACCACTGACTCTGTTTTTGTATTTTTAATGGTCCTTTATAAATTGAATTACAAAAAAAGAAGAAAGTTTAAAAGCGACAACAGAAATTTGTGTCACATGTTTGCAAAAGTAACGGCGAAGACCAGTATGCCAGACAGACTGGTTTGACGATAACTACTCTTTACACCTGTGGGGAAAAGAAAAGCATCATTAAAATCCACTTCCTGTCAGGATAAAAAAAAACGAAACAGAAACCTAAAGCTGCAGTGGACACAGGCTCAACAATACTCAACAGCTGAGGACTGGAAAAACTAAGGTCTGCTGCATCAGCATTATGAATTCATGGACCCAACCTGCCTTGTGTCAGCCATCCAGGCTAGTGGTGGCAGTGCTATGGTGAAACATCTAAACGGTGACCTGCTTTATTATCAACCAATCATGCTCTGAACGCCTTAGTTTATTTGCGAGTTAACCATGTGCTTACCATGTGGATATGGATAAACTGATAATGTAACGAAACGTAACGGTTTTCACGGACATGACAGTGAGTTCGGTGACCTCTTGTGGAGGTTTGGAGGAGTTCAGCAGCTAACAGATCTGCAGAGATGACGTGCTGCTGTCAAGTCAACATAGAGCAGGATTTCAAAAGTTTTGAAATCTCATAGAATAAATGACATGAAGGATTGACGCTGTTTGGGAGCTAAGCTTTGGGAGCTAAACCTGTCTCTCTCTGCATCGGTTTTGCCTGTCTCTCCTTCTTCGTTTCTCCTGTCACATTCAATTCTGAGTTTTGTCTCACACCTTCACTCCTTAATCCCCATTACTAAACCCCCTAACCCTTTATAATCCTTCGATCTCCTTCGTTGGGAACTCCATTTCCTCAGGTACCACCTTCTTGCAGAAAATTTATTTTATTGTGCAGAATACTTCCCAGTCAATATTTATATCCACAGGGGGAGGAAGAGCAAGATTTTGGATATGTCTCAAGGCAGGTGTTGGTCATCTGTTCAGATCTCCCTGCAACTTATCAAATAAGTCAACAGACAAATACAAAAATAATGTTTCTTCACATAATTTCAACTGAATGCTAGCAAAGAAAAAAAAAAA
Organism: Echeneis naucrates; assembly: GCF_900963305.1. Classification (NCBI taxonomy): domain Eukaryota; kingdom Metazoa; phylum Chordata; class Actinopteri; order Carangiformes; family Echeneidae; genus Echeneis; species Echeneis naucrates. The sequence goes on along the minus strand of NC_042529.1, from coordinate 15,711,629 downwards.
CAACCTTTACTGATGTGATGTGTGAACATGTAACTATACAATACACACTAATAGAAAAACATGTGATTAATGAAATGCATTACAACGCATTAAGTAATTTACATTAACAATACACCCAATACATGAGCTTTAGGAGTGGTACTTGTAGCATTTTTAAGCCAACTGGCCAAAAGTATAAAGGCAATGTAACAATGGGCTTTGACGGTGTACAGGACTGTTGTTCCTATTCAAATGCAGGAGCATAATGAATTCCCTATCACAGTTTTATTTTTATATGCTGGATTTAGGCCTGAAGTTGAGACCACTCAAATTTGTCCACCACAAAAGAAATCCAACAAGACTCTCAGAAAATAAAAAAACAAAAATTGTGTCAGATATCACTGAAGATGGGAGCATTATTTCAATAATTTCTTGACCAAAATGAAGCAGCTAGAACATCTCAAGACAAACTAGATGTGATTGATGCTCAGTTTTCTCAGGTGTACAACTTTCTTTTACAATTACAAAGTCATTTTGAAGAAGGGTGATGCTGGTGGAAGGAGAATTAAGAGCAAAACAAAGACAGAAAAGAAACATAGGAGTAATGGAAATATTTTGTCATTGAGTAGCAAGTGAAAAATATGACAACATTTTTAAAACAAAGTAAAATATTGTGGAAGAGGGGAAGAGGTGGAAATGGGGTGTTAAGAGAGGCATAAAAGAGGAAAAGCAGTGCTTGAGAGGAACAGAGTGGCAGAGATAACTTTGGGCAGTGAGAGCTGGAGGATGGAGGCACAAGAAAAGAAAAGGAACGAAAGAGAGGGAGCGCGAAAGATGGAGCAGGAGATGAATGGGCAGAGATGTGAGGGCTGATTTTAGAAAAATGGCTCACACTGGCATCGGACTTCTCCTCAACTCCCACCTCCCCCCTCCTTCTTCCCTCTCAGTGCTACTGTGTTACTCCCTATGGCCCAGTGGTGACATGGCATTTAATAGACACCCTGCTGTGAAACAAACTACCTCAATTAATTCCTCCAACTCGGCTCTGGCCTTTCTCTCACTCTCATACCCTTGGGTGTGTGTGTGTGTGTGTGTGTGTGTGTGTGTGATTTAAGCCATCTTTTGTCCAGTCTTTTTGTCTCCCCGCTGGCTGTATAAGCCAGTTCTGCCTGTTCCTACATGATCTACTTTTATTCATTATCTCACAGGTTTCCATTTCAATAGATATATTCACCCCCATGGTTATGAAACCATTTTTTCACATCTGAAGGATCAGCTACTGGTTATGTGCGTATCTGTGCAGTGTGTGAGTGTTGACTACCACGACCATTGTGTTTTGTTTTGTTTTTTCATGACAGAGAATTGTAAGAGTCTCCTGGTTCCTATATCAGAACAGCAGTCCAGAGGGTAAGAGGCCAGTAGAAAAAATACACGCATAGGCCACAAACTACCAGATTAGCTACACTCAGCCAGCATACCAACAGTTAGCTGGAGACGCCATGTGAAAATGCACTCCAAGTTAAGCAGACCCATGTCTTGTGAAAAGTACATAAAAACGATCACGAACAGTCTTCATGTAAATATACTCAAGAGAATGGGAAAAGATTATTTTACAACCAGTTAGTGCATTTTGCTGAGCCTCATTTGGTCATTTCCCAACCAATCTGACAACCCAATGTGAAGTCACTCTTCTGTCACCTTATTAATTTTTTGAAACCAATGGAAAGCACATTTGAAGGAAAGCTGAGTTGGCGCGAGGGCACTATCTGGCCTGCTCTGTATTCTGTGGTACAGTCTGTCAATCACACGGGTGCCTAAATTTATATCCTCTTTTATGATTCATCTATTTCTCTTCAAATTAGGCTACCATTTCATTTTCCAGTTGCATTAAAGAAGACTTGAAACCAGAGAATGAGACCATAAACTCATCAGAAAAATGTTTACTGAACCAATAAATCAAGTGAGATGTAAAGCCATTTTCACGTAGATTTCAATACAATCCCACTTCTTTCAACAACCAAGGGAGTCACCACCTGATGGTCATTAGATAGAATGCTGTTTAAGGCTTGTCACCATCCATCCATCCATCTTCTGCTGCTTATCTGTTTCCGGGTTGCAGGAGGTGCTGGAGCCAATCCCAGCTCACTCTGGGCAAGGATGGTGTACACCTTGGACAGGTCACCAGTCCATCACAGGGCCAACGCACAGAGACAGACGGAGACCAACAACCACTCACGCTCGCATTCACACCTACGGTCAATTTAGTCACCAGTTAACCTAGACATGCATGTCTTTGGATGGTGGGAGGAAACTGGAGTACCTGGAAGAAGCCCATGTAGACACAGGGAGACCATGCAAACTGCACAGAAAGGCCCTCAGGCCCGGGAACCAAACCTGCAACCTTGTTGTAGTGGGGCAACAGCTAACTTCTATACCATCATGTTGCACCTTGTCAACATTGGCTTCACTTTATAGGCCCAAAGTCTGCGTCAATGGCGTTTGGCTAATTTTACACAAAGATGGCACAGAAGCATAATAATCACAATATAATGGTAAACAATGGCCTGGAAAGCTTTAACACACAAATACCTTTTTGTAAAACCACCAGATCGAGTTCTGAGCTTCATCAGATCCGCTTTCTTAAGAGGGACAATCTGTCGGTTGTTACACTTTTACTGTATCCAATTATGTTTAGAAATATTTGCCATTGAAGCTCAAAGGCATAAAACCATATCCATATAATAACGCCAACGATTCATCCTATGCAGTGCAAAGAAATAACGGACTAGCAAAGCCAAACCTGAACCAATCTGGTACCTGCAATTACCTCTAAATCAATGCAAGACCTGACAGATCCCATTAATATAAGACCTGAACTGACCCATAATTAAAAGAGATTCAGAGCTACTGCTTAGTGGTGAAAGCACATACATACAGTCTCACAAAGGCAAGTGGTAATAAATGAATGAAAAAAACAAATAAAAAGGCACTGCTATCCTTACTTCTTTTAACTTCTGCTCAGAATCAAGTTGAGAACCATGTGAGATGACCCAGTAAGTCAGACACTCACAGAGGTCTCCAAGTCTAATCCCAGTGGACCTGCTCTCACAAACTATTCCCTAACCCCATTGTTGGCCACATACTTATTATGCTAGTCCCAGCATTCAGCGTGGCTCTGAGACCTTCCAGATCAAACCCAGAAAAAGATTAAGGCATGTCCTCAGCTTTGCAAGACTGTTTGAAAAGCACTGATCAGAACATTCGCAGAACATGGGAGCATTGATCTGGAGGAATACACAGAGACTGTGACAGCATACATCACTGATTTCATTGATTGTGTCACAGTCACTCAAGCCATCACCTCAAGGGCAAACCAGGAGCCATGGTTGACAGGATTTCTGAAGATGATAAAAATCCAAATGGTGCATCCAGATCCTTAAAGCAGCAAGAAAAATAAATCAAAATCGGAATGAGATGGAGCCAATCATTTAGTCACAGATACATAGCACTTGAGGAAGATGGTCACTGCAGACAATGTCCAAATGAACATGTCTCCATTTCCTGCATCCACAGAAGAAGGTCAGCCTCCTTATGCCCGCCCACAACACATTTGAGAACATCCCTGTACCTTTCCAGACCTCTTCAATCTCCCACCATCTAGCAAAGGTTCCAAGGCCTCCTCTGCCAGGCTGTACTACACCCTGTACCCTCAAGTCAAAGTTGTCCCCTCAATATTTCATTCTTTGGTTTCAGACCTATGCAGGTGCAAATGATCTTAGTCTCAAATCTTGCTGCCCATTAAAATCACTACGGTCCTCTTAACCACAGAGGACCTTCAGTCCTTAGCTCTTTTTTTCCCCTCTGGTAATTAACTAGTTAGAGAACTTGAGCAGGCATTTTTAAATCCTCCAAAACCAGCTTGGCTCATCCCAAAACATTTTGTTTGTCAGTTTCTTCCTTCACCTGGCTTCCCATACATTACTTTTAGTGCCCACACTGTCATCCTACTCCTCCTACGCCTCTCATATATATTATATTGTATATATTAATTATATTATCTCTTACTATGTGAATTATGAATATCTCATATCATGGTGATCTGTGACTGCTACATTCTGTGTACATCAGCGGTTGGATTCAAATCTTTACCATGCACCTGGACTCATATGGGCAGCACCTTAGGGAGCCGAACCTGTAGCCTGCTGTCTAATAAAACTGTATAATCTTTCATATGCAATGGTCCAATACCTGGATCAGTGTTCCTGTACCACTCAGCTGAGGTTTTAGTTTCATAATACCCAGGTCACGAGTTGACGTCCTCTAGTTAAGCGTTCAATCAAGTTTTCTCTAGTTTGTTCTCTAGTAGTTAGTTAGTTTACTCCGTGAAGGCAACAAAACTGAACTTTGCCTACACAAACTGTTGAAGAACTGTGTGTTTTCCCACTGACTTGGATGTTGGACATGTTCTAGCCTTTACATATCCCTATTGGTAACACAATTCGACCTACAAGGAAAACATTTGTGTGTCAAAGCTCTTAAATTGAAGAGCTTAAAATTCCCAAATTCCTCTGTTACACTGCAAGGTTGCTTTAAATTTAAAGTCTGATCGCTGTCAGCAGTTACATGTTTGAGGATAAATACTTGTTTATTTATTAATTATTTATTTCACTGTCCTGAAAATGTTATTTTTTATTTACCCTGGAACAATTCTTTTACTGAGTGGAAAACTGCAAAAAAAATTATGAACACATGCGTGACTTTAGTAGTGTAATCATTAGAATATACTGATGATGTTGATATATGTTGACTTTACTGGGCCGATACCCATATAAAGTGAAAGTGTCACAATATGTCCCTTTCCAAATGCCAGTGAACCAGGTGCTGACATTATATCATCAACCTGTCACTCAGTGACGGTTTAACTCCTCCTTTAGCCACGTCTCCATATATTGCCTTAGTGCGGCTGATGTGTGGACTGCTAAAGCTGTAAATCAGACAGGTCCAGTTGGGCTGACTGGCAGTATTTCTCTCGCTCTCTCCATGCAGTGATGGCTTCATTAAGAGGAAACTGCCTGCCAGTGCTAGCCTCTGGCGCTAATCGCTAATCACACACCTGACCTTGGCTTGGTCCTGGACAGCGGACCACTCGCCACTGAGGCGTGTGTGTATGCGTGGGTATGCATGGGCGCTGCGATGAGAGGTTTGGCTGACATGTGTTGGCACAGATATGAATATATGTGGGATAAGAAGAATACATTGCCTTGTGTAGTCCATGAGCTTTCATATGCTGGTGTGAAACAAATGAGTGGACAGGAAAACACACTAATAGATTTGCTTGATATCCTAATTTAATCATCATATGCCTCATCCTCAAACCCATCTATGTACTGCCACATATCACTGCCACTTTCACGTGAAAATCAATTAGAAAATGTAACTACTCCAACTCATTTCAAGGGCATTGCTTTTAATTTATTCAACACCATTTTGTATCTCAGTAGATGTTTTTGTTTTGTTTTTGACTGTCTTCATGTGAGCAATTTTTTACCTTCCGTGTATCAGAGACTTTAGCTGCAGCTAGCTAGCAACACGCACATAGAAATTGTGTGTTTGCAACATAGAATTTTTACTTTGACGAAAAGAGCTTCACCTCAATCTGCACCACCAAGAGTGAATTTCTATCCAAACTTTAAATTAGTGTTTGAAAATCTTTTTAATTGTTTCCAGAGAAACTTCAGAGAAAAGTAACTTCTCTATTTGGACTCAGCAGTTGAGTTTTTGGAGCATTTCCAAGTTCACTTCACCTAGCTGACTTATTGGTGGGGCAAAAGCTGTGGGAGTTGGCAAAGATAATAGCTGTAATCGGAAAGAAGTGGTTTCCATTTGCTTAGAGTCAGCCTGCCATCAAGAGAAGCTCATGAAGACCAGAGGTTCCTCCTGCAGCAAAGAGCACTGAAACATATCAAACATTTGCAAATATAAAGTTACAACAGTTGGTCTTCCTGATAATTAACAACTTCCTCCAAAAGTACTTCCTGTTCCTACTCCTTTCCAGCTGCCAGCCAGGGATGGCAAAGTAGGAATTCACTACTGCAGATTCTGATATCCTGATCTTGGCTTTTATGGAAAGAATCTGCATGTACTTATCTAGTAGTATACATGTTGTCTAAAGATCATATCAAGTGCTGGAGGAATACATAAATTATCCTGACGCTCATCTGTTTTATTGAGACAAGGTTTGATCAGATTTGTATGACAGTGGCCGGGTAATATCACTGTTTATCATTGCTCAATTCAGATTGGTGCGTGTGGGATTGTCTTTTTGTCCCAAGTCCCAGCCCTCTTATATTTGAAATATTTTAAAATATTAATGTTGGCTGATTACCAAAAATAGTCCTTCACCTCTGAGCACAATCAAATGGATTGTGATTCAATATATTACATATAAGAAGCCATTTTTCTGGTTCTGACCAGTTGCATTAGAGTCTGATGCAACTGGTCTAATGATTAGTCTAATGATTAGACTAATAAAATCACAGTTGAAAGTTAACCTGTGGCTTTGCAGCTGTCACTGCGTAGGTCTTATTTCAGAATGAGTTGGTAAAACAGCAACAAAATCAACAAATATTGTGTCCCGCTGCTTCTAATTTTTGTTATACATAAAACAAACAAAAAAAAAATTTCCCTAGCATTTTAATCATAGAAGATCCGAAAAGATTCATCGGAATTATTTTCATAATAGCAAGGCAGTGGCAAATGGCATATTTTCTGGTGTAGGTATGAGAATTGTTTTTCAACTTTGAGTCTTATTTCCTTGGATTATGTCTTCTACCCAAAATTTACAAAATTTACAAAACTGTTCCTTGTTCAAGTGTATACAACTGGAATTAGCTCTCACAAATCCACACAAACATGGCTGCTGGTGTCTTGCACAGCCCAGTTCAAAGAGGGCTGTGTGTGTGTATCCGTGCCATGCTGAAAGAGAGATACCTTAACTCACAGCAAACTTAAATGAATAGGTTCAGTCCTCTCTGCTTCTCCTCCCTCCTTCTCTGCCACTTGAAGTCAAGTGGCATTTTCATTTTGAAATTGCTTCCCAGCCCTTTGTGAATGGAATGGAATTACACTGAAAAGCACTGATTGATTCTTTCTGAACACAATGCTTTTCATCGTGTGGACCTGCTCGCCTCCTCTCTCTCCGTTGCCTATTGAATCCAGTCAGTGTGCCCATTAGAGTGGTTTCACACTGACTGAATGGGAGTCAGTAAATAAGTGAATGTGTCTGTGTGTCAGCATTTTCTGAAGTATTTTAGTCTTCCATCCATCTGTTCCGGGGCAGATACTCTTCTGTTCCTCGAAATATGTCAGTCCACCACTGTGCAATGTCAGTGTTTGTGTTACCCAATGCTCAGTGTTTCTTTTGTTGTTGTTGTTGTTGTTGTTTACAGTTGCTTCAATAGTAGAACCTAAAGACCAGAGCTAGCCTGTGAAATTGCCCAGTCACTCAAACTTTCTGCCTTTAGTGAGATTTTGAACAATATGACTGCAATGACCCCAGTTTCACTTTAGGCAGAAAGAGATTTTGGGCTCACAGCTGTTCTGGGCCCCCGCAAGGAGCTGAGTGAGTCAATGTGCTGCAAAGAGTGTCGCACGGACATAACAGTACAATTTGCAGCATTAGACAGCTTGTAGTTTTATTGTCAAATATGTGGATTAAGTTTCAGTTTATGATGAAACTGTGGTGGAGGAAAGTTAATCTAAATCAGTGTTCCAGAACAAGAACCACATGTCCTCAGAAATAAAATTTACAGACCAATTGAATCGCAAACGTCCCCAAAAGTATCAGGGCTAATACTTTATTTCTGTGTTGAGCTTTGAAATTTCAAAACTATGTTGTTTGTTTATTTGTTTTTTAAATTTGATATCTCTTATTGTTATCAATATTATTAATATTATTATTATGCGTTCAATAGGTTATTGACAAAGAGGAAATGTGACATTAGAGAGGCAGGTCTGTGAATCAAACAAGCACCTCAACATAACTTGCATGAGACTATTCACTTTTAAATGATAATATGATAATATTCAAACTCATATGAATGCTGCAAGTCTCCTCTGTATCAGAGGTTTACTTTGATTCCCAATTAATTGTCTTTAGCCCCCAGTCAATTATTGTATTCGTTTTCAGCCCCACAGATCGAGTTCAACCCCAGAGCAGGCTAACTGTTAGCAACCTGTTAGCTTCATTCACATTTCTCTTTCAGCTGGGAGAAAGAGGGGAGGGGCCTTAATGTAAGCTCTTCACGTTGCAGGTGTTGTGTGTTTCTTTTGGGTTCAAACATTCAACATGACACTTCCAGCTGCTCATATCTTGCATAGACTTCCATTAGTTGAGGCTCAACAGGTTGATCAACTTTTTCTTTTTTTTTACCAAAATGAATGACATTTTATTTGAAGATTCCTTTTAATTAAATATTTTTTTTTTTTGTTGTGTGTCTCTTCTAAATATTCTGAGTTTGCAGCTTTGATCTCCCCCTACGTTTAGGTTAGAGGCTGAGGAGCCGTTAACCAGTTTATACCAGACCGTTGAACAGTTTCACGTGGGACTGATTCACTGACTGCTACTCCCACCTATGTGGAGATTTTGCAGCAAGGTTTCTTTCAACTGGAAAACGGTAGCATCATCATTCAGAAAGTGGACTCACTCACTTAAAATATCGTTCACTGCTCAAGCATCAGAAAACATGAGTGCAGAATTCTGTCGTAATTGAACATCTAGAGGAGGATGAAGATGGTTGACAGCCAATGACAGTCTGGGCTGTAAACGTGGAAAACTGCTGACTAAATGCTACACTAGAGTAATCTTCCCTCTCTGTAAATGTCAACCTGATATCTTGTCTGTGTTGATCCTTTGTTTTGTTGTAGCCTCTTGTCTGATTGTTATTGCGATTATGATTTATTTACTCAACATTGCTAGGATCCACCAACAGCATTAAGTCAAGTATTTACTAAACCTATGAGGTGACTTTGTAATCTGATTGCAGTTATGTTGTATTTCTGTGCAAGCCCTCCTTTAGTCTGTATACTGGGATGATTTTGAGGCAGTCCTTCAGGCATTTAGATTAGTTTGTTGTTGGTTTTCTTGTTTTGTTAGATTTTCCTGGTAAATATCACCTGTTTTTTGAGTTTTATTTTATTTTGCAGCCTAACATTCGGCATCCTTTTCTGTGTAGCTCTACTGGATGCCTTCTCTATTGTATTCATTTTGTCATTTCAGCGTGAAGGGCAGCTACAAGTGGAGCTTGTGTTGAGCATGCGGTAGAAATTGTGTATTTTTTTTTTTTACAACCGTTGCAACCCTTCAGTCCGTAGCTGAGTTCTAGCAAATGCTGAACTCCACTGTTAAACTAATTCAGATTGTATTGAAGTCAATGTGAAAATGGAGGTACTTCTCAGAAATTTTTCCCCCCCGAGTAAACTTTTTTTCTTATCAGTTTCTTATCAGTTTATGGTCTCAGTCTCTGGTTTCAAGTTGCCTTCAAATCAAAATCAAATCAAATAAGATTTATTTTTCCAGCGCCAAATCATAACAAAGTCACATCAAGGCACTTTACTTATAGAGCAGGTCTAGACCAAACTCTTCATAAAATGATGAAAGAGACCCAACAGATCCCTCCACGAGCAAGCACTTGGCGACAGTGGCAAGGAAAACGTTCTATGTTTCTACCTTTAAGAGGTAGAAACCTCGGACAGAACCAGGCTCGGGGGGGGCGGCCATCTGCCTCGACCGGTTGGGTCTTCATTACAACATAATGTTTATCTTTTTAATTATGGTCTGATTGAGAGGAAATAACCTTTTTTTTGTTTGAAAAATCGAAGATGTTGAAAAACTGGAGGCTGAGTGTGATTTGAGACTTCATTACATGAACTGCAGCAGCTTCAGGTACGTGATGGCCGTCGATAGACATCCAAGGAACAAAATGTAGGATTAACTTTGCTGTTGTTTACACATACTCTCAACAGTCAAATAAGCATTTACTGGTTTATTTAACCAAACACACACACATACACACGCAATCGTTTAGTGACTCATTTAATCACTCTAACACTCCCTCAGTTTTATCTTCCCTCACTTGCTCACACAGCTCTTGTCACATTCACACTCAGAATTTGACGCTGGAAAAATCACAACTGATAATCTTGTTCTCTCTTTCTTGTTCTCTCCCTCACACACACACACACACACACACACACACATTTGGTCACTCTCATAAACACGCACCTCCTTTTCAAAGTTGTGCAAGTCAGATTCTCTGTTAATGCTCGCTCTGTTCTCTCTCTCACACACACGCACACTTATTAAGATATCCCACTGGTAAGATTCTGTTGCAGAAAGAATTTGGGAGTCGAACCTGCGACTTGACGTACATACGGTATGACAGTTACGACCAAGTTATTTCACAGAAATGTACTGTTATTTATTTTATCTATATACTTTTTTCTACATGAAATATAAATGCGCTAAAAATATGGTACATTATTTTTATTAAAACATATAATATAATTATATTATTATAATGTAATATTATTGATTTTTTTACAGAATTATTCATTTTTTTAATGGTTTCAGATTTTAAATTACATTGAATTCAATGTAAAAATAAGGCAACTTATTGTTGCTCATTCCTTATTGTTATTTTATAGCAAAACATTAATATAAAAAGTACATGTACATGTTTATGCTCCTATTCCAACCCACAAACATGTAAATAAAAGGCTGTGGCAAGTTGTGATCTGACAGAGACTGAGTTTTAGCTAGCATGCTAGTGATACTAAGTTTATCCAGTTAGCAGGATAAGTTAATAACCTAATACTGTTATTGAAAAAAACATTAAGAAGTAAGTACGTTTTCAAAGTTGTGCAAGTCAGATTCTCTGTTAATGCTCGCTCTGTTCTCTCTCTCACACACACGCACACTTATTAAGATATCCCACTGGTAAGATTCTGTTGCAGAAAGAATTTGGGAGTCGAACCTGCGACTTGACGTACATACGGTATGACAGTTACGACCAAGTTATTTCACAGAAATTTACTGTTATTTATTTTATCTATATACTTTTTTCTACATGAAATATAAATGCACTAAAAATATGGTACATTATTTTTATTAAAACATATTATTATAATGTAATATTATTGATTTTTTTACAGAATTATTAATTTTTTTAATGGTTTCAGATTTTAAATTACATTGAATTCAATGTAAAAATAAGGCAACTTATTGTTGCTCATTCCTTATTGTTATTTTATAGCAAAACATTAATATAAAAAGTACATGTACATGTTTAAGCTCCTATTCCGTCTCACAAACATGTAAATAAAAGGCTGTGGCAAGTTGTGATCTGACAGAGACTGAGTTTTAGCTAGCATGCTAGTGATACTAAGTTTATCCAGTTAGCAGGATAAGTTAATAACCTAATACTGTTATTGAAAAAAACATTAAGAAGTAAGTACGTTTCCAGTAACCTGCTGCCTACCAACTAAGTTAGTGTTTGTGTCTGTGTTCCTCAACTTTGCAGCAGCAACAACTAGTATTAATGACAATAAAATAGTAATATAGCATTTATAAAAGAAACCCATAGTGTGGTAGTGATATGTATAGTGCAGTGTGTATGTGGGCTTGATTGAGACTATGAGTGTGTTTGTGTGTGTGTGTGTGTAATGTACAGAAAGAAATTTAGTGTTCATTGTTCATAAGCCTGGCTGTCTGCTGCTCCAGCTTTGAGGCTGCGATACCGACGGCAGCAGCTGAAACAATCGGTGGTTGGGGTTAGGGTTAGAAATAAAGCTGTATCGCACTTGTAATATAATAGAGCAGCTCAAAGTATGTGTGCTTTAATGCATTACAAGCAAAAATTAATTTTGCAAACTTTTTTAATACCCATGAGCTTTTTTCTGTAGTAGCCTTTAGTCCTGTAGTCTCCTGGTCAACTGGTCGATTAGTTGGTCAATATGCTCTCTTCCAACCAAATTTTCATTGGTCAAATAATTCCTGTCTTACTTTCATTAGGAGAGAAATGCTACATCAACAGCCTTTCAGGATGAATCGATTATTTCCTGTGGCAGGAGAGACAGACTAACAAATTACCTGTGAAAATGGGGGTATTCACAACACCACTGTCGTTTTCACAACTTTGAGCTTGTCTAACTGTAGAGACTGTAGGTCTAATTGTACTCCACATTTGCTGAATGTTTAAGGAGTCAGTGTTTCTCCTACAATTATAACAACGAGAACCCCTGCCAGGTCAAAAAATATTTTTTTATGCAAAAATAACGCCAAATATGCAATCATTCAGAAATTGATAATGTTTGGGAGCCTCTGTGCCATCTTTTCTGATAGGTGAGTCAACCTCTGGGTCGTTGCCTGGGAAACCCTTGATAGCGTAGCTCCGTTAAGGAGTGTGTTAGCATTGCGAGGGGGAAAGTGATTAGCAGGAAGGTGACGATGGACGTGATCGGAGCAGAGGAAAAGGTTAGCACTAAGTTGTCTAAGTTGTCTCACAGTACAGTGTGTCAGTTCATAAATGCTAAAAAGTCAGCTCCAAAGTAAACAACAATGGGTTAGCTGCGGAGCTACTGCCCTGCATGTTTAAGATGTTACCCTGCTCCAACACACCTGATTCAAATAAGCTCATCATCAAGCTCTGCTGACATCTGAGAAAGAGCCACTCATTTGAATCAGGTGTGTTGGAGCAGGAAACCCATTGGTTAGTCTAACCTGAAGGCACAAAACAAGGAAATAGAGAGCAGAGATATGTGTGGCTGTAGAGTTCACTGCACTGTAATCTGTCCCATTACTAATTAATTATCTGAAGATTATGTACGATTTCACTCGACCAAGATTTTCTTTGGTTGACTACAGCCCCAGTAGCCTTTCATTTCTGAAACAGAAAATGTACCTGTATACTCAGAACATCCCCTTGGGTACTCTCAGTGTCATCTATCACATGTTTCTCAATTGATTGTTTTAGAAAAGCTGCAAACATTATCAGGTGACATCACAAATTAGAATTTTAGAAAAATATGAAATGAATGTATTAGAGAGAGATTTGTTCATGTTCACTAACAATTTGAACTATCATAGACCATAGGAATAGCATGTATGAATTAAATTGGCTGTAGTTCCCCTTTTAAGAGAATGCAACATTCAAGATATGGCACTGACACAATGTACACAACTATTTTGGCTCCTATTTGATATCTGTCGAAGTAATCTGAATGAGAAATAAATAAAGACATTCTAGCAAAGTATTGTTTGAGCTCTTATTGGGTTGGTCAGCTTCAGACTCACACTTTCAATTAGTTTCCACAGTGTTTTAAACTTTTTGGGCAGATTTATACATTTGTTTAAAATTAGATTGTTTTGACTGTGAAAACGCAAACAATGTTCACAGTAAATATTTGTATTTTACCTGTATTTATTAGAATTGTATTAGAATGTAGAATTTTAACGTCATTTCAGAGTAAGTGCTTGGTTTTGTCCTTTTGCTGCCGTACTTTTTATCATTTCTTCACGATTCTTTTTTTTTTTTACAGTATGCTCACGGTTTTCTCTTATAAATGTTTAATGCCACAAGGAGTGAGCGAAGGGGGAGGGGCTTGTGCAGGTATGCGTCAAAAAGAAAAAAACTGAAAGTAAGACAGGGTTTGAGTGAGCAAGTGATTTTGATCTCCGCTGATGACGCAGTGTATGTGTGTGTGTGGTAGCGCTTCTTTGGCTGTATTATATGTTGTATTATATGCTTACTTTGAAATGGACAGTAACCGATCCAGGTGTCTGGTTTCATAGCAATATGGTTTTCTCTACTGTTTCATAACTGTGTGAACTACCACTGCTCCTAACTTCACAGACTTCATCATCAAAAATTCTCAGTGCTGAACAAGCACTGGCCAGATGTCACAACGATAGTTTCCACATAAAGGATCTGAATGTCTGGTGTGTGCTATTTAGTTTTCCCACTGTTTAAGGCATTCATTCGGATTAGTGTGAAGGACTGTCCCTTGGAGAAGTGGTCAGTAGTGATGGGTAATCACTAGTGGTCAGCTCATTCAGGAGTCCATGGAAAGCAGTCACTGCCGACTTGAAAATTTCTTGCCATTCCAGGTAACATTGTGTTTGTTTACAAAAAAAGGAAGAAAGGGAAAAAGAAAAAGAGTGCTTTCTAAATATAATGTGGTTGGAATGTTGGTGTTTTTTTAATTTATATATTGCAATCTGGACACCACATTTGCTCTTCAGCTTAAATAGACACGTGTATTTAAGTATTTATATATTCCCATCTTTCATGAGTTGTTGTGTACCCGCAAAATGAAACACAATTAATATTGAATGAATATTAATAGTGATTAATCTAAATTAAATTAAATTAGCAGCAATAAAATTAATCTGAAAAGTAAAATGTAATTGTTTGACAGCCCTACAAATTACATATAAAATGTCGAGTGTGAAAAGCTGAATTTCATATATGGTTGTTCGTAAGGGACCAGTGCTTACGATGCATCTAAGAATTTCTAACACGACACTTGTGAAATGTTGAGTAAAACCAGGTGCCCAACAGAAAGAAGGCAAAATGTAACTGTAATATGATCACACTAAGTTTAATACAAAAGCCATCAAAGGTAGAAAACTGCTGCTGCAGAGTAACATATACCTATGTGGATATGTGTGTGTGTGTGTGTGGTTACTGATGCTTAGAAGGCCACTGAGATTAGTTTTGCCAGGGGCGCCTTTTTTTCTTTCATTCTTTCTCACACAATCTCTCTCTACCCCTCCACTCATTCTCTATAACTCTTCTACCCTTGCCCCACCCCTCTTTAATGGTGTTAGGCTAGAATTTTTTTTAATTTGTCACACCATAAAAATAAAGTCCATTTTCCACATCAGGGAGCTTAAGGGCTGGCAAATGTTACTGGGACAGAGTGACAGAGGAGGAAACCAACCAGAGTGAGGCTTCATATTTGTGTGTGTGTGTGTGTGTGTGTGCAAATGCGCGTTAAACAGTAGGTGTATTTGAGCTGAGATGCGCTGATGCATCAAATGCAATGTACCTGAATATTCAATTTATACATACTTGTGGGCATGTTTGTCTGACCATTTTGAACCTACATGTAGTTTGTTTTGTGTGTGCATGTGTGCACATGTTGTGCTTGCATAAGACAGCTTGTGTACTGAATATATGTCACTGGATACTGTCTGATTTTGGCTGTCATTGATGCTGACTGCTAATAGTGAGCTAAAAAAAATCTTCATGTTACAATTTGACTTTTCTTTAAGTGCTAAGTCAGTGGGATGAAGACACACTCACATGTGAAAGAAGTGAAATTGTTGCAGCAAAATGCACAGTTGGCAAAATAAAAACCTGTCCCATGCAATGAAAAAAAAAAAAAACATCACAAGTTAATTTACTCAGTGACTCTTTATTGCTTCCTGTGTGTGATTGATTGCTTTTTGAAGATGATGGATGAGCGGGAAAAGATTTTTAATTAAAGTGGTCACTTGTTTGGGGAGATCATTAAAGCAGCTGGCACACGCTCACCTCTTCATTCATGCTTCTTATCTATGAGAGGAGAGTCATCTCTTCATCTTGTCTCTTGTAACATCACATCTTCTGTTCTGTATGAGTCACTTTTGTCACTTTACCAAGCTAGCGTCTGACCATGACTTGGACCTTGTCCTTAAAGAATTCTTAAATATGGGGGGACAAAATTATGAAGGGAACTGCAAACAAAATTATGAGAAAGGTGTTCTGAACACCACTGAGGATGCATGTGGTGTATTTGGTAGGAGCTGCCCAAAAAGTTAGGACCAGTGGTCTGTTACACTTATTATCACAGACTCCAAATGCCCACATTTTGGACTTGGTCATTAATGCAATGTCAGTATTCCCCATGGTACTTTGGCTACTTAACCACGCAACATAAAGCCAATGACATGTCAATGTAAGCTGCTATGTTGCAATGATGTTGGCTGTAGACGTCCTGGTTTTGCACTTGACGTTGATGGCATGAGCAGTAAGACACTGATGAAGGCAGATCATATTCAGTAGCTGGTTGGGTTTCAATAGTCCAAATTTAGTGTGACCACAAAAAAATAAAAGAAACTCAAGCTATTTTACAGTGATTTATATATTGATTCAGGCTTCTTGATGAATTCATATGGTACAGTGAACACTGCAGACAACAGCTTTTAAAAAAAGAGAAGTGGCATTTTTGTTGATGAAGCATTTAGCTAGTGAAATTGCAACTGATGAAAAAAAAAAAATATATATATATATATATATATTGGAACTATAATTGAAACTTGTCAAATGATTCAAAACACAAATCCACTTGATTCCAGTTCAGTTGATTATAGATCATATATTTTGTGTGTGTGTATGTGTTCACTTACTCCCTGAGCTGTTGGATTGGATTCCTCACCTCTGGACTTCTGGCGTTGTGTATTTCAAAGCTGCATCTTGTATTCACACTGGAATGTTTTCATCTCAGTTCTAAAGCAAATGACTTCACTTCCACTTGACAGTCTATCAGCACGCAGTGTGCACTGTTGGAACCTTAAAGTTGGGTAACATTGCATGAAGAGACATCCTAAAAGAGCTTAGCAACACAAGCAACATCAGGCCAGAACCACACTGGAATTGTCTGCACAGTGTCTGCAGATCACACTGGTTTTCATTTCAGTCCCATTGTTAGTAGGTCAAAGTTGATGCGCTGACTACTGGACATGTACATCTCACACCTTGGTGCTGCATTGCACAATATTAAAACAAATATAGAGAAAAGACTAATTGGTGTCATATAGTGATCACACCAGCAACATAACACACAAGTGACACTTTCTACGAGAGTCTCTATGCCTGGCCTGTGTATTAATGTGACACAATTTGAAAAAATGAAAATATACTTGGTCATTTTTCAACCAGTCCATGGTTTAGGTGCTCCATGTGAAGACAGTGGCATTTTAGAGACTTAAATTAATTAATAATGAACATAAATCCAACATTACATAAAAATGGTAATCTAGTGGAGAGATTTAACTGGCGGGAGCTGACACCCAACTGGTGCGAATGCAGAACTGGGCTTCTCCGCAGGCGGACAGACAGCAGCAGCCACACACATGCTTTGCGTAACATTCGACCCTATTCTTTGTTTCTGCTTACTGTTTAGAGGCAGGTTTGACCATGGGGGAAAAAAACAAACATGTAATCTAATGCAAAAAAAAGGAGGAGGACGAAAACACCCTAAGGCCTTCTCTCTGCAACACAGCTTTTGCACTCTGGCTTAAGCAAACTAAATATCTCTGGTTCTCTGCTCAGTCAGCTTTATTCAGCCAATCAAATCCTTTCTCCCTCTGTATCACACATTGCTATGAAGTTTGAACTGACACTCTGATTTTCAAGCACTCTCTTAATGTCACTACTGTTTCCTTTGTGGTGGTTAGTAGGTTGCCACTGGTTGTTGCACTCTTTGTCATTATGGGGGAACATTTATGATGTCGTTGCTGCGGTATGTTTCTGAACAAGAGAGAGTGAGTGTAAACCTGGAGCCTGTGCGAAGGGCTCTTCACAGGAGGTGGATGGAGGATGATGAATTGGAAGAGAGGCAGTGTGGATGTGGAGAATTTAGTTAAGTAATAAGTGAAAAATGTTCGCTCCTGAATAATTGATTGCCCCACCCCCACCCCCGAATCCTCCCTGAACTCACTCCCTCATTTGCACTCATAGATCCAGATGAAGTGCTATATCTCTGCTTTGCAGAGAAGGGAAGCCCCTGAACCCACCCTTTCCACTACACACACACACACATGCACACACACGACTACTGTACTGTACGCTCTGATGATAGGGCCCAGTGAAGCTCATTAAGATTTACAGAGATGAAGAAGTAGTAGAGAAGGAGGAGGAGGAGGAGGATGAATACTGAGCGTGTCTTCTTCTGTCTGGTTTTGATCACTTTAATGTTTTTAATTTGGCTGTGATCCTGTTTAGACCTTTATGTTACAAGGAAATTATGTTAATTCTGTTGTTTTTGTGCTTTATTAATCTTTTCTTCAGTCCATTTCATGCCTTTAATTAATATGTGTGTGCCTATCTCGGTTCCAGCTCGTGCATTATGACCTATTTAGTTAGCAAGGAGAGGAATACCTGGTGATCCTGAATCATTTTTAACGGTGGGAGTAGATCTTTGCCTGATTTGATCCTGCTTTGCTTTATTAATTACTTCTCTTTTTAATATTTTCCTAACGATGCATTCTTCCTCCCTTTGCCTCAAGGGAGCGCCACCATAAATAAGTTAAGCCTCGACTTGTTTTATGGATGCTGCTCAGCAATAGATATTTTACACCATAAAATAAAGCATTTTGTGACTATGAATTTGCCTCATAAACTCAACCTTAAATGGTGACTCAACAGTATTTGGACATTTTTTATTTTTTTTTTTACGGCTTTTAACGGCTTCCACTCCTTCCTGGTAAGTAAATCTGAACATGGTACAGTAATCATAATTGGAATAAATGTCAGAACTGTCTAAACAAATGCTTAGAATTAAATGCAATTAAGAGCAAGGAAATAACTTGAGAAAGGGGAGTGAGTGTTTGTGTGTGTGTGTGTGGGTGTGTGTGGGTGTGTGAGAGAGAGAGAGAAAAAAAATGGGAGCACACTCACTTTATTCGCTAGAGATGATTTGTGTCTGTGCTGATTTCCTCTCCCTTGTTTCCCCTTTATTCAGCACTTCTCCTCAGAGACAAGTGATCAAATTAGCGTTAATTAGCCTATGTGAGTGTGTGTGTGTTTGTGCGTGGTTTTTTTAGCAGACCTAAACTCTCTCACACACACTGTGGAGAAATGCAAACTGATTAGGGTTAGGGTTCCCTTGCTCCTGCTCTAACTGTGATAACATGCAGCGTAAACCACAAATTTTTCATTTTATGAAATATTTCTTGCCTATTTTTTTCTGTTTCTTCTGCCAGAATAAAAGAAAGTTAATTTGTATTAAAAAAAAATAGCTTTCATTTGCTCTAGGTCCCTGTCTCACTTTCATTTAATGTCTTATTCATGATGATCATGTTTGCTACGTCTTCTCCAACATGTCTTCACCCAGCAGTGCCAACCCCCCTTTTCCTTTTCCTCTGATAAATAATCTACGCAACCTACTGTTCAAGCATTCGACTCTTATGACCTCTCAGACCCTAATAAACACAACAATAGTGGTCTTTAAGTTTTACTGTTGCTCGCTCACAGAAAGAAATCAAAGAAGTGTGATTTCTTGAATGTGACATCTGACCTCTACTCTCCCTGAAACATAGCGTCTAAAGGAGTCTATAGGTCTACAGGAAAAGGGAACTAGGTGCTAATGATAGAATAAAAAATCTCCTCCATGCTGCAGGTGAATTAGGAGTTGGAATCTGTAGTGGCATGGTGGACCTATGGGTGGTGGGGTGTTACAAGACAGAATAGTGATGATGCTTGTGTTGAGCAGAACAGAGAGACTATGAACGTATCAATTCTGCACAAGTTGAACCGCTCAGGGTCTAAAGGTGACATCACCACTGCTGGCTGCGCTCTGGAACCTGCTATTCCAGATGGGTTGCATTGCACCATAGTAGTTAGTGTGGCTGTGACAAACACCCGTCTCTGAATGTTAGGGTGCCTGCAGCTTCCTCCGAATGCTCCTTTGCCTCTTCTCAGTATAGGGATGCTAATGCTAATGCTTGTCTCTTGGTCCATGAGTGACACATCTCTAAATGCAGCAGGCTTCTGCTTTTAACTCATGTTGTCCCAGAAGAAGTTTGGAAACCAAATCAATTTTTATTCTGAGCTGTGACCATGCACCACCAGTGAACCATTCTAATATTTGTTTATGTAATGTTTATATAATGTCATGTCTGATGTAAAAGGTACACCAGACTATGTATCACCATCACCATCATCTTCAGGGACTTTTCCTCCAATTTGTTAGCCAAGAAAAAGCTTTTAGGGTGAGCAGCAGGAGGAACATGTTGGACTCCCCACGGTCCTGATGTTACTGTATGAAGCTGGTGGGTGAACAGTAACCAGATCATCTTACAGTGCAAACACTAACATGATGCAGTTGCAGGTTGAGTTTAAAAGGCAGCTTAGTTTTAAAAGCATCACAGGTTGACTACAGTCGGCCCAACTCAGCCCCACTCAGTCTAGGTTAAATGCAATTATTCTCTCCAGAGATAAATGACTTCTACCTTTGTCTGATATTAGAATCCGCTGTGGGCCGTCACAGGTGTGTCACACTGGTGATCTCATCTGCCTCCATGTTTTCACAGGAAGAAATTAGCTCACTGAATGCCAGGAGACAGAAAGCTTTTTTGGTCCGAGTGTTTTATCCACACTGTTGTGTCTATTCATCTCCTACAGTCAGGACATATTTACACAGTGTGAACGAGCAAATATGGAACAGCTGCTTCTCAGAGCCAGCTCCCACTATTCACAAAAACCATTTTTATCCCATGAAGAAAGACTATCATACCCTTAACTTTAATGTGGGAGGGCAGAGAATAATTTTACCTCAGCACCAAGTAGTTTCCTGCTTTATGACTTCCCCTGACTTTTAGGAATATTAACACCTGACGTGATGAATCGTTCAGGGTGAGAGGAGGAAACGATTTCACACACACTCAGGTGTACACAGTATTACAGTATATACAGGAGAGAACAGGAGCAGTGTGATATTAGAGTGAATTGAAATGAAAAGTACTTCTCTCCAGACTAATCCTGCCAACGTCAGCACTCCCAAGCCCAGAGTCCTTCCAGCCTTTCAGTGATAGGTAGATATCACCTCCCAACACACACTCACAGAGGCTGCACACACGGCAACATGCACAGTCAATTAAAGTTCGACCTTTTACCCTTTCTGAACACTGAAGGAGTGTCTGTGTCAGTTTCTCTGTGTGTCACTGAAATAACGTTAGCATGATAGACTGCATGTGTGCTGTATGTAGAGGTTCACACTCGCATACATGCACCAAACAAAAATATAAATGGAGGATTTTTTTTTTCCTGTTTTAAATGAGCTGAAGACATGCACTGTGATAACAATTTGCAAAAACAATTCAACTTCACTTCAACTAGGATTTTTTTTTCTTTCCTGTTCTTCACTCAGCATGAAAATAAAGCAAATGCTGATCTAACAACAATATAATGAAGACAAGTGGAAAATAAACAAAATAAAATTAAGATGAGCAAAACGAGATTAAGACTTTTTTATGCATTCATTAAATTGAAAAAAAATAATTTGATGACAAGTTACATTTATGTATATAACATGTTTTCACATACTTGAAAGAGATTATAGGATTTTCAATATTTCCCTAAGTTTGGCTCCTGATCAGGCTCAAATGAGCTGATCATTTGAATCAGGTGCGTTAGAGCAGGAAGCATCTACAACATGCAGGACAGTGGCCCTCCAGGACCGGAGTTGGACACCTCTGATACAACATAAAGAAAACAATCATTCCCCTCTGTAGCACAAACCAATACCTAAAACCTAATCTCTGAAGTCTGTTGTCTTCCGTTTCATGGGTTAAGAATTTCACACTGTATATAACCAGGTTAAATTCACATATTCATGTATAATTTTATAATAATCAAACTACCTAAAAATATATTTGGAGGAGAAAGAGTGCTGGATCTGACCTGCTCCCTATCCTGACTATCGGGCAGTTGTGTGTGATACACTCTGTCAGTAGCAGGGTAGCCACGCCCCGATGTATCATCTGCTTTATAGTCCATTTTCCACTAAATGGACTATCATTTAAAAAGTTAACATCACGCTGTATTGAAAACGACTTGAAACCTGAGAGTGTGATCATAATTTCATTAGGAAAATGTTAGTTGAGATAATAAATCAAGCGAGAAGTAGATTCATCCTTACGTAGACTTCGAAACAATCTGACTTCTTTGTACAGGCCACAGCGCTCATGTTAGGCTGTGTTTTGATGTGATTCAAGCTTATTTTGATTTAAATTCTTAATTAATGAGCACTCACGTGTAAAGTGTTTTGATGGATGTTTAGAACTTCTGTTAACAAGTGTATTTGATGAAAAATATCGTGCGATATGATTGAAAGCACTGGTGGGAAAAAAAAAGATGGGGTTAGAAAATTTTACTACTGGCTCACTCAAATGTTTAATAAACATTTAAATGTCTTTTTGCAGAGCAGATAACGAGGTACTTGTGAAATCCCTCAGTGTGTTTCACCTTTTGCTCATCCGGTCTTTAAGTTTATGTGATGAAACTCGTTTCAGACGTGTTGCAGTGAAAGTCTTTCAGACAGTCAGACATGAGTCTAGCATGTGTGGAATCCCTCCATAATTACCGCCCCTCTCCACTTCTTCTTCTGATAAGAAATGACTGGGGTTGAGGGAAGTTCAAATAGAAAACACCCTGCGCCTCTGGTCATGTTCACCCCTCAGTGTGATAATGGTCTCTTGAGATCACAAAGGCCAGAGAGGAAGGAGGAAAGATTTAAAGTAGCGCTTAGAGAATAATCTTCACTCTGTGACTGCAGGAGGAGCGCACAGATAAGGTCAGCCGGACCCGAGAAGAGCAGCCTACTCCTGTTTTCCCTTTTACTCTTAACTGATAGTGTAAAAAATACATACATTTCAGAACATTAAAAGGCCAAATTGATTCTGCCAGCATCCGGATGCTGTTACAGAATGCTTCCAGTGTTTTTGTACTAACTGGACTATAGAAAACATGGAAGATCTTTTCTTCCACTCATGTTTGTCAACCACATTTGTTGAGAATGTAAGGGTAAAAAATGCAAATAAATACCAACAGTGGAAGGTTTGTGCTATCAATGGGGTAAACAAAAACTTTTGTGACTGTGTCTTATAGGTTGTGATGCAAAAAGATAAACCTACCAAAGTACACAGGAATCCTTAGATGACTTTGCACACATACACAGGCACACACACACACACACACACACACACACACACACACACACACACACACACACACACACACACACACACATACAAGGCTGACAATGCTGGCTGTACATGAAAAAGTATGTTCTATGTTCAAGAAATGTAAGATGTAGTGGTTAACACTGTTGCCCCACAATTAGAAGATTGTGGGTTTGAGGCCTTGGGCCTTTCTGTGTGGAGTTTGCATGTTCTCCCCATGCCTGCTTGGGTTTCCTCCCAACGTCCAAGGAAGGATGTTTAGGTTAGCTGCTGACTCTAAATTGTCCATAGGTCTGAGTGTGAGTGTGAGTGCTTGTTGGTCTCTGTCTGTTGGCCCTGTAACTGGCATCCTGTCGAGGGTGTACCCGGCCCTCACCCAATGTGAGCTGGGATTGGCTCCAGCACCCCCTGCTACCCAAAAATGGATAAGCAGTAAAAGATGAACGAATGAATGAAGAAATGTAAGAGAAAACTGATGGTCTTTCGGTCAGCCTAGCCATGACATCAACATGTTGTTGTCCAAAACCATGACTACTAAATAACTGTAATTAAATTATTGCATGAAAAATCATGGCGCTCTAGCAAACCAAAGCAAAACTAAATGCAAATGATTTATTATAGACAAAGGGGAGCAGGTGTAGCCTGACTGTTTTTATCACATAGGCATACATGATCCAAAGAAACCGCCCCATATTCTGCCGCTCTCTGCTGTTTAAATCAAATCAAATCAGATTTATTTGTATAGTGCCAAATCATAACAAAGTTACATCAAGGCACTTTACATATAGAGCTGTTGAATAACAAAGGCATATAATAGACAAAGTGAGTGAGAAAACGTAATTTTTCCAACTTTTTCTGTAAGTTCTTACTTTTATTGAGTAAAAAAAAGAAACATTGAGGTTGGCCTAAACAGAAGGGCTTCATCCTCTGGCGAGTAAATAGATATGAAATCATAAGAAGTTTGCTCCACAGTTTTGCTCCTCTTCTTCTTCTTCTGCTTTGTCTTTTGCATAAATAGTTCATGGTCACTTCAGCATCTGACCTTATTGCCCTCTTTTTTGTACAAGGAAACTTGCTGTACCCAATGACTGCTGGCTCAAACATTTTCATTATTCAAAACACATTATGCAAGCTATTCAGCAGGTGGGAAAGCACAACCCCCCCCACCCCCGCCTCACCTCAGTCCACTCCTCTGTACATTTTCCCTGAGGAAATCCTTAGCAAGTGTTTATGTGTGTGTGTGTGTGTGTGTGTGTGTGTTTGTATGTGTGTCTGTGTGCTCCAAGGTACTTTGGGGCACTCTGTACCCATTAGTCAGGGCAAGCAGACAGGGACATGGCAGCAGTGGAGCACAGGAACAAGTGGGTGAGAAAGGGAGGAGACAGACTGGAAGAGAGATGGAGAGAGGCCAAAAATAGTTCCCTGGGTGCTAAGGTACTGTTGAAATATTTGGGAATTTTGAAAGTGTAATAGAAAGCCACACACACACGGCAGTGGAAAAGGTAAAGTGGGCAAGCACCAGGTTGTTTTTTGGCTCTGAATAGAGTGTATCTAGGTGCACACACTTGACCTAAGTGTCTCAATGTAACAGAAAATCTCCATCACAGACAGCATCTGCAGTATCACTGTTCTTATTGAGAGTACCATCAATATTACAGCATATGCTACACCCAAGTAGTTTGCCACATGGAGTCCTTGAATTCTGATCCAGGTTTGAGGGGGTTCCCCCAAAACCCCCTGAGGGTGTACATATTATAGATTTAGATTTATGGGTTCTTGGCAGGAGAGGCAGCAAAATTCTATTCAGAGCAAAAACAGCTCTGTATTAATGAGAGAGGTCAGAGTTCAAGCAGAATTGACAGAGTGGTTGGATGGAAAGACTGCAGTCATTCAGAAAACCACTCTTCAACCCTGTTGACAAAAGAGAGGCTTCCAAATGAACAACGCTTCTCAGAGGGAAGTTTCAATCAAGGCTTTTGTGGGCCAGTGTATGTGTGTCTGTGTGTTTTACATCAGGTGTGTTTAATGAAACTCTGCATATGTGTGTGTGACCAGGTTGTTTTTGTGAAGCAGACTAGCGGCTATCTTGGAGCTTGAACAGGCATCTCAATCACCTTTTATTACAGTTAAATAAAGGGATGAAATTTGGGTTTGTATGTGTGTGTGTGTCACAGAAGAATGGGTTAGGTTTGGCAGGATTTTATGTGTCTCTGTGGACAGTGTGTGACTGTGTCCATGCTGTGCTTCAGGTTGGGGTTAAAAATGCGCACACATATTCACACAAAGAAAGACACATCTCTGAATGTTTAAAATAATTACAGCCAGTAGACTGGGCACTGAGCAGAATGGAAGTGTCACTTTGGGAAATTGTATTTTTATTTACTGCACCAGGTCCCTCCCTGCATCAGTTCATGTGGATGTGCCTTTTACACTAACTCCAAGTGTATGTGTATATACATGTGTGCATCTGTGTGCATGTGGCCTTTTGCAACATTCTTCCAGTGGAAGACGTCTAAACAGAAAAAAAAAACAAAACGCTTTTATCACTTACAGATAAAGCATCAACAGCATCCTGCCCTTGCTTTTCAGCAAAGCAGCAACCTCCACGGTGGAGGAAGAGGTGCTGATTGATTGGAGAATCTTTTGTATGGCAGCTGGATAAAATGAATTCAAGTTATTTTACGATCATACTTAGATTTCCTCCATCATTTCCATACACAAGGTTTTCAAAATAACTAAAAGAAATACTTAATCCCACGCTATTATCCAATGGTGGTTCTTACAACTGGACTGGATGGAAGTTGGTGATCATCAGATTGTCATAGACTTTATATAAAGTGGATATACAAGTCTGACTGTAATGAAGTGAAATTAATTGAAATTCATCCTGCTTTTACACTTAATTTATCAACTTAGTAAACATTTGTGTGTTGAGTGCATGGTCTCCATTACTCGTTTAAGTCAGGGTAGGCATTAGGCCACTGGGGCTACTGTGTGATTCACAGACTGTACAGTCTGTAGAACACACAGTGATCTATATGACAATTTTCATGGCTGCTTTTTGTGGCTTTGCCTATTCTTACGTCACACTATACAATGTAAGATACTTTCGCGTCTTTTGTTTTTGTTAACTCAGATCAAGTAGCCCCCAACTTTTGCCAGACCATGGCTTTAGGAAAGAAAGAGACAAAAATTTGGTCATTGATGAATTGATCAGGTCCCAGGTTTCCGTGTGGTTCGCATTTGATCCAAATCCCCTAATTTTCATGCATACCCCAATCCCCCACTTTTTGTGCCCAGATCGGCAATGGATTAGCATATCCTGTAAAACCATGTGAGACAGGGCTCATTGATCGGGCACATGACACATGGCACATTCATGGAAACTGGGGCATGGAGTGCAGATGTGGAGCAGTAGATCTGGTTAGGGAAGTCCCATTTGGGAGGTAAGACTGCTCCAGTCAGCTGTGCGGTTGTGACCTTTTGTTAGCAGGAAAGGTAAACTTGTTCTGCTAAGGCGCTGGCTCGTTGTGCTTTTTACTATTAATATTCCCCTCCAACCAAATTATGAGAGATGCAACTAAGACTAACTAAGTCTATGAACTAAAATCATAGATTTTTCACTGTGAATTCAGTCCAGTTATTAGCTACATCACTTAACTGAACTAAAATCCCAAACACAGCCATGGTTGCACAGGTGGGCACGTATCCAACTCCCAACAAAAACATCTGCTTCATTACCTGCTACATGCTTTGCTCTTTCTAGCTCTTGTTTGGTGTCAGACAGGTCATATACAGGGGGCTTTTCAGAGCTTGAAAACTGATTGAACCAAAATATTTCTGTTTCAGACATAGAATTTATGAACTTAAACACTCTGTATGGCTGAAGGAAATGGATTCATCCATGTGAGTGTCATTTTCCACATGACTTATAACCATCTGATGCATTTGTGCTGCATAAAGATGATTACTGCATCAAGTTTGGGGATCTCAGGAGTGCACAGCTCTTGAACCCAAGATATTTTTTATGGTCCCAGAAATATAGATTTAATGTCTTTTTTATTATAAAGCAGGTTTTTGTGTTATGTAAATACTGTGAAAGTGTAAAAGTGCTCTGTGCCATAAAACCCCATGTGCCACAGTGCCACATAACTGTGCTATAAAACTAGCCACTAAGGATCTATTAACTTTGTGATGTCACAACCATACAGGGTGCTACGGCTACAGAATGGACCTCCTGGATCCACTGACCATATTTTTATTGTTTTAACTTCTACTATTAACACAACAGTAGCAAGCAACGGAAGACGAAGCTCATATATACAGTATATACTGCCTGAGATTCAAGTAGACTAATATTGGAGTGTATTTCAATTTGAGTTTCCTCTCCAATTGTCACTGACCTCCACTGCGAAGCCACAGTGGTAGGGTGCGATCTGCTAGGCAGCACTGGCCCAATGTCACTCAGGAAAACAGTCAGCCCATCACTATAGGGAGTACGACACAAACAATACAGAGAGAAGGGTGAGAAAAGTGCTGTGAAACTGGAAAAGTGCATGTAGAAAATGCGACATAAAAATTGAAATATGCGACCTTCAGTGAAGACACTGAAACTGAAAAGAGCTTTGTCCAAAGAAGAAAGTTCACTCATCAAGGTGAAATATTTTCTCAGCACTGGAAAGTGCTGTCAGTTCACAGTTAGCACTTGTGATCGCTAATAAGTGAAAATTATCTTGTTTTCAGTTTCTGTTTTCCTGTCAGTATATTTGATCCCAGTGTTGACAGTCCTCCAGAGCAGATGGAGGTATTTTGAGCCACTGTGACGATCTGGGCTTTAGAGTAAAGCTGGATCACAACACACAGAAAAGTGAGCTCTTTTTCTAGAGTTTAGTTTGTTGAATATTGGTGATACTGATGTATTTTGACTTGGACATTGATTGTTCATTTTTTAAGTCCAAGTGGGATATTGTCCCTGTCAGTTTCACTGCCCTCTGAAGCTTTTTGTTTCTCAGCCCCTCCATCCCTCTCACTCTCCCATCATTGCTCTCTGTCCTATCTCCCTTGTGTCTATTCTTCTGTCTCGCTGTCTCTCTCTGGCTTAGACAGAAAGAGTGCAGTGATGGAGAGCCCCTATGAATAATGTAGTGTTGTTATCACTCTGCTCTGGTTCCTTTTACAATGAATCGGTCTTAAAGCATCAAAAATTTACCAGGGCTTCTCTCTCCATTAAAGGGAATGGCTCCTGCAGAGGCCCAGGCCAAGGACTTGGAACAATACAATTTTACCCACAAAAACCATGTTGGAGCTAAAGCGTATTCAGAACTATCATAAAATTTTATTTATTTTCATTACCATCTGGGTTAGACCAGATTTCATTATCAACTCGATTGAAGGATGATCTGGAACCAAACCGGCCACATGCATATGGTTTCCTGGGCATCCCTATGCTTCTGTGTGAAACCCAAAGGAACAACTTATTTCACTCATTCACACTGAATGAAAACACTGTTACTTGTCCTTATCCACCTCCGAATGAATGGGTTGTAGTTGGGAAGGCTTGATTTCCCCTGCTCTCTTATTCAGCTGTATCAGCACTGGCTCAATTGTACACTATTGATAAAGTCCCTGTCCAAGGCACTCTCATTTGATTGAGCTGGCCACAGCCTATTTCTACAGCCAGGTTAGAATCATTTAGCCTAATAGCTCTCAGTGGCCACGGCTGACAGTCAATACTGTATGCATGCATGCCTGCATGTGTGTGTGTAGCAGATCAGCTTGTGCTATCCTGAGAGCAATCCCATGGTCTAATACCCCTGAGGCTTTTTGACTTATTAAAGCACAGACAGACAGAGAAAGGGAGAGAGGGGGAAAAAAAATACAATAAGCATGCAAACAAATACAGTAGTGTTTCAATTTACCTGAGCACACACGTGCACATAGATCCGAACAGAACGAGGTCAGTCCTTACGGGAATGAGATTGGTGGCTCATAAGGGCTCATGATATCTGGGCGAGTCCCAAAGGCAAGCTGGAGATTGCTAGTACTTATCCAGCCAAGCACTTAATGTCCTGTTCATTCTCATGGCATCCCCAGAATTATCGGTGTGTGTTTGCTATAAGACAAGTGAGTCATTTCACCTATCAACATCACTGAAAACATACAAACTAACAATTATTTCACCCTGTTAATATGTATTGCATCCAAAGTGTAATATGTACTACTTCTCTGTTAAAGACTCACTCAGTCTTGCACACACCAACTGGCACTTAACACCCACGAGAGCACCAAATGCGTGATCAGTGTTAATCCGCTGATAAAAAATAGTCCTTGACACATTTTTGATTTGTTTTGCTTGAGCTGCCTTTGTTAAAAACGACAAAATTCCCTTTTTCTTATTTGATGAGTAAAATGAAAGAAGAAAATATATAACACACATAACACAACGTAATATTACACAACAGCATACTGTACCCTGCTGCAGTTGGTCATAATAACTGACAGCTTTTCTTATTGTTATTGATTTATATTTTGAGTTGTTGAGAGGGTGAGATAAATAGATCGAAAAAGTTCCACACAATTTTCTTAGGGACTAACAGACTGTTTATAAAAGTGGACCATAAATTCCAAGTCCAAAGAGTGAAGGAAATACTAAAAGGCCTTGAACTTGCATTCACTCTAAAGACCATTGGGGCAATGGATCCCCTGCTTGTAAAGAGAAGTCAGTTTGTATTTATTTTTATGCGAAAATGGTCCTTAATCTCACTTGATTGATGACATCAGCGTTTTCTTACCAGCCATTTTTCTATGCATTTATGGTTTCAGTCTTTAGTTTCAAGTCTTCCTCAATTCAACATGATGTTCAGTCATAATTTTTTTTAATGATGGTTTTTTATTAAGTAGAAAGTTGATCATAAAGCGGGCTCTGTATCAAGTTGTTGCTACAGTGTGATTGGCAGACTGTGCCATTCAAGAAAAAATTTGACAGGGGCAGCCATATTAATAACTAGAGGATTTAGAATAGCAGTACAAGCCAATGGATTATGTCACCATGGGTTACTATACCATTTGGGGTCAAGGCAGAAAACCTACATGTGCTAGGAGGATGTGAAGCTGGGGCAGTTGGGAATATCAACTGGTGGGAATAACTGTCTTAAAAAGTGAAAACAAAATTCCAATACTGGTTTGTAAAATACAGCAATAACGTTTGTCATTCAGCTGTAGTGTTAAGTAGGATTAGTGGCATGAATTCCAACACACAGCAGAATTACTTACTAGAGGAAAAGAATTTAAACTATTCTCTCTGACTTTTATTCAGGCTTTTTAAAAATAATTTGTGGACAATAACTGGATCTCTATAAGGAGAAAGTAGAAGTACCAAATCATCTTTTTTTTTTTTTTCTCAAGTACTTAATATATCATGAGACCATGGACCAGACTGGGTTTTATAGAGTGTGTGTCTATGAATAAGGTACAAACACACATTCACGCAGACACACATTCCGGCAGAACTTGTCTCTGTGTGTGTGTGTGCGCGCGCGTGTGTGACTACCCTGAATGTGTCTTCTTCCACTGGGTGTGCCGGCAGTGTCAGTGGCTTTGTGCCGGGGTCTGATTGAATCGGGCACAGAGGCAGATTTACATATGTTTGCCATTGTTATGGGGTTTAGTGAATATCATGTAGCAGGCCTAGAGGGAGCTGGCAGCCAGCGGACCTGCGACACACTCTGAATCCTAAACAGTCTCTCCTCTCCACCAACACCACCACGCCACTCCTTCATGAACATGATTTCTGTTTCACTTGCTCTCTCTCCCTCCTTGTTGCTGGTTTTCTTGCTCTGGCTATAGCTATGGTCTCGCACGCACACACACACATACAATGTCTCTCTCAGACACACGTACACAGGGGTTGGATCGTGGAGTGTCCCCGCTTGGCCAGCGAGGGACTGGGAGTGTTGGCCAATTTCTGCTCAGCCAAGTGTTAAATTAGATTCCGTTGCCTCTCTGTCAGAGTCCTGTGTGTGTGTGTGCCTGTGTGTCACACATTCATGCATAACTCACTCACAGTGACTGGGTCACTGTCACACACACCCACACACACACACACACACACACACACAGACTAATGTTCATAGTAGGAGATTCTTTGCAGGGTATGTAAGTTTCCAGAACTGCATTTCTTTCTCGTGGTGATGGTGATGATGGTGAAGATGATGATGATGACAATAATGATGGTGATAATGATGCATGTTATTGTAAAACAGAGTTGACTAATATTTATTCATGCTGGAATCAAAACATCTCTTGCTCTGTTGCTGCATATATACAGTTATTCTGTTTTTGCTTATTCCCCATCTTTTTTTGCTTTAAATAATAATCATATAATAGCATAATCATTTACATGAAGGACACTTGCGTGTCTGTCATTTATTTGATTAACCTGATAACTGTATTGATCACCAATGTGTATTATCAATATCTAGATAATGATACATGTTCCATCCAGCTTATCCATCAGAGTTGCAGGGGAGCTGGAGTTGATCCCAGCTAGAACTTCTAGCTACCCTAACCCTCTTTGCCTATCTCGCTTTCATTTATAGGTACAAGTAATAGTATGGTCTAAAGTGAGATGTCCATGTCTAGCTTCTACAAATCCTGTGGACTAGTGCTCAGAAAATCCTCACGGCCCATGTTTGTGTTCGGGGGAACTGAGCTTTAAAACCAGCCTTTGAACATGGTGATGTCACAACAGAGCAGTCACCTCCTGCAGCCCACCTGGTGCGAGTGTGGCTTCTTGCCAGTCGTCTTTTCAATATCTCCAATTACTTTTTTCGCCTTTTAATATTTTCAAAACATTTCCAGACTTTTTCATGTTTTCTTAACTAAGACTGGAACTGAGAGCCTCTTCTCTGTTTGGCCAGCCAGCCTAAGGTCTGGAGGCAAGTCTGAGAGACAAGACGTAAAACTAGACTGAAATGTTTTTGGTTCTGGTGTTTCTCATTGTTGCTGCACCTAATTTTCAGTATTTTCTTAAACTAAGCAACCAGCTGCAAAGAAGACAGACTGCTTCCTGTTTACACCAATGCACATGTGAATAGTCATGTGAAGTAAGCTGAGTTGAATTAGTCCACATGCAGATTGTATCATTTTGAAATTAAAACATACTAGCATTGATGTAGCTTCGTGGTCGGCTTTGGCGTCCAAATGAGGTTCCACGTAAATAGCAGCAAACAGGTTCAAGGTCTAACTACATGTAGTTCAGAAAATGCCAGCAGGTTCAATTTTATCAACAATAAAATAATAATAAACAAGTTAATACACTGAACTTTAACACACAGTGTTTTAAGGGATCCATGCTGCTCTATTCTTTATTTCTCTTTAGTTGCAAAGTCTTCATTTCAACCCCTCTACCTCAGTATTTTAGGTGAGGGAACATGTTAAATCTAATGAAAGTGGAATCCAACTATTTTGCTTTTGGTGTACTGACAAAATGTCTGCAGTGCTTTTTTGGGTGAGTGCTCTTCTGCTTTTCTACAGTCTTACTCTCCTACATATTTTTTTTCTTTCCTCTTTCTGTCCTCTTTTCTGTCTAATGTCTGCAGTGCACATCAATATTAATCGCTCCCTAAAGCAACAGGTTTCTGGTATGTTCCTACAGTCTGGCCAAAAAAGCTGCATAAGGCAAAAGCACTGCAGTTTGTACAAGCATGAGCACTACAGCCTTTCTGAGGCTGAGGATTTGTTGGTGGGCACTGTGTCTTGAGTACTTATATATTTATTTATTTTTTTGTAGAAAAGGTGATGTGACTGCTTTTACATCTGTGTATGGGTGTGTGTGTGTGTGTGTTTTCATGTGAATGGCTGATTAGCCTCCCCAGCTCTCTGCACCAACCTCTGTGCTTTGTCTCTGTCAATCTGTGATAATTAAGCTGTAGCGATGGGAGCATGGGGGGAAACAGACAGTGTGTACCAAGTTCCATGGCACTCAAACATACATACACTCATGCACTGTGTGTGAATTGTTGGCTTCATTTTGACTCTGGTCCTCTATCATATCTCTTCTGACTCCCTCTCTCACTTTTAGATCATTACAATATATTACATCCTACACACATACACACACAAAACTGTGCAACAGGGCATGTGTGTATGTGTGTGGGTGGGTGCTCTGGAGCGTCCCTGCCCAGTGGAGAGCTTGGATAATGGTTAGTAGGAGTAGAGAGAAGCCCTGGGCTACTTTGGAAAATAGCTGAAGAGAAGGGAATCAATATTAGACATACATCCACTGTCTAAGTGTGCGTATGTGTGTGTGTGTGTGTGTGTGAATTTTTATCCTGCAATGAATGAAGCTCTTTCATTCACACACCATATACATACTATATACACACACCAACACTTCTGGCACAATGGATTTGTTTACTCTGCCATCAAAGTGGCTGGATTAAACATTCCAAATAAAAATGACTCAACCATTGCTGCAGATGTTCAGGGTCTTCAATCTCTCACCAGTAGCATTCATTCACAATGTTTGTGTGCTTAAGGACTGCAAAATGTATTTTTCTGAAAAGTCATTGAAGTAGAAACAAAGGTGTTTTGTTTTTGTGTCTTTGCTCAAACTATCAGTGCTGTTAATATTAAACAGACTGTTAGTATTATCTTATATTAAAAAAATGCTCCTTCTAAATATTTTTCTATTTCCAAGTTAAAGTTTATATTTTAGTTTTTATGTTTAGCGACACAATCAGTAACTTTAGGTTCAACAAAGGACCACTGACATTTAGAGTCT
This sequence comes from Echeneis naucrates, assembly GCF_900963305.1. Taxonomy (NCBI): domain Eukaryota; kingdom Metazoa; phylum Chordata; class Actinopteri; order Carangiformes; family Echeneidae; genus Echeneis; species Echeneis naucrates. Next base: position 15,677,862 of record NC_042529.1, on the reverse strand, counting down.
TGTGATGCTTATGAGTGTAATGCATTCTAAACCTAACCAAGTAGTTTTGTGCCTAAACTAAACCAAACCATTATTGGCACAATTATTTTTACGGTACAGCTTGCCTAGAAAGAGAACCTTTGCATCATAAATCAACTGTTTCTGCAGAGGACCTGTAGGAGAGTCTTTGCCTGTGTGTGTGAGAGAGAGAGAGAGAGCCAGCATCATGCATGTGCAACATGTGTAAGTGGAGCTGGAGTCCATTAGACATCAGGCATGGCGCTCCACTGAGCCAAGGGAAAATAAACTCAATAAGGGATAGACAGAGGAAGATAGAGAAAGGCAGAAAGAGACGGGTGGCTGATGCAGAGAGATAGATGCAAAGATGGAGGGAGAGAGGGATGGATAGTATGATTTAGCTGATAGGAGAAATCATTTACCAGCGCAATTTGTCGACAAGGATCTGGGGATGTCTCAGTGTGTCAGCGCCTCAGTCACTTTGATTGATGATGGATGTTCACTGACTCTAACACTCGCTCGCTCACTCTGTCTCTAGCTCTCTTCCTCCTCAGCTCCTATTCCTGATCCCTCTTTGCTACCTAAACCCCAGTAGGGCAAACCCTCTGTGTGTGTGTCTGTGTGTGTGTGCACAGGGAGATGTATCACACCTCAGCTCATGATTTAGGCATATTATAATGAAAACTTCCAGGTGACGCATTTTCCCTGCAGCTCTAACTTCACACACTCCACTGCCATTATTTAACTCGACTGTCTTTGTTCATGGCTCACTGCTGGTGTGTGGGTGTGGGTCTGTGTGTGTGTGTGCACGCGGGTGCTCATTTGTGGCGGTGGATGTGCTTGTCTCCAGTGTGTGTATTGACCAGGTGTGGCCATATATCAGCTCAGCTCTTTATCAATGCGGTGAGGCAGGGAGGCCTATTGATGTGGCTCCTTGTTTTAGTGAACCAAGACTAGCCCCAGGCCACATGTCCACCCCGCATAGACTCTCAGATTAACAGGGAGAGGAATCAGACCACAGTATGGGAGCCATATTCAGAGCCTAAGAACACCGGCAACATATGTGTCCTGATGCACACTTTTAAGGCTCACTTTCTGAATACAGTGTGCGTTTCTCTGTAGACTGACTGCTCTGATATTTTTGCCGTGTTACTATAAAACCTAGATCTGCTTTTTAGTATTAGTTTATAAAAAGACACGGGCAACTACCTTCCTACTATATGGGACCTTTAAGCTGTCAGCTTTTAGCAGCCTTTAACAACGAACATTTCCCACATGTTCACAAGATGTCACGGGTGAAAGGTCACTGCTTGATGGACTGAGGCCAGTCAGGCAGCTGCAAGAAGGGACAGAAGGGACTGAATGATGCAGACAAGAGAGAGAACAATTTCAGTTAAAATGCTCGGAAGATGACATGAATTCAAGGTCCACTTACGTTCAGCAGATAGATTTGCTCAGCTGTAAGCTGCAAGTTGTAACATTTACTTTTATTACTTTTTAAATCGTTTAAGGTGCTCAGGAAAATGGGACATTTCCAAGGTAAGCAGTCAGGATAATAGTTTTACCAGCAAGAACTCTAAAACCACAAAGGGTTAAAATTTCGAGATGAATGTATGTTTGGTACTCATCACCTGAACCAATTTTCACCAAACTTGTAGAGATGAGTCAGTGTTCAGGAAAGAGTTTGGGGCAGAAGCTGATCATTAAATCTCCTTTACATTTAGCTTTTTTCTTTCTCTGATGTCTGTTGTATGTTGTTTGACATTGGCCTCAGCAGAGGTCTGTGCTCTCTGAGTGCCCTTCAACTTAATGTTGTAATTTGGCTATTAAACTCAAGGAGGACATTTATATTATTAATAAAAGTCAGTGAAACAAAAACCTTCAATGGGAGCTTGTATTGAGTTACAGAAACAACAGAGGCTGGAAGGTGACGTCAAGACTTTTGTTCACTATTAATCTTTTCCCAGGTCAAGTCGAGTGAATTTTTATTTATATAGCACCAGATCAAAACAGAGGTTATTTCAAGGCTTTTCAGTGGAGCTAGTCTAGCTCTTATCATTATTATAGTGACTACAGAGACCCAACCGTTCTCACCATGAGCAAGAATTTGGCACCAGAGGCAAAGAAAAATATCCTTTTAACCAGATTAAGCCCACAGAAGTATATATGCTTCCAAATATCCTTTTAATTATTAATGTTTTGAGTTGGAGATGTGCTGTTTTTTTATCCATAAACTGCAAAATGTGATCTTTCTTGCAAGCCCAGATTCATTTACTTAAGTCAGTATACTTAAAAGAATTAGGTTGGATTTGGATGAGTCTGACTCTTTGACTGGAAAATTGCTGCTTTACTCCTGTGCTTTCATCTTCTCACATTTCTACACTGGACACTTTCAAGTGTAATGTCATGGCCAAACAGAGTGTCTCATTCAGAGGTCTAGCTGTCAGTTGCTTATATCGCTAAAGTCTCTGGGTTCAATCCTGTATTTTTTTTATCACAGAGTGAGGGGACATTGCTCTGAGTTTATTTTTGTGACATAATACATGGCCATTAAGATGTGTAGAGCATATTTAGAGCATTAGAAGTCTCAGAGTTGAGTTTTTATCATTAGATCTTAAACAAATGAGCAGAACTCAGATAAAAGATAGAAACTTCAAATCAGCTGTAGAACAATACAAACACTTATGTAATCATCTGTTCTCCTGTTTTGGTGTTAAGAGTGTTTCTTATCAATACAATAAGGCAAATTTAATGTAATTTTTTGGGTTAGGGTTTGGGAGCAATAATCTATTACAGTGAACAAAAGTCTTTATTGAAGGACATATATAATGAAAGTTTTCCTGCTTGTGGACTTATTAAAAAATGTCAAAACATTATGAGGCAAAACATAAAAGCTGTAATGGGAGTTCCAGATATTGTCCTCTGGATCTGGTTTGAATTTGAACTAATATCTGAAGCTATGGCTCCTGTTTCTTGGCCTGTCGGACCATCACTGTGATCTCAGATCTTAGCAAGGCAAGAACGCATGGATGAGACCCACAAAGAAAAAAAAAGCCTGCACTTCAAATATTGTCAGTTGAAACTGCTAGTGAAGCTTGAAAACAACTGTTAGATTGTGTGTGTGTGTGTGTGTGTTTGCACAAGGTGAGAAGAGTATTTATTTTGCCTGTTTGGACATCAGAAATTATTTCAAAAAGCATTACTTGTATCCAGCTGTAACAAGCACAACAAAGTCCTGTTTCATTATTGATAGGTTGACTCGTTTGCTGCTGGAGATTCATTTTTTTCTTCATTTGTATGTGAAGTGAGTAAACCCTAAATTGAGCAAAATGCTTTTCTGCACTGGGGAGTCGACAACGACTGCCAGGAACGATGTAGCCACAGTCAGCGAGCCATCGGCAAACTGCTTTGTTATGCTCAACACCATCAATCTCCATGCATAAGAATAGCCAACTTCAATACCGCTATCGATCAGAGAAACCTTTGGAAACAGTTAAGGTCAGAGCCTCGTCCCACCTCAAAAAGTTGCTGTGATTGATTTATAAATTTTTAAGCCATTTTCAATCAAGTTTTGGAACAGCGTGGGAGAGAAGTGGAGAGCTAATATGTCAGATGAATTCATCATCATCGGATGGAGGAAACAGGCATCTGACAGGCGTCTGAATTAGGATGAGCTAGGGCAGGGGGCAAAAGAGCGGGAGGCTCACGGTAAAGGAAAGGGATGAGGAGGGAAAATCACACTAACTAAAGCCAATGCAGAAAAACGAAGAAGAAATGCCAACTTCTATTAGAAATGTAGATTTCAAAACAGAGCTTGTCATCCAAGGCTTATCAGTTAATTGATCTTTCTCATCTCTTGTAATGGACGCAATTTCCATCACTTTCCTTTGGTTTACGTACTTCTCACTCCCTGTGTCAGCATTTGCATGTGCGTGTTTGGCAAGCACCTTTCCACAGAGAGATTTAGGTGTGGGGGAGGTGGTTTGTATTGTGATCGAACAGATTTCCTGTTCTACGAATAAACCCAATGTATGAAGGACACACATTCACTGCTTCTCTCTTTTCTTTTCTTCTGCTTTTCACAGACAGTTTATTTCTCAGGCTTACACAAAAAGTACTTGCTACATGTGATTAAAAGGGCAGGTCCAGGGACTTTGTCTTTCCTCAACATTGCAAGATGGTCTCTTCGCTGTGGTATTCACAATTTGGATCTTGATGTAAAAATATGACATACTGATGGCAATGAAATGAGTTTGTACAGTTTGCTACAGATGTGTAGAATTGTTTGGGTTTTGCAAAAGAAGTGAATGCCCTCTACTGAGTTCCTTTCTAGTTTCATGAGTGGTCAGTTCATTTTTGACTTCCTGTCTTGTCACTGGTAGGATTTTAAGACCAAACAATGGCTTTTATTCAAACTCACTTCCTTTCACATTCACTGTCTTCCTTCTTGCCCCATCATTCTTCTAGCTAATCACCGCATTAGCTTCACCATAACGATTATCATTATTGGATGTTTTATTATTCATTTCTTCCAGAGATTAAACATTGTTTTGGTATTTGGGCCTTTGTTTGATGGCAGACAGTTCAGATGCAGACAGCAAAGAGTGAGTAATGCTGCAAAACAAGGGACACCTACCATGAAGTGCTTGCTTGGATAATTACTTAAATCTTACATTTAAATCATCTTCAGTCGGGAATTTTTGTTTCTGGACTTGAAGAATTTCACTAAACTTTCCTATCAGCTTGCTAGAAAAACTCCTCTGTGTTTTCTGGGATAGGTTAACCTGAAACTCCTAGTATACTCTAAAGTAAACTACGTTGTACAAAGTGCTGTCTGACCATGTGTAAAGGCTAAAAGTTTATATGGCCTCCAAAAGGCCCCATTTTCTGTTAAAAAAAAAAAAAAAAAACCATCGTAGAGAGAAGTATGACTCAATAAATAATACAAATAGCCACTTTCAGAGTCTCTCTAAGGAGGCTCGCTAGGTGTTTCACTGAGTTGTACTCATGGAAAGTGACAGGAAGTCTTTTGAAGAGTGGGAAAGGAGTTTGAGAGGAAAGAGCAGGACTAATTTCACCATAGGGTGTGCGTGGGGGAAATTTGTGTTGGCTAATTATGATGGAAGGGTTTGGCCATTTAGGAAACCAAGCTTGTGGTAAACCTGCCATTATTCACAATATATAACTTTTTGCATTTGTAGAGATAGATTTGACACCATAACACAGTAAACCATTAAGAAGCAAACCTTTCTGAGCAGTTTTCCTCCTTTCTTCTCCTCTTTCCTTCTCCCTTGTTGTCTCAATCCACCCATGCAGGGTAACCAAGAAGCCCCAGCTCCCCCTGAAGCGATGGCCCAGCCCTTCCCACCAGCCCAGTACCCCCCTCCACCACAGAATGGAATCCCTGCAGAGTACGCCACGCCCCACACCCACCAACCGGCCGACTATACGGGACCAAGCACGGTGGCGGAGCACGCCCTCACACTGTACACGCCGACGCACACACACAGCGAACAGCCAGGAAATGACAGCAACACCCCCACCCTCACAGCCAACACAGTAACGGTGAGTCTGCAGTTTATGCTCACGGTATTTATCAGGGACCCTTGTGTAAGACAATACATTATGTCACAACCCTCCTGATCTTCATGAAGCATGCAGACTGTTCAGTGTATTCTTATTAAGAATTTGGCATCAGAAAAGGTTAAAAAAGTTTTGGGGCCTTGACTGATGATCTGGTAGTGAATGTAATTTTCTGAGGGTTTTGTTAAACAAAGGGCTAAAAATAAAATGCAAACACAAAATGTTTCAATCTACTGATGGATTACTAATTACTGTCTTATCCACAGTAATTTGTAATGTAGTTTGCCATTTTTTTTGTTTGTTTGTTTTTTAAATATGTTTATATAGACAGGAGCAGCCTCATACAAAGTCATCAAAGTGTAACACGTCGCGGCGTCCATCCCGGAGAGTGAAAATTATGATATTAACTGAATCCTACATCTAACATGTAGGTTAGAGTAGATCTTTGTCCTGAACTGAGTTTTTAAGGAATTCCTGTTGCTTATTGGTGTGCGTAATGCACAAGATACTGAAACAATTGGCAATTTAAAAACAGCCGGTTGGTTGAAATTGTTGCGTCTGAAATTCCTCACTAGTGGCAAGACAGATACTATAGGTCGCTGAAAATTGATGTCAGATTCATATTGATTTCAAATTAAATGTAATTCCCTGTGCTCACAGGTTCATGAAGTACTGCAGTTACCTGCATGGACTGCGGGGCCTGTAGGGCCATAAGGGGCTAATCCTTTCTTTTCATCCACAGACATTAAAGAAAGAAAAGTCAGTTACATATGTGGCCCTACACACTGGTGATCGAAAAGCTTGTGATTTTACGTCAGATTTCTGTGTAGCCCACATCAGTAGGTTTGAGTGATATCTAGACGGCAGTTCATTCCAAATATCATTAAACAAAAATATTATCATATTCTTTTTATTCATTGTATTTTATGTTTCAGGTATAAATAGTAGTATAATATTGTTATCTTCATATACTACGAATATGGCATATGGAAACATTTGATATAGTTGAAAATAAGCTCAAGGCTACATGTCAGGGCTTTGTAATAAAAAATGAATAATAATCCGTTTAAGAAAACACAAAACGCTTTTCTTCGATCAATAAATCAAATTCACCAACAGCCTGTGGGTGTATCTGCAGTTAATTTGTTCAGTAATCTAGGTCTTTAACAGATTATTGTAATATGCAGTATGGAATAAAACTGAGCTGTGGGCTGAATTTGACTTTAGTAAGCAACGGGATGCAGACAGTAAAATCAAACATTCAAACCCCTGTTTTATAATTTAACATATGTATATTTTAGCGACCAGTCCCTGGCTTCCCATTCTGCTTTGAAGGTTATAAGGTTTGGAGATAGTTAGTTGAAGACGAGACTTTCCTCCCTGCTCTAAACTCAGCCCAGATGCTTTTGTAGTTGTGGGGCGTTCACAGAGGAGAATGCAGGGAGTACTGTCTCTCTGAAGTTTCTGACATCACTCTTCACATAATATGAGACCTAAACCTTAAAAAGTCAGAAGTGCCCCAACCCTGCGCTCCCAATATGAGCTTCAAAATCTCGGAGGATGCATAGAACAATAAAGCATGATAGAGTATATCTATATCCACTGAACGAGAGGAGAACTGTTAGATTTCATTTGAAAGGACTTTAGAATTCTCTTGGACTTTAACGGTGGGATCAAGCGAGCGTGCAAATGCATGCATGAACTATACATTCACACACACCAGAGATGGGACTCGACTCATGAACAATCATTATTTTATTTATTTTTTTTTTTCTTTTTCTTTAAAATGTCTGATGAGCTTAATGTTACTTCCTACTTTTTTTCACGGTAATAACCATATTAGGCATTGGGTGCGCGCTTCACGCACTCGTACCTCAGATGACAGTAACTAGGGCAACCAGCACACCTGCAACTGCTTTTGGAACGTTACCCATTGTAATCAGGTTTGGTTAAAAAAAAATTCAAAAAAGAAGGCATCAACAAAAGAAACGCAGACTGCAAATTCAGTGCTAACAAAATTAACCACTTGAAAATTTGAATTTGAAAATATAAGAAGGCAGATAACACCATTACATAAAACATAAAATAATCATTGAATGTCTGATGAGCTTAATGTTACTTCCTACTTTTTTTCACGGTAATAACCATATTAGGCATTGGGTGCGCGCTTCACGCACTCGTACCTCAGATGACAGTAACTAGGGCAACCAGCACACCTGCAACTGCTTTTGGAACGTTACCCATTGTAATCAGGTTTGGTTAAAAAAAAATTCAAAAAAGAAGGCATCAACAAAAGAAACGCAGACTGCAAATTCAGTGCTAACAAAATTAACCACTTGAAAATTTGAATTTGAAAATATAAGAAGGCAGATAACACCATTACATAAAACATAAAATAATCATTGAATGAATTAAAAGCTAAAAAAAAAAAAACAAAAAAAACTGGTAACTTGTAGCAATAGTTTAGCTTTTTTTGTGAGCCAAGTTTTCATTGCAGATGGCATAGAAGTAACATACACCAATGTTTAAAGTACTTTTAAGTGTTTTGCTTACAAATTGTTTGCATTTAGCAAAAGTGTGATGTTTTGCACTAATTGGAAGAACGTTAATTACCACATCTTTGACTGGGTGAGGTGTAACATTTTCTATATTTGTTCTTATGGTCACACTGAGCCTGCACAATAGGGGGCAAGGTATACCGTAACTGAATGTCCATGTCAGACGAATACAGTTTCCTTTAAAGGAAAGCTTTCATTTTGTGTTTTCTGCCTATTGCATTGCAATAGCCTGTTTAAAGTGATCATATAACAAACAACTAATCAGTACTGATACTGTATGCTAATATATTAAGGAGTGATAATACAGTAAATGCTTTGAATTTCTTAGATATAGCTGTGCAGTATTCTTAACAGACTGGATAACAGCAGATGATAGAATGCTCATTAAAACCAGAACACGGGACATGAAATTTGTATTTTTTCGAGACTTCAGACTTGACTTGGACTTGTGACCAAAGACTTGAGACTTGCCTAGAAAAGGCTTGTGAACATCTATAACACACACACACACACACACACGTACACACATAGCAGGGACATATTGGTGACTACATGTCACTGACAAATGAATAGTATTTCAGCTGCATTTCAGCACAGACCTGCAAACGCGCGCACACATACACACAGTCACACAGACACTATAACATTATAGTTAACTGCACCACCACTTGCCTCTAGCTGAGGAGCCTTCAAGCTGTCAGGCACAATAAGACTGTAGCATGCTGAGAAGGTATGGCACAGTACCGTATAGACAGTGATGGCAGAGTTGGGGAGTCCAGTGAGAGGCGACTTGGTACAGTCAGCATTACTGGGAGTGTTTTACAGTCACTGTGGAGAGTTTGTCACTGGCTGTAATTGTTACTGTCAAGAGACATAGTTGCTGCAGGATAAAGGAGTGAGACACGACACACACAGCCAATGTGGCCTAAAAGACTGCATTTATTGTCCAAAAATACACTATGCAATATATCAAGGAGACACTGTGTTATGTTGTGTTTTTGGTTTTGGTTTTTTTGTTGAAAAAAAAAAAAAAAATCAAGATCCGTCCATCAGTCTTGCATTTAGTTTCACAGGCCATCAGGAAAACCTGGACTTTAGCTGGTCCTGAATGTGACAGAAATACAGCAGAGAGAAGGAGCAAGAGGGAGGGAGCTAGATGTGGCTGTGAGTGGCGACCAGTGCAGTGGAACAGGCTTATGCTTCATGTCTGGTCGGTCCCACAATTCCAATCACCCACAAACGTGTTTATCATCATTATACAGTGGATCAAAAAAGGCGTAGCAGGGAAGAGACAAAAAGACTGCAGCCCCCAATGAGGCCAGTATCAACACTAGCAGAATGTCAGCATGAGTTTACTAAACAATATAATGTTCAGTAATTTCAGTTTTTGTTGTGGTTTCGTCAATAAATTCTAATGGGATCTGCACGGTCGATGTGATCAGTTCAGATCTACGTCATTCACATTCAGAACATGTCTTTACCATTCTACTGACCAATCTGAGCTCATATCTATATAGAACTACTTCCTAACAGAGTCAAATGCAAACATTGAATATATTGAAAACTGAGCAGCTGCAAATGCTAATTGCAGATCTTCTTTTACTTGTCTGTGCATTTTTATTTTAATTTTTTTAACTGTGGCTGCTACTATATTTTAACAGTGGAGGGTTACATGAAAAGAGATGGGGACTTTTTCTGCGAACTGCAGGAATAAAAACGTCATAAATGTGTCTCATTTAATTTATTCTACAAATCACTATATTATATACTATTATAAAATGTACATTATAGTTAATTTATCCTCCGTTTCCTACATGATTCTGATCAATGATCTGTCTCCATCGGTTTTTATGGGCCAGGTCAAAAGTGAGAGGGTCTCACAAATGTCTGTCATGCTGTGCACCTGTAAATTACTCCGTACGTTAATGTTTTTATTATCTTTTTTTTATTTATTTATTTATATGAAATTGCCATAATAATGTGTAAGCCATAAATTTTTAATGGTGCTGCTAATTTTGAGTTTCAGACATACATTTTTGAGTGACAACGCAGCTCATGGCTTCATCAGTGGATGCACTTGGCTCACCACATCAGTTCAGTAACGAGAAGTTGAATGTGTTTGGGCTAACAGGTGATCATCTCACCCCTGTGTTTGATTAAAGGATGTAGATGTGTAAGCTTTGTTTGATCTTTCCTATCCGCTGGTTGTTGACCTTTAACCTCTTACCTAAAGGCTGTTTGAACACAGGGGTCACTGTACAGGGTTAGGGTTGATCAAGACTGGGGACAAACAGTGAGGATATGTCAGTTTCTTCATTTTGACTTTTTACTTTTGTCTTTTGCATCTACTAACTTTCTGGATGTGTAACACTTGATCATTGGGATACTGTCTTCTTGTTTATGCTTATTCGTGTGTGTGTGTGTATACACGTGCACATTTTTATGTATGTCTTGATCTAATTCTGGAGTAAAGGCGGCTCTGTAGCCATCTAACTGTGTTTTAGTCCACCTATCTGGTGGCACTCATATGTGATAGCTTCCATTACAGGCCTGAGGAGGCGGGTGGCAGTTGCACTCCTCAGCTCAGTAAGTAACAAACACATACACACAAATGCTCCCATGAAAACACGTGTGGGAGATCTAACAGGCTGTGTAATTAGGTGGAGCTGTTTAGGGCAGTTTGGACTGTTTGTGTGTGTGTGTGTGTGTGTGTGTGTGTGTGTGCGTGCGTGTGTGTGTAAATTGCATGAGGGAGGCTTGGTTACATAGATTAGTTGTGTCTAGCTTTCCTCCTCTCACACACACACTACACAGCTTTGTGCTGCTCCTAGGTGACAGGGAAGAAGCTCGGCCTGCTTGCGTGTGATATTGTTCATGTAATTATTCCCTCTTCCTGCCTGGCTGCGCACACACTATGAACAGCGGTGGCGTAGCAACCACAGAGAGAGAGAGAGAGAGAGAGAGAGGCTGATGCTGGCCCTTTAGACTGTTAGGCTGTGGCAAAGGAAGACTTACAGCATTAAAGCTGTTCCATTTGATACTGTGCTAAACTTAATGAAAGACTACAGCCAGCTCCTTGTGCTGACACACATGCACACACACTCAAACAGATACTGGCTAGGGCAGAAACTTCATCTGTGTGGGGATTTGTGATGCTCCAGCTATTTTGAACAGGATTGATTCACTGACTTTACATCACAAGTGAGTCATGATGAGGCAATGCTAATAGTGGTTGTATTTTTATGACAAAACATGTTTTCCAAGGCCTTAATGATGTAAATACATACAAGCAATTAACATAACCCAGGGAATCACACAGACCATATATATTTAGAAAATAAAGGCTTTAAAATTTCTGAAATTATTGTATTGTTTTATGGTATATTGTATGAGGAAAACAAATAGAAAGATCAATCATTATTTGGACACTGCAGTCATATGAAATGCTTATATGTAAATATGTGTGACTGATGTGCATTTGCATTTTATTTCGTAAATAAATAGCAAGTATAAATAGCTTATTTTATTTTAAAAAATAAGATTTTTTTTTTTTTCCCAGAGACTTTTTATTTTCAAATTCCACATTCATTTATTTATGGGGACTTTTATTTCTAAATGCCACATTCATTTCCAACTATTTTTTATTTCCATCTGTTGTAGTCAAACGAGGAGGCGGTATGGTGCACTTCTCAGTGCCAGAGCCTCTTAGTGAACTGCTGAAAATAAATGTGGGAAATGAAAATCTCTGAATAAATATGGAATTAAAAAAAACAAGATTCCCCTGAAATAAATAATAATAAATAAAATGTTTGTTTAATATATGTATTATTTACTTAAGCCAGTTATTAATATATTGACTCCGTTATGTGTTGGTTTAATATTCACTAAAACAGAATTTCATACTTCTAAGTGCAAATACAAATCCTAAGCATTAATGCTTTCTCCAGCGTTAAAAAGACCTGCATCGAGCTGAGATCCAGCTGTGTCATCAGCTGGCATTGGGTCAGACAAATGGAAAACACCTCTCACTTCTCTGAAAACAGGTTTCTCCATTTTTTTCCCGTCCCAGCTTTTCCTTCCTCTCTCCTTGCATCTCCCAGGGGAGGGACTAGGGTTCAAGGAAGCTATAGAATTGAAGGAAAAGTGGATTAAATAAAGGGAATCGGAATGTAGCCCAAGATATATGAGGAAAGATCTTTATTTTCATCTCACTCTTGTTTTATTTATTTATTTTTTTGAGTTCTTTCTTACAGACACTCAGTCGCAAAAACAAAAGCTCAAAAGATTTAATATTAGGGTAAGTATTAAATAGTAAAGAGGGTTCAATGAAAATCAGCTTCCCCGTTGTATAACTAACTTAGTAGTAGCAACTTGTGTTTCGTACATCAATACAACATTAGAAACTGTAAAGTCGTATAGTCTGGTTTTGATTAATGTATAAAACTTCGGAACCTGTTTTCATAAAAACAGTCAAAGCATATGCCTTTTTTTTTCAGACGCCTGAAACAATGTGTGATTATTTCTACTCAAGAAGGATTTTCACTTGTCTGGGCATGCTCTTTACTCCTAGCAACAGTCAAAGTTCCTTCTTTAACCAAAGTGATTTTCATTGTTGTGACTGAACACAAACAGCAGCTAAAATGCAGGATCGGAGCCAGGTTGCCATATTGCTGCCAAACTTTATAGAGTTAAACCAACAGTCAGCACCACAGTCTTTTGTCTCAGCGACTGCTAGCTGCTCTCTGAGGCTGCAGCTTCACCCATGGCTGAGTTCATGCTCGCTCTTCCCATTGGAAAAGAAGGGTTAGATAGTAGATGGTTAATGCTACAACTAACTGAGTTTTTTATGCAACCTTCATCTCCTCTGACTCCTCCAAGTTAAGAGGAGAAGTCAATATAAAAAATCAAATTATGCCATTTATTTCACCAGCCCAAGGGGTGCAGAGCAGAATTGAGGAAGTTATTTTATCTGCAGTCAGACAAAACCTCTGATAAGCCTAGCAGATATTAATAAATAGTGAATGCCCCAGTCAGCAGTGAAGTCAAGAACTTGCTGTGTGTGATTTAAGTTTTTAGGCTACAATCAACCAAACCTAATTTACTCCCTAGTGGCTCAACTTATTTCTGGTTGTCCTGGGTGTCAACTGGCGTATGAACACACAACAAAGAGAAGAGTCCTAAACAGATGTTTAAACCACATCATTGAAATGCTTGCTGGTGCAGCAGTTCTACCAGGCCACTCTTCAGCTGTTTCAATTCATTGTCAGTGTCAGGACCCAAAGTTCAAACTGTTAAATATGCCATCAGGCTCAGCTTCCAGTTCGCCGGGGTGGGCATTGAGGCATGTACATTACTGTTGACATGGCTCCAGTCTTCATGTCAATTTCATATCCCATCTAACTCATAATCACTCTTTTCTATATAGACAGGTAGTTTGATGGATGCTATTGTACTATATGTTTACATTCAGAGCATAATATTAAAATTAATATTTCCACGTGCCTTATGGCCAGAACTAGATGTTGCTGACTGGTTAATCAAATTAATATTGTCTTTCCCACTGGTGTCAAATTGACTCCACTTATAACTCAATTTATCAGTATCTCAGAAGAATATGTACAAAGTATTCAATTTACCCAAATGACAAGTCATTAACACACTCAGGCAGTGTTATGACTCTTCGTCTACCCTCAGAACCAAAATGTGACCACACAAAAACCTTAAATGTCAATTTTTTACACTATCCCTGTCTTGATATCCATCAGAAGATATATTAATGGTTTTAAATACCCATCTCTTCATTTAGGACTCTCTCTGGAGTTCAAATTAAGGTTCCGAGGCTCACTGCTGATTGGTTCACAGACATTGAAAGATTCAATAAAATATTGCTGATTTCAGATAAACACTTTCAGATAAACACTTTCAGATAAACAAAGTTTTACAAGGTTGGGTGGTGGGTCCAGGTGTGGTGGACCTTGAGATATGACAGACAAAGATAAATGCTTTGTTGTGATATCATAAGGCAACATAAGTACTGCCAGTTTGCTCAGGCTGAGTTTTTGAATAGACACTGTGAACAGGTTGTGGACTGAGCACTTTGGTGACAGCACGGCAGCATAGTGGTTAGCGCTGTTGCACCACAATAAGAAGGCTACAGGTGCAGTTCCCAGGCCTGGGGCCTTTCTATGCGGAGTTCCCATGTTCTCCCCATGCCTGTGTGGTTGTCCTCCCACAGTCTAAAGACATACATGTTTAGGTTAATTGATGACAATAATTTTCCTGTAAGTCTGAGTGTCAGTTTTTGTATTTGTCAGTCTCTGTGTGATGCCCTGTGATGGACTGGCGACCTGTCCAGGGTGACCAACAGTTCATTTTGGGCCCTCATCCAATCAAAGAGAGAGACAGCAAATCCATAGTAAAATAAAGCCCGATGTGAACATTTAAACCTCAGCGAGATGTAAAATCAGCTCCACTAACAATACATATGTTGTTCTGTCACTCCTCTAGCCTCTTTTTCTACACGTCATTCCAGCACTGACTAGTTTTCAATCTGAAGAACGTGTCACTTGAGTGGCTTTTCTTTTTTTCTAATTTGTGAGGTGCTCTGTGTTTCCTTGCAGCAGGCCGAGGAGGCTGTACAGACAGAGGGCTCCCAGCAGCTCCACCTGCAGCCCAACGACTCATCTGGGAAGCAGCAGCCAAAGAGGTTACACGTCTCCAACATCCCCTTCCGCTTCCGAGACCCTGACCTCCGACAAATGTTCGGGGTGAGATAATAACTGCAGCACACACACGCACAGGTTGACATACACTCCTTTAGTGTAGTATATAGTATTTGCTTTCCATGAACAGAAAATGAACTGTGACAAATTCAAATAAATTGTGAAATGGGTGATCAAAGATATTTATGAGCAGAGATAACTGTGTTTAATCAAGGGTCGAGAGCTGTCACCCCACAGAGAGCAGGTTCAGGGTTCGAAGCCCATATTTTGCATCTTTTCCCTGTGCCAGTGCGGGTTCCCTCCAGGTGCTCCAGCTCCCACCTACAGATATGCTCATTAGGTTAATTGGCAACTCTAAATTGCCTGTAGGTGTGAGTGTGAATGGTTGTTTGTCACTATCTGTCAACCCTGTGACAGTAACTTGTCCACTGGGATTTGTACCATCCCCTCCTGCAAGCCTGCATGGATAAGTGGTATAGATAATGAATGACTTTCACATTTACTTCAGTCTACATTTGCTGTGATGCACTAAGAAATAATCCAGAGCTGATGGTGGTTATCGCAGCAAAGTATACCTGTATTGTAGTTTGTTCAATAGCACGGTGCAGACTGCTCAGGTGAAACTAAGAGGTTGTCCTCGAGATGGAAATTTTAACTGATCTTGGATTTCTTTATTAGACTGTCAGTGTCTAAAAACCTGTAGATCTGCAGCTGAAATCTTAGAATAGTCAATCAACACAAGTTTGATGTGCACCTCTAAGTGCTGACGTTTCTGTTGGTGTATGTTTTTTGGCACTATGTTAAAGCTGTAGATCTGTTGACCGTACTTTATATGGCTAAACACTTTCATTGTTGCTGTACAGCTTTAAAATTATGTGCGTCACTGATACAATTCCACATCTAAATCAGAGGACAATTACACTTTCATTTTGTTCTTTGCAGTTAGGGGCAGAAGGGAGAGAAGCCTGAATACCTGCTGACTGTCAGGAGCTTTTATACATGAATAAAAGAGGTTGTTTAATTTTAGCAATAACTTACATTACGGCTGTGAATTCACCAAACAAAGTGATCAAAATACAACTTTTAAGGTTTAAGTTTCTGCAGCATTTTCTGAGCTGGCAGGTGGTTGACCTTGTAACTGATACTAAGATGCTGTGTATTGCTGGATTCACATTGCCAACCCTGGCTGGGAAGCAAAGCCAAAACAGCGGTGAGGATAGCACGTCACTGGAGTACAGAAAAATACCAGTCTGTGTTTTAACCCACAAGTCGACACCATCAGAGTCCTTTTAGCCACTGGTCCACTGAATGCAAATTTGTTCAGTTGAGTTGTTGAGTTTCATTTGAGTTCACAAAGAAATATGTAAAAGTCATCAACAAATTAAATGCATAATTGAATATTCATTTTATCTCAATGGACAGTTTGAAGAGACCATAAATTCATACATTCAACAGTGACAGCTGATGGAACAACCTGTGGCATTCCCATTAAAAACATCCTCTCTGCCCTCATCGCCTTATATTTAAATCAGCTAGCTCCTGTGCAATGATTTTGTTGTTGGTGATTTTGGAACATCTATTAAAGAGTCAGTTTTTGCTGTGTACGCACTGAACTTATCACTTATCACCTCATAAGCAACTGTAAAGCTCATCAAGCCCCTTCCCTCCCCTTCCTTCAGTAGTATTTAAGGTGAGATCTATGAACATGCTATTATGAAGAGCATTTCCAGAAGCACAAGGAGCTTTGTTTGTAGCAGTTTTGTGCAAAGCAGCAGCAGTGAGTGTTGTCCATCACTGGGTTTGTTTAATTTAGCTTAGCTGTGTTGTATGGCTGCAGCCCTGCATTAAAATGGAAATAGATGTCCTTAGATAAGATTTTTTTGTTTTTATAATCTATCTGTTTGTTATAAATACATCATATATCATCTCATCTGTCTTTGTTTGAAATGGCAGTTGTCTATGAAAATCTGAATCTTGTGTGTGAGAACTTGTTGTTTGGAGCAACACAAGTCTGCAAGATCATAAACCCACATGTAACTGCAACAAGTAAACAACTGGTTTCTGTGTAAGGCAGAAAAAAAAATTCACATCTCAAACTCAGGGCAGAAGCATGACAGCCTTGAAAGACATAACAGGAACAATTTGACAAGTCCAAAACATATTCTGAGTGTTTGACCTAGAACTGGCTGTGTAGTGGCAGCGTAGTGGTTAGCCTCACAATAGGAAGGTTGTGGGTTTGGTTTCCTGCCTGAGGCCTTTCTGTGTGAAGTTTGCATGTTCTCCCCCTGCTGAGTGGGTTCCCTGCAACCATCCAAAGACATTGTGTTTAGTATAATTGGTGATTCTAAATCGTCCGTAGGTCTGAGTATGACTGTGAGTGGTTGTTTGTCTCTGTCTGTTTCTGCACGTTGGCCCTGTGATGGGGACCTGACCAGGGCGTACCTGGAAATCTGGAGATGGATAAGCGGTAGAATATGAATAACTGAATGTATTTAAGTCTATGGAAAAATGTCCCTGCTTCTCAACAGATTTATCAGCTAATTACATATTTTCTCACTCTCTTAAATTCTCCAATATGTTTACTAGAAAAAAAAGGAAAAAACGATGGTTCCATTAAATGAAAATAGCTGGTGGATTGCCTCACACATGCAAACAGGCAAATTACTGGGTGTAGAAAGTTCTAACATTTCATATAATAGAGGATTGGAGATTTACTCCCCTCCGATATCACATCCCTACTCAGCCAATTGAGTGGAACATCTCTTCCTGCTCCGCTTCTCCAGACTCTGAGCTCTTGATGTAAGGGAAAGAGGAGGGGATGGAAAGGCCAGTGGAGACATAATTAATGGAATTCCTCAGGGTCAAGGTTAACAGGGAGTGTATCCTCATTAGCTGTATATAGGGTGACATCTGTGATGTGTGTGTGTGTGTGCGTATTTGGATTTATGTACATGTTTAAGTATGTTTATTCTTGAAAATTTTCCCCCATCAGTCACCAGGGGAAGACTCCAAGGCCCTAGAATTAACCAATGACATCATAGGTAGCAAAGGGAAAGTTGTAAATAGAAATGAGAAAGGGGATGAGGAGTGGAGGAGAAGGGAATTAGAAGAGGTAGCCAATCTAATAGCTCTCACTACAATCAACATTGCTCAGGGGTCATCCAGCCCTTTTCAGAACAGGATCGCAAAGACTGAAGATCCAAGTCTCTTAAGCCTCAGGAAAACTGGAGCCAGGAAACTTTTCTCTGTCACAGCAACTTTTATTGTCCAAGAAAGCTTTCTTGAGAATTTGTAACAAAGGCAAAAAAAAAAAAAACACTCAAGATTCAAGTTTAAAAAAAAATCTGGTTTGTGACTTCTCAGCTTTGACAATGAGTCCTGTCAAACATTTATGTGATAGATATTTTACATAGTGAGCCAGATTTATACACAATAAAAATAAAGGTGGAAGTCTTTGATACAGGGCTGAACTGTATGTCACTGCATTAACATGGGGCCAGCTGCAGAGATATTAAATGCACATAATGCTCAGCTAATCAAGAGCAGAGCAATGAACTGATTACTTAATTACCCTCTGTTAAACATAACAAAAACAACATTTTAATAAATCCCATAACAGTGGGAATGAGCCATTCAGATGTAATGGTGGTTATTCAGATCAACTTATAATTTCATTGTGTTCTCATAGCTCAGCACCCACCTGGTGTTAACAACACAGCAGAAAGGAATCTGCTGCCCCAGAGTCTGGATTTTTCTGAAGAGGTTTTTGGTTGGATGACGACAATACAGTCTGTGGGTGATGAACTCAAGACATTTTCACATTTCTTTCTGCAGCATAAGATACATCAGGATTTCCTTTGACAGAGTTTCTTTAAGCTTTAGTGGTCTGTTGCTACAGAGGTTTTCAGGGACATAAATTCTAGAACAAGTTGCATGTTTTGCGGTGGTGTCATTGTGACCAGTAGGTCTATAGTTAACAATACCTTTTCATCACCAGTGCTTGTGTTTTAGCTTCAAATATTATAAAGTTATTCTCTTTTTTTATGTATTTTGGGGGCTTTTTAGGCCTTTTATTCAGACATTCATTGGCAGAGAGGCTGACTGGAAACAGGGAGGGAGAAAGGGGAATGACCTGCAGCACAGTTCCCTTGGTCAGGTTTGAACCACTGATGGTGCAATTACATGGCATGCACCCAGTGGAGTTGCCCCCAGTGGCCATTGGATAGAATGCAGGTTTAAGGTTCTGCAGCACTTTCTTATCTCTTCAGAGCAATAGTCTGCATCCACTTTTAAAGACACTATGACCGTACAGGACTTTGTGACCAAAACCTCCAAGTATCAATCATTTGCTGCCAAAAACAGGACATGAGAAACTATTAAACAAAATTTGTTTCAGAATTAAGTCAAGTAAGTTGTTAAGTAAATTCCAAATCTATTCGGCAGGCAGCAAAGACATCTGCAGTTTTATCTTTATCAATTGCAGGATGAGAAAAGTTCTGAGTGTAATGTCGGCAGTTGTGGCTCTGGAGGTAAAATACTGAATTGTCCCAGATGTCTCAATATTCACGTGTGTGTATGGGTTAATATTGGCTTGGACTGTGAAGCACTTTGAATGGTTGATATGATTAGAAAAACACCCTGAGTACACTCCAATTACCTTTTACCATTCACCAGGGACCCCAGGATGACATGTTAATCTACATAATTAGTCGGCAAAAGATTGCAATGTGGACAGTGGATTCATATTCTTGTGCCCTGTGAGATGAGAGATCCACTTCAGGCCTAACAATGGTGTGAATCTTTGGTTTGAAAGCAATTGGTCATTTTAATTACTGATAGTGAGTTGTCTCTTTATTTTGCTATTTTCACACATCCAAACTGTTAACCCCCTAACTGTATTGTCTGACATACTAGACTGTTGTCTAGCTAGCTTGTCCATCTTGGTCTTGAGGTGATTATTAGGGCTCAAGGCAAACAACCAGCTGCCTCTTTAAAGGCAGATTGCCCTGTCTCTATTGTCAGGGTGCTCAGTTGTTGGGAGCCCTGATATAATTTCTGCTGCAGTCTGGCACTTTATAAATAAAAATTTCCATGCTGTATCCTTGCTGTAAGCCATCTTTAAAGACACAGTTTCAAATGTTGCACCACTGGCTGCACTCTATTCCCACCAAGCTCCTAACTTTTTTTTTCTTTTTTTTTCCACTTCAACAGCAGTTTTGTAGTTTTGATCTTCTGTGTTTGGTGGCTGTCTTCCAGTGGAGGATGTAAAAGCCTTTCCGGACTCTCACACACACGTGCATGCAGCATATACCCTAACACATCCTCTCTCTTATCCCTGTTAATGGCCCACCTTTAAGGATTAATGGCTGTGGGCAGGGCGGCAGCACTGCAGTCAAGATTCCATCTGGGCTCTGCCTTCACCGCAATGGGCTCCAGTGACTTTCTCCTCCATTCACTTAAAATGGGACTTGTGAGCAACTGGCTCAATCTCCCAATACGGTTCTGCTAGACTACCACCACAATGCAAACAAAGGCAATAGCTGGGGCATTATAGCAAATGGAATTCTGTGTCATTTCAGCAAAAGCAGTAATAGAAAAGCAATACGAGAGCGTTAAGCAAAGCCATATAAAGAAGTTCAATCAAAGGTGATGCAGCCACAAGCTGGAGGTCTGTCTTTGTGAATTGCACAATAATACACAGTTGTGCTCAAACATCTCTAGAAATCCAGCTCAGGACACAGAATTAAAGCCAGATTGTTGGATACTGTTGCAGAGACACATGAGGCAGAGAAAGTACGGCTTCGGAAAGGAATAAAACTGGGTTCATTACCCAAGCTTATTTGAGTTTAATTCATAATTAGAAAAACACATTTGGAAGGAAATTACTAGGCCGGGGAAGAGGGTTTTAATGGTAGAATGATAATTGGCATTCACAGCACCACTTCGCTGATTCAATTCTCTCATTCGCAAGATGTCGCTGAAATCTGTAATCTAGTTCTGCACCTCAAATAATTCCCTGGGTCTGAAAATTCACACTACTCATTTACCCAGGGTGATTTGGATTTTTATACTTAACTCAAACAGCAGGGAACCAGTCCCAGTCTGACCACATGTCAGTTTTTCTGGGGTTTGTTTTGGCCCTTCATAAGTTTCTTGTAATAATTTCTGATGCGTGGAACCAAAATGTCTGCCAGTGGATCCAAGCCAAAATGTCTGCCAGTGCCTGACTGCAGTCACAGAAGGACCTCTGCTCATTTAGCTCCACACAGAGTGAAACTTCATAAGATGATATGCAAGACCACTGCCGTCCCCTGAGCCTAAGCTGTGTTTAATTAATAAGCAGGCACTTAGTGAGCCTGCTGCAACAGGGTCCTTACGGTCACAGTCCCTGTGGTAGGAGAGTCCAGATGAGTAAGTCATTAGACACTCAGCAGACATACATACAAGCACATACTGTATACACACAAACACACATGATCTGCAGCATTATATGTGTGCGTGGGTGCATGCATGTTTGAGGTGAGCACCAGGGATTGGGCTTTGTGCTAATGGAGTTTTAATGACACACCTACTCCTGCCTAATCACCACTTCTGGAGGCTTCCAGCATTCCAGGTAGCCCAGTGTTCCCAGCAAGGGAATTTTTTTAATGTCTCCTGTTCATGGTTACACTCTCATTTGCCTCCCCAATTATTCCATAAGGCTTCACACTAACCAGCTCTGCCACCAAGGAGGGAAGGTGTAATTATAATCTAAAAACCTACTAATTTAGACCAGCATATCGGTGCAGCAATGGGGCCGATTTGCACTGAGTGGGTAGTTAGAAAACCCGTGCTTTGCCTTTGTTGTGTGCACCCAGTGATGCCAGTGTTTTTGTGTTGATTAA
Source organism: Echeneis naucrates (assembly GCF_900963305.1). NCBI lineage: Eukaryota > Metazoa > Chordata > Actinopteri > Carangiformes > Echeneidae > Echeneis > Echeneis naucrates. The sequence goes on along the minus strand of NC_042529.1, from coordinate 15,656,118 downwards.
AACTTTGGAGTGTTTGAAATAGAGGGGGACAGTGACAGCCATGATTCTCAATGATTATATCGGTGCCATAACCACAAACAATAATCAGAATTAGTTTGTATATTTCAGGCATTATTTTTTCTCCTCTTTAAGTGAAAAGTTAATAGGAACCTGTCCCCTAAATGATTAGCGTTTAATACGAATCAGAGGGGCTTCATTTTTTCAATTTTGCTACCTAGTAATTGGGCTGGAAAGAAATATTGTAATTTTAATGGTCAACTTCATCCAGACAAGCTATCCACACACTGTACTGACCAACATCTAAATATATTGGCTAATTATTTTTTATTATCCAGGCCAGTAAAAAAAGTGCTATATTTGTTTCTGTGCTCAACATGTATTGAGTTTCAAAAGAGCAGCACTCCTCTGTGAGAGAAACACTGCATCCGTAAACTCACTGACGCTGATGCTCACTTTTCTGTCTCCCTGGAAAAAAAAAACATTAATTTGAACTAATGTAGTTGACTTCCCTCAGAGGCCAAACCCTTGGAGAGAAAGCAATAGATGAAGGAAAAGAGAGATGGTAGAAAAACAGCATCGGCTGCTGGAAACATGAAACCAGGATCTCTGGTGTAGAGATTACACACTGTATCACTGCTACCAATAACAGTAGTTTTTTGCGTGATAAGACATTTAGATGTAATTACATTAAAAAGAATTAATTTGAAGTAAGCACACCAAGAATCTCATTAGTGTATAATGTTTGGAGTAAATGATAATAATAATGGAAGTGTTGATAATAAAACAGATTAAAGTGCTATTCAGCCTCTGTTTATAACTTAACAGTACTGCTGGAAATCTGTGTTTCACTGTTGTCGCTGCTTGAAAGTTTTGACCTCATCTACTCGGCATCCCTGATGGTTTTGATTCTGGAGTGTTCACCTATTACCAATAGTATTTCCCAGTGTGCATGCACACCCCTAGGCTCCATGTATAGATACAGGTGATACATCGGAGCATCCCTCTTTACTTAAAGTCTCACATCATATCACACATCATACTTACCAGCTGTTGCCTCTGTGGTTGTTAGTGTGTAACTGAACAATCCAAATGTTTATAAAGTAAAAACCTGATTATATTCAAAGCTAATTATTTGTCTTGCTTTTGATCACATGGTCTGATTGAGACAAAAGACAGTGACTGGGCAGCACAGCTGTGTTGTTGCCCCACAGCAAGAAGGTTGCGGGTCTTGTTCCCAGGCCTTTCAGTTTCCTCCTACCATCCAATGACGTATATTATTAGATTATTTAGGTTGGTGACTCGAAATCGTCCATAGGTCTGAGTGAGAGTGTGAGTGTTTCTTTGTCTCTCTCTGTCACTGTATGTTGGCCCTGCGATGGCCCTAAAATGTGAGCTGGGATTGGTTCCAGTCCTCCCCGCCTTGAAACGGATAAGCAATAGAAGATGAATGAATGGATGAAAAAACAGTGACTAAACTTGACGCTGCTTCATCGTGTAATTTTTTCTCATTCATCAGCTCATTGATAGCGATCAACAAAATTGAATTGTGCTGAACACAGCTGCGTTTGTGTTGTGACTCCACGAGTGCATGTGTGTGCATTTGCACTGGTCTGCCCTGCCTCACCGATGGTATTGCTGACAGAGTAATTAGTTCTAATGAAATAACACAGCCGTTGTGGACAACAATTAAAGTTGGCTTTTTTTCCACTCATTAGGCTTAGTGCAGGAGCACTTTCATTTGCCCCAGTTCTTAATGATCTGATCTGAAGGACCACCCAAGACCCCTACGCACACAAACACACACACACTCATACACAAAATAACAGCACACAAATAAGTATGGCCATAATTTGTAACTGTTTAATTTCACTGACTAACATTTCACATTCATAAAACTTCTTACTCAACTATTAGTTTTTTAAAATGCATCCAGTGACCACATCAAATTCATGAGCCGCACCCAAACCTTATATAAAAAACATTAAATGTACATTCACCTAAAGGAAAAATATAATTTCCAAAATTGTGTTAAAGAAATAATTTACTAAAATGAATTGCACACAGTCAAAATAATGAGATAGTGCGTGTATATAATTCCTGTATGACAGATTTTTGCCAGACGAGGAAAGGAGGCAGGTTACTGTTGGTTCACTAACACTTGAGGAGGGACTCCAAGGTTTTTGGCTGGTACATGAATCCAGTACATTTTCTTTATATCTTTTTTGCAACGAGCCAGAAATTCTGATCCCCAGTTGGCTGGTACTATGCTCTGTTCCCCTTCTGCTTGGACTCTCCAGCTGTTCATATGCGACGGCAGAAGAAAGACACTCTTATGGATTAAGATAGAGGACTTGTAGCCATTTATCTCTGAATATCAGACAGGACGCAGTGTTAACCTCTACAATTGATGCGCTAAAGGCATATATTTTTTAACTGAATAGGAACAAAGAATTAAAAGATACTTCAAAGACAAGAGTGTAATTGTATTACTGCCGTCAGTTGTGAGTAACAGTTGCCTGTTGAGTCTCATGGTTCTGGTTGCGTCAATGCATTCAGGATGTGAGATTAACTGTTCTGTTGAGCTGTCTAAGAAAAGAGGATTATGTGAAGACTGCAGAAAAAAAATGAAGGCAGTCTGAAAAAAACAGTGATGTTTTTATCTCTTCTTAACAAATCCCTCAGAGGGAATTAGTTAAAGCATGATATGATTTCAGAATGGGGTTGACCAAGCATGTAAAGACCCCAGGACCGAATGTGGTCACAGACTATAGCCTCTGTTTGATCCCAAAACAACAAACAACAAAGAACTAGAAAGAGATACAGAAAAAGAATTGCATAGAGACACAACATGACAAGAGAAAATGGGAGTTGCATTGTCTGAAGTCATTTTGTGTCTGTTTGAGCCCCTGCGTAACAGGACTGGGGGCCTTTTGCATCTCCATGTTTAAGGTCCATTGTGTCATATCGTGTCCATTCTATAACAATTTTGTATTTCTGTATGTGATGATATTGCTCTCCACAGTTGTGTGACTGTGTCGTCTCAGCCGAAAATGGTACTTAATAGAATAATAGACGAAGTCCAAGTGCTCAAGGAAGCAGGGAACACACGCACAACAGGGTGCAAAACACAGGCAGCAGGTAAGATAAGAGCAGCAAGTCCCCAGCATGACAAGCACAAAGGGAAGCACACATTGTGTCTGCTGTGAATGTAGGAGCGCAAGAGACAGCGTGAAGGTTGGAGGGAAACTTCCGGGGATTTGCAAAGGGAAACAAGTGAGCAGGTGAATCTGTGAACTGGAGGAAAGTCCAAGGACATGTGGTGTTTGGCGATAGAACCATGAGCAGAGAAGTATGAGGACTTTCCTTTTGTTTGAATTGATAATGTGTCTGGTTATTTAGTGCAGGCTGACCATCTTGTGTACCAGTTAACGATAAATTTTTCCTTGCTGCTGCTGACGACAGAAACTCTTATGCTGAGTCTCAAATCAGATACTGAGACATACTTCCTCTGTCACAGGCTTTCTCGAGTTTGAAATAAATTTTCACCCTTTCACACCTCTGATTAATGTTTCTATGTATTCTCCTACATCGCAGTCTGTGTGTTGTTATTTACCATACAGCCTACATGTCCAACATGTATATGGCCTGACGCGTGTTTTGCTGGTGGACTTTTTCATCTTCAGGGCTGATCCTGGGGCTGTGACCTTGCGTTTGCACTGCTGCCTGCTCCATGTTTATTTATTTATTGAAATAAACTACTTGATTCAAGGTCCAGTTATGTGGGAGCACAAGGCTGAGCATTACCATACTGTCTGGCAAGGTTAGATCACATAGTCATGAGTTCATCTGCGTTCCTGCAGCACAGGCTCCATTTGAGCATCTAGAGAACTGTGGTCCTGATAGCTGGAACTTTGTTTATACACTCAAGCTGATTAATTTTGCAATTAAATACATTTCAAATGTGTGCTTTCTGAGAATCATCATTGTGCATGAAGGAAAGAAATACAAAACTTTCCTCTCCATTTATAGAAAATAAAAATGCAAATAATTGTAATAATAGAGAAATGAAAAGGGTTTAAATTAACAGCAGGTAAGGAGACGGACTAAAGGGGAAACACGTGCATCCATTATTTAAAACCAGTTTCAAAGAGGTGCTAAACTGTTAATAGTGTGTGTCTGTGTGTTTATGTGCCTATGGTTTTTTCCTCTTCGTTGCAGTAGTTTAGCCTTCATCTTGTAGTCTGACCTCATACTATTAAAGATGGGTATCATCAGAATAATCAGACCCTTAGATACAGACAGACATTGTGTGAAGACTAAAAGCTTTTGAAAGCACACTGATTTAATATTCATCATTTGTACTCTTGTCGATAATTAAGGATGCAGCATTTATCAATGCATACAATATTTATACAGTGGCATGAAAAAGCAAGTGAACCCCAGGGAATTACCTGAATTTCTGGATACATTTGTATTAATTTATGATCTGATGTTCATGTTAGTTTCAGCTATGTAGAAACGCAATCCTGTTTTTTGCAGTAACAGAAGTCATGGGATGAAAAACCGTGACAACAAGGCCATGGGTCTTCTGTCAGTATGTCAATGTGACCTCACTGTTGTGTTGTCATAGTTATTATGACGGGGCGAAAAGTGCAATGATGTAGTTGATAATGCAACAAAGTAGATGAACTGGTCAACGAAATGACAGATTAAAGGTCAACATTGGTCGGTTGTTCAATTTTGATTTTTCTATTATCTATGAGCGTCACACAAAATTAACCAGTGCTCATTTTAACCCACACCAGCATCTTTTCTGAGTCATCACTGTTATTGTAGAAGCACTGCTATTCAGTTCGTGTTTATTATTGTAACCGTAGCAACAGAGGTCTTTTACAAATACCATAGGGATGCTGTTTCAGAAGACACTGACTTGGCTCTCCACAGCAGCAGTGGTAAAGCAGACTTAAGAAATTAATGATTGAATGATGATAAACTTTATTTATGTGGCACTTTTCTTCACGCTGTTAAGGGGTGCTTTACGGAAGAAATAAAATCAGACAGGGCGAATAAAAGGCACAGGAAAAGTTAAAACAACGAAATGAATAAGATACAAATAAATAGGATTATCTTTATGAATAACAGACATTATTGAAGATTTTTTTTTTATGGTTTAAGAAGCAATTTAAAAGAAACAAATGGCTTTGCATGTATGCATTTGACATCTGAGGGGCTGTAGTCTCTGAGAGCAGCGTAACACTAAAGCTAGCCAGTGCAGAGTTGCAAGTTTAGGGTAACGCAATTGAGCTGAGCAGCAGCAGTGAATAGCTGCTAAAACCCAAAGACAAAGTTTAAGCCTGAAAAAGAAAAACGGTTCTCCTACAGCAGCGTTTCTCATGTTTAAAAGCCATAAGGCCAATGTCTGATCCTGTATTGTGTCTCATGTGTCAGCTCTGCCACACATTCAGCATCAGTGTATCCAGTAATCAAGCTGAAAAGCGGTAAAGGCCTCTGCATCTGTTGTGGATCAGTGGTAATTTGGAAAAGCGCTATTGTTCCATACTATCACCCATGCTACTTGTGGGTATCATGTTAACGTACTACAGATTATAAAAGGTTAATATTTTTAAATATCTATATCTAAACAGATATAGATATATTTACTGACCATCTGCCTATGATGCTCCACAGTTCCAACACAATTTTTTTTTTCATTTGCATATAAATGAATGTTCATTCATTTATATGCATTTCTTGTCATTAGACGAGGCAAGTTTTGTTGTATAGCACATAATCCTACACAGAGGTCATTTAACATGCTTAACAGTTAAAAAACAAACATAAAACAGAGGTAAAAATCACAATAAAGAGACAGAATGAAACACAGATAATATATAATTGAAGCGCAAGATTAAAAAGCTAAATGAACCCAGTGGAGAACAGAGCATGTTTTGTTTGGATTAATCTGTAGGCCTTACTAACTAACTAAATAACCCAGCTCCTGCAGGTCCTATAGGCCCATTAGGCCCACATATATTAAACATTTCATAAATATTTTTTGGCCCGAGACTATTTAATGCCTCATAGACAACACAAATTTGAATTAAAATATGTAAGTAACCAGAAGCTAGTGCAAAGACTCGAGATCTGGAGACCTGTGAATATTACACAAAAACAATACGATGAAATTCTGCTGAGCTTTCCTCTGGTCATTAAAGTATCTCTACGGGCCAGTCCAGTCCAGGGTGAGGATGACGAAAAAAGGATAAGGGTGTGTTTCCTGTGTTAAACGCTATGCTATAAGGCAGATCTCTCATCCTGTGTAAACCCGTATGACAGTCCCACATTTAGCGCTTAGCATCAGTGTGCTGGAAGGCGTCGTCACCAGCACCACTCTACGTAAACAGCCAATTAAAGTGAAGCATGGAACCAATTAAGGCCATTAGATCCGGATCAGAGGAAAACATATAGGCACTGCCTGGTGAGAGAGGGCTTTGGCAGGTAATTGTTATGATGGTCTGCACCATGAGCAGATAAACAAACCTATGGTTTATCACGGACTGTCCCTCAAGCCGCTTGCACCCCAGCCTCCCAAAGCCCACTTCCTGTTATAAATTAGAGGCTTAGAAATAGTCCCTCTTTCTTATTTCTTCCTTTTTTTTGCTTGTTTTGTTTTTTTATTTATTTAAATGTATTTATTTATTTATTTATTTTATTTTTTAGCTTGGGAGGGGGAAAGCAAGATGATGGGCATCATTAAGATCAGTAGTGCATGCTGAGACATTTCACTTCTATGGCGTCTGCATCCACCATCATAATGTTCATTAACGCTGCATAGCCCTCGTCCACAACACACATGCATATGCACTACCTCTTTATTACCACAACAAAGCAAACACAGCATTAAACAGCATTAAGACTAAATGGATATTTTATTAATCCCATTGTGGGGTGAAGAGAAGTGTGCTAATTCAGAACTTTGACTGCTTGACTTTTTCAGCACAGCAGTGGGCGGGGTGTTGTGTTCTATTGAGCTCTTTTTTTCTCATACATACAAATATATGAGAATAGCACCAAACGGTGCAGGTCACCATGTTCTAATTATTGTCTTCTTCTTCTCTCTGTTTTTTTCCCTCATCCTCCCTCTGCCCTCCCTTGCTGTCTTTGACAGCAATTTGGCAAGATTTTAGACGTGGAGATTATTTTTAACGAGCGAGGCTCCAAGGTAAGTGTACTGCAACCATGCCTTCATGAACACACTCATCTTCCTCTCTCACACACATTTTCTAGCTGACTGTATTTGTCCCCTGGCCTCCTTCTCTCTTGTCGTCCTCTTCTCCTCTCACTGTTTCTGCAGTTCTCTCTCGTTCTCTCTCTCCCCTCCCTTATAGTAATTATGGACCTATCAGTGACACTTGCCTCCAGGCAGCTTTTACACCTCACTGTACTGTCATACACTGTGACATACATTGAATCGCTCCCACTTATCTTAATGATGACAGGAGTCACACAATCTGCAGACACACACTGTCTTACCTGGTTAGCTTCCCAAACTATTCAGATAAAAAAAAGGAGGAATCAACAATATGCTAATATAGGCCACTAAGAAAATACGGATAAAATGGAGTTGAGGTCAGATTTACAGTGGTGGAGCCAGTTGCACCAACTGTTGCATCATTATGATGTGGTTGCAGATTTACACATCACTAAATTAAAAGCAGGTTGCACCACAACCTCATGTTGTGCTATTAATATCTACATCTAATAAGCTGCAGCTGACAATGCTTTATTTATACAGGAGGGAGTGCAACATAAAAAAACTCTGAAATGTCAGCACTGATGCTTTTTGGAAATATAAAATATTTAAATATTACATAAAATGGAAATATCAAGATTCAAATGTATAAAATGTATAATTTAGAGGTTGTAGTTTCCTAGATTGTGTGTTAAAGGGTTTGACTGTGTTATATATTCAATAGCATTTAGCAATATAAATGCTAATGCTAATGCTAAATGCTAATGCTGTATTGAGCTAAAAGCTCAATACACGAAAAAAAAACTAATACCTCTAGTTACAAAAGAGAAAATAGCAATGATAGACTGAATGTCTTCTGTTAGGAAGCATCATCAGGCAATTCCAGATCTTTTAAAGCATATTTCATTGCTTCATATGTGAACAGAGAAATACACAAAATTAAATCTAGCTCATTTTGATTGAATACAAATGAAATGAAATAATTTTGAATGTTTTCACTGCTTTATCTTGTGAATCTCTTTCGAATCCATTTTATATCTCATTCTATGCAGAAGTGCACCCATACTACTGCAGTTGGGCCTGTGTGTATGAATGCGATACTTTAACAGTACACAATCAAAGTTCCAGAGAAAAGAAGCGTTGAAAAAGAGGAAATTTATGTGTTAACTAATATCAGCTTTAATTTTGTTATTTATGTGGCTGAAGCAAGTTTCCTTGTTCTTTTCTTTCTCTTTTTTTGCTGTCCCTGAGCTAACAGACCAAATTGTAACTTTGGGTGCAGCCATATCAAATAGATCATATGTTGAAGATTAGCTCTTTTGAATAAAAAGGCTACATAAACGTTGGTGCAGTGCCTCCAGGTAGGTACCTTTGCTTTTTGTGGATAAAGGGTAGCCACATGACTGAGCAGAGAGAAAGTGTCTGAGAATGTCAACTGGGGACAAATAAATTCCTATATGCCTACTGCCAAAGCCTTTACGCTGATTCTTAATCACTACTCACGTAAGGCACGCGGCACATTTGAATTTCAATCAGGATGATGTGAATCATGCACCATGGCCTTCAGATCACAGTCCAGCTGAAAACCTATGGGAGATATTGCAGGAAACATATCAAATTGTTTGACTCTCCCACATTCACCACCAAAAAAAGTTTAAGGTAATTCATCATCATACAAATTTCCAATAACACCAATTCACTGAGACGCTTCATGACGACTTTTCATTTAACTCTCCATCTATATGTTCTAACATTCTTCAACTTAATGGTTTTCACAGCATATTCATGACACCAGCAAGCAACAACAAAGTGGTTCCTACTTATTTAGATGCAGAAGTCATAGATTAACATTTGTAGCTATGGGGCTCACAGGATAACCAGCTTTTGATTCAGCGTGATCATTAAAAAGTAACACAGAAAAGGACACGTAGCTACCAAGACAGCATCCTGCCTTGGTAGCCCTCCCACTGTTTCCTTCCATATGCACTCTTTCTCCTTCAGCAGGCTTTACATTCTGCGCCTGTCTGGTCATATCTCACTCCTCAGAACCGCAGACCAGAATTATTCACACATGAAAAGAAGCAGAGCATCTGCATGCAGGGTGAAGTGCAGTCAACACACCCATACATGTTAAAAGAATGTCAGAAGGATTAATTTTGCTCCTACTTCACATCGTTAAATGTATTTTTTATCTGCTGCTCATCCAGCGCAGGCCTGTGTGTTATTTGTGATCAGCAGAAGGCAGTGAATCCTGTATATGCATATAGGATCACGGCATCCAGTGCCATTCACACATATTATCTCAGCGAAGCAATTACAGAGAGAAGACCGGCCCAGGATACATGGGTTAAAAGGATTGGCTCTTTGTCCAACGGTCGTGTCTGCCAGGCATATCAAATGGAGCTCATTTTCTGTCTCCATACCATAAACTCAGCAGTGACAGAGCAGACCCAAAGCACAAGGGTCTGTCCATCATCCTGTCTGTCTACAAGACAAAGGCCAATCCATAACAAGACAACCTGCTGCGTTCATGAAGCTGCTGGGTGTGTGACCTGTTCGGCTCACACACAGCTCCATTTCATCTATGGCTAACCAGCTGTCTCAGCGCACATTCTGGCACATCTTGAAAAAATTTTAATGTATATAATGTAAAAATATAAATTAGCAAAAATATTAGATCCAGATTCACCTGAAGAAAAAGTGAAATCCAGTATCTCTAAATATTTATAAATGTATATATTTGATTTTGAGTTGGGTCAAATTACATTAAATTCATACAGTATTATTCCAACATATCACTTAGTGGATCGATAAGTGCTAATTGTTGGGAAGAGTCCTGACTGGAGAGTGTTCAAACGACAATCATGGACACCTACCCACCAAAGAGGATAGACCTCAGAAGGTCATGATTAATAAGTCTTGCTATTGGGAGAGTGATGCATTAAGCCCTTGACCTCTGAATTTATTTAGAAATGTATAAAACTTTTATTATTTGTGTTTTTGCTCTCAAGCAGATCATTAATTAAATGCAGATTGGTAATTTGACTATAGCAAATAGAATAGATGTTAATTTAGATATGATGCAAATTAGCAAAAACAAGCAATATGGATTGTTCCTATGAGAAACCAGTGCTTTCAAAAGGTTCCCAGGTTTGTATCAAATATGCACGCATACCATGACTGCTGCCATTGTTCCACATTATTTGTGGACCAAAGTTTTAACGTAGTCTCTACAGCAAACTTCAGTGGCCTCATGCTTCTGTCTGTCTAAAATCCTTATGAAAACACCCATTTCCTGATCCAGCAGGTGTCTGTTCACAGAGAAACTAATTCAACTAAGTGGTTCGCTGACCTGATGTGACTGTGTCTGATTGTCCAGCCAACTGGCCTGACCCCATAGAGAATCTGTTGTATCGTCAAAAAGGAAGATGAGAAACAGTCGATCCGACAATATAGAAGAGCTGAAGGCCAATGTGAAAGCCACCTGGGCTTCAAGAACACCTCAGCAGAACCACAAGCTGATCTTCTTCCTGCCGCACTACACTCATGTAATCATTCCTGCTACACAAGCCTCAGCCAAGTAGTGAATACATACTTCTCTGTATTCTAAGTCGCTTTTTTAATGATCATAGTATATATTATACTATTTTGAGCTATTGGAATTTTAATTTTCATGAGCTCTAAGACTCAGTCATCAAAATTAAAACAAAAAGTTTTTCACTCCTGAAAATAAGAACCTCTTATATATGAAAGTTGTATTCATATTTTCTTAGAGGGAAATAAAGAACTTCTCTATTTATGTTCCTAGATGTCAGACCCAGTGTGATAAATGGTCATGACTCAAACAAACTCCCATGTTATCCAGCAGTCTCACCATCAGTGAGGATCCAAGCTCAGTTATTGGTTAAAGACACCCAACAGAGTGACATTTATCATAAGCAATGACAGATATTCTCGGGCAAGGCTTGTTGTCATATTCTAAGAGCAGCCGAAAAAACTAAAAACATCTAAATGAGCTGCAAACACGTATTCACTGCAGATAACATGATGCAGCCAGCATGCATGGATCCTGTGGGAGCAGGGAGGGACTGAGTGAGAGGATTTGAACCAAACACACCAGTAACTGGTTCTTCAGTGAGTTGCAGGGATTTTGGAACCAGGACTCAGTTATTCCATTGCCAGGGCTCAATGCACAGGAGACATTGCAACCACAGACTGTAGAAAAACAAGAAAGACGTTATGAAGCCTGGAGGTTAGGTTTGCAAAATTGAAAATGTAAATTGAAGCAACAGCTGAGTGAAGCTGAGACATGTGAGCCACAAGCTACAAGATCTGGGCCCACTAATTCTATGGTGTGATGTTCAAATTCTTTACTGAAAACCACCAGGCTCCAAATAAAGACTAAGAAATCAAAGGAGTACATATATATACATACATATGTATCCTTTGGTGGGTTATTAAACCTCCTTCATTTCCACTTGTGTATGAATTATGATCATTATATTTTCATGCCCTGCATGAAAAATTAAAGCATTATGGGTAAAAAATTATTCTCAATAGGAACGAAAAGAGGAAAGACTCCAAAACTCCAGCACCAGTTTGCATACTTCAGACACTCATATTTAGTGACTTTACAGTGAGCGTAACAGGCTTCGCAATATAACAGCATTATATTCAGATACACCACATCAACCGAGTGAAACTAAATGTTTGTGTGTTTCTGCCACCAGAATCTTAGCATCTAAAGAGCTGCACATGCACCAAGGCTTCAGTTCAGCCTGAGCAGATGCCATCTCAATGGGCCCCAGGGATTGAAGTTCAATGGCCACACCGGGGCCATAATAGCAGAAAATTATGTATGCTGTAGTTCTGGTGCTGAACAAGCAGCATCTAGAAACATATATCTCTTCACTAATGTCAGTATTTGCTACTTAATGAACATCTATACATGTGCAATTCCCAATACAGTTTTTATTTAAAATCTATATTATGTAATTAGTGATTGATTTGTGATGTGATATTGTAAGCCACTGGAGATTTCTGCCTACTTGAATACAACCTACACCTCAACTAATTAATTTGAAGGGCTTGCTGCAGATCTATTTTACTACCATGTAATTTACACATAATGCAGATCACCAAGGTGGTGACCAGTGATGATAAGTGGTCGCAGGGAGGCTTCCTCAGCTCTTATTCCCTTTCAGTTTATTCTCACTGATAGACCAGGTCTTGCAGTGTAGGAGGATCTGGAGCCATGCTTTACTCACTCATAGGCAGCGTGAGTGAGCCGCATCTCCAGGCCCTGTCTGAGACGCACGCAGACAGGGTATCATGAGTGAGCTCCGTCCCAGAGCTCAGAGAGTCACGACTGACCAATCCCATGGAGATTGTAATTGTGTGGCACTTATCTGCTCTCCCACAGGGGCCTCTGCACACCAGCGGAGCAACTGCACATTATGGCTGGCACACACATACACACACATACAGCTCCATTGTCTATGGAGGCTTTCATTCCGTCTGATAACTCGGTTAGGTCCAGATTTCTGTAGTGATAGAATGAGCAGAGAACAAAAAAGCATGCCGACACATACACACGCTGTGAACAAGTGTTGATGTGATACATGGTTTAAGTTAAAAATGCATATATCATCGGAGTGGTTGTGTGGTGCTTGATTGTTTGATGTCCTGTGTTTCTAGCTTTCCTCACTGTGTGTCTAACCAGCCTGACGTCTCTCTGGCTTCTGCTTCTAGATTCTTAGACGTCATCCTGAACTGCAGTGCTCTCATGTGTGCTTTGTGTCTTTTTCTCCCCCCCACCCCCCACCCTCCCTCCCTCCTCGCCCTTTTGTTTCATCATTTCATTTCTGTACTTTTTTCCTTTGTCCCTTGATTTCTCAACCCCACCTCTTTGCCGCTGCAGGGCTTTGGCTTTGTAACATTTGAAACAAGTGCAGATGCTGATCGTGCACGGGAGAAACTAAATGGTACAATCGTAGAAGGACGGAAAATAGAGGTGCTTCCTTTTCCTCTCTCTCTTTATTTCCCATATCCCCCAAGCCCCCTCTTCTTTGACTCTCCTCTTGTTCCCCCCTGACTCTCCTTTTCCTCTTTCTCCCTGCCTGATGCTTCTTGCAGTCCTCCCCCCCCTCCCCCCCACATCTGTTTCTTCTCTCCCACCTGCCTGCTGCACCTTGAACACTGCATGCTGAACCCTGAGCCGTAAGTGTGTGTGACAAAGAAAAAGACAGATTTATACAGTGCTATGTGAGTGTGTTGCAGTGTTTTCATAGATGTTAAATTCCACTTTGGATTTTGCCCTATGTGTTTGTGTGTCTGGCATGTGCAATGCAATAAAAACAGTTTTTGACTTGAGTTCTTCATCAATTGTTTTCCAACCAATCAGTGATATGCCATGTTCTTCAAAATGTATTAAAAATTGGTACCTTTATTTCGTTGTCACCATGTGTTGTCTTAGGGAATAAAATGTTTCCTTCTTTAATTTATACAATTTTAACACAGGTTTCAATTGAATTATTATATATATTTGATATATATATTTGAAACACTACTGTTACCTATGCTGCCAATGTTGGTGGACAGCGGGTATGCAGTTCACAGGACAGTGTGTGGATGGATGTAACCTCCATGACATTATCCATTTTTAGTCCCAGAAAGCAGGAGAGACTTTGGTGCATGTCAGTTGAATGACTGTATCAACACACTTGAGGTTAGTATCATTATGACAATGTCAAAACTGGACATTTCGCGCAAAGGCTAACCCAAGACTAATTACTTTGCTGCCTAATTAGCTTGTCAATGAGCTAAGCTAAGTGACCAGGTATAGTCAGTGCAGATAGTTGGTCAAACAGGAAACACCCTTTTCACGTTCTGTTCGTCAATCACATTAGCTAAAGTGAGTAGATATCTAACTGACTGGCACCCATTTTTGGAGCATTCAAATGGGCATTGTAGAAACCGCCAGTTTTTTGCACTTCTGCTTAATTTTTAAGTCAATATTTAAACAGGATAACCAACTTAGTTAACCTTAACCAAGACCTCTGATCAAAACCTGTACAAAAGCTCAATGACATCAGTATAAGTACAAGAGCAAATGCTGTTGCTGTTGGCAAAAAATATAGAATAGTGATAAACTGACCCTTCAGTTATTTGGCAAATATATTATATCATGATTTTCAAAGCACAATCATATTATACTTTAATATTAGCACAAGCAATAATAATAAGCATAATATTAATATGATTTTTTGGAAATGAACTTATTAATTACTTCACTATTCACTATTTCTAAGTTATTAAAGAATCAGGGCAAAGAAGTCCAAGATGCCTTCAAATCATCTAAAGCGGGGAAAGTCATATACTGTGTAAGGATGAACAGCAGTAAATTTATAGCTGTGTGCATAGTAGAGTAGACAAGGCCAGGTTGTTGATTCAAACTTAAACTTCCACCCCACTCTGCGATTTCTTTGTGCTTTTGTTCCATTTTTATGTTTTGTTTGAATTTTCTCTGACTGTCCTCCCATAAAAATGACCACATAGGTTGTTTGTTCAAGCAGCTAATTCGGATCCATAGTAATGTTTTAAATCATCAGTAAATGCTTGAAAAGGATATGAGAAGTTTAATGACTCAGCATGACCCCCGAACCCTGATCCTTACTTCAACCTAGCTGGCTATGTAAACTTCTGCCACTGAATTGTCAAATCATGAACAAACATTTAGCATTTGTTGTGTCGTGTATTCGGCTCTTAAAGAAAACACTCCTATGGTTCCTATCTATTAGAAACTACAAATGACCTATGTGATGGTTCAGGTTGGAGGACTTGTTATCAGGTCTTTGACTTGCTGCATGTTGCCTTGCTAGCTGATGATAAAATGTCAGCATGGCTAGAGAGTTCTTAAAATGCTAAAAAGTTCACACAGTGAACAGTTTTTGCATGTGTGTGTACGTGTGTTGTTGTCTATGTGGCCACACATTAACCTCTCTCTTTATTTCTGCTGACAGGTCAACAATGCCACAGCCAGAGTAATGACCAACAAAAAGGTGGCAAACCCTTACACAAATGGTGAGGCTTCAGCATTATCAATTATTAATTAATTAATTTCTTTGAAATGTTCCCACTTTCTTTTCTTCTTCCCCATTAGTTCATGTCAGTGCCTGCATCACAGGATCAGATGGTCATATTTATTAGGAGAAGTAAATCGTTATGATCCAATTCCAACTAAGTTTGCACTGTGATTGGAAAGGAAACTTGAAGATGCCATTGGAAGCCACACCGCAGATTCTGTTCTCACACAAAAGAAGTTGTTCCGATTTGATTAATGAAATCAATATTTGTCAGAGAGGCAGCTGACTTGCTTTGAAATATCATGCAAATAGTGAAGTGAAATCTTTTCTTGCGAAGGTAAAGGGAAAAGGGCAGGAGAGAAAGAGGAGGATTGGAGAAGGGGGGGATTTAAAGCTGGGGTGGTGGTGTGGAGGTAGGGAGGGCAGCAAGTGAGTGAATGGGTAAATGAAAAGAGCCAATAAAAAGAGGCAGGAGTCAGTGGTAAAGAGGGAGAGAGGGCCTGTCTCTCTGTTTTTCTCCTCCATCCCTCTCACAGACACTCATTCATGTAGATGGAGTGGATGGGTGATGGAGGGAAAGAGAGAGAGCCAGGGAGTGATGGAGGATGTGGAAAGTAAAAGAAGGGAAGAGGAGCAGGGGATGGATGAACAAGGAAGGGAATTAAATGGCCAAACACACATACGCACACATGCACACAGATCCTGTTTGAGGGTAGAGAGACAGAGGGAATCAGCTTGAAAGGCTTTTACATTCTTTACTGTCATCGGGCCCCAAACCTGCACACACACAAATAATGCACACAAATACACAAACACCTGTGAATAGGAAAAAAGGAGTGGAAAAAGAAGAAGTGTTGTTTCCAATTTTGTCAGTTGCTTGATTAAAGGATTTACCGTCTGTGTGTATGTATTGGAAACATATATTTTAAGGCACTTCACAGAGGCCAGCTGTCGAAGGTTAAATAAAACAGGATACACACAGAATGTTACAGTCAGCCAGAGAAGTTACAGTAAAATTTGACCAGGCAACAAATTCAAATGTAGCATTCAGATATGACTTTTGAGAGGACACATACAGAGGCACTCAGAAGTATATGGGCTATATTTTAAAAGGGAAAATAATGACAGTGTAGTAGTCCTGTAGATAAGGATAAAACGGGCTAATGTGTGTGTGTGTTTCCCGTGCAGGCTGGAAGCTGAATC
The DNA here is from genome assembly GCF_900963305.1 of Echeneis naucrates. Taxonomy (NCBI): domain Eukaryota; kingdom Metazoa; phylum Chordata; class Actinopteri; order Carangiformes; family Echeneidae; genus Echeneis; species Echeneis naucrates. The sequence continues at coordinate 15,639,579 of NC_042529.1, read as the reverse complement.
CAGTGGTCGGAGCAGTATATGGTCCTGAATTTTATGCAGGTAAAGGCTCACACACAGTTGAAGAACATAAACTGTACTCCACTCGCCTGCTGCTCAGTTGTATCAATAGCTCTTCATCTTTATTTCCTAAATAATTTTTACCTTTGTGTTACGTGTGAATGACATTTTGGCACCTGCATTTCTTTTTATTTATTTTTTTGTTGTGTTCTTAAGTCTTTTTCATGCCTTAAATGTTTTGATGGGGAAAAGGGAAAGAAGATAGGAACTGTGAGAAAGTGTGAGTGGAGGAATGGGCATGTGGTAAAGGGTTAGGCCTGAGATCCTCAGTTCAGGGCTGAGGATGCCAGTGTGGCATCTCACCATTCAGTCATTAGGGCACCCATTACCAACATTTTCGATGCAGTATTCGAAAGTAGACTCAACAATATGTTACAAAATGTAATAGGGATTTTTGTGACAATTTTCTTCTAGAAGATAATTTATACTTTTTCCTCCCAAAATTGCCCTCTAAAGTGGACCCTCCTTTAAAAAAGGAAACTTGTTTTATTTTTGGAAATAGAAATTATGTTTTATTTTTTTAAGCCTCAAAACTGGAAAATCACAGACTTCAATACAATCGGAGCTCTGTTGTCACGGGGTGTCTGTGTCGCCCACGGCTCATCATTAGATAGAAACCATAGAAATCAATGCGTAGGCCTCCAGAGGGGAAAGGGCTCCCTGATGGCCCTGATGTGCCCTCATATCTGCCTAATAACAAATCCCCTTAAACCTCCCCTAAAGACACTGTAGATTGAGCTGTAGCTATGGCTAGCGCATATCAATTCTTGGTATATCATTTGTAAATTCTGTTGTTGTGTCCATTTGTGTCCATTGTGACACCTGGTACATCTTGTCAAGTGTAGCTCATTTGACCTAATTCAATTTTAGCAAACAATGCCACATCAATTATAATTCAGAGAGCTATATTTATGTTCCCAACATGCTAACGCACCATTTGTTGTTTGTGCATAGGCCTGGTTTGGAGTGCTGAGTCTACTACTTCTTCTTGCTCATTAGTGTGAAGTTTATTCATTCTTCAGATAGCTTTAAAACACTCCTCTAAATAACTGCCTCGACAGGGGGAGGCCAGCTATATCTTTCATTTCTGTTCTTCTGCCTTTTTGCAGCCATCCCATCATCTATCCCTCCATCCAACATCCCAACCATGCAGCAGCGCGAGCTTTACTTCCTGTGAAACCTCTGTGTCAACAATCCAGCACCGCCATGGATTACTTTTTATACAACTAATTTTGAACAATAAACGGGGAATTTAGACATCTTTCACAGAAAACCACCATCTTTACCAGTCCTGGACCAAAGTGCTGATGTTAGCCAAACCACAGGGCTGGACCCCCAATGTGAATCTAGTCTCTGGTGACACATACCTATACTATAAAACACCAGTGATACACTAGGTAGTTTAACACTAGTCCATATTTTTATTACAGTCATTCTCTTTCCTCCTAAACCTAAATTCAATTTACATACACAGTAAGTAGTACTTTAAAAGCAATAATCCAGCCATTTTACCTGAATAAGTATCTCTTTGGCTCATTAACCTCCTCAACACCTCCTGACCTACACATTCAAACCCACAGAGCAGCAGCACATTTGCCAGACAAGGCTGCTCACTCACTGTTATAGCTGGGATGTCTTGTCCTTGTCCTTCCTCTCCTTGTCTTGCCTGCCTTTCATTCCTTCTTCTACCACCATCTGGCTATTATATATATGTAGTCAGTGTCTTATGTATTAGCATTTACCGTTTTATTTAAAAGAATAAATACAGATGAGATCAGCACATAAAAGATAATTTATAATGAAGCAGATGTTTTCTCTTGTAGATATTTCTTTTTCACATGATTTTGCTGCTTTTTTTGTATCTATCAAGCCTCTTGTTCTGGTTACTTCATCTATAATTGATTTAAATTTATTTGCGCCCGCCCTCCCCCCAAGCAAAAAACTGAATACGCAATAAACAAAGCTAATTATTGTTATTATTATTTTTGATTTTCAACAGATATTGGAATAATACTGTCATTGCAAATTCTTTTGGCTGGGATAATCATGCCGTGAAGGTCTGACACTATTGTGGTCCTATTTCCAAACTCATGCTTAAGTCTGAGTACAATTCATTTATTTGTAGTCTTATATTGATCTAATTTCACTTGTAAAAATAAAAGTCACTTTTCATTAATTAGGGTTTGAAACATCCAAAGAAAATATCCCTGCTGAACCAATCTCATTTCAAAATATTTGAAACTCTAACAAGCAGAGGTGTCAAACTGTCGACGCATTGGTAAATATTTACTATATATCTATGGCAGCATGAATCCCTAAACTTTCACAGTTACACAACAGAAAAGAAGGAGTTATGAAAACCTTCTCCATAGCAACAAGTTTACATTTTTCCTGTGTTCACAATTACTGTACATTTACCAGTGAAATGAAAGAGGGCAATCAGCAAAGCTGAAATATATAATGCGTTTTCAATGAACAGGCTTCATTTACTGTTAACAAATATTAATTTCAGTAAAGAGCATTTTGTTCTGTAGTCTATTTTTTTGTCTGATAGATGCATGTCACAAAGCCCAAGATGTCGCAATGCTGAATAGAGCAGTAGAGCTAGATTGAGATTAAAGAGTAGTTATTGCATAACTTTGAACACTGAGCTGTAATCATCAAGCAAGTATCATACAAGTGGATGGAACATTCAGCCCATTCTGACTCATATCTGATCTCATAATATTTTAGGCATTTACATACAATCAAAATAACTGAACGGCTTTAATGTTGAGTACTTCCTTACAGCATGTTGTAACCAACGGTCAGCCTGCTATGACGTCACTGCAACTTCAGTTCAGCCTCACTTGTTCTTATGACCAAGCTAGTCGCCATCTGATTGTCATTAGACAAAATGCAGGTTTATGCTTCTTTCTGTAAGCATTGGCTTCGCTTTAGAGTTGGGCTGTCAAACTCAATCTCACTAGGGGCCAAAACTCATAGCACACATTAGGTTGTGGGCCAAAGAGCAAAAAAAAATGTATTGAATAGACTAAAACCAATTTTGCCCCTAAAAATAAACAGACATAAGTATTTTGTTCTCCATGAAAATGTCTAGTGAAAACTTTCAAATCCTTAAATTGCAGCTATATTAGCTCCACAAAAACAAGGCAAATTAAGACATCCACAGATGCCTGATTGGTGTGTTGTCAAGGAAGCTGAAATTAGGGTTCTTGCAGGTTGCCTATTGCCTGGCATGCCAGCTGTTGTACTGCATTATGGGATTTGTAGTATGAGTGTTACGTGCCCTTCACATAGCCATGTGATTAAAAATTTGACAATTGAAACAATCTTGCAGGTCGGACATGATTGTGTCCCCAGCCAAATGTGGCCCGAATGTGTGTATGTGGAGTTTGACATGAGCCTCAGCGTCTACGTCCATTTTAGATAAAATTTATATTCCGGAGAGGCAAACTAGGTAAAAATCTGGGTCTCCAAGGGGAAAGGGGCACCTGAGAGCCTGCATATTATATTATAGTTATCAAAGATAACTATAAATCCTGTTAAACCAGCCAAAAATACTCTATACAGTGTGCTACTGCAGCTAACATCTACCAACTCCCTGCATGTTCACTTTTCTGTGATTGCAAACTGTTCTCCATCTCCTGAAGCATGAGAAAACACAAGGTACAGCTAAAGTTTGCCAAGTCTAAACGAAACGATATGCTCCCCTGTCTCCCTGGAGGAAGAGAGATGGATGAAACCCTCTGTGCTCTCTTTTTTGTTTATACCTTCTTCTTCACTACATGAGACTTACTTGTGGCTGAGGTCTGATGTGCTGTTAGTATCCACGGCCCCACCTTAGTATTCTTCCAGGTGTCCCAAATTCTATCCCTCCACTCAATGAAAAATGAAAGAATTCCCACCTGTAAGCAAAAGTGCATAGGATTAAGATTCCTTCTGAAATAATTATGGCTGCATTTAATCTATTTTGGAGAGGGAGTAAAGCTGGATATAAAGTGGCATGTAAGGGCGATTAATCACCCTCTATCAGATAGCTTTTCCCAGCACCCATCAGCTGAATCGGCCTCCATAAATCCTGGCCAGCTGACAGTGCACTCCATCTCCATTGCTGGGCTCAGCTACAAGTTTATTGTGCGCAAATCCCATTCAGAGGAGTGACGGATGACCTCACCATCCGTCACGGGTGTGTATGCATGACCTCCACATGCATACGCACCTGTGCACACACACTTATGAATGTTGTAGCCCAGTTGAAGCACAGATGTACAGTCTCTTAAGTAAAATCACGCTCTGGTCATGCTCTCCTAAACAACCAGATGCTCACAGTTACACAAAAACTGACACACATGGACACTCACAGACAATCTCACACACACACCCAAATCAATACAGTCACAAGGTTACATTGTGTAACCAAAATATTGTGAGATATTTGTGAGAAAAACAGTTCAGTTAACTGAACTTAAAAACATAATTTGTAAAAATAAAAAACAAAATTAAGGTATTAAGCAACATATTTAGTTAACAAAAAATATTAGTTGATTCTATTAAACTCCTTGATGATGCGTTACGGTGCAGACATCATCAATTTAAGGCAACCAATTAATCAGAAAACAAGGCTTGTTATGAACACACAATGACTTGTAAGTGTGGCAAATAAAAGGCTCGTCTCCAATATCTGGCTACTTCAAACAAAGGCTCGCCACAGGTCCGTTGAATAAGTGTCCCAGCGTAACACAACCAGAAATCGACACACACACTTGCCCAAACACATAACACGATCCGTTGCTGCTGTTTGGTCGGGTAAGCTGATGAGTCCAGACTTCCTCTAATGTTTTTTGATCAGAGTTTGCATAATGGCCTTGGCCTATGTTGAGTGTGTGTGCATCACAGGCAAGAAAAAGGTTTGTGTCTAAGTATGTGTGTACGTGTGCATGTGTGTGTTTGGGTGACTGGGTAAAATAGACTGCATGGGCTTGAAGGACAATGAGGGAAATGTAATACTGATTGATTGACTGTGTCCTAGACTGAGTATATGCAAAACAGGGCAAACGTATGTGTGTGGGTGTGTGTGTACACACATCTCATGGGAGCTAGTATATGCAGAGCTTGGCAGAGCTGCTCTCCAGAACACAACAAATAAGATTAAAATGCAAAATGTAGGCAGCAAAGTAACAAGGCTTGTGGCTCAGGCCTTTTTAACATATGCTGAAAAATTTGCGGTTGAAAGGGCGTCATCAGTTCAACTCTGGCCTTTGTCATATTGCCACTGCGTCATTGGTCCAAGGCCAGCCCAAGCGTCAGCATCAGCTCCTGACCCCACCTTTCCTAACCCAATCAGTCTGGGATTGTTTAAAAATCAAGCTGTAATTTGTCACGATGTTTAAAATAAGTAGAGTGGCTTAGGCAATAGTAAAGTGAATTTTCAGCCATTCTTTCTACTGTAAATGCAATATAAAATAAGCCTGCATTGATCATTTCAGTAACGATTATGAAAAGGTTTGTAATTAAAAATCAAAATGAATCCCGTGTAATGATGTCACCACCCACAGACAGATTAATCAATGTGTTATAAATTTATCACATCATTCATATATGCTATTTTGAATAAAAGGCCAAAGGTGTTTTCACTGATAATTTGAGGCCGAGTTTGACTGTGAACAAAACAGCAAATTTATTTTGTTACATCAAAGGTTCCATATTGTCCGTAGTCTTTTCTGATTATAAAGCAAGTCTAGGTTCTAAATGCATACTTTGAAAGCATGAAAGTAATTTTTGTTTCACGGGGCTGTATTTTGACACTGGGACTTCTGTGTTATTTTTAACATCAAAACAAATCTCAGGCAGCACAGCAGTTAGCATCACAACAAGAAGGTTCCGTATTCGGTTCCCAGGCCTGGGGCCTTTGTGTGCGGAGTTTGAATGTTCTCCCTGTGCTTGCATGGGTTTCCTCTGGGTACTCCTGTCACATGCATGTCATAGAAATGCATGTTTAGGCTAATTGGAGACTCTAAATTGAGTGTGAGTGTGAATGGTCGTTCATCTCTGCCTCACTATGTTGGCCTGGTGACCTGTCCTGGGTGTACCCCTTCTTGCCCACTATGAGCTGGGATTGGCTCCAGGGCGACCCAGAAATGGATAAGCAGTAGAAGATGGATGAATGAATGAAAACAAATCTCTTGTGCATCTTAACACTTCAAATAAAACAAAATTGCAAAATCAAAAACTGTGGTTAAAAAAGATGCTGGAGCTCTATCCACATTCATCAGATGTGGTATTTGCAATCCCTTCTGCTCTGGATGAGCGTGTGCAATCTTAATGGAAAACTATTTCACTGAAGTGCATTTCTAAATTTTACTTAATTTGGCCTCTGCCATCTAAATAAGGCCTTCAACTTTTTAATGTCGCTCATTCTGCCACTCCACGTCATTATTGTGTGATTTTAGTTTTTCGGCTCACTGAAAATATAATTCATTTTAATGTTTCACAAATCCCTGTTATAATGTTGCATGTAGATTTTTGTGATTTTCCAAGCAGTTAGTTAGACACACTGTAATAAAACCTGGAACGGAGGTGTGATTCATTGAACAAAGGGAGGCCAATACACACACATTGTTGCACATCACATGTAAATATATAAAGTCCATTAAAAACACCATCTAATTGCTGGTTTTTTTGTTCTTGTTTGTTTTTTTTTTGTTTTTTTTTTTTCCTAAACATCACTGACTCCTCTTAACATCAATAGCAGGCCCTTGTGCAATGCCTAAATTACCAGATAAAGTGTCTTCATGTGTGTGTGTGTGTGTGTGGACGTGTGTTTGCAGCCTTGGAGTGTGGTTCTTTATGCATGTGTGTGTATCAGTGGATGTTGTTTGTTTATTTTATGAGCCTGCTGGCTGTCAGGCAGACACCCTGCCATGATTCAAGGGTTATTATAGCATTGCTGTGGCATGTGCAGGCCATAGCTCATTATCAGATTGCATTCATATACATGACATAAACAACAACATGCACATGCATGTGTCCTCATGTCTTCTATGCATGTAAACACACATACAGTACACTCACTTGCACACACAAAGAGGAATTCATATATGGATGTTGAGGATACCCTGATGTTAGGAAAGAAGGAAAAGGTTGGAGAAATTGATCCTTTGCTTAGAATAAATCTCCAATGGACAGTGAGCTGGCCGTTTGCCATATTAATGCTTTTGTCTGGAGTTGGAGTGGAGGCAGAAACAGCAGAATTAGCAAGAGAGGCAAGAGAGCAAGCGAGACAGATGGATGGATGAGAGCAGGAGACAACGTTCGCGTCTCTGAACACTTGCGTTGAAGCAGGTTGTGCTTTTATCTGTTGTTGCAGACAGTAGGTGTAGTCATCCAAATCCAGAGCCCCTCCGAGGGCTGAAGGTGCTCGGGAGGTGATACAGTGTGTTTGGAGTTTAACCAGGCTCCTTTCGAGGCAGTCATCTGTATCTGTTACAGTTTACAGCCCAAAGATTTTACACTATGCTCCTAAGTGTATGGACTATATGGATATTTATATTTTGAGATTTCCACCAAAAAAATGGAGCAGTGTACCTGCAGCCAGCTACTATCAGTCAAATATATTGGCATGCTGCTAATGCTCACTCATTGTAAACAGTAGTAGGAAATCCCTCGTTGAATTTCATATCAATATTTTATACAGGTACAGTAAATATTTCTTCATGAAACTTGAAACTTGGCAGAAAGGAATTCAACCTTGAGCGCAAGGTTTGACACAACTATCCTCACATATTGGTGGAAAGATTAACTAAAGTTAGATTATGTTAAATACAACTAATGTAAAAATAAATTGTATTCAGTTGTAAAGAACCAGTTACAGGGAGTTTCAGAGAGAATTTTGTGTCTCCGTACAGGCCGTGATGTTTCTGTTGTTTTTCAAAAAAATCAACATAAAACATTTTCTGCAGGCTGTTGCAAGGACAAAAAAAAAAGAACGTATACCTTTAAATAAACATATATTGGTTGCCCCAAATGGCAAGTCAATCAATAATCAATAGGTTACCTCAATGTGATTTCATTAAGGGCAGATTGAGCCAAAGGTCTGCAGATCCACACTGTCTCTGTATTGATTACAGGAATTAAATAAAAGATGAGGTCAAATTAAATTGGAAGCTTTTTACTAATATATATTATACTATGTGACATATGTTACCGTCTTTGCATGTTGTGCCTGCCTGTGTTTCCTACGGTTGCATGCATGTTTAGGCTAATTGGGGACTCTAAATTGAGTGTGAGTATGAATGGTTATTCATCTCTGTCTCTGTGTGTTGGCCCAGCGATGGCCTGGTGACCTGTCCACAATTAATTTCATCTTCACATTTTTTTTAAAACCTATTCAGATTTGGTCACAGGCAGATAACATATGTCTATGAGCATTGTTTTATGAATATTCACTCATATATTCATGTTTTTACATATATATTCATGTATATCCCACATATGGGAATTCAGTACATGTATACATATTACATTTCCTTGTGGCTAATTTAAAAGCAAAGACAACGTTGTCCAACGGAAGCGCTGAAACGCACGATTAAAAGCAGCATTTATATCTTTAGGTTGGAAATAAAAATCAACAGTTCATTCAATAATTGAGTAACTTGCCAATAGAAACCTTTATTTTGGTGTCTAGTTGTCTGGGACTCATGGATATTTGCCCTCATGAATGTGTATCAGGAAGAGGATTCAAAAAACAAATTTTTGGCCCTGCTCCCCTGTTGGCTGAAGGTTAAACAGGCTCCTTCACCTAAATCAGTTCACATCACATCACTATGTCACCCCGTACCGGTAAGGTGACGCCCCATGTGTGTGTGTTTTTATATGTGTGTGTGCGTGGATGATGAAGGATGGCCATAGGCTGAATCTACCACTGCAAACAATACAGGCCATCTGCTTTGTGTCCCTGCTGCCAAACATTGAGCCAAACCTCTACACAGGCCTCTGAGCCTGTGCTGCTTGCTCTGCCAGCTAACTCAGCACTCTCAGTTTTACCTTCCGAACACTCTCACCATCTTTTTCTCTTTTTCAAACTTTTAAATAAATTCTCTCACATTGTCAGGTTGCTTGCAGAAGTTAAAAAATTACCTTGAGGCGTGACAGTGTGAAAGAATTTTTTGATTTACGTGAGAATTTAGACTCACCTTGTCTGAATGCCAGTGTCATGCTATGCAATGTCAATCATTTACCTTACATGTCCATATTTGTGATGTAAAGTGAACATCTGTATTTATTGCATTGATTGCAAAATTCCCATCTCCTAAAATATATTTTTTTCCAAAAAACATGACGTGAACCCCGCATGGCTTCGTTCATTTAAAAAATATGTTGCCTCTGAACATACTCCTCAGATAGCCAGCAAGCAAATAGTCTATTTAGCACAGGTATTTGCATTGTACAGCCTGCAGGCTGGATCCGGCCCACATTATGGTTAAGTAAAACCGTGCGATTGTCTCAACCTTGCAGGCCAGAAGGAATCATCATGCAGGATGGATCCTGTCCTCGGGCCATACAGCGCCCAGGTCTGCTCCAGTCTGTGATGTCACAGAGTGTCACATTCAGAGGCCTACAGTAGCTGCTGCTACAGTCAATATGATCAATTCTGTATTTGTCTGATCTCAGAGTGAGGAGAAGTTGGTTTGAGTTTAATGTGTTGACATAAAAAAGACAGACAGACATGGAAAATTATAAATTTAGGCATTAGAGGTTTTGGAGCTGAGTTTTCATCATTGCTGCTCAAACGAATTAGCAGAACTCCTGATCATATTCTGTATCATTCTAGTTTACAGTGTTTTTATCCTGAAAACGAGGAAAAAGTTTGACATTTTTTGTTACAGCTTGCTTTAGTCTTTCTTGAGTTATATAATTTGCTGATTCTGAGTATTTTAAATCTTTTAAATGATGATTATTATGTCAAGAAAACTTTGTGTTGTAGCATTCTGTGTTTCTTCTAACCTCTACACTTGTGTGCATGTGTGTGTGTGTGTGTGTGTGTGGATGTTTCTCAGTGACAGGCTTTCCATACCCCAGCACAGGAGCAGCCATGGCCTACAGAGGGGCCCATTTGAGAGGGAGGGGTCGGGCTGTCTACAACACGTTCCGCGCTGCACCTCCTCCACCACCCATCCCTGCCTATGGAGCGTGAGTGCCTGCTAGTGTGCACAACATGCACGCATCCAACTGACACAAACACACATAATCAAATAAACACTGTATGACAGGTGTCCAAGACTGAAAACACACGACTGCCCAAATCTATTTCAGTATTACTCGAACACAGAAGCTAACACACAAATGTATAAATACTCAGACATACACACACACACGGTTATCGAAGAATAGTGAGTGGAAAACAAAACTGCCGCCTTCTAATAGAGCGGAAAATTGCTCTTTGATTCCAGAATGGCCAAATTTGTCTCTCTTTTTTCTAATGTGTCATTCTTTATTTGGCTGTGAATGGACTGCTATGACCTGCCCTGCACACTCCAATGGGCCCGCTTCAGAGAGAGCGAGAGACCTCATGGACGTGAAGGGGGAGACATGGAGAGAGAGAATAGATGACTGAGAGAGTGTAGTGGGGTTGAAAGAAAGAATGAGAAGATGAAAAATGCAGATGGAGGCAGAGAGTAAAGGCAGGAGGCTGAGAGAGGAATAATGTGTGAATGGTGCAGTTTGTCATCAGCTGCTGACTGTGTGGCTGTGATAGGAGGGAAATGGATGTAATTAAGCCTTTAATAGGTAGTTCATAGTTCGAAACAAAGAAAAAGACCGTGCAATGTTGTATTTTGGAATACAAAGGAAAACAAAATGGTTCTGATTGTATTGGAAGAAATATTCCAATATTTCATAGACTTCCCAGTCAATCAAGGAGAGATTGTAGAGCGTATATGGTGGAGGTTAGGAGCTTGGGGATCTGGGAAGGCTCAGCTGGATCCCTTCAGCTGGTGTGGGAACGCCTCAGGATCCTTCCAGAGAAGCTGGTTAAAGTGACTGGGGAGAGTAGCGTTTGGGCTTAATTTTTTAGACTGCTGAGCCTGTGATCCGGACACAGGTAAGCAGACGAAGACGAGACGAAATCCAGCCAGAATCCCTGAGTTTTCCTGTGGCCTCCTCCAGCTCACACTGGCTGCACAGACTCCCATTCTCAACTTTTGTGGAGCCACAGTTATAGAGTGACGTTAAACAGTTTGAGCAAAAGAGTAAATCTAGTGGGAATTGAGGCATGTTTTGGTGTAGATCTACTCCAAACCAAAAATTACTGCTCAGCATGCCTCCCAAGTTTGACAGCCAACAACTCAGCCTCCAAAGCCATAGATTCTTTCAGCACAATGGCACTACCAGGACAGAAATTCCTGATTGAGTTTCTGGTCCTGGTCCTGAACAATGAAGGCAAGACTGTCAGCGACAAACTCAAAGGGCATGGGAAGACATAGACGTTTGAGCCTGTGAATTGAAGTAGCTAAAGAAGTTTAAGTAGATAATGGACTGGTGCTGTAGCCTCACATGTTGAACCAACGTTTATCTACAGTAATAAAAATGTATTTCCCAAAAGCCTTTGCAGTAGACATGTAGATGGTGTTACTGCAATGTTTTTGTTTTTTTTTTTTTTTTGGTGTTGTTGTTGTTGTTCAGGATGTTGTCTAGATAGAAAATGACATTTGTTTGCGTTTAATGTTTGATATCCTCTATCAACAGTGTGGTCTACCAGGATGGCTTTTATGGTGCAGAAATATATGTAAGTCAATCTCTCTTTATATGAAGTTATTCACTCTTTCTCAAAATACGTCTTGAGAATGGAATCACATATTTGCAGCTTAATGGTGTGTTTCTAGTTTTTGGTAATCTTGAATCCCTCTCTCTCCTCAGGGAGGGTATGCAGCTTACAGATATGCCCAGCCAGCTGGTACCGCTGCAGCTGCCTACAGCGATAGGTATGTTGACCCAGACTGAAGCCTACTACTATATGTTCCTATATAGCCAGTAGTGATGCCATATGTCACTTATATTATCACATAAACACATACCCCCAAACATATGTAATATGCACGCAAAAGAACTTAATAATAATAATAATAAATGTATGTCTATATTAGTTTTTTGTTCCTAATTTTCATATTGATATCACATCTATTTTCACCATGTTTAATTTTACATTCGAACTTTTCGTCTCAAACTTTTGGAGTTCAGTGTATGTAATATGGATATATGCTGACTGTCTTCTACTTCATAGACATATAAAGGAATTCACTATGTTTATATATACATTTGCATATGGGTTTCCAGGTTGTGAATAATGTGGATTTCAATTGTCTGCCTTGAAACCTGAGCAAATATGTGCATTAGAATAGACATTTTGGCTACTTTTAAAAACTGATGATATGATGTGAAAGCCCAGATTGAATGTGATCACGTCAGGTATATAGGTCATGGAGGAGGACAGTTTGACAACTTGAGCTCAGTTGTCTTTCATGTAATGTCACTTTAATGCACAAATGGTTTATACATAGTATTATTTTAATGTTCCCTATTTAATGACTGGTTTGAGCCCTCCTAATATCATGTTGTCTAAATTAGGAATGTAAAACTACAATTGGTAATCTGCTAATTGCTCCATATATTTTATGCTACAGCTCACATCTAAAAATGCAAAAGAAAAGAAGTAGTCCAGATGTGCAGCAGGGACAAGAGGGTCAACTTACTCTGGCCCTGTTTGGGCTAACTGGCCCCGGTGAACTGAACGCTGGTAAAAAAAATTAGCATAAAAAAAGTGTGATGAATTCTGGCTTTTTTTATTGCTTGCAAATGGCAAGTATTGTCAACATTACATGAGTTGTGTGGCTCATGTCCCATTTTGACCCGAAATATCTATACCATTGGCATTCCTCCTGAAGCTTCCTTCCTTATGTTCTGCCTTACTGCCCTGCTCCTGCTTATGCCCCTGCCCTTGCCTTGGGCATTAGCCCCACTCTGCTCAGGACTGCTGCTCTTCTCTTGCAGCAGCTGTCCTCAGCTCTTTGGGAGCCTGCAGTCTGCTGGTGATCCCTCCACATCAAAACTGATACGTGTTTACAGAGGAAAAAGTGTGCACTGTGCGTTTGAGCATTGCCAGCACCCACTACCTCCTCTGTCTAGGTGTGTGCGTGTGTGTGTGTGTGTGTGTGTGTGTGTATAAAGGCGCTTGGGGAGCTAATCATAGGGAGATTGAGCATGTCAGACCTGATAAGAAACAGCCACAGCAAGAGCCTGTAGGCCTCCGATAATGTAAGATTTATCAGAGGCAGCGAGCGAGCGGCGTGCTCTTGAGAATTATGAACAGAGCAGAGCAGGTGAGGGGGCATGTCTCTCTCCAGAAGACTTATTTCATTTCCTTTGTTTTTCTTCTCTCTTGCATTCCCTCCTTCCGTTGTTCGTTCTCCCTCTGTGGCTAATGTGTAGTTCACTCCTCTTTGCTCTCTCCCAGTTTTCATTTTTTATTCTCTCTCTCGTTCTATTTTTTAAGCTCTCCTGATTTAAAGTGAGGCCTGGGCCATCAGGTGGAGTTTGGAAGAGAGCGAGAGTCCAAAGAATCGGGATGAGGATTTTTTTATTAGTAGGATAAGAGAGGTCTTACACAGACTGAATGGGAGACTTCCTCTATTTTGGCTGTCTGAAGGCACACGCAAACACACCTACACATACATACACACACATAACAGATTTCCAACTTTAAGAACAAGTAAGAGGACTGTTCTTCAAATGCACTTTTTTCAAATAGCATTGGCACAAAGACAACCCTTTAACCCTTAAATAACCACACCGTCAGAAACATTATATTTTATGGAGAACTATAGGTTCCTACAGAAGCCCTCGGGGTGAGATAAAAATTTCTTCAATGTGTTTATGACTATAGGACAGATAACAATAGAAAGAAAAGGGATTACTGGGATAATCTTTCTAAAGTTCCCTAATTTCATCGGAGAAAACGTTTCACCGGGATCTTATTGCTAAGTTCCTTTTGTCATAACTTCCTCTTTGTCATTTGTTCAGTTAGACAAGAAGAAAAGTTTTGCCAAGTAAAAAAAAAAGTTTTACCTGAATTATTTTACTAAGCATATTTTTAAGTTATTTAAAATGTCAGTAACTTTTTTTTTTCAATAGTGACAAAATGACAAAAACTGAAAGACAATGTCCATCCCGGCAAATGTCAGACGGAAATGATGTCCATAATGTCACTGATTACATGTCACATGACCATTCAGCTACACTGGCCATGTGTATGGCCAAGTGACTATGAAGCTGTGAAAGAGGAGCAGCAATAATGAAAAGTAAAACCAATGGTTTTCTTAGCTTTCGAACGTACAGCATTTAAAAGCTTTGACAAAAACAAGCCCAGCAAACCTGCAATTTTCAAAATAAAAGTGGCATTTTAAAGGTCACAGTTTTAAGGGCTACAAACTTCAAATCACTGTGGACACCATGCATCAATGTTGGAATCCAGGAGCTAACTTGGTCCGAATATTGGCATCATCAGATGATTGCATTTTCAAGCAACCCAATGGGGGTCTGTCTGTCCTTTCTGCTAAACAGAGTTATGCATATTCAGGAGTTGGCAGAAATACACAGTCCCGTTTCTCCTGGCTCATCAGCTTGTCTCGCCCTTGCATCCCTGGTTGTGTCCATTGTGTCTGAAGGGATGGAAGAGTTCCAGGAAGTTGTGAACGTGTGGAAAGTAACAAGAATCACTTTCGTCTTTCTTTTAGACTTGGAGAACTTCCAGTGAAAATTAATTTGTGGTAATAGGTAATGAGCAACTAAATATGCAGTCATTTTAATCAGTGGCCATTCAAGAAAAAAACAAGACCTTCCTTTGGTGTATGGCCTTTGATTTGAGTGCCAGGGAACAGCAGAAAGAAGCTGAGGTTAGTGTGACCATCACTTTGGTTGGTTGATTTTGAGGGTCAATTCACTAATAACACACTGAAATGCTGAGCCCATGTGTGGATTAACAGAAATTTAACAGCGATTCCAACCAGCCATCCATTTTCTACCGCTTTTTCCGTTCCGGGGCTGCTGTAGCCAATCCCAGCTCTCATTGGGCAAGGGGTGGGGTCCATCACAGTCCATCACAGGACCAACACACAAAGACAGAGACAAACAACCACTCACACTCGCATTAACACCTACAGTCAATTTAGAGTCACTAGTTAACATAAGCATGATGCTTAGTGATGGTGGGAAGAAACCCAGAGGAGACCCATATAGACACTGGGACAACATGCAAAGTACACACAGAAAGGCCCCAGGCTGGGAACCAAACCTGTAACCTTCTTATTGTGGGGTTGACAACGCTAACCACTCTGCCGCCGTGCTGCCCTAACAGAGATTCATTCTATAAAAATTTCTCAGTTAATCGTAGAGCCCTGGGACTGCCAATCAGTCCAGAGTGTACCCTAATAGTTTCACTGTACAGTATATTATACATACGCCACATTATAGTAGCACTTTATTGCTCTTGGACTTTACGCTATGAAAGGTCTGCATTTGCTTCACGTAATTTCCTGTTCATGTTGTTGTCGTTAAATTACTATTGAAATGGAGGAAACTACAATTGCTCAGCAGACATTTAAGGTAATAGATTTTGGACATCATTTCACAATATAGAAGTGTGTTTGACTGATTCCAACAACCTGAGGGATTTGACTGACACTAATTAAAAAAGTGATGTATCGCTAATGAAAAAGCAAAAAATTTTCATTGTTGAACACAATCTCAAATTCCCTCCACCCTCACTCCATGTAAACTCCCACAACCTCTGCACAGGTCTTCCCCCACGACACGTAGTCTAACACAGTGTGCCCACTTATCTTTGCCCTCCAGACCTATTTTTGCTTGGTTTTACTTTTTTGTAGAGAATGAACAAACAAGAAGAGAGGAATATAAATAAAGCGGTGGGTGGCATCAGACAAAGAAGAATGGAATGGAGGGGTGAAACAAGAAAAGAGAGGGGTGTTCAGGGAGGGGATTAGTTCCAAGCCAGTGCTGGCGAAAAGACTGGAAATAAGTCTTGGGAGACAGACAGAGAGAGATACAGGGCGAGATGGACGATGGGAGAGAGGGTGATGAAAATAAGGAGGTGAAGAAGGGGACGTTACATCAGAGAAATGCAGCATCTTTTGTTTTTACCTTTTTACCTTACCTTTTTCTTCCACTGTGCCCATTTCAACACCCCACAGGATGATGTTCTTATTTTTCGTCTTGTTCATAATTTTATTTCACTCCCCTTCCTTCAGCCATCCACTTCTCTTATCACTCCGTCTATTTCTTTTCTTATCTTTCTCTTTTTCCTGTCTGTCTGACGTTACTTTTATTGCAATCCTTCCCCATCAAGCGGAAGGTAAAACACTTTTGCTCATAAATTGAAATGGGTAAAACAAATCATTGCAATCACACACTCTCACCTTTACAGCGTACATTTATAGGGAAACATCGATTGCATTTTCATCCCATAGGTCTGTCCTTAGCGTGAGTGAGAGGGGGAAATGATTATAGATCTCTCCTCCAGACCTCAGTTAAAATCGACGACCCAGTGCCTTATGTGTCTCATGCATACTCATTTTAGCACTCCCTATCCATTATCAGAGCTATTCAATCAAAGCCAACATGCACAAGGTTTATGTCTGGCAGTTGGAGTTGGGGAAGGGGGAAACAATTAACAGTATTTCCCAGCTGATTAACTTCACCTTTGATTTGTACTGGTTCAAAGAATCCATATAGTTTTATGTTTGGGGAATAAGTCAAAATGTCACTGAGTAAGAATCTACTGCCTCATATACAAAAACCCTCCTAAGAGTGGCAGAGCTGTCCTAACTTGCTAGCATTTCCAAGTAGGTGGTAAATACAGAAAAATGTGTTCTCAGTTGGCAGTTTATTAGGTACACTTAGCTAGAACTAAGACAATCTAATACAGTTATAATTTAATGTAATAAATTAGAATTTTCTAAAGGTAATAATTTTCAATTTTTACTGCAAGCATTTTAATCTTTATTCAGCTGTATTTTCAGAGGATTTACTTTGCATGCCACATTTTCCAGAGAGGTGTTTCTGTTATTTTGAAAAAGTTTAGACAAATATCATCAGGGCAAAGAATTGGACAGATTTGATCATTCATTTAAAATTAGAGCTCATAGATATACATTTTGGATGTAATGGATGGAACCAGGTGCCTGGCCCAAGTCAAGTCCAAGTAATTTTGGGTCTTTTAGAGAGGAATCTAGCAGGAGCTTGACAGACACATTGGTGCAGCATCAGCAGCGGAGCAGTATTGAAGCAGACTCTTGTGGAGAAAGGGGAGCTGTGCCAGAGGAAAAGGCTCTCAACTTACCAGTCAAGCTTCTTTCCCACCCTTACCTCTGGCCCTGAGTTTTGGATTGTGACCAAAACAACAAGATCACTGCTACAAGCAATACTGATCTCTGATATCCAGGGGGATTGGAATAGAACTGCTGCTCTTTTGCTTTGCAAGGCCCCAGATGAGGTAGTTCAGGCACCTGGTTTGGTATCCCCCTGGGCACCTTCCATTGGAGATTTTCCATGCATGGCCGCATGGTTGATGGCCCTTGGGCAGCAAAAACACACTGGTGAGATCAAATATTTCATCTGGCCTTGGAAAGAACCGGATTCTTAGGAAGAGCTGGAAAATGTCATTCACTAGTGGAGCATTTGGATTATTTTGCATGATTTGCTGATGGATGAATGCTTAGACAGGACTAACCTGCATTAAATTTAACCCAATATACCTGATGAACTGCCAAAAGAGTCAATCCTATTTTGTAGCATCTTATATGCCTACAGTACAGGTGTGAGGGAAATGAAAAGTAGATCTCTGGATTTAAAATGTATGAGTTTATTTAAAGAAACACTGGTCGCAGGGATGAGTCTCAAAACTCACAGCTGACCTGTACTACCACATAATTAGGGGTGCCTGATCCTTGAAACAAACACTGGATCTAGTTTAATAGGTGTTATTTTATCAGCAGCCATCCAACATCTCTTTTATGAAAATGTGTTGAATTCAATTACCTCACAGCAGGTTTATATTCCAGTACAACGATTCTGAATCTTTCCTGGGGCTCTGAGCAAAATATAATAACTCTGATGTGTAGTCTGTTATTAGTTATGTGTGTACCTGAAGGGTATTTAAAGGTAGGTCAGCAGGGGCCTACTATTCAATTTGCCCCTGGGTTCCCCAACAAATCGATCAATGTTTTAAAGGTGCATTCGCAGTTTCTACCTCCTCCCAGAGTGGACTGATACTAATCCTAGCCAACTGTTATGCACAGCTCCCTGGAGGGATACTGTCAAGTTTGATAAATGCAGGTCCTGATCTTTGTAATATATCCATGGATTGTGTTTAGCTACATTCATTGTCTGATGAATATCCAAGACAAAACCAAACTAGGTCTTAATGATTTCGACTACACGCACTGTCACATTAACACAGCTTTCCCTTCTATAGTTATGGCAGAGTCTATGCAACAGCAGACCCATATCACCACACGATTGGACCTGCAGCCACTTACAGTGTGGGCACAATGGTGAGTCTCTTCTCTCTTTTTTTTTTTAGCTGCTGGTCATCTGAATATTAAGGCTGACTGTATGAGATGTCATGTGTGATAACACACTGGATGACACAGCTCCTATACACAAGACTCTTTTTACTATCTAAATACTTAACACTAAATGAATGTCTCACATCAAATCATTTGCCGGTATACCTTAGCAACAACTCTGAAAGATCTTAAACAGAAGAGTCTATTCTTGTTTGTTGTTCCTTTGATTTGTGTTTCCCTCTGAGAGATCCATTTTAATGTTTAATGTGAATCTTTGCCACTTCAGTAAATGAAAAAGGGACATTGCCTTATTCTCAAACTCCCTATTCAATTTCATTGGCCTGAAGCTACTTGCTTGAAATCCAATTGAGACTGAGAATTCCTCCCAATAGGAAACAGTCTCTTCAAATTTTGCAAGGGGAGTCGAATGGTTAATGTTTGTTTTTAGCTAGCTTTGCAGCTAACATCAAAGATGAAAAAAAAAAAGAAAAAAAAATCTCTCCACAGGAAGAGAGAGTACCCCAGAAGATGGGGAACAAAGAAAAAGTACAATTTGTTTTTCTTTCGAGGGCGTGGGTAGGGACTTCCTCCAAAGATTAACGACCATCTAGTACATGCCTCAACGTGCTGTGGGAGATTAAACCAGAAAGAGAGAAAAATTAGTCTCCAGCGAAGGAAAGGTAGCAGACAGAGACGGAAAGATCAAAGTTTCTGGTAGCAAAGCTGCTTCTTGGTCCAGCATCTTGGACTACAGATAGACGAGGGGTTAATGCTTATGTGTATATGGTGATGGAAATCAAAAGCCTTAGCACCTCCCCATGCGTCCCCCAAAACAAAACCCTCCCCTTCCCTTCCGCTCCTAGTGCAGCTGCTAGCTAAAAGCCTTCATTAATTACAACCATTTTTTTCCTCTTCATTTACTTAATTAAAACAGTGGCCTGTGTTTTCCTCCTTAGTACTCTACACGTTCTTCTCTTTTTTCTTCAAATTACTCCTCCCCTTTTCCTCATCCTCCCATGTGTGATCCACACCCTTTACTTCAAATCTTTTTTGGTTCTCAATATTTAAAAAAAGCACTCAAACAATTAATCTTAAACTTTATCATCAAACAAAACCAAAATAATATTACCCGTCAGATTTAGTTGATAAAGATGAGACTGTATAAATGTAGACGCATTGGATAACTTATCACACCCACAGTTTCTCCTGGGAAGAAACTTTTTCTTAGTAGATTTTATGTTCCACGATTTACCTTTAACATAAAGATAAAAACTTGGATAATCTTTGATTGGCTCTTTTTCTTTGCCCTTGGATTTAAAGGCAAACTGCTCTGTGAAGATTTAACTTTAGACTACATGGCTCATTCTGGACTAGCTTGGCCTAAAACCATCCAACCATATGTCAGTCTTAGACAGCCTACCAGGCATCAATCCTGCATGTTCCTATCATTTTCTTTATTATTAGAATATTATCTCAACACACACCTGCAATAGGTAAATGTAACCTGGATTATTGATTTTGACAAGGGCTTTACTAATTCACCAAATATTTAAATTTAAGATAATTTGTCATAAAAACAATTAATCCAACAAATTGTATACCAGAGTCTATTTATTTGAAGAGAAATAATGTATCTGGGGACAAAGATAATTTTGACTGTATCTCCGGACATACTTTGAGTCTGATAGCGTAAATAAAAAGACAGCACCCTTGGTGAAAGAAAGTGAGCTTAAAAGCGTTATTTGTAAGTTTTGCTTTTGCTACATAGCTAAGATTAGCATTTGAAACATTCTGGATTCAGGATCTAACTTAATTTCTTCACTCAACCACAGCGGCCAGCAGTGGCCAGAAGTCTTTTCTCTGTCATTTCTTTTCTTCTACCAAAGTAAGCATGCTGACCAGGCAGCCCAGGTCCATCAATTTCTAATGGCAACAAACGTGGCCTCCAGTTGGTCTCAAAATACGTAATGACTTCTTGTATTCTAAACAATGGCCTAAATCGCCAAAAAATGGCTGAAAGCTCAGGCGGTGGGGACAAGAAACTATATTGAGAGAAAACAAAATTACAAATAGCCCCTTTAACGGTCATTTGTAGGCTTTTTATCTGTTTGAGGCTAGATACTGGAGGCTTACTACATCAGTGAAGTTTGATTATCAGCAATGAGGGAACAAGGTTTTTGACAAGAAAGGAAAATGTATAGAGTAAAAAAACTATTAGGCTTCCTCATCTAATCATCGGGCAGACACAAAGTCAAGCTAGAGTAGCGTTTATTGCCTGTCTGGTTGGACTACTGTAAATACAGTAAAGGCATTAAGAGCAAATCTCTTCCCCACTGTTATCATTTGTTTGTGGGTTCATTGGAGGCTTAATTTGTAACATTTAATACCAATTTAATAGTTTTGGGACAGCTGCAGTGTTATTATCACAGTGGCTCAGCTGAAACTGTTACAGAAATGCTTTTCTGAAGAAAAGGGACCTTAACAATTCTTTTATTATCGTTATTATTATTATCATTATTATTCGCTCACTTTGTTTTCAGATTAAGTTCAGTGGTTCAATGTTTCGGTCGGTTCTTCACCGATACAGCATATGAAACTTCAGATTATATTTTTAATAAAATTTATTTTTTCTTTTTTTTTTTGCAGTCAGTGACAGAATATACAAAAGGGATTTGTACACGCGCAATCAGATTCTTTCTGTTTACTTATGTCTCGACTAAATTGAAATTAAATCTATTAAATAAGAGTCACAAGGGAAAAAGGAGGAAAGTCTCTTTGGAGGAAAGAGAGAAGTTCATTTTGATTTTCATATTTCAAGATAAGATTCTTCATTGAATACTGATTGGAGCTTTTTTCATCTTTGATGTTGCAGGCTAGCCTTTACAGAGGAGGGTGCAGTCGCTTCACTCCCTACTAGAAAAGAGAGAGACACGTCCCCTTTCCTTCCCCGCAAAACAGACAAAAAAAAATACAACAACAAATGAAATCACTTAATAGCCATCATTACCAAACAAAATGCTTCCAGGTGGCAAATGTGACCCTGAAATGCAAGAATATTTCTCAAGTTGCTTCCCTCTCTACAGAGTGTACACATCACATGTCATTTATTGATGTTATGTACTTATTTTGGAAAAGAACATTTTGTTATTCTGTGTTGAATGTATTTGCATTGAAATGTCTGTAGTGGAAAAAAGACAAAGTGGGAAAAGAGTTGATAAAGAAAACTCATGGTCTTCCTCTCACTCTTTCTCCCTTTTATTGCTCTGCAACTCAACTCCTTTGGTGTGGCCTTTTGCGCTAGTTTTAATTCCATCTAATTTCCCTCCTTTTATTGTTTCAATTAGTCATTTCGCCCATATACATTAAAAGCACTAATGTTCAGCAATTCCAGTTTGGGCAACAAATTTCAGATTGGATTTATTAAGTAAATGATACAGCCATTTCACCCTCTGACAGAACTGACTCTTTTGTAAGTGATCCAATAACTGGAGCTGAGTTTCAGACTCTCTTAATGGGGCTCAGCTGTTCAGCCCAAAGGAGGTAAAAAAATGCATTAGGAAACTCAGAAAGTGAGAGGAAGAGCGTGATATATTACTGAATCTGAATGCAGGAGGAAGTGATGTATAGCAGGGTGTGGAGCAAGAGCTATGGCAGCCATTGCAAAATGGGCAGCAGTGTGTCAGAGTCCATTGATCGCTGGCACAGTGCCAGAGGCATGAGGTATCCCATTACTGCTGAATTGCTTTAAAGGAGAGCACCACATGATTCCCACACAGGGCTTCTCATCGCTTCATTCCTCACATAGTGCACACACTAAGCAATAATCCCATTATGTGCTCCATATATATACACACACACACACACATATATATATATATATATATATATATATCAAATATTTATGACTTATTAGTGAACAGATATGTGAGTAAGAGCTTCTTGAATTGTTTTTTAATAGAACTTTCATGGGAAAGCAGAAATATTTGCAAAACCCCTAAAACACAAAGGGTCAGAAAAATATCAAAGCCTCCTGAAGGATACAGCCTGCACATGTTGGTTCTTATGTCCATTCAGTGAATGTCAGAACAATAAGAATTTTATTTCATGTCATCATCTTGAGAAAGCCATGACTAATCAGAAGTGAAAGGCACATCTCTAGCACCACTGACATAGCAGATGATGAGATTAGCTGTGTACCAGTTTAGCAAATGCATCCTTGAAAGGTGCCATTTTAGGGCCAACTGCATCACATTGTTTCCCCAGTCTGAATAACATCTCAAATGTAGATCAGAAAAGTTTCCTTTTTCATGGGCCGCAAAGATTCTAATGGGTGGACTCTTCGTAAGCAAACCCATCCCAAGATTAACTGTGCAACAAAAAATACATTTGGCAGACTCCATTACAACAACAGCAGCCAAGTAGCACACTTCAAAATGTAACTATTGGGTTTAAACTCAGTTATCCATTTAATGATGATCCTGAAAAATATAAAGATTTAACAAAATTTTTGTTCAAATGATAAAGCAAAGTTATGTGACATCAGTTTGAACCTTCAATTTACCTCACAGCCTGTATTGTTGTATTTAAGAGTTTCAAAGTTTGACTTACTTCCTTTCACTGTTGTGGTAGTTTTATAGATCATTTATTTTTTTTATGATGTACATAGCAGTTGAATGTCACTTTAAAAGTTCAGTTCCCATATTGGGATTGGTAACACAACCATTTCATTCTGTTTTTAAGAAAGAGCAAAAAGATCTCTTCACCAGGGCCAAACATCCAAAAAATAATATCTCCAACAGACTGCCATATACTTTGGGTTACATTCAATTGGACCTCATTCTATGCAAACTCCACTGTCATCACATCATTTAAACTATAATTATATTGTTTTTACCGTTCAGGTTAACTAACACACATTTGTTGAAGTTTGTTTTGCTGCAGTTGTTGGCTGCTATAATTGATTTTCTCTGCTTTAGGATCAAGTGTTCAGGGTCAGGAGAGGGAGTGAGTGGGAAACCCACTGGTGTAACTTGGCCGTGGTTTGGCCTCATGGATGAGGTGCTGGGACGGAGGCATTCCATCCCCTAACCCCCCCCCCCTAATTATCTCCATCCCTGAGGACAAACCAGGGCCAAGCACACCAGTGGATGACTAGGAGGAGGGGGAGGACGAAATCCATGCAGGGGCAAAGGAAAGACAGAGAGAAAGACAAAGAGAGAGTGAGAGAGAGGATAAACTGGCAAAAGAGGCTGCAGACACAGGGAGAGAAAATGAGAGCAGGGAAAGAATGGGCAGGCTCTTCTCTTTACATGAGGAATGATTTAAAAATGGGAATGAGTACAAATATTAATATAGAGTGTGTAAAATATATTGTTAATTGCGTTCAAATTACAGATCAAATACACACAGGCTCTTAAATTATCTTAAATTTGAAATGTATCACTGGTGTTAATATGCACTTTTGTAAGGCTAAGATGGGAGTCCCTGAAAAAGACCCTGGTATGTTCTGTGATCCTGGGTGGTCTTCAGAGTGTGTTTGAGTGTACTCCCTCCAGGTCCTGCAGAGTCCAGGGGGCACAATGAAACAAGGTATTCTAAACACTCTGGAGACAGCCCTTCATAATGCTCCACTCACCAGCAGAAAGAGAAATGCCAAAGTCTCAATGAGCCAGAAGAAGAGAAAGTCCATGTGCACTACCAGGGCCTCCCTGATAAGCCATCAGGTCATCGACGACTCTTTATTTTTTTAATCCATCTCAGTGATTTTAGATTTTTGATGATAAAAAAATGTTTTTTCATCATTATATTTTCAAGTAAGATTAGAAGTATTCTCGGTTGTCTTACCAAATCCTTTATTTGTATCACACTGTGAGGACCTCAGTATTACAGTGCACTTCACTACTGTAGATTTTTATGGTTGAGCTCATTTTAACAACTTTATATCACGTTGGGGAGTTAAATCTACTACAAAGTGTCAGATTAAAAAAAAAAAAAAATGTTTGCAGCATTGCTGTCCTGTGAGAACAGTCTCATTAATCCAGGTCATAGTCATATCCGGCCAATAATAGCATTGAAAAAGCAACTGGATTTAAGACGTTTTGTCTACTTATCCCAATTTGTAACGCATTAGTCTGGCTAGTCCTCACTAGTCTGACAAAACGGTAGAGTAGGACCCAGGTATTTAACCTCTGTGGGAGTGTTCACACAGCTCCTGGTGAACAATAGCCCATTAGTGGAGTTTCACTGACCATTGTTAGTCCTGTGAGGCCTCCGATGAACGGCCGTTGTTAGGGGTCTTGTGAGCCCGCTGGTGAACGACTGTTCTGGTCATTGGAGTCACATTTTAACATCGCTGTCCTCAAAGGAGTGTGCCTTTTCCTTAAAGTGTGAGTAGACAGCTGAAACTGGACCTGAGGAGTTGGCCCTTCTGTGTTGGGCCATGTGTTTGTTTAAGGGTTGTTTAGTTTCACCAATGTATAGGTCCTTGCATTCCTCACTGCACTGGACAGCATATACCAGGCTGCAACCACAGCACTTAATACAGGAGTTTATTGCAAGTATGCAAATACTCAAAATCATTTGAAAACTGCATTTTCAACTGATGATTTCCAATTCACAGGAAGGACAAGAAAGTAGCTAAAGCTCTGATATATTAAGTTATAGTCAGAATCAGACAACTTTATTTAGCCTTCAAAAGGCAATTCAGTTTCACAGTAAACACAAGTCTACATCCAGATTTTAGCAATATTATTGAAACTGTTCTTGTCCTTCACTGTTAACCCATTGTACCAGCATATAAAAGAAAATATTAAAAGTCTTCCAATAAAATTGCAGTAAAAGACACACAGCATGGTGTTACAGATATTAAGAGAGTTCACTTTGTGCAGTAAGTGGATCCTCTGCAGTGCACACTTGACAATTTTCTCAGTGTTTGCATCAAAGTGTGAGTCAAACACTGTGCCAAGATATTTATTCAATTGCCCACAATCTCCACCTCTTTGTTGTGGGTTATACTGGCTTCAGATTCAGCAGTGCTTTTTTTAAAACCAGTAATGATTTCCTTTGTTTTTGATATCATCACACCATTTTGCAAAGTCAGTGAGGGTACAACAGTGATCAGGTGCTGAATCGGGAGAGATAAGAGTGCTGTATCATCTGAGAATTACACCATACAGCCAACCTCTTTTGTAGACGTGCAACTGTCTGTGTACAAAATAAAAAGAAGGGGCGAGAGAGGACAACCCTGAGGTGAGCCTGTGTTAGACACCAGGATATCAGACATCACACCGCTTATTAAAACCTGCTGTGGTCTGTCAGTTAGAAAGTTTAAAATCTGTAATAAAAGCTCGTCAAATAGGTTAAAATCAGAAGCATTCAAATTGAGAAAAAATAAAATTGTCAGCATCATCCACTCCCTTAACCTTAATAAGTTTGCTGGACTCACATGGAAGATGATTGATAGGAGCCATACATATAATTCCATATCAGGCTGCTCTACGGTCACCTTTACTATTACTGGATTTCAGTTTTCTTTTTTTGTAGTTCATTTTGGCCCAAACTATTTCATTCTTGACTTCTCTATTGATAGCCTTCAACTCACAAGTATTACCAGTCTAGAATATTTTTTTTTTTTTTTCCTTTTTGTTAATGACAGATTTAGGCTCTTAGGTTATCCATGGTTTGTTGTTTGGATACCCAAAAACCCTTTTAGTTGGTAAAACCAAGTCCAGACAAAAAGAAATATAAGAGTGTCACATAGTTCATCAATCTCCTGGCAGGCATCAGAAAAACACTTCAAGTCAAGACACATAAAGCAAGCCTGCAGAGATGACGTTCTGTCAACAGACCAAGTCTTCAAAGATTTTTCTTTTCACTTAAGGCGCCTGAAGGTGGGCCTGTATGCAGGCATTGGGTAGACGCTGTTTTGAAACAAAGCTCCCAGGGAAGGCTACTGGCAGGAAATTATAGGCACATCTCGATGATCCATAACACAAGAATAGTGTTGTGGAAATTGGAAGAAATCGCAAAAGACAATTTCTCACATTGAGCACACGAATTATGTATGTCACTATGTATGTTTCCTGCAGCGTTGTCTTTTTCTGTGTAGTGGCACAAGGCACGTATTGAATTTAGGATTGTGAGTCGAAGTGTCCAGCCTGTGTGTGACGTCTGCAATCAGGTGAGTGGCGGCAGGGGCGTTGGCCAAGTTGGTGGATGTAAACAATAGGAAACTCACGGGGCAAGAAATGGGGACGGAAGTAGATTGAGAGGAGTTCAATACCAGGAGTACATATCTTTAGCGTTTCAATACTTCTCCCACTATTGGTCTCTTCTCGGTGGTTTCCGGTGAAACAGATCCAACCTGAGTGTGCCATCAAAGGAGCAGATCCTCATCTCAGTCCGTGTTCCTGAGCCACGTTTCTGTGAAGGCAAGGAGACAAGTTTCTTTTTATTTCCTGTTTAACTTTTGTCCATGCTTCCAATTCGTGCATCTTTGTCCCTGATGGGTTTGACATTGGGCAGCAGGGATCTACAGCAGCAGAGGCAGTCTGGATTGCTTGTCAGGGCTCATAGGGTGCTTTCAGACCTCGATTGCTTTGGCCAGCACCAGGCAGAAAACTGTTACAATGGGAACGGGAAACCTTATCCAAACAGGCTCCTCTGGTATGTTCGCAGGAACCATTTCGCTTGATGGGGACCATAGTGTTAAAAGCAGCTCTGATCTAAGAGCTCTCAGAGTGGCCATTGCGTTCTTCCTCTCCAACTCAGAGGAAGTCCATGCAAGGCGCTACAAAGGAAGTGCACAGCCCCAGAGTCCACATGCTCCACTCACTTAAAAACACCAATCAAGCAAATAAAAACCACGTAAAATCACCTAAAAGGCACTGGGTACTGCGGCGGGTTGCACACTGAGAAATATTGTATTAAATAGTAGTATGGTATTATATGAAACACTTTAAAAACACAAGTTAAAATATCTGAATTTGTACTCAAGTGCAGTATTTTGCATATTCTAAATCTGAAATGATATCATCATTGATAGACCAGACTTAGGGTGGGCCCTGAAACCCCACAAAAATTAAATAGCACAGCTACTGTCTGTCGTTATAAACTTTACACTTTTCTTTGAATGTCTGTGTTTTGTTTTGTTTGTTTGTTTGTTTTACTGATACACTAGAGCTGAAGTGGGAACAGGATTCAGAAGTGACATATAAAGCATCACTTAGAGGAAAGATGATAGGAATAGTCAACAATTTCTGAAGCTCCCTTTCACCCACAAAAACAGGGTCAGACCTTATTAGTGGACATCATGTAAAAGCGGGAAAAATGATGCTCAGCCCAGTTGTGGTTACAACTCCTTTGTTCCAGCTTCAGGAGGTTTAAGTGTCTTACTGGAAACTGTTACCAAACTTGGGAGTGAAGGATGTTACCCGGCTGATATGTCAACAAACTAATGGCCTCGCCTCAACATGCAACAAGCAACACAGGCAACATTCCCTAATACACCGAAGCACTCAGTTATCCACAAATCTCACTCCCACGCTCCCAGTCAGACGCACACACACACACAAACACACGCACGGACGCTCAAACTCTCCCACCAGTAAATAGCATCTGTGCCTGCTGTTTCTGATGGGATCGTAAAGAGGGGAGTCAGTATCACAGGAAGAAAGGGGAGTGTGAAAAGGAGCAGCAACCAAGGCAATTTACCCTGCAGATTAGAGATAAGAGAGTTCAGTCAATAAGCACTGATCTCATTTGAAGATATAACCGACTGAAAAGACACACACACACACACACACACACACACACAAACACTCAAGCTAGTTGGTCTATTGCTGTCACTGTTGTGTCTATCTGCACACTGTCTTCCCTCAAGGGTGAGGTCACAGTTACAGTCAAAATGGGGCCGACAAATCCCCTGCCTCTTTTAACCACATGGTCACTCTTTTTTTCCTAATCATTAGAGACAAAATGTGATCTTGCATAACCTTCCCACTCAGGATTTTGTCAGATTACAACACATTATGCATAGCTTTTTCATGTTTTCATTTACTGTTGCAGATTCCAATAGAAAGCTAAAACCAACAATGAACACTGACACTAACAAGCCTGATATATCTTCCTCCCCTGAGCCACCAAACTCCATTGTTGTCCAAAAACTATTAAAAACTCATCAGTGCACCACAGTGTTGATGTCTTCCTCCATCACTACAAACACACACACACATTTATTTTATCCAATCCCAAATACACACTACTGCCTGCCAAAATACTCACTAGTGTACCAAATTTGGATTAATCCTTGGCTGAAAATAGTGCCCTAAAAAAACCTCTTCCCTCTGTGTGGGTAACATTTTGCTAAAAGCTACGACCAACCAGCTGTTTTCTGGAAATGACTGAAACATTCTATTTTTAAGGCACTTTTAGGGATTGACACTTTCAGTCAGAACCACAGGAAATGCCGCAGGCAGGTTAGGGAAGTCAGAAAGGGTTATACTTTGGACTAATGCATTACTATAGCAATAAAAATTGATGATAAAGAAGGACCTGAAGGTCCTGCTTTATATTCAGAGGTTTATAGACCTTTATTATTTCAGCTTTGTGGAAGAGATGGGGATAGGTGATGAATAGGGAGCTAAGGGGGATCCAGCACCTAAGTTTTGCTGGGAGGTCTCAAGAGCAATGATCGTATTAACCTTCTCCTCTAAAGTCTCGTGGACTACCACACACAATCTCATTTAGTCTTCATTCAGGGCTTCGTAAGCTTGTACAGGTTTTCTTGCATACAGTAAAATGCATTTTCAGTGGTAATGGGATACCAACAGCCTTTCATAAGAACCAGTGTAAATAATTATTTATGTATTTATTATGCATTTCCTTTTATCTGTCGCTCTTCCATGCACTTTAAAGTTTTTAAATTATACATTTAAAGGCTGTCAGAGTCATTTGCCTGTGTTTGTGTTCTTAGAAAAGGGTGTAGTAGCATAGTATTTATTAGTCTGTTGTTAAGAGTAATATTGACATTAGGTTCTTATACTACAGATGAAGAAAATATATATCAAAGGAGAAAAAACATATGTGTCCTTCCTTTTGTATAGTTATATATAAGTGGTTAGGGGTTAGACAACAGCAACATTTTATATAACAAGAAACGGCTTGAACTCGGTTGTTGTTTAGATTGATGTCTTTTTGTGAGTCTGTGGTCATGTTACTATGTGAGGTGTGTTTTGTTGAACCATAGCATTACTTTCTTTTGCAGTGTTTCCTAAAATAACCTTCCCCAGATCTTAGGCAACTGCTTTTATTTTCCGATCACATAAACCTATCCACTTTTGTCTGTTAGGGCTTGTTTCAGCTGGGAAAATGGAGAGCACAAGTTTCAATTACTGTCGGCCTGTTTCTTATGACATCACTATCACACATAACCTACGCTTAGGGGTGAAGCAGAATGAGTGTTGCATGTCACGGAAGTGAAACAAGCTCCCTCTTTAACTCAGTATGAATCATCATGAAGTGCCATCAGCAGAAAATGCCCCCAAATTACACATTTGTACCTTCAAAAGACAAAGCCCTCTAGTGGCCATATTAACCACAACCGCCACAGAGGGGGATGAATGTCCAAATAACAATGAATGCACCACAAGACTGGACTCGCTTATGCAGTCATCACAGCAAAGGTTCCTGTTGCATCTGTTGTGTCTGAGGTTTCAGTTGATTCTCTTTAATTGGTCTCAAGCATCTCTTCAATGATTCTGTCAATTGTCCGTGTTTTATGGTTAACAGGATGCTGATAACTGGAGACGTAGTTTAATCAGTTACACAACGAAAAGAAAAAGCCCTTGTTTGAATTAATACTGACAACAACATGTTGCCCCACACTAATGTCAATTGACACGTTAAGACAGTTTAAGAAACAGCCCCTTAAATATGAGATTCAAACAAAAACTGGGGGCCATCTACTGAGAAAGACTGATGTAGTCCAGGCTTGGGTTCAAATAATCATTTTGGTTTCAGTGATGAACCTCTTAGACCTCAGCTTCCTCATTGAAAGGTTCAGTGAGGCTCCAACATTTTCACTCTGCTTCCATCTTTGCATGTGATTTATAAGAGTCACAATTTAAATAGTTCACTTTTTAAGTTATATTTTTGCATTTGAGCAAACAATTGATCTTTTCTGAGTTCTTTTGCTCTGCTCACCACTGTCTCAGTTTTTACTGTCAGTATTTTTGCACACATAAATGTGTGTGTGTGTACAGAAATACACATATGTATGTTATGAAAGAAAGCTCCACAGACTTTCCTCAGAGGGATTGTGGGATTGTGGGTGACAGCCTTAGTCACCAGCAGATTTATGAACAGAGTGGGTTTCTGCTATCAAAGGAGCAACAGGGGAGCTAATTTAAAATCCACAGATTTTTCATAAATCCATAGTAGGACTCATCACAGCAACGTTCCAAGCCGAAACAGGGTTGAGACGCAGATGTGAGAGCCGCATCTCCAAAGTGTTTTTTCGTGTCCTCTCACCATAGACTTTGTTTTTTCCTTTTCAACAGTTTATAAAATTTGTGCTCTCTCTTTGTTTCAACATGGGTTTACATCAAGGGATTTTTAAATATAAATGTTTTATATGAAAAAAATAACCAAACTAACACGGTGTCCTACTTTCAACACATGCTTTTTGTGATTATTTTGCTTGTTTTCTTGTGTATTATCAACAAACGTATCCGATTATTTGCATTTGCTATAGAAAATCTATATGTGTTATGTGTTAACTTTTACTGTATTTTATTTTTGTCATTCTCTCTAATGTATTCTTTTAACACTCTCTGATGAATATGTACCAGGCTGTATATCAGTGCTGGACAAATAAGAAGCTTCCTCTTTGCCCAGGACTAATGACCGCTGTACTTACTTAATTTGGTTCATTGTCTTTACTCAGATGACATATATATATTTAAATATCATATTTAACTGCTTATCCTCAAATCTCAATACATATCTTTAAAGAGACATCTGTCAGGTTCACAGTTGCCTATTCTTTTCACTCAAACAAGCCGATTGGGCTCGGGCCTCACTGTTGAGCCCTCATCTCTCACCTCTAAAGCTCTTTCAGGAGTTAAGGCAGATGAGTTAGTTTCAGATGTCACACGCACTTCTGCTCACATGCAGGCAGGAGAAGAGACGTAAGGAGAAGCCTGGAGGGATTTTTGTGAAATCTGCGTAGGAGAGATTGCAATGGCAGTTGGTAATGATGGGGTAGTTGATAAGGTATTTGCCCAATGTGAAAGGTCCCACGCAGTCTAACAGTAGACCTCAAGGGGGTTTTTCATAATAAATCCAATCCCAGTTTTTTATATCAATACTGTGAACGTATCAAAATGCTCAGTGCACAGAGAAACGCTCACAACAGGGTTTTAGGAACTTACTGTTCTTGAACTTCTGAAAGTTGGTGATGTCAACAAGCAGTCACCCTTCTCAGCCCCACTGCCAAACATAGCCCACCTGGAACCAGAATCCAAGCATGCAGCATTTGATTTCTCTGTGTGTTTTAGCTGAAATCTGGCGTAGTTTTATTTCATCACTCAGTAAGCTCAGTAAAATGTTTTTACAAGCACTCCAGAGAGGGGCCTGAGAGAGCCACCTCAGCTCCTGGTTTGTTTCGCTTCTGCATCATCTGGGCTATCAGAACACATACCTTAGCCCCCCCACGCCACTCCAATTCAGAGACCTGCTCTCTACTTTTTTTATTCCATCTAGCTTTCCTTCCTTTTCCCTCTGAGGATTCCTCTTTGCAGAGGTCCTGCTATAAAAATGCATCTGAAAGGGAGAGCAGGTCCATTAAGACAAGAGGGTGTCGTTATTGCCTATGACTGGCGACTCTGCGATGCAGCTGCACACATCCTGTCTCCCTCTCTCTCTCTCCAGAGGGTCAGGGCCAAGCAACTACAAAGTGATGCTGGAATTAAAGTCAGTTTTGTGCTCTCGCCTCTGAAGATCCTGCTTCCTCTTGACACACTTGCACACGCACATACAGACAGAGACCTCCTTCCTTCACCTCAACAACTCATCTCCCACTAGTAAAAGAGGTTCTGTCGAGATGTGAGCCTCCCAGGACACATCCAGCCTCCCCCACTCCTGCAGTCCTCCTCCTCTCCTGTCTTCCTGCTGCTGCTGCCGAAGCGTGGTGCGCTCGTAGGCTGTTTGTTCCCTCATTGCAGAAAAGTCGGAAGCACACGTACTCGCGGTTTGACTGAGACAGATTTTGAATTCTAGTTTAATATTCTGCTGAGGGCTTTAAGTGTCTTTAACGTACTGCACAACTTGTCTGATCAAGCTAAACCAACCCAGGTTGTGCATAATTTGTTACAACCATCAAAACCATATTTTTAAATCTGGTCAATGTGCCAAACATAACAGATTGAACAGAAGGTGACTCTGATACAAAATAAAGAACAGCCAAAGTCTTCATTTCAGATATTTAACTGTGCATAAAAGTTGCAGCTTCTCTGTTAGTAATATTTTCTTAATGAACTAACAGTCATGAACAGCAGTTGCGTTTTTCTCTCTGGAAACCAATTCCTTTCTGGCAGATGCTGTGTTGTTAAGTTCAAATATTTTGTTTAAGATGTTATTTAAGTTGTGTAGCTCCAGTAAAGTGCTGTGTAGATGCAGATTGCATTCAATCACTTGATTAGAAACACTTATATACCAAGCCATGTCAAACAACTGCACAATTATCCAATCACATGGCCACATGGCCCTTGCATGTATGAGTGGCTTACCTGTGTATCCCCAAGCCCACAGACGTGTACATTAGGCTCGTCCATGTCACTAAATTGCCTGCAGATGTGAATTGTCTGCTGTCTCTATGCATCTGACTTTCAATAGTCCTTTCAAATGTGCTCTAAGTATTCATTACCAGTTATTATTGCCAAATATTAATTCTGCTTTTCTTTGAAAATATCAGACTTGTGTAAACTGCTCCTTTAAGAAGAAAAAAATTAACCATTACTTTTTTAATCACACACATTTTAGTATCCATCATCCTATCTCTTCAGGCATAAGTGAGACGGGGCATTACATAGAAAGTATTTTATTATAATAGCATAATTTCCACTTCTCCTAAAGCACTTTTGCTGCTAAATAATTTCTATACATTTTGAAACATCACATCATAATCTGGATTAGGAAACAATTCATCTGCAATCATTCAATATAAATTCATGCAAGATGATGATAATTAATAGAAGTGAAATAATGTGTTCAGTGGTGTCCATTCACACACTTTTCAAATGAAGTTTAATGCAGACGAGCAGATGTTTGAGGCTCAGTTTTAAGGGGGAATTACAAACTCTCCAAACCATCAAATGCCACCACCGAGCTGCTGACAGCTGTAAACCAGCTGTGATCCAGCTGTGCCTTCATCAGCAGAAACAGCTGAGACAGCTGACAGGAAAGGCCATTTCATTTTGCTGCAAAAATCGCATCCTCAATTCATCTCACCTCGCATATTTTCCTTCCTCTCTGCTGTTTCACTTAGATGGAAAGAGATTAAAGGAAGAGATGCACCCATTGAAAAAGTGAAAACATCCGATTGACTGTTAAAACCATCTTTCCTAAACTTCAACTTTAAAGTTACCTGAGCTGATCCATTGGTGTATGAATTTACCTTTCGCTGACAGGATTGCAGAGAGGAAACATAAAACAACACAGATCAAGCTGTGGATCCAGTATTATCTGTATTACTACGTCACAACACAGCAGATGGACCAAGATCAGATTCTGAAATCAACAACTAATCAACAATCATTTGATCCTGTACTTTTGTTTCACAGTTCATAGCAGATTGTGAAAGTTTGTGCATGTAACAGTGCTCAGATTCATAGACTGTGTAAAAGCGGATGTAGACTCGGACTCAGACTAGGTCTGAAAGAGTATAGTCAGTGCTGGAAAGGCTGAAAGTATCATTCTATTCAATGACCATTAGGGGGTGAGTCCACTGGTTGTCAGATTGTATTGAAGTCTATGTGAAAATGGCCCTACTTCTCACTTCATACTCAGTAAACACAATATGCAGTTCATTTTTAACAAGGTTCCTGTTTAGAAGTAAATAGACCATAGAGCAGCAGATGCATTAGGGTCTGGCTACTGTGTGATTGACAATCTGGGCCACACAATCAGTACAGAGAGTAGAGTACAGAGCAGGTGAAATTCATCCCTCTCTCCTCCTGGGCTCCACCTTGTTCTCAAAATAGTTTTCTTCAGGCTTTAAAAAGCCAAGATGACAAAGGCCAAATAATGGCCCTCATGATGGGGTGACATTTGATCAGACCCAAGTTGCACCTAATGCTGTGTATTTTAACTGTTGCATGATGTGATTATTTTAATTCCTACCATATAGATGTATCTCTGTTCAATCAGACTGGTGAGGACAGTGCAGTTGTTCTGAGATATACATGTATTTAGGTGATGCCAACTAGGTGATGCCAACTGTCTTCTGATAGTCTTTTCATTGTGAAAAAAAACACCACATCATAGCTGTTTTTCTCTGTGTGGATGAATGTCTCACACCGACTTTCTTGTTCCCTTTTTTTTCAGTAAATAAAAGACTAGATGGATGAGTTCAGATGGACATCAACTAAAAAAAGAGGAGAATGTGGAAGCAGAAGGACACAAAAAATTACCTAAAACAAAAAGAGCAGATTTGTAAAGGAGCCCTTCAAAGAAGAACGACAAGGATCCACAGGATGGACGGAGGATGTTTTTTTTTTTTGGGGCCTGCTCTGAGACCAGGGCCTGATCCATTGAGCCTGTAGTCCCGGTTTGGGGTAGGAGGGGTGGGTTACACTGCTGACCCCCCTGCCCCCCCGAAAAACAAGCCTTGCTGGGTGGAGGAGACCGATTAGAGAGGTCACCATAAAACATTTTATTTTTCTAAACTTTTTTTAAGTTCATGATTTCCCAAAAAAAAAGCAAACACTTATGTAAATATATATATATGTGTTAAATAGTATATGTGTGTAATATAGTATGTCTTTAAAAAAGAAAAGAAAAGAAAGCTTGAGGAAATTGTTATGTGTCTTTGCAATTTAGAAGAGGGAGGTGAGGTGAGGTGATGCCTTCCCCCTTGTCTTCTGATTGTCTCCCACCACCTCAACCCAAACCCCTCAATACTCATCTTCTGCTGGATGGGGCGAGGGGTGATGGGGAAGGTGCAGACTTAGTGTGCGAGTATGTGTGTGTATGTGTGTGTGTGAGGGGTGGGAGCTAACTGCTCCAGCAGACATGTCACTACATGATTGTTCTGGGAATAAGAAGTCATCCTCAGATAGTAAAAAGCTTTTTAAGCCTGTCTTCCACTAATGACCTGCAGTTGTGTGATTTTTACTTTACTGGCTAGTTTTGTCAAGTAGTCTGCATTTTGTAGATTAAAAAAAAAATAAGTATATGAATAAGTAAGCATCCCTATATTCGTCTGTGCAAATAGAGAAGAGAAAGGATGGATATCAAAGCTCAGCTGAACTGAGAGCTGAAAGAAGTAGGTCATGTCTGCCGGAGGCCTTGTGGCCCCTGACATCGCTACCAAACATGTCATTGTAGTGTTGTGGTCTGAGGTGGCTGTGCTGTGTTGTAAACTGCTTTTGTACATCGTGTCAGGTGGGGTGGGGCAGGGCAGGGCAAGTCAGGGTAGGGTAGGGTATGGTAAGGGCGGGTAGAGCAGGGAGTCAAAGCCAGGGCACTATTTAGAAATGTCTACCTGTGAAAAGCCAGGGACGCTCTCTTAATGGTCTTTGAACACAGCCTCCGGCTCCCACTGCCCTGGAGGGATGGTGGGCTGAAAGGGGAAGGGGTGGGAGTGGGGGACGAAAGCTCTATTTGAAATTGAAAAAAGGGTCACGAGCAAACAAAGTTTTACTAAGAGTCTCTTTAGACCTTTCTATTTATATGGATCTCTACTTTAGTGACATCCTTCTATATTTAAACGTTGTACTAATAACATGCTGTCAGGCATGGTCGGAGAGTCAATTGTAGCCATTTACTAATGTTGTATTTATTGTATTACCAGTAAGAAGAAAAATCATTTATATATGACTATAGATATATCTATTTGTGATCTGCAACTCTTGGACATAAGTTTGCCTTTGATTTTCAACTTTCATGCAGGATTCAATGCACTGTCAATGTATGATGAGGTTTCTATTGGTGTGGAAGTTCTATTTGTTGACATTCATTTGGTTCTGTTTCCCTTCAGTTCAGCTACTGAATGTAACTTCAAGAACTCTTAAACTTTTTAGGTAGATGTCGTTGTTTTATATATACTTAAGGAAAAAACATACAGTACTCTGTGAATTATATACGTGTAAATGATATAGCAAAATGTTTCTGATAACATGCTGGACTTCTTCTGCTGACCCAGACAGACTGGAATGCAATGGCCAAAAGAAGAAAAAAAAAGAGAAAGAGAAAGGAGAGGAATTTAAAAAAATAATAAGAATGAGAGAAGCATTTAAGGGGCACACCAGAGTCCTGCAGCCAGTGGGAAACCGGTGGGAGAGACAGAAATGTGTAATCATTACAGGATAAATCAGAATTTTTCTCAGCCCGTCTTTTCAAATTTGATAAGGACAAGGAGACTGGGAGGCGGCCCGTCCTGTGTGAGAGAGAGGCAGAGGAAGGTGGCACAGATGAAAAGAAGTTTTTTTGAAATATTGATTTTTCTTCCCTTTTTTTTTCCTTGTCTTTTCTTTCTTTGTCTTTCTTCCCTGTATCTTACAATTGTCAAGTTGCTGGGGAGGCAGGCACTATGTGGGGGTTGAGGAAGAGGAGGAGGAGAAAAGAGGGAGGCAGGGATCGCAGACTATGGGGTGGACAAAATAAAGGAAGCTTCCAGTGGTAAATCATAACATCTTCACCTTTGTCATCATCATTATTGTCATTGTATCCTGAAGAAAACCCATTTAAAGTTCTCCCTTTTTCTTTACCCCCTAACACAGCAAATGATTGCATCCAACCAGGTTAAAGCACACCAAACACATTAAAATGCCTTCACATTTACACAGATTGCTTGGAGTAGAGAAAGGAGTCCCATCCTCTGACATTTATTGTATTGATAAAAAACATCAATGTATTTGTGGCCAATCAATGGTTGCCATGACAAAATCGGGCCAGGCCACTTTTGTGCATAATTCTAATAATCCATACAGAAGTCTATCACATCAACCACAAAGTGTTATAATAGACAGGCGACAGGTCAGATGACCTGCACTGACCTCAGATGTCATGAGTAATGAAAACATGTTTGTTACATTTCGATATTGGTCCTGAACTGCTGCTGTCACACTCAACCTTGATCTTCCAGCCTGAATGTCGCTCAGTGCAGCTAAATTAAAGCTGCTGTACACGGGTGGAAACATGGCAGTGTTCATGAGCCACTTTTGATTTCATTTATTACCAGTCTATTGTGCTGTACAGTACTTCAAGCCCTTGAAAATATATCAATAAATAGTTTTAGCATTTATTTGCTGGGTGCTCTTTGGCCAGCACAGCTGCTTATACGATTGTGATTCAAGTATTTGAACCGTTAGACATGTTTACATTATTTTGTCCACTTCCTGGAGATTCCTCACAAAATAGATTTCAGCCCTCTCTTCTCCTCTTCCTCTTTTCATTTTTGGTCAAGTACAGTTTGACAAATGAGCAAGGGCTTAGTTCTCTGGTGTGTCCATCGTGTGTGAAAGAATCCAATGATATCTCCCATGTTGCTGCATTTATTTCTCTCTCAGTCGTTCAGAGAGGATGTGTTCCAGTGGACAGGGCAGGGTTCTTAGAGGACTCCAGATGCATTTCTGGACACACAGGCATCTCAAAGCTTCTTCAAAGACTGACACTAAATGAATCCAGCGGACGAACTTTCAAAGAAAATGCCTGCTGAGCTGCTTAACGGAGATTTCACAGCCACAGCAGGATGATGCAGATGAGACGGACTGCATAAGACACAAAGATGGAAGAGAAAAAGACTGGGACTTAACTGAAAACAAAAAACTAATAAAAAACAACTAACGATGTCAATCTTTGCAGAGATCCAGGTCTCCTCTGATCTCTGTTCTTCTGATTCTGAACTTTTTTTGTTCTTTCCGTTGTTGGTTAAAGACTTTCGTCCTGTTTACATGTACTTTAAATACTGTCCATCCATTACTGGTTGGAGAGATTAAAAAAAAAAGGTGTGAAGCAGCTTTCATTCTATCTCTGGTATTCTCTATGGCTGATAACTGTAAACCTGAGAAAACCCTTCAGTTCAAGCTAGCATGTCCTCCTTTCCTCTGACCCCTTAGTCCTTCCATCTGTCTTTCCTCTAGAATTCCCCTGCCTTTAGGTTAAAAAAAATCATCCAGAGCATAACTAAGACCCAACCCTGTTCACTCGCTCTACAGTACTATGTGAAAATCCTTGAGCTTCCTACCAAAACCTACAAGGGTCTTCTGCAAAAGTCCCCCCCCCCCCCCCCCCCCCGCCCTCCTTTTTTTTTTTATATATATATTGTGTATACCTCAGATGCAAGCCCTAAAGCAGCTATTATTCACTGAAACCTCCTGGCAACCAGACCTCATTTTGCCCCCCGCCCCAACCCTTATTGTAGCCCAACAAGACCCCTATAGTATAACCCATAAGCCAAAACCACACCTACCTCCCCTTGGTAACTTGGTGACCTCCACCATAAAGGCCACAGTATACTTGCCGCAGAGACAAATGTTGACACCTGCGAATCTTCCCATACCAACCCTGCATCAAAGCAAAAAGGAAAAGCTTCATTTCAACAACTGTTATTAAATCTGTGACAAAAATTCTCTGTGAAGTGAATGTTCAAGTTGGCTGTGAAACATATCTCTAGGTTAGTTTTTTTCCTCCAAATGAATTCATTGATTTCGCTGACTCAGTTTATATTGAAATGGACATCCAAAATTCTACAAAATTATTCATTTAGCAGAAAAGAAGGCATTTTATTTTATTTCACCTGAAATCAGGCTCAGTGAGCACAAATGTAGTACTCTAACTTGTACTAATTACTATGCACCGAACTACAAAGTGAAGCTAGACAAATGACAATGGTAAACTTGGCATCATGAACTTTCTTATTTAGAGGCCTTCCAAAACAATCTCCAAAAACAGCACTTGTGAGTGTTTCCTGGGCTGCTACATTTCCTCCACAGCATGATTTAGGTTGGATGGTTGAAACCCACGACCTACGCAGTCATCATTCCTGTTATTTTTTAAACCACCCATGGAAACGTTGTGAGGCTCCCAAGGCTTCTAGGGATCCTTCTGAGCTGCAAAGATAACTATATCTAAAAAGAGTAAAAATAAAAGATAAATATCAGCAGCTGAGACAGATCATGGTCTCGTGGTGACAAAGTAAACTTTGGAGCAGTTAACATTTGCAGG
Organism: Echeneis naucrates; assembly: GCF_900963305.1. Taxonomy (NCBI): domain Eukaryota; kingdom Metazoa; phylum Chordata; class Actinopteri; order Carangiformes; family Echeneidae; genus Echeneis; species Echeneis naucrates. The sequence continues at coordinate 15,599,440 of NC_042529.1, read as the reverse complement.
TTAACATATTTACAGTTCAAATCTTCATGCGCCCCCAGTGGAAATAACTGCACAATACAAAGCTGTTTGTTTGTAAAATGTCCTGCTCTGTTCCTACTTCAGCAGTTTTGACTTTTGTGACTTTTGCTTTAAGTATACTGTTGCCTTTATTCATCCACATCACCCCCCCCCCCCCCCCCCCCAAAAAAAAAACCCCAACAGCCTCCCTGTCCTATGCAGATCCCCAAAGCACAAAGGTTTGAATGGTGACTAGTGAGTAAAGTAGAAAGAAAAAGATGATTTCCTTCCATTCTGTTTGTATTTGTCTGTTTGTTTCTCCTGGTCTGTTTTACATGTTTGATGCTTCAGTGTGCTTTTGTATTCCTTATGTGCAGATTCTCCCTTTCTCCCTGTCAATAGCAGAACATTGTATTACTGTATGTTAGAAGAACAAAGAGACTTTTCATGTGTGGCTTTGGCTTCACTTAACCTGTGCAATCAAAACAGTTTCTTTTTCTCTGAAAACAGTTCCAAATGTCATATGGTGGCTTAAGAAAGGATTTAGAGCCTTTGACTTTTTCACAAGTATAAACTAAATATAGAAAGAAATGTACATTTAAAACTCCCTATCAGCTTACACCCAAAAACCCACAATGGCAAAGAGGAAAGATGCTTTTTACTGTTTTTGCAAAAACATAAAAAACCCACCTGAAATTTCTCTCAGGCTCTGAATTAAGTACTTTGTTTAAGCTGCTTTGGCAACAGTTAGTTCTCCTAGTGTACTTGACTGAGTCCGTACAAGCTTTGCTCCCATGGATTCAGTTTATCCCATTGTTCAGGAACTACCGTGTTCTGGTCTTTAAGGTCTAAGTCTGGACTTTGTCTGGACCATTCAACAATAGACTTGTCTTGAAGTCATTCCAGCATTTTCTTGGCTTCAGATCAGTGTCATTGCTGAAAGGTAAACAACCAACTCAGTCTCCCATTCCCTGGCGTTGAGAAACCCATCCCCTCCCCCATAGCATGATGCTGCCGCCACCATTCCTTGCTGTAGGGATGGAATTACCAAGGTGATGAGCTGTGCCTGGTCCTCAGAATGCAACAAGTTTGGAGTCAAACCCAAAGAGTTCAGTCTTTGTCTCAGAGTCCTTTAAATGAAACTCAGGCTGTCATATGTCTTTGATTCAAAATGGTTTATGTATCCACTCTACCATAAAGGCCTGATTTCTGTAGATCTGCTGAGATGGTTGTTCTCCCAGGTTTCCCATCTCTGCAGAGATTTCTGAAGCTCCATTGTTATGATTGTTGGGTGCTCGGTTGCCTATGTGACCAAGGCCCTTCTGGTCGGCCTACCGGGTCGAGTCCTGGTGCTTCCAAACTTCCATTTCACATTTACTGAGGCCACTGTTCTCCAACTCAGAGCTTCAGAAATGGCTTTATGCCCTCTCTGTCTCATCGGGTTTATTATGGCCAGGTCAACAGAAAATTCAATGGCCCTCATGGTAGGCATATCTCAAGGATATTTAATGCAAACAGGAAACGTCTGGCCAACAAGCAATTTCAGTTTCTGGCATTTAATACATTATAAAAAAAAAAAACCTAAAACATGTTTAAAAGAAAACACTTTGTTATTCTTGATCACGAATGTAGACTTTATCCATTTCATTAAATCCACAACACAGGAAAGTGAGGAGAAAGTGAAGGGGTCTGAATACTTTCTGAAGCCACTAACACACACATATATACATGTACATGTATACATATGTCTGAATGTATAATGTGTGTGTTCAGCACCTGTATCATACTGGGTTTGGATGACTTTGTATTTCTATACATGGCTTTTATTTCTGTATGCTCCCAGTGTGCTTCAAAGAAACAGTAGTATTTATTACAATATCAGTACATTATTATCACAATTATTATTACAGTTACTTAATACCATGATTATTATTAATAAACCTTTCTTTGCTCAGTAACTCCTGTTAATGCCTTGATAGTTCAACAAGTGAATTCATACACACACGATGCAGAGTGATGGAAAAAGACAAGAGACAACAGAAATTCAAGCAACAGGTAAACATTTTTCATTTTTGCTCATTTATTTCTTTGATAGTGCACAATGCATGTTCATGAACACCACAACAAAATGCACAATTTGGCTGTAGCAAAAAATTCAAAAGAAAAAAAATCTTATTTATATATAGCACCAAAGCAGTGTGTAATCTGTGCAACACACACTGCATACCTGAAAGAATGGTGCAGGGAGCAGGTCCCAGGGACCTGTTGCCCAGGTGCAGTCATCAGCCAGGTAGATCCATACTATCTGCTTATCTGTTAAAACTTTAACATGATGAAAACCCTTTGTAACCTACCACAGAACATCTGCCAGAGCACATCTTTAAATTTTTACATTCTGTATGGCCATTTTTTTGGAGCATTTTCATTTGCTGTACATCAATACAACCAGGCAGCATGGCAGCATAGTGGTGAGCGCTGTTGCTCTGGGCCTGGGGCCTTTCTGTGTGTAGTTGGATGTTCTCCCCGTGCTTGTGTGGGTTTCCTCCAGGTACTCCCACTGTCCAAAGACATGTATGTTTAGGTTAAGTGGAGACTCTAAATAGTCCGTAAGTCTGAGTGTGAGTGTCAGTGGTTGGTGGTCTCTGTCTCTGTGTGTTGGTCCTGCGATGGACTGGTGACCTGTCCAGGGTGTACCTTGACCTTGCCCAATGTGACTTTGGATTGGCTCCCCTTGACCCAGAAACAGATAAGCAGTAGAAGATGAACAATTGAATTAATGTTCAGAAATGTCATTGCTGTACAACCTTAAAATAGTTCAAGCTCAGAGCATGATGATGTGTATTCCAACTTTGGAGGCCCTGTGAGGACCCTCGGTCTGGACTGCATTGTTTTTGCTTGCCATATACTCCATTTCTACAAACACATTAGTGACAGGCACAACATTCTGGGACACATTAAATGGGTATGTAAAAAGTGTAACTCCCTGGGTTTTATGTGCAAAAAGAATTACTGTTCTTATCTTATTTGGTTGCAATTCTTCAAGCACTGAAATATAGATATGGGATTGAAGGCGTTTTAAATTTGGAAATTTCAGACATATTATAAATGCAATCCAATGCCACACCTCAGTCTAAGAAATTTTTAAATATCAGTCTTTCCTGCTGGGCTGTATGGGCGATAGATGAGGTATGTGATACCACCCTTTCTACTTTGATTATTTATTCCACTGCGCCATTTGACAAGCATATCATCATCTTCAACATCATCACTGTCGGGGAGTATTTAAGTACTCTAAGCATCCTTTATGGGTGTGGTTCCTTTCAATAACTACATCATTCAGTGTAAACATTTCATCAAAGGGTATGCTTATTGAGTTAATCGAACTGCGTCAATTATATGACACATGATATATGTTTCTCAAAACACGTCAAAATGAACTTAAGCCCATACAAAGGTGCTCTGGAAGATACAGTTTTACTGCTGATCAGCTGCACATGCAAATCCATAATAAGAGTTATTCAACTATAACAGGTCATCAATGAACATTGAGTTCCATCAAGTTACACAAAAGTCAGTTGAGTCATGATGACAGAGATCTCAGTCAGACAAATTAGTGGCGTGTCTTTCCACTGGGAAAAAGTTCAGCCTTGGACGGTAGGACAAGCTGCAGAAACAACACTGACATAGCTAGTTAGTATAGTATTGAATGTTTTGATGGTCACCAGGACAACCATGATTTTAACCAATATTCCCCATGGCTGGTCTGCCTGGGGTCAGGACTGGACATTCTCTTTTTCAGAAACCTTTCAATATAAAGATGAGGTTTTCATATCTGAAGTCCGTGTACTGTGCCATCCTGTCTATGGGCACTGCCTGCATCTCTATCCGTGGGGAATAGGAAGGAATGAATGAATAGAATAGGAACATGAACGTGCACATGTACATGTACTAACTTACATATGTGTTGTGCCTAGCACTGTGTATATTATTGTCTCTTATCAAGTCTCGATCTAGAAGGGATGTCCTTTACTGTGGAATGACTTTAAAATTACTGAAGGAAGGAGTGTAACAATGGCTTAATTTATGGGGATTTTATTAATTAAAAAGGGGTAAATAAAAACATGCTCATTATATACAGGCGCAGATCAAAGCATAAACTAGGTGAAACAGGTGAGCTTGGATATGTAAATGGCATAATATAATGTGATAATGATGATTCAGCAGTTGATTACTAATTTGGGAATGAATGAAAGGTTGTTTATCAAATACGGGGCGTATTTATCTGACGGAGAGTTTTTTAAGCAAAAATTTGGGTTAGCATTGTCTAATAGCCATGCCTCGCACCACTCAGAACAGCCAGCTGGGGGAGCAGATAAACGCAACCTTACTTTGGATGCAGCTGGCCCCGAAAATGGCAGAGGATATGTCCGGTGTCCTTCGTCGTGGCCTCCCAAGCTAGACTGGTCCTTGGCTGAAGTGGCTGTCGGTCTGGCTCGTCCCTCTTCAGTGGCAGTGTAGTCTTTTGCATATATATAAAACAAAGAGGAATGTGTCATTTTGATAAGTACAGTTTCTCTGCTTGTTACTTCAGTGGACATGGTTTTATCTTATTCACTGTAAAACACAATTAAATTATTATTAATTAATCACGACATCACAGAGCAAACAATGAAACAAGAAAACGTTTTCCTGCATTTCTTGACTGGAGGTGGAAAATCAGAAATGTATGACTATGGTCTGTGTATGAAGTTATCAGCAACAACCAAGCACATACAGTCAGGTCCATAAATATTGGGACATCGACACAATTTTCATCTTTTTGGCTCTACACACCACCACAATGGATTTGAAATGAAACGAACAAGATGTGCTTTAACTGCAGACTTTCAGCTTTTATTTGAGGGTATTTACAACCAAATCAGGCGAACGGTGTAGGAATTACAACAGTTTCTATATTGCTGATTGGTGGCATGAATTGCTAATTTATTATTTGTGAAAATGGGGTCTTTCGATGCCAAAGATAAGAGTCCAGGATGGCATTTAGCAGAGATCTGGGAAATCTTTGTTGGAGGCAACAGTCTCTTTGAAATCTGAGGGGTGTGGGAGATGGGAATCTCCACCCCTCTTTCCCGGCCTCACAACATATGACACAAAGGTACTCAGATTAGAAGATACAAAAAGTTCCTTTCTATGGAAGGCATTTTCATTATATCATTCGATAGTTTAAAATCTCCATTATTTCACTTATGAGCCCAGTTTACTGCTTTGCCAAAAACACATGCTGTTTGTAATGGACTGGTATTTGTTCCAGTCTTTAAAATGGGTGGACACTCTTTGGTTTGTTGTCATTTCCATTTTATTACTTTTATTTTGAGTTATATCAATTGTTCTCACGCTGTGGCCATTGAAGTTTAACCAATCAATAAATCTGCCTCCAGAGCAGCTCCGCCTGCCATGATGAAGACTGACTCTCTTTGTCCCTTTCCCTGCTCCCAGCCAAACTTAGCACACAATGGATGCCAGTCCCAGAGACACAGGGAGGGAGGGGGGATGATACATCCTTGATAGCCATTTGTCTTCTATCTCCTAAGGGGCTTTTCTTATACCCAACACCGTTGTTATCCATCTCCACCACAATCATTTACCTAAATAAAACAAATGCCTCATCGACCCCCCTTCCCACCCCACACTCCTCTTTTTCCCTTTCCATTACAGCAACTTGGGAACAGACACAACTTACACACACAGTCTTGTACACAAGCATTGATTCTCATCCACAGTACTTTGTCATCACCTTCCACTGTGGACTAAACAATCCCCACTGTTGCCCTCTTCCAAGACAATAGATTTTGCCATTTCAGCTGATTTCTCTGTCAGCTGTGGTGTTTAAGTGACCAATCTGTACAGGAATTGATAGAGTGGACAACTCACCCCAGCAAAGGGTTACTAAAGTGGGATTAGGAGGTGTGTCCAGTGATGAAGTGCTAATGAAGAACCTATTAGAAACCAGCATAACCATATCACCAGCATCCTTTTTCTCCTCAAAATTCACATCAGTTTGTTCCGAGCTAATATAATGAACAAGTATAATATTGTGATTACAGAGAGACTGATAATAGCTGACCAGGAATTACTGCTGGCAGCCAGTCCAGTCCTTCTAACACTGAGGTGGTTTTACCCCCCATAAAGTGTCTGACAGTGTCAGTTCAGGACCTTTGACAGGAGTTTCTGAGGGCCACCATCATGCACTTTTTGTGACAAGAAAGCCACTGCAGCTGGTGGTTAAGCAGTAAGCACACATACCATGTAACAGCAGCGTCCCTGGTTCAGTTCCGACTCTGGGCTTTTGATGCAGGTCATTCCCCTCTCTCTCTCTTAGTTTCCTGTCCTGTCAGCCTCTCTGCCAATTACTGATTGAAATGAAAGCAAAAGAACTGCAGTTTTCAGAACCAATGCTTTGTGGATTACAGCCCTTGCTCTCTGTCTGTGTTTTTTTGCTACATTTTTTTATAAGATGATGATGATGAATAATTCTTAATATAGGTTGGGTCACTATACATCCACCTGCTGAGGCCTTTTGATTCCTTGGAAAAGATGACACATTTGATGGCCATATTTGAAAGGGCCTTAGAACCATCAACTCTCACCAAACATTTAACCAACAGCTCTGCTCCTCAGTCCAGCATGGACTGGATCCTGGCAGCTTTTGGAACCCCAGCCCCGCCAATCTCAATTTCCAACATCAGCATCCACAACCCTTTTCCTATCCCAGTTCTACTCCAGCAAACCTGCCCATACATCATCCTTAAATCACCACAGCAATTGCATACCTTGTATCTGGTTATCCTGTCGAAATATATTCTCTTTCTAAATCAGTATTTTCTGGAGTTCAAATCATTCAGGTTGTGTTACAAAAAAGAGAAATAGATCAAAAAGGTGATTGAACAAGCAAGAGAGTGAATAAAGGGAGGAAGCAGCAGGAGAGACGCCCTGGTTACAACACATGTGGTCTTCCCTTTCACTGTGACGATGACACAAAGGCTTGAGTCAGCCTCTGGGCAAAACAGATAGGTCACCTAGATAAAAAGAGGTTAAATGTCTTTAACGGACTGATCAAAAGATGGGAGGAACATATGTACAGTAATTCTGTCAGGTAAAATTTTCTGCAAAGCCTCATCTAAAGTTTTTGCAATATCAACATTTCAGAAAGGCAAGAGGTGAGTGAGGGTGAGCAAGCTGGAACGCTCCTGGAAAATCCTTGGGTGGACTTTGATTAATCGATCAGATCATTCGCTGATAAATTAGAAAACAATTCATCTTAAAATATCAACATATCTGTTTCATACAGCCAGGTAGTGTGGCATTCTCTTTTTATGGTCCTTAATGATACACGTGGAAAAAAACTGAAACACAAGGAAATGCTCCACAAATGCACCTACAGAGACACACACACACAGAAAAAAAACTGTCAGGCAATGGCTGAGGACCCCCATAGGACAGTCTATTAGAGCTAACACTCACCATCCTTTGTGTATTGTTCTCTGCTCCTGATGATTACACAGGGAACAACCCATGTAACAACACACAGGCCATCGTCTCATATCACATAACCCATGTAAGAGATGAGGATGTGGATGGTAGCAGGGGGAAGGGGTGAGAGAGGGGAGAGGAGGAGGGTGGAGGGTCCTGGCAAAGCATTAACACTACTACTCAGTGGTGCGGTAAATTAATTTTGGATTGCTTCTCTGGGTTTAAACAAAATTGTTTTGTTGAGGAGAAAAAAAAGAGATTAAGGTTTTTAATTATACTGGGTAATTCATTCCACAAAATAAATCCCCACTATAACGGTCTCTTCAGTGGCAGAAGAGATGTGTCAGACATATCGTGGTGCTGTTATTAAGATATGCCACATGCACACAAACACATGGGTAAACAGTGCACCATCGGTCACGTTCACCATACATCAATGCCATTTCCTCTGTTATGTAGTTTACCACCCATTTACACTTCCTCTTTATGAGGAAAGCTAGAGGAAGCAGCAGTTAATAATGGGTTTAAATGATTGTGCAATCCCCAATTTTCCTCTTTGCTCCTCGTTGACCACTTTATACTCCAAGGGTGCCATGTTAATGTTTGTTTTCAGACCACCAGAGTTCAACCCAAAAGCTGTCATGTCCTTTTTTCAATTTGTCAATCAAACTCGGAGAGGAGTGAAAATATTAAAGCCTCCTACAAATTACATCAGCTCTGTTTGCCCTATAAGTTATTCATAATTGGATTTAATTGAATGCCAATAACTGCTGAATGTGTTCTTTAGTGAGCTTCAGGCAATTAGTGGGGGAATTACTGACAATTACTGTTGACTTCTCCTGACATCCTACGATTTCCTGTCACTCCAAGTTCAGGTGAACTGGCTCCAAATGGCAGAGGTGTGCACACCTCACAATCAGTGGGAGTAATGTTTGACCTGGGTCACAGTGAGGATGGGAGCAAGGAGGATGTTCAAAGAAGTTACTTAAACAGCTTGATCAAAAATCAATGCTTATTACTCATTGAAATGTTATACCATTATTTATAGCCCTCAAAAGTCAACAGTGAACATTAGTTATCAAAGTCCATCTGCCTGCCAAAGAGGTTCTTCAGCCATATTCCACACTGACACCAAATGATCCTGCATAGTACAAGTCAGCAGCAGTCAGCATGTTTGTAATTATTGGAATGATAATTTTTGCAATCACATACATGAATGGGAAAATACACTTTTTGGGGCTGATCCAGCAATCTGATTTGGTTGACTATCACCAGCCAATCAGTGCTGAAGGCTACTTTTAGCAAGCGGAGATGTGGGTCAAAAGAAAGACATCAAATGTCACTGAAGACATAAATAAATTCAATCCCCCAAACTGAAGTAACTAAAACGCCACACACTTGTGGACACGGTCCTGTGTTGATATAACACACATTGAGCAAGTGACAGAGAGAAGGACAGGAAGAAGTCATTGCCAAGCGCTAAGCTGAAGAAACGAGCAGATCTGTTGAACCACTGAATTAGCAGAAGTCCCAAAAACACACAGAGGGGCCAAGCAGATACAGATGCTTACAGAAACGGTGAACTGCTTGACTTGTTTTGTGCAGCAGTTTGAAAGTTTTTATGATAATGTCACATCACATGATACCATATCTGCAGCTGCAGGTGAATCAGGGTCAGGATGTAGGTGAGGTGATGGGACAACCTCACAAAGCACTGTTCAATGGCACAACTGTTGTTGAACAGACACTGCCAGTCAAGAGTTTGGACACACTTTCCTATTCATATGAATGAGAAAGTGTGTCCAAACTTTTGACTGGGAGTGTCTGTAAGATGGTATAGTTTGTATTACTTCAATGTGCGACAGAGGAGTGGTGACTGAAAATGATTATCTTGCCAGGCCTCCAGAGTCTCCCGGAATGTGAGTGTCCTCACATTGTACTTTCTTTATGCACACTCACACACACACACACATACACAAACACAAGACAATATACGATCTTAAAAATATTAACATATAGTAACATATGTTAAGCAATTATTAAACAAAATTATACTGCAAATTTAAACCAAGAAAGATATATAACATACTCACACACACGCAGACACACACCAGCACACACACAAGCACACACATAATGTGGGAGACAGTCTACACTACCCTGCTGTGTGGCCAGTGGCCTTGCGCACTGCAGGCTGTGAGGAATAGCTCTATTTACCATTGGTCATTAATCTCAGTCACATATACTTCCGCGCACACACATTTTCTCTTGCTCCCCACATGTGCACTTTCACACACACACACATACACACAGCTTGGCAGCTCAGCTAGCAGGTATTTAAAATGGAGGAATGCAATAAGAGTGGAATGCCAGATTGTGTTTACAACACTATCCACTTCCAGTGCACTCATCTTCCTTTCTCCCTCCATTTTTCTTCACTGCTCTCAAGAACTTTTATTTCCACCTTTCTCGTGCTGCCTAATTCTACCTCTCTCATTTCTCCTCACCTGAATAAAACAGATGCCACGAGCTGGGGAGAGGAGAGACAGTTCTGAAACATACCTTTACCTGACAGACGTAGCTGGCTGAACACCTGTAAAAATGACTAAGAGCTGGTTTTATTTACTTTATTTTCTTCATTTATATCTGTCATTTTATAGATGTAGGTCAGCACCGCGGCATAGTGGTTAGCACTGTTGCCCCACAATAAAAAGGTTGTGGGTTCAGTTCCTGGGCCTCAGGCCTTCCTGCGTGGAGTTTGCATGTTCTCCCCATGCCTGCGCGGGTTTCCTCCAGGTAGTCATCAGCCAGGTAGAGGCATACAATCTGTTTATTTATCTTAAAACATTAACATGATGATTAAAACCCTTTGTAGCCTACCATAGAACAGCCAGAGCACATCTTTACATTTTACATGCTGTATGGCCATTTTAGTGAGCATTTAATTTGCTTTACATCAATACAACTTGGCAGCATGGTGGCATACTGGTTAGCGGCGTTGCCCTGGGCCTGGGGCCTTTCTGTGTGGAGATGGATGTTCTCCCCGTGCCTGCGTGGGTTTCCTCCAGGTACTCCCACTGTCAAAGACATGCATGTTAAGTTTAACTGGTCACTCTAAATTGTCCGTAGGTCTAAGTGTGAGTGTGAGTGGTTGTTGGTCTCTGTCTGTCTCTGTTTGTTGGTCCTGTGATGGATTGGTGGCCTGTCCAGGGTGACCCCGCCTCACCCAGTGAGAGCTGGGATTGGCTCTAGCACCTCCACAACGGGGAAAAGGTTGAAGATGAATGAATGGATTTTATATTTTCACTCGTTAGCCCACTAATGACAAAATAAAACATGTTTGTTTGTTTCATTTGCAGAAGTCGTTTTCTCACCTGGATTCAGCCAGTTTAGTTCCTGGAAGATCTTCTTAGGCTCCTTCAGGATTAATGAAATGTATCTGTGAACCAACATCTTCATCTTGCACTGATCGTGTGATCGTGTGATCGTGCACTGACCTGTTCACACGTGTGAGGCCTTTCGTGTGAACAGGTATGTACGTCTCTAAACAGCTGTTTTGCTCATGTTGACTTTATTCAAGATCTGCACACAACTCAAGTAAGATTAGTGGATGTTTTTTTTTTTCTCTCTTCTTGGTTTTTAATAAATTGCACAAAAATTTTAACTTCCTGGTGCAATATACGTTGGTATGTTTACATTTGCAGAGATCGTGTCAGCAATACCTGGTCCTGCCAGTGGAAAAATAATTCAATAATTCAATCTTTCTCTCGCTCCCTTACACAAACACACGCACATACACACACTCAATCCAGTCCCCTTGCCCATCTCAGTGCCCAAGTGGGCCTTTAGGTTGAGGAAATAGCCTGTGTGTGCCTGTGACTGTTGAAACTATGCAGGAGGGTTTTTATATTGGCAGCACTCTGGTATCCTCATGAGTGCTGTATGAACGTGTGTGAGTGTGTGTGTGTTATAAGTTAATCGCCATGGTGTACTGGGATAGCTACTTGCCCTTGGCATGTGTTTGACAAGAGTTCAATGTGTAAATCCATTAATTACCACCATCCGCACCAGTAATGCAGTCATTGCTGTTGCTGCTGCTCAAGCAACAGTACTGTGAGTGCTGGAAGCAGCAGTGGGAGTACGGGGAGGTGGAGGTCAGGATGAAGAACAAAGGTTAGGAGGAAGTGAAATAATAATATCTATACAGTACACACGCTCCTCAACATACCAGATGGGACTCTTCAAATGCTACAAGTTGTCTTGTAAAGCAACATAACACTTTATGTTTCTGTGTTCTCTGCTTGTGTCTGACACAAACACACACACACACAACCCAGTGTAGTCATTAGTTTGAGTGCGATTAGGCTCCTCAGAGGAAGAGCCTCAGTGGCAGACAGATTCATTTCACCAAATGAGCCCTTATTGTTCTGGGCCACACTGAAGCAGAGCTCTGTGTGTGTATGTGTGTGTGTTTCTGTGTGTGTGTGTGTGTATGTAGGAGATGGGGGGGGGACTATGGACCAGATCACATCGCCACTTGACACATCACCACTTGACACGCTCGACTGAACACTGATGAAGCAGGTCCCTGGAGCACACACAGAGACGCATTCATACAGGCAACACACTTAATATTGCATGTGTGCACACACTGTGCCACAATCCTGAATTCGCACTGTGAACAGAAATAACCAAAAATGGGCTCCTATCTAACATCTTTACCTTTGTCAATAAAGAGTTTCAGAGAATGTGAATTTAGAGTAGTTCTGTTCTCTATTTTGTGTGTGTGTGTGTGTGTGTGTGTGTGTGTGTGTGTGTGTGTGTGTGAGAGAGAGAGAGAGAGAGAGAGAGAGAGGGGGAGAGAAAGAACACACAACATAGTTAGCATTAGTGTTTTCTTCATCACAGTGAGTGTGCATGTACCTGCTGTGCATTTATAACTTACTCTACTTTCACTGTCACTCAGCACTGACCTACGCCGATTCAGCAATTGCTTATACACGATTCATTCCACATTTACACTTAGCAGTAGCGACTTCTCTCCTTAGTGTATGCTGCATCCACACATGAACTTGTTTACATTTTTCTCCAGCTGTGTCGATCTTTATTTCTTCATATGTCATGCCCCATTTAATTCATTTAAATGAATGAACATTGTAATGTTTTGAAGAAGATTTGAGACGAGACTGAGACCATGAACTCATATGGAAAACACTTCTTAAGATAATAAATCAAATGAGAGGTCAGGCCATTTCCACATTGGTTTCAATACAACCAGATTTTCTCATAACCAGATGAGTCTCCCTCTGATGGTCATTAGATAAAATGCATGTTTAAGGCTCTTCAGCATTGGCTTCTTTTTCAGCCCCAATGTCAACATCCATCCACTGGCTCCATCAATTATTATTCTGCTATTAGTTTTTTATAGTTTCATTTTATTTAAACCTATAATCACAAATATTTGAGCCCAGAATGCAGCAACAGTGTCCCTGAGGGAAGCTATCACTAAAATGGCCCCTGCAACGAAAACGTGAAGGGGAATTGAAAACAGTAACAGGCAAAGGAAGTAGAAACGGAAGAGAGCGCCACGTGACAGAACCACATCCTAAATCAAACTCATGAAACATTAGCATGTACTATCAGTCTAGATCCATGCAAGTCAGGAAATTACTGTGATTGTGTATATTCCAGAAGCCTGTCAATCATACATAAGGTAAAATATCAGAAATTGGATAGGAATATGTTATCAAAAAAAATGAAATGATGTGACACTGAAGGCAGATTGTCCCTTTTCTCTCTCACATCCACTCACACACGTGAACCTAACAAATAATTTGTTGTTGATATCTGAAAGGGCCAGACAAATCAGACAAATTTCTCTCTCCAAGTCTCTTCCAAGCCAATATGATTATAGCAATGTGGCGATTCTGGCAAAAAAATCATAATCATGAGTTTTACCTTGTTGTCAAATCCAGTGGCTATGTAAAATGTATGGATTACCTGTTAATTAGAGAGTGCTGCATAATACATAGTGGTAGCATCTATGGTGTGATGAGCTCAGACCAAACCTGGAAAACAAACAGATTTGGTTCCTTGACACAATTTTCAGTTTCTCTAGGAAACTTGTGGCTTTAGTGTTTTCCCCATGTATGCTCTCCTGCAGCAAGGAAATAAACTAGCATGCATTTTCTGTTGGACGCTCTAGTTTCTTTCTGCAGGTTCTTTTGATTTGATTTGAGTTAAGGGGATATCAGAGATGGTTTTGTTTTGTTTTTTTTTTCATTAACGAAAAAGTGTCCCTTTTCAGTGGCCATAATATGCCATTTTAAAACATATTCTAAAATCCTGTCTCCAAGCACAGACCAAATGAGGTTCCCTTAGGAGGCATGAAGCAGATAAACCATCACATGATCTTCACTATATTGTTTTCCCCATCTGACTGAAGTTAGGCATAAGAAGTGCATACCCCAGTAATGTTGAACTAATCCTTTAAGAGTAGCAACTAAACCATACAGTATCCCACTGTTTTTTTAAGACCCATCTTTGCTCCAAAACCAACCACTACAGTGTGTTTGAGTGTGTGTATTTGATACACACAGACAGACAGGCAGTTGTGACCTCTTAGACAGACACATCACAGGCACTGACAGAAGCCTGTGATGTACAACATGAAAAATACATTAAACACATTAATTACCTCACTGATTAGAAAATTAGCTTGTTTCATTACCGAAAGTTTCAACATCAACATTTCCCTTCTTCGCCTCAGCCCCAGATGACCAGCTCCCCGTAGATGATGCAGATATGAAGCGGATGAGTATCTGTGTGTGTGTGTGTGTTGTTGCTGTGTTTACCATGTTTATTTAGTTAATTATTTAGCATTAATTAAGTTTGAATCCTTGGCTGTTAAAGCAGAACAGAACCATCTGCTGCAAAGCGAAAGAATGTGCAGCGAGCGAAGCGGGGGGTGGCTGTGTCTCTCCTCTGTCTCTCCCTCATGTACTGTCTCTCTCTCTGCTATCATGTACACTTACACACACACTCACACACACACAGGGCAGCATCCTGAACCATTTAATTACAAAAGAGGACAATAGGGAGGGTGGAAGTTAAAGGAGGTAAAAACAACAAAGCATAAGTCACGGATAAATCTTTCAACTTCTCGATTAATGAAGTAAACAGGGAGGCAGGAAGAGAGAGAGGGGCACAAGACGCCATCAACATCTGGCCTCAGTCTGCATTAAAAGCCTATTTTGCTATTTTAACACCAATAAAACAGGCGCAGAAACAGGCCGTAAGTGACATCAACCCCACTTTACACTTCCCCGATGTGTGCTTCTTTTCTCTGTCTACCCACTACAGACACACCCAATGTGTGTGTTTGTAGTTTAATAACAACACAGACAATAAATGTTTTATTGTGTTTGGATCACAGGAGAGATCCCCCCACCTCACATCTGCAGCTTCATTACCTTCACTGCTGTCATGATGTGTCCCTCTGTTCCCCACGGTCCCAATCTTCCTTCATCTCGGCAGACCAGCCCTCCTTGACTCACCACCAGATGTCCTCAGAATCCTCTATTTCTTGTTGTCCTGTCTGCCCCACCCTTCCATACACCTGTTCTCATCTGCCTCAAATCTGGTCCCTCCCTACCTGCACTTCATTCCCTAATCTGGTTTATATTACTCTTTTGGCTCCTGAGTATCTTCAAGCTGTGTCTTTATTGTTTCATCTCTGCTTGACACCAGTTTTTCCATCAATATCTAGAAAAATTGTGTGTCATTCAAGTTTTTCCATGAGCTTCTGGCTTCATTCAACAATACAAACTGAATCCTGAAAAGGAGTATGCATTTGATTCGAGAGGCTTCTCTAACTATCTGACTGCTAAACCCTGGTAAAAAGGTTTGTTGCCCAAGTAATGTAAGCAATTTGAGCAAAAAAGACACTGTGAATAAGTAGACACCTGCTGGTCAAATATATTTAATTCACTTAATCAGAATGGGGAACCGAAACAGATACAAGGAATCTTCTTTGTTGCTATTTTGTCCATTTTATTTGTTATTTTGTATTTCAGTCCAAAGTAATTTTTTCTTAAAGCTGTGAGTTTTTTGGGTGATTAAATTTTTAGATTTAATCCTGCCTGTAGGATTCAGGTTTCTTTTTACTGTTAGCTTTTTCCATTTTTGGGGGTTGCAGAGCAAGTCTGCTCTGTGACTTGCATTGCTGATTAGGCCACAGTTTTTTACACTGGCAGCCCTTCCTGTTGCAACACTCTCCATTTATTCGGGCTTGGGACTGGTACAAGCCTACCACTCATTTGCCTTGTGGCTGGGGCTGTAACATGGGGCCCCTGCATGCACAGCATGCAGTTTTATCACTGAGCTATGTCCCGGGGCATCTGGAGGATTTTGATCTGGATTAATAATTTTGAAATACTGAGCCCAGGTGACAACCTAGTCATTACCAGTTAAAAGTTTACTTTCAAAAAGTAAGTAGCTTAACATGATGGCTCTGGTTGTTTTTTTTTTTTCTGTGATTAATACAATTTAGAGTTTATGTCACCCATTCATTAGTCAACTTCTCTTTCGAAGCGTCCAGTTCGTGTTTTGGATATTAACCATCTTGGTCTAAATTGAGTGTGAGTCATTGTTTGTCTCTGTATGTTAGCCCTGCGGTGGAATGGCAGCCTGTCCAGGGTGTACCCTGTCCTTAGCCCATGTGAGCTGGGATTGGCTCCAACACTCCCCACAACCCGGAAATAAATAAGCAGTCTCCCCCTTGATAGTCACTAGATTGAATGTAGGCTTAAAACTCTTCAGAATAGCTTCATTTTTCAGCCCTGAGTCATCAACCTAGGTAATTTATTTAACTCACTAAAAGCTGCTTCAAAGTAATGGACATTTCATAGGAACATAGTGGAGTCAAAGAACAGTGTTCATGTAATTCATGTAAAGTTTTTTTTTTGTTTGTTTGTTTTTTTTTATAGAAAACCATTAAGGAACTATTTAAGTACTGTGTTGAAGATTAGTACTGAACAATATATTGGTAAAGAAAAGTGTCCAAATATTATCAGCCTGGCTGATATTATTAGTATTTATCTTAAAAATTCAGAACCAGCAGGGCTATAATCCGAATGTCCCTTCAGAGGCCTATGATTAATGTTACGGACATCAGCCATGTTTTTATTAAGTAAAGAGACATTTATTGCCAGATCTTTTTAATGATGAGCTGCAGTGACTCAAAGAAATGTCCTGTTTTAGTAAAACCAGACAACGGTTTTACTAAAACAGGACATTTCTGACTGGTCTTTCTAGCGTTGTCGTCAATCCAAAAACATTGTCATTAGTGCGCAGGCCTATATAACAGTTGTCACCACTGACGGAATGGAACGAATCTGAACCCAACTGCACGA